>NC_067235.1:30387500-31090000 GCF_019924925.1 Ctenopharyngodon idella
CACTGGAAACGTCTTTTGAAGTCTGTGCTGACGATTCTCTCTCCCCGCAGAAGCAATATGTTTGCATATACTCATATTGTACTTACTACACCCACATACTGTAAATTATGACCTAATATGACATCATCCAGTAGAGCATTTGTCAGTACACATGCCATGCTGTAATGTGGTGTCACATAACAATGAAATGAATCAGTCAGCATTAATACCTTAAACATTAATTATATATATAATGAATGTGTTGTGAATGAACAATGATATTATATTATATTATATTATATTATATTATATTATATTATATTATCAGTTTAGAGCAGATGCTGAAATTCTGCTTGCATTATTATTTTTCATAATTTTTTTGAATATTAAAAATAATGCAAGCATGTGGAATTTCAGCATCTGCTCTTAACTGAGATTACATTATATTATATAAATTCAGTATTAATCTATTACACTTAATATGGATTATGTGATTATATATTTGTAAATAATAATAAATTATAGTAAATAATTCTAATACTACTACTAATAATAATTAAATACATTTGTTCTAAGATATTCTAACTCCATTTATGCCTTTTGCAATTCCTTACTTTATCATTTATATTTCAAGAGATAATATCAATGTCCAGCACTCAGGTCTTCCTGCTGTTGAGCACTATGACTGACCCTTCCCCCTCTCCTCTCCTCTCTCTCTCTCTCTCTCTCTCTCTCTCACACACACACACATAAACACTTGGGGCTTTACATTGAGAGTAAATGCTTCTCTGAGCTGGGAATATGAGTCAGGTGAGTATGAGCTCATCTCTTTTTCCTCTGCTATGAGGTAATGTATCTCTCTTTCTCCTCTGTGAGCCAATCATTAGAGGTGCTTCACCGATGACACACCCCAGTGATGATTCAGATTCTCACTGTCACATGATGCTCACACCCTCAGGTGATCTCACTGTACTGATGGATCATCGCCAAGGAAACCACTACCCGCTGCAATAGAATAAATGTTTATGGTCATTACTATTATTTATTATTATGTATTATTATTAAAACTAATCTCATACGTTTAAGCAGAAGCCTTTATATCAAAAGTCAAGTGTGTCCAAACGTTTGACTGGAAGTGTACAAGGAAATTATTTTTGTCACACATGCAGACAAGGTTAAGGTTGGAGGGTGCTTTTATTGTTTTTTCGTAGACAATTTGTTTTGTTAAATGTAATCACTTTTATCTATCAGTACAGGTGAAATGATCATCAACTACTCGTACATAAATATATGACCAATTTATATGATTTATATATAGGCCTTTTTTTTCACAAACAAATTTTCGTTCACAGCAATAGACCTTCAACTGAAAGAAGTTTTGCTGCATGTTAAGCGTTCACACACTCCCTCTGGTGGTTGGAAAATCGAACTGCAAATAATGCGCACTGCTGCTTCAGCAGATATTCAGCGTAATCACTGCATGACTAACATTTTGCCCTTAAATTAACATTTAAATCTAGTCTTATTTACGCTTGTTGTGGGTAGAAAACATTGACAAGGATCCAGTTAACTATAACACTCGTTAAACAAGGTTTTACATATAACACAAGACGAGGTGGTGAGGTAAATTGGGCAAGTTTCTGTCAAAATTAATGTAATTGAATTTTCCCTCTACATACCCTTACAAAAAAAGAAGTTATACTTTTTTTAAACTAAAATGAGAAAATATAGCCTACTTTCTATATACTTAAAATTACCCTTAAGTATACTTGACTTATAATGACAGAAAAGTCTAAGTATATATTTGGCCTATATTTGTATTCAATCTTTTGACCAAGATATAGGCTACTTAAGTATAATTAAGTATTTTAAGTATATTTGGCTTATAGTTGTTTACTCGTTCAATTGAGTAGCCTATATAAAAACTTTTTTTCACATAGTTTTACATATACTGTCTTATAAACTTACATTGTTTGAAAATATTGATTTATAAAGAAAACAGACATGTTCCTAATTCTGAGTATGTAAATGTTTGTGTTGTCTAGTCCACTGGTACGTAGAAATTTACATAAAATCTACTGTTAAAGTACTGTTAAAGTTATAAGTATAAAAAAAATACCTAAATAGAAGTATACTTAAAGTGCAAAGTAATAAATAAATAGTAAACTATAAGTATGATGTTAAGTTCACTTAAAGAAAACTTATGAGTATATTTGCAGTATAAAACTACTAAACTAGTAGTTTATTGAGAGTACTTTATACTTTCATAATTTAAGCAGGTGCTAGAAGTATTTAACTGACCCCTCCATGCCCGGAGTCTTTAGCCTGAAGTCGGCTTGGTTCCTGAGGTATGCCCGGTCAAAGTCCCAACTTTGCACGTATCTCAGAACCAAGCCGAGTCGAGGCTCCAGACTCTGGGGTCAGGTTGGTCTCCTAAGGACCCCTCCATGCCCGGAGTCTGGAGCCAGTAAACTAAGTTCACTTGTAGTATAGTTGCAGTACAAACGAAAAACAAAGTTGTAAAATAGTTGTGTACTCAAAGTTTACTACTGATACACTTAAAGTAGTTTATACACTAACAGTGAGCCAATTTAGTCCCAAGTAGTATTTAAATAGTACACTTTCAAGTATACTACTAGTAAATTGATATTAGTATACCTACTACATAAAGTATACTTAAAAATATATTTGAACTTTACATAAGTATAATTAACAAAATGAACTTTGAGTATGCTTATTTTTTTTTTTTTTTGTAAGGGTAAGCTATAACTGATAAGATAATTAGACACAGATGGGATCGATTAATATAAATACAAACATTAAAATTTTTTTGCTTTTACTGAAATGCAAGATACTCTTTGGAACAAGTTAATGACAAGTTCATTCATTCATTCAATCTGAAAGAAAGAACGAGAAAGAGAAAGAACGAAAGAATAGTGTAGCTTTTTCATTCCACTGTCATCATTATGTTATGAAAAGTATGCTGTAAGTCTTCCTGTACTGGAAACATGTTTTAAGCCCCCGCTTTGACTTCTGGGAAATGTTATCAAACAGGTTGGGAGACACAGGAAACATTCAATTATATACCTTAGAATGTATTTCTTTTAAAACGGACAGGTTTCTTTAACATTTCAAGAGAATTACTCACCCAGAAGTTGCCTTGGAAAAAACAGAGCAACTCGGTCTGACAAACACTGTAGGTGTTTCCGTGCTTATGATCAATGTTAAAGTCACATTTTTCATAATTGTTTATAATTAAAACAACTTGCTGCAGTTGATTCTTTCGTTTTATAACATTTTTTTGTGCCCTCTAGTGGTTGAACTACAAACTGAAACTAACTGCCACTCTGTTTTAAAGGGATAGTTCACCCCAAAAATGAAAATTCTGTCATCATTTACTTTCCCTCAAGTTGTTCCAAACCTGTATATATTTCTTTGTTCTGCTGAACACAAATATTTGATATTTGGAAGAATGTTTGTAACCAAGCAGATCTCGCTCCCCATTGACTTCTATAGTAGGGTGAAAAAATACATTTTTGAGTGAACTATCCCTTTAAGAGAAACATCTGAAAGAAAGTTAAATGAAACAAGTATGAGATCTCCATGAAGTCTTCTGAGGAATGAAAAAAAACAACTTTTGAGCAGAAACATTTCCTTAAGGGAACATCGCACAATAGTTTCTGAAAGTGAAACATCTAGTATGTCAACAGATGTGTATCAACAAAGAGCACTGAAAATATCAAAGAGCTTTTTATTCATGTAAAATAAATTTATTAATCAACCACATTAAAATGAACAACAAATAACTGTTTGCCACTGTTTTGACATTTCAAACGAACTCTGTTTTTATTCTATTGAACTGACACTGATCATAATTAAATAATATATAACAAAGAAAAAAAAATATCAAATCTATATCATCACATATAATCTCTGCAAAAAGGACAGTAAAACTACAGTATATTCTCAACATCCAAAAATACACTTAAAAAACATTTGGCCTCTTTTGATTGTTGGCCATAGGATTACAGTTCACAACCTGAAAGATGTTTCTTAATGCATTTTTTTTTTAGTAATTGTTGTCATTTACTTTCTTGAGATTTACACTTCATCGAGTTGAGTAGAGCAACTGGCACATGAACACAACAAATGTGTTAGTGAAGTTCGTCAGTCAGTAATAAACTCATTGCCAAATCTAAGCTTCTAGAGAATCTTTTAAATA
Organism: Ctenopharyngodon idella; assembly: GCF_019924925.1. NCBI lineage: Eukaryota > Metazoa > Chordata > Actinopteri > Cypriniformes > Xenocyprididae > Ctenopharyngodon > Ctenopharyngodon idella. The sequence continues at coordinate 30,391,702 of NC_067235.1, forward strand.
GCTACATTCCTACATTCCCAAAAAGGCAAGTATACAAAATCCACTTTCTCCCTGCCTGATCAATCTGTCCTAAGATCTGCGCCATCGCAGGTCTGAATAAAACAAGTTTGTTAACCATTCTAGAGACCGGGAAAGCATATGGATTCATATTCATGGCTGCAATCACATGAAGAGTGGTGATGGTCGGAGGGAGTCTCGCTCTGGGCACGATCAGGAGCTCTGCTATAATTTTCCCCATCGCCCACACATCAGAGTACTGGTCTCTGTATTTTCCTTGGAAAATCTCCGGAGCAGAGTAACACCAATTGCCTCCTTCTGCACCAAAGCAAAGCCCGTTCTTTTGAAATCTGGCAAGTCCTAAGTCAATTATGACGGCCCTATAAGTGTTGTGTTCCACCTGTGAATGAGACACGGGTTTGAAATGACACTGAGCTGTATTATCTGATGAAAGTTCAAATATTTGCTTTTTGTTGCTTTTTAGTTTGAGTCACTCATGATGAGAAAATAACTATATTCTCATGCAACCAGTATATGCACGGAAAAAACATTTCAAATGAGTGAAGTTCATTCATAACTTTCCATATTGTGATACAGTACAATCAGAATACAGAGATAATTAGACACTCAGGAGAGTAAATTGAAATAAGCCTTTTTAGGCAGATACATTTCTAGAGAAATATTCCTCAAAACATTTAAATCATATGAAAAAAATGTCATTAACAGTCTATCTGTCCACAGGGAATTTGTTCGGAAAAAACCTCGACACACAAAGCATCTCACCATGATGTTGTCAGGCTTGAGGTCCTGATGGACGATATTCTTGCTGTGCATGTAAGCGAGGCCTTCACACATGCCATTGATAATGGTGATTATGACAGGCTTTGTTAGCTGTAGAGAAAGAAATTAAAAGGATATTACCACAAACTGCATTAATAAAAATTCAAGTAATATACTGTCTGTAACACCTTTAACATCCATGGAACCTTTCCATTGCACAAAAGGTTCTTTACAGTGGAAAAAATATACTTTACACACTAAGGAATAATGTTCACATAAATATTCTTTAGGGATCCCAAAATGGTTCTTCTATTTCATCGCGATAAACCTCTTTCGGAACCTTTTGGAGGAGATGCATTATTTAATGGTAATTGTTTGACTAAATGCCAAGTTTTAGATACGATATGTAACTTTTTTTTTTTGTTCAAAAGTAGCAATATTTAAATAATGAGTAAATACCTCTTCCAAAACGTGTTTTTGTCTTACCCTGATTCACAAGCCTGTTATAAGTGTTTATATGTTGAGAAATTGCGTACATGCGTCACTCGCACGTGCGTGTCCATGTCATATCTGTAAATAGAGAAAAGTTGCTCCGGCTACTTTGACGCGTGTATGAGTGGCAGAGGTTAGTTGTCACGACGAGCGAGAACTGTGTTGTCACAATACTGGAATTTCTAACTTCGATACGATACCTTGAAAAATATCGATATTCGATACTATTTAGGCTTTTTTTCAAATATATACATTGATCAATTACCATTACAATTATCGCACCTAAATGTTTGCTCACTCAGTGTATTTGTGTTTTTACAATGGTAATTTTGTTGCTATACACACAGCACAAGGAAGCTTGATTTCCAACTTTGAATTGAATGTACAAAAAAAGACAAGGGTGAATGTACAAAAAAAAAAAAGGTGAACTAACCCTTTAAGTTTTTTAGATAGGTCTAACAGTAGGTCTAACAGTATTCAGGTTAAGAAATACTATAGAAATTGAACATTGTTATCAAATGTAAAATAACACTGCTAGTCTTTAAACACAGAATAATCCTTACAATTAAAGTTACAAAAGTTATTTAAACAGTCAAGAGCAGTGAGGGATTTCTCCTTTTCTTGTGTTTTTCTTTAACATTAATGACACAGACAGCAGCAGGTTTATGAGGCTGTTGTCACTTTAAGGCATGGATCCAATATACTGTTAAACATGCATTTATTTCTTGACTGTTAACGTTCACTTAACACATAACAGACTGTATTTACATGAATACTTGACAAGACAGGCATTTTGACATAATGTTGTGTGTATTTGACTATTTAAGCGCAATAAGCCATGGAAAATAACTAATTTTAGGAACGTGAAAGCTGTTTGAGAGGCGGCTGTATGTGTGCACGCTTTGGGTGTGAGTGCGAAACCTGCGGGAATGAGTTAAATAATGTGCAATACCTGCTATCCCGCACTGAAATTCAGACTCTGTAACACCAACATTATTCAACCAGAGTGAATGAGACGAGTGAATGAGAGGCAGGTGTGTGTCAACTCGCTGTCGGACAGAGGAGAGAGCAAGAAAGCGCAGCTGGTATTGGTGCATCGATACTGTAGAAAGTAAGTATTGGAAATGTTTTATGTCAGTATCGTTGTGTACCAAAAAATCAATATTTTTGACAACACTAACATGGATCACGCTAAATCTCTACCCATAAATATGCTGCGCAAAGGAGAGTCTGTTGGCAAAAAAGTATGCGACAAAGTTCGTAACAAAACGAGAATCAACATTTGTTTGTCTTTTCGGAGACGATAAGAACTGATGGATTTGAAATGTTGTAAATATGTTGCGAAGATGGGGTTTTGTTTTATTAACCGCTAAAGGTCCAAAAGTTACATAGTGTACCTTTAAGAAAAAATTGTGAATCTTCGAATTTTAACCAAAATGTAAATAATATTAATAAATAAATATTTTACCTCTATGTATGACTGTGAGCTGAACATAAGTTTTTCCAGAGTTTTCCCAGAGATGAATTCCAAAGGAATATTCCACATGCTCTTAGAGTCCAGCCAGGGATCTGCCAGGAGCTTCACCACATTGGAATTATTCAATGACCTACAATCATGTGTGCAAAATATGAAATATCATAAATGGCAGTATCTAGGATCTGGAACCTGAATGACTTGAGTAAGTCCTAAAACATTTAAATGCAAATAAATCTATTTTAGGTTAACTACTAACAGCAAGCCTCAGCGTACATTAGCAGACAAAATATGTCATTTCTTTTTTATTTTATGTAATGTAATGAACGCAGTAATCGCTCACAAAACATTATAGCCAATTAAACTTCCCTTCCCTTTCTCAATTTTGCTCAATTTTAGCAAAAGAACTTAGAATTAATTACAACTAATTAAAATTAATTTTGACATTTATTCTCCCAATCCAGTCTCATAGCATTATGGGAACTAAAACTCCACTGACCAGTTTCAGTTAATGCAACAAATATTATTCATTATTCATGTAGTCTCAAAAAGTGAAGTAAGCTTGCAGTTTACAAATTTATATGAATTTAATGCATTTAAATTGCACAAAATGTGCAAGAATTGTTGCATTAGTTAGTAAATTGAACAAGTAGCAATATGTAGCCTATGTATATATATATACACTTACCGATATATATTTTTCTCTTTCTGAATGTCTTCTTTAGTTGCAACAGTACAGGGCACCTTCTTAAGAGCCACACAGGTACTTCCAAAGGTTACTTTATACACCTTTCCAAAGTTTCCTTTACCATAAGTAGCAACTGAAAAAGCCATCTGAAGAAACAATTAAAAATTCAGATTTATTCATTGTTTTATTAATTTATTGTAATTAATTAAATTTATTTGTATTACTGCTGAGAAATGTATCATCCAGATAGGCCTACATTATAATCTACATCAAAGACCATGTGAACACACACACACACACACACACACACACACACACACACACACACACACACACACACACACACACACACACACACAGAGAGAGAGAGAATTTAGTATTTTTTTATGTCATTGTTTAGAGCATAAGAAAAAAATGGAAAAATAACATTCTTTAAAAAATTATATTTTATTCAATGTTTAGGTTTTAGTATTTTTTATTCCAAACTTTGTATGAAGGTGAATCTCAACTATGTTATGAAAGATATAACAGAATGATTTGATATACCATTTTGCTTTATGCAATATGTGTGTAAAATGGCCGTAAATGTTTTTTTTTTTTTTCCATTATATACAATGTATCCACACACTGTATATAATTTTCATATTAATGTGTTCTTGGAGCAACAATTTCTTTTCCTATTCACTTGTTGTGTCTCCCAAAATGCCTGATAAATATGATTGAAGTCATGTTGTCCTTTACAGTGGACATGTATAAAATCGATGTCCTGTTTCGTAACAGAAAGTCATATTTTGATTTAAAACCCCATAACATTTTCTTGAGATGTTGATTTATGACAAACAATTTGAAAATTAGTCAGATGTAAATGATAATAACAAAATTTTATCATATTTCCAAAAGGGTGTTAAATTTGATCATTAAATTAATGTCAGCCATTTTTATAGACCAAGGAGAGGGAGCTCTTTACAGGACATCCAAACTGTGACAAGAGAAATTTGCTAAAATATAATGTCCTCTACAGAGGACAAAACTCCATAGCTGGTAGTCAGGAGGAGATATATATATGTTAAACTTGTAAACTATGTTAAGCTTCAAGCACTAGCTACAGGAAAAATGTAAAAAATGTTGTCCCTCTTGTTCTTGAAATTCATCCAGCATGATTTTTGCTTTCCTTGTCCACTCTGACAAACCTCAAATCATTAGCAACTTAGCAACTGTAATTTTGTCATTTTTAAGACATTATATTTAAAAGTATAGTAACACTTTAGTTTAGGGTCCAATTCTCACTATTAACTAGTTGCTTATTAGCATGCATATTAGGATATTGGCTGTTTATTAGTACCTATAAAACACATATTAATGCCTTATTCTGCATGACCTTATTCTACATTCTTAATCCTACCCAATACCTAAACTTAACAACTACCTTACTAACTATTAATAAGCAGTAAATTAGGAGTTTATTGGGGGAAAAGTCATAGTTAATAGTTAGTCAATAGTGAGAACTGGACCCTAATCTAAAGTGTGGCCAAAAGAACCTATTATGTTGGATTTGAGGCTCAAGAAGAAATAAAATGAACAATTGTGTGGTATTTAACAGAATTTTAAATGATCAGTAAGCAATCAAGAGCCAGTATAATAGCCAATGATAACCAATAATAGAACCTCATAAATTGATGAGCAATAAATTAAATTCTAGTGGTTTGATGACACCTGATTCTATCATAGACACATAATAACAATTTACATATGGATCAAGACATTAAATTTAATTGTTATGTAAATGTAATATTGGCCTACTATAAAATAATAGTACAGTTGGTGTGACTTACCACTGCTGCTGTCAAGTCAATAAAACAATGTGTTGAAAACAGCATCTTGACAGCCAGACAAAAAAAAAAAAAAAAAAAACATCACAAGATAATCACCACCCACTACCTGTCATCAATTCCTCAGTAATGGTTCTAAAAGTGAAACAGAAAGTAAAAAACTTTAAAGGGCAAAACAAACAGAAAATTCATTCAATTCATTAAAAACATTCATTCAAATTCATCCACAACAACCAATATCATTTTTATGTTGGTTGTTTTCTCCATGATACAAGAACAATTTATATATATATATATATATATATATATATACAACAGTTACATCTGGTCCTCGATTGGCTGAGAAGTCTTACCAGCCATGCAAACTGTTTCACAGTTTGTATCACTCCGCTTGTTTCTGTTGGATCTATACAGGCAGCATTTTTCACAGTGAGTGTCAATGAAAAAGAGCAAATGCACTATAATTTTAAAATACAACCGTTATTGTCTCACAGAATGTAGTTTTAGGAGTTTTTTTAGGTGAGAATGTAGTTGTTTAGACCTCAGATATGCTATTTACATGTAGCCTAAACATAGCGCCTTTTTGAAAAATTGTTTCGATCGCTGGCATATGTAGGCTACTATTGTCACAGTGTCTAGCTGTTGTGCCCTAGTTATCCACAGAGGGCACTCCTTCACCGTCCACAGCAACACTGCTATGAATTCTATTTCCCAGTGTGTCTGTGTCTAGTTGTAGTTCCCTCTTCCCTTCCACTGTGTCTCTGCCATGAACTTTATTTCCCAGAGTCCTTTTGCCCAGTTCTCCTCTGGGTTTATTGCCCTCAACTGGTTCTCATTTGTGTCATTTGTCTGTCTATTTAAGTTGTTTGTTTCTGCATTTGTAATCGAGGTTTTGTATTGTCTAGTACTGTTCTTATGACTGTTATTTCATATCTCTTGTGGTTTTGGAACTTTGCCTGTCATTTGGATTATGTTTTGACATGTTGTTCTTACAAATAAAGCTGCACATGGATCTTCCTAAACAGTCTCTGAGCAGTACCCAGCCGTGACAACTATAGTGGTTAAACATGATGTAATTCATTTTGGGTAGGCTATATCAAACGGGAAATCTTTGGCCTTATTAATCTACTTGTTATAGATGAAATTGATTATGCTAAGGACAAAGTTAAGTTTCATAACTTTATATTTTTATTTAACTTAAATCCTGTAATTTAACTAGATGCTTGCTTTTGTACTTTTTGCTTGTGTTTATTTTCTATTGTACAAACTTATTATACTTTTACAATGGATATTATTGTTCATTTAAATATTATTGCTCAATATATAATATTTTATTTTGTATAAATAATATGCCATATTTAAATACTTGAGAAGGACATGACTGCAGCCTGCTGAATGTGGCGGGGCTGCACCTGCGGTGGAGCTACACGTGTCGCTCCGCCCTATACTTACTCTGATTGGCCCGGTTGTCTTTCATAGGTGTACATGATAGGAAATGCGTTCTGAGTAGTCTTCACTATAATGCACACCAATTGGGGCACTTTTTGGTAAACTGTGTATTAAAGGATTAGTCCACTTTCAATATATGTATTTGTATATACTTTATAAACACAAATGATCAAGTGCTTCGCCATTCCGCCTTCCGTATTCTTCAAAAAGTTTACGCTGTATGTCCTACGCCTTCCCTATTCTACTTACAGAAAAAACGGAACTGGCGCCGCGTTCGTTCCGTAAGTTGAATAGGTGAAAAACTCCATCTCATTTTCTCCTCCAACTTTAAAATCATCCGACGTCATTCTTTTACTTTTTTTTTTTTTTTTGTATTGTAAAGGCCGTTTGACTTAATCTTTGCATGTTCGCTTTGTAGACACTGGATCGGTACTTCTGCCTACGACACGCATGATCTTTATAACGTGATTACATAATGCGTGGCGCATCGCAGAGCAGTGCAAGACGAGAATTTGTGGTTAAAAAGTATATTATTTATTTCTTTTTTTTAGAAAATGACAGATAATTTTGCTAGACAAGACCATTATTCCTCGTCTGGATCATGTAGAGCTTTTTGAAGCTGCACTGAAACTGCAATTTGGACCTTCAACCCGTTGGTAGCCAATGAATATTATGGAGAAAAATCCTGGAATGTTTTCCTCAAAAACCTTAATTTCTTTTCGACTGAAGAAAGAAACACATAAACATCTTGGATGACATGGGGGTGAGTAAATTATCAGGAAATTTGAATTCTGAAGTGAACTAATCCTTTAATGCTTTTCTTCAAATTTCTAAATGCAAACTGACTTTATTGTGTCCCACACAGATCTATGTAAGTTTCAAATAATATCTCCACCCATCTGTCAGTGGGAATGTTCTTGATGCAGCCAAAAGTGAAACTGAAAGACATGCAGTACAAGAATGAGAAAATCATGGCAAAACAATCTCATCAGCTGTTTTACAATGAAATATTTTTTCATTTAGGTCATAGGCAATGGCAGACACAATTTCATGAAAGTATTTTGTAAATATTGTGACATCATTGTAATCTGAGAGCACCATTAAAAATACACATGATATGAATATTAGGCAGTAGTCATTGTGTTGTTGTTGTTGATATTTGGCTGATATTAAAAAAATGGCTGACTCTTGAGAGCATGCGCTCAAACATACCGTGCCTCCCGTATCATTAAATCATGAAATATTCACTCATTCAATCATTTTCCTATGGCATCACCATGTCACAACAAATTATTTACACTCGCAACAAAAATTATGTAGATAATTCTTAATATTTCAGTAAATATATTTACAGATTTTATGATGATGATGTTGATGTCGGGAGTATAAATGAGACTGAAATATCACTGAGAAATATATAGGCCATATATAAGTACATAAGTGTGACGTGACCTAAAGCTAAATAATGCAAATATCATTCTGGTTATCCATTTATTTAATGTCAAACAGGCATTACAGTAAACATGATTTTGTTATCGTCTTTCCGGGAACCTTTTCATCATGACATGATGTTAATCTGAGTTCAAAGTCTCAATACTACACATACTATTTTACTTTTGCTTTTGATTCAGTTTAACCAGTAAATATAATATGGTGAAAACATTATTAGTTCAGTTAGATGCATATATTTACATCAGTAAACAATATTTTGCTTAGATAATATATCCCTCACACAGTTCTTATGTTCTGTGGCTATGTTCAGACTGCAGGCAAATCAATTTTTTTTCTCAAATCAGATCTTTTCAGGCAGACTGTCCGCACTATTTACTGCAAGTGATCAAATAAGATTTGTGTTTCCAGACATAACCAACCTATCTGCATGGATTACTTTGGTAACAACATAGGCATAAACACGTATGTGACGAGGCTTTCAAAACGGATGCTAGAAAAATGGAGGTGCATAATCTCTATCTCCAAAATCCGAAATCTCTGGACATACAGGCTGCATCCGAAATCACACACTTCCCTAATATATAGTAAAACACAGTAAAAAAAACAGTATATGACAAAAGAAGTATGTCCAAATTCAAAAGTACTCATAAAAGAGTAGGCAAAAAGTACCTGGATGATTTCCGGTGAGATTCTGAAGTGTGCATACGATGAACACTTTACTATCCCATGAGGCCACAGCAGAGGATTTGTGAATGGCAGTGAAGCAACTGATGTTGGATCTCTTGCTTTCTGTTCAGCCTTGAGATCAGTTTCCTTGACTATCAGGCAACTGAACTGCTTTCTGAAAGTTTAACTAAGTTTTAATGGCAACATGTCAACACATTATGGATTTCCAACTCAGTTTATAGACAAAAGAAATCACTGAGAATACACAGCATGTAACTTATAAACCCTCACAAGCACTTAGAATTTCATTATATTAATCATTACAATGATGTGGTGACTTAAATCAGCCTTCAATTGGTTGAATAAAACTTGATTTCTTCAGTTTCAACAGCCCGGCCGTTCTTCATGACTACACGTTGATATGTTTGAACACCTTGCTCAATGTTGTTGTAATGTCGAGTCATTGCCCCGTTTGTTGGTACGACCATGGACCTCTGGATGCTACTGTTTGACTGAAGCAATGCCTGCATTTAAGAGAAAATATAAAATAAATGTTTCTCTACATGTTGACTGAGCCTTTTTGTTATTTGGTATCCAGTAAACACTGTGTCCTAGAAAGAAATACAAAAGAGAGAAAGAAATAATTAAAAAAAAGAAATATTTTGGAATTTGTTCGACACTCTTACCAGAGAAAAAGGGTTGGGCTGTTCCTCAGGTTCACACTTACATCTATACCTTAAGTTTAAAAATGAGTCGTGTAAGAAGCATTGACGCAGCTTGGAGTGTGTTAGAGCATTTAGACAAATATTTTCACAGATAAAAACAAATCTTCCTATGCACATTAAAAAGCCATAAATCATATTAAATAATTACATACGGTAATGTTCCATTGTAGTTTTTCATCAACCCACAGTTCTTACAGGATGTTGTAGCCTATAGTGGTGTGATGAGAAGAATATGCCCTTTGTCACATATTTTCATGTAGTTCATTAGTATTTCTTTTTGCTATTTATTTAACTTTATTTTAGATTATCAAAACATTATTACACTAACAATAATTTAATTTACATTTACAACCCTTTTATTTATTTAATTATTTAATTGAAACTGAATTATCATTAGAATATTCTACACAAACTTATTTTACACAACAGCAAAGAATGAATGCATAAATAAATTGCTTCATATAAATGTCATTTGCTAGTTCCTTACCATTTTATTTAGTAATGCTCCTCTTCAATGTTGTGAAGGCAAAGTGACACAACTTGTTTCCCACAGAGATTTATGTAAGTATCACATGACGAAATCTCCGCCCATATGTCAACAGGAATGTTCAGAAGGCAGTCAAGATAGAAACAGAGATTAAATATATGAAAGAGAAACTTAAGGCAATTACAAATATATTGTGTATTAGATAATTTGACAATATGGCAAACAGAGTTTCATCTGAGTATATTGTAAATGATTAAGGCATCTGATAACATACAAGAATATGCTCCTGAGCTTCTTACAGGAAAAATCTTATCTGTCATTCAAGTAGAATTTTATACAAGTATATTAAAGGGATAGAACACCCTAAAATGAAAATTAAGTCATAAATGACTCACTGTCACAAACTGCTCTGAAAACTGGTTGAAGATCCAAATGCAGTTTTATTGAGGCAATCCAAAATCATAATCCATGTAACAGGCAGAGGGTCAAAACCAAGACAAACAATACAAACAATGACAAAGTCCAAGACACAGTGAAACAGGGAAATGGGCAGGAGATCAAGACAGTAATAAGGGAAACAATAGAAAGTGCTCAGAAATGCAGTGTGACACTAGCAAGACTTCGCAAGGAAAGACAGAAAACACAGAGCTAACAAGGTATCGAGACACAGCTCAAAGTAATGAAGCATAATCATTAATAGTCCAGGCAACCGGTTATGGGAAGTGTTTTCATTAATAGGAAATCAAAGAAGACGGGAGAAGTGCCCTCTGTGTAAGTGTAAGAAGGTGGTCTGGTATTCACAATCATACTGATTAGCATGCTGATTAAACATATGGCATTTGGTTTTAATACAATAGATGTGATAGCTCTGTTAAAGCCCTGTTAAGCTTTTAAAATATTTACAAGCATTTTACATGTCTCTCTGTTTATTAAGAAAATATTTTCGGATATATAACATTACCTGTACAACAGGCATCCCACTGGGTTCATAATAATTATCATCATCATAGACAATCTGATGTCCTCCACTCCTTTAATATTAAAAAAAAAAAAAAAAAAAAAAAAAAAGTTATTTAATTAAATAAGCTCTATAATTTAATTAAAAAAGCTCTGTATAAGTTTACATGAAACAAACTGATCATTCTCATTATTCTAGAGACAGAATTTGAGATAAAAACATTGTCATTTTTCAAGCAATTGGTCAATTTTCAAAACTCTTAGTACTAATATCACAACAGATCATCAAATGTGCACTTTTTTTCAAACATTTCAGCATGTTTTCAATTGTGTTAGTACAATACACAAAATCACAAAGTATCCTTTTCACTACACAAAATAAATGTTTCATCTATATGATTGTTTCATTTACAGTAACTGCCTTTCATAACGCTATTACTATCAAACTTTTGATTTGCATCTTTTTTCATTCAGTTTAATACATTTGTCTATTATTTAATCCAACTGATCTTAATGGTTAATCAATTAATCATTTGGTAATGAAAAGTAATGAAGCATAATCATTAATAGTCCAGGCAACCGGTTATGGGAAGTGTTTTCATTAATAGGAAATCAAAGAAGACGGGAGAAGTGCCCTCTGGTTGGAGATTATGGGCATGTTCTAATGTCATATGTCTTCTTTCCTTTATAGACCACCAACGGAGAATTTTTAAAAAATGTCTTGCTTACACTCGTCCATATAATGGCAGTGAATAGTGACCAGTATCAAGCTTTTTAAGAAAGACACAAAAGTATCTCATGCGACACATGTTGTATATTCCAAGAGTTCTGGGGGTGTAAAGATTGCTGAGAAATGAGGCAGAGAGAGAATCCACTTGCAAGCACACTTTTAATCACAAGACTCCACATGAATAGACAGGAATATCTAGGAATGATCCACCACAATACACCGACAAGCAAAGAACAACTGAAAAGCACAAGCTTAAATACTCAGAGAAATCAATGGTAATCAAAGACAGGTGTGCCTAATGACGATACTAATACAACAAGAAGAAGAAACAAAAAACAAACACACGAAGGGAGCACGGAAACAATGAGAACAGAATACATTTCAACATAAAAGTTTATACAAAACAAAAGGCACCAAACTGGGATCGTGACGTAGCCCCCCTCAAAGGAGCAGCTTCCAGACACTCCAAAACAGTCCAGGAGGGAGGTGGAGCAGAAGTGGAACAGGGGGAGGGACAGAGGGCCTGGCCAGTGTGGTGTAAGAAGGATCGAAGACTGCGGCAGATCGGGGAGCCAGGGCAGAGCCATCGGAGCAGATGGCCAGGGTGGAGCAGGTAGAGCAGATGATCACCAGGGCAGATCAGAAGGAGCCAAAGACCACCAAGGAGAAGCAGGCAGAGCCGGAGACCATTTCACTGGAGTTGACAGAACTAGAGATCCCCACAGAGGGGCACACGGAGCCGAAGACCATTTAAATGGAGCTGACAAAACTGCGATCACCACAGCGGAGCAGATGGAGCTGAAGAGGGTCAAGAGAAGATCTCTGTGGTCGTGTCAGTGCAGACAGAATGTTTCTTGATGGGGCAGACAGGGAGTTCAAAGACAGACATTGAAGCAAAAAGTTCATCAAAGACCTCCTTGGTCACAGCAGGACATACAGAGAATTCAGGAATGAGATCCACCGTCGTAATGGGACAGGCAGGGTTTTCAGAAACAACATCCATAGTCGTAACAGGAATGGCAGGGAATTCCCGAGCGGATGTTGCTGCCTCCAGATGAACTGGAGAGCAGTGTGCTGCCCAAACACACATTATGGCCACCGGCCCACCGCTGTAACAGGGAGTACAATCAGCAGTAGAGGGGTCTCAGAAGTCTCCAGGCTTGGAACTATCTGGCTGGGGATGTGAATAAATATGTGAATAAAAGCCTAAATTCAATTTGTTCATCATATAAAGCAATCGTGTCTCTTCAGAACAGGTTACTACTTAAAGAGGGCAGAACGTTCGAACATAACTTTAATTTATAAATTAAACAAAGAACAAAATGAAAGTAATGGCGTCAGACCCTCACGGATGTCTGCCGGCCACACAAACATAACAAAACCATAAAATAAGTCCAGGCCTGGTCCTCTCTCGTCCTTCACTGTCGTTGCTCCGCTTTTCTATTCTACAAGGCGTTTGATTTCACACAAATTATTTTGTCTGATCAGAAATGTCTAATCATGCCACACAGCCATAAAAATGAAAAGGAAATGAATCTATTCACACAAAGCATCTCACCATGATGTGGTCAGGCTTGAGGTTCTGGTGGATGATACTCTTGTTGTGCATGTATTTCCACTCTTTGCATTGATCAAATCCAAATATTACATATATCATTCAAGGTTGTGGGTTAATGTTGGAATCACTTACTGTGTACAGTAGTGCTAGATTTTTTTTCTTCAAATTTGTTTTAAATGATCTGGTGTTAGAATGGATATTAATTAATTTATATTTAATATTATTGTTATTATCATCTACATGCAAAATAAAAACCTGTCACCACCGGCAGAATCCAGACAAACGACAATGTGCAACACTGCATTCACTGAGGGAAAAAGAGTTTAATGAACTTTAATCATATAATCCAACTAAATCTGATCATCATTTATTCAATTTCACTTCTGATTATTGACACACACACAAAAAAAATCGAGTACAAGCAGCATACAGTACAGCAACCCGACAAATACTTTAAATGAAGTTGATTTTGATGATTGTTTAGAGACAAAATTTCTGATCTTTGAGATGTAAAACAAAATTACAGTAATTTTGATAACAAATGAATGTAAAGAAAGTCAAATTAACATTTAAGTCATCGTTGAGATCATTGCAGTTGCTGAATAACTGGGTGATGTGTTTCAGATCTTATTAGTAGTGTTTGATTACTTCAGCATAAGCAATTTTGCCATTCCTCACTACTACTTTCCGAGACCCATTGGGGTAAATGTGAGTCACCTCGCCATTTCCTGGAAGCTCAACATGTTCACCGTTGAAGAACTGTGATAACATCCTCGATTGGTTCTGTGAGTACTGAAAGATAAATGAGAAAATAAGGTGGTCTGGTATTCACAATCATACTGATTAGCATGCTGATTAAACATATGGCATTTGGTTTTAATACAATAGATGTGATAGCTCTGTTAAAGCCCTGTTAAGCTTTTAAAATATTTACAAGCATTTTACATGTCTCTCTGTTTATTAAGAAAATATTTTCGGATATATAACATTACCTGTACAACAGGCATCCCACTGGGTTCATAATAATTATCATCATCATAGACAATCTGATGTCCTCCACTCCTTTAATATTAAAAAAAAAAAAAAAAAAAAAAAAAAAGTTATTTAATTAAATAAGCTCTATAATTTAATTAAAAAAGCTCTGTATAAGTTTACATGAAACAAACTGATCATTCTCATTATTCTAGAGACAGAATTTGAGATAAAAACATTGTCATTTTTCAAGCAATTGGTCAATTTTCAAAACTCTTAGTACTAATATCACAACAGATCATCAAATGTGCACTTTTTTTCAAACATTTCAGCATGTTTTCAATTGTGTTAGTACAATACACAAAATCACAAAGTATCCTTTTCACTACACAAAATAAATGTTTCATCTATATGATTGTTTCATTTACAGTAACTGCCTTTCATAACGCTATTACTATCAAACTTTTGATTTGCATCTTTTTTCATTCAGTTTAATACATTTGTCTATTATTTAATCCAACTGATCTTAATGGTTAATCAATTAATCATTTGGTACACCTATAGATTTCTACAGATATTGATTCTATAGGCATAGTTTCTATAGACTTCTTTGCCATTTCTGATATGGATAACCAAATTTAATGAGTTCTTTTTACATTATAAGCAATTTATCTTAGATGATGACCATTTTCAAAGTGTGTGTGTGTGTGTGTGTGTGTGTGTGTAGTAAACACTGCATTGTGAACCAAATGTCCCAACAAGGATGGTAATACCAGTAATTTTAGACCTTGTTAGACATTTTTTTGGTCCCCATGAGGAAAACAGCTTATAAATCATACAAAAAAATGACATTTTTATCAAATGTAAAAATGCAGGAAGTTTTCTGTGATGGGTAGGTTTAGGGGTAGGGGATAGAATATATCGTTTATACAGTATAAAAATCATGGCGTCAATGGAAAGTCTTCATAAAACATGGAAAACCAACAGTATGCCAGTGATACTGTAAACAGAGGCATTACCATGGTAGAGACTGCCACATTACTGTAACTCACCCTTATAAAGGTTGACTACAGTATAGATTCAGTCAAATGGTACAGTGAAAACATTATGTATTGGCAGCAAACTCTGTTCTACACAAAACCTCATGACTGTGTCATACTTCATCACACCTTTTGATTATACACTGAATAGATACTACAGTATTACAAACATGAATTTTATATCAATTATGTAATTTAGGTAATGCAAATCTATTTTCTAATATGGCATCTGTAGCCTGTGTAATTATTTCAGCAACAAGGGTGATTTGAAACATGTATCTTGCATTGTTTGCTATTGAATGAACTGATTGTTTAAAAGTACTAAACTGAAAGAAGATCATACTATTGTGTTTCGGTGATTAAACCAAATGTTCTCATTACATATCACAATGATCTTGTGTTTTGAAGCAGTGATTATGTAGAATGAAAATTTGTACAACTAGAATGAAAGCATAAGATCAAGTTTTGAAAGAATGACTAGCTGTGTTACAAGTGTGATCAGTTTGGTACAGTTTTGTACTAAGAGTTTTGAAAATATACACCTTAATTGTGAAAATAGTACCAAAGCAAATAAAAAAAAACTAATGAATCCACTGATACATGTGTACTAACCCAATAGCCTGGCAATGACAGCGATGACAGCTCATTGTTTGAGATTTTTTGCAGTGGTGTGGTAAGCAGACGCCAGAGCTGATGTGAGAAACAAGTGAAATCATTTCAAATATCACCTTTTAACACTTTCCTTTTGTCTATTTTACTGACTGTGTTCATTTTATATTTAGACTAGGGTGATCAGACATCCCGTTTTCAAGGGACAGTCCCAGTTTTTGGTGTCTTGTACCCGATAGAGCTGTCCCCGGAAATGTCCCTGTTTTACAGCATGCAAATACTGAAAAAAGCCTGACAAGCAGAAGCAGAACTTAACCCGGACGAGAGCACCATTATCATCAATTATCAAAAAAGTTATCGGGTTCAAAACAAATTGTAAATGTTCCCAAAAGTTGAAAAATAACTAAATAAATACAATTAGAAAATGTTAAACATATTTGTTGAATACATATTAATTTATTTTGTTTTATTTTTGTAATGTGTTTTATGTGTAAAGTCATAATTTTGTTATATTAGGCTATGCTTTTATCCGTTTTCTATTTGCAATGGTTACTATTTACTATATTTCATAGTTTTTTTTTTTGTTTTTTGTTTTTTTTGTAAATTGTATTAAAACCAGTAAGGGTTTATAATTATTAATTAAAATAATAGTATAATAATAATTTGTACAACAAAATGTATTGTCCCTGTTTTTAAATTCATAGATAATAACAAGTGAGATTTCAGTGACATTTTGACCACTGAACTAGAAAATCTCTCCAGCTTCCATCTGGACACCTTAATCTGGTCACCTTAAATTTAGACATAAATAATGGAAGTGTAATGTCATTGTTGTACAATGACAAAGCCAGGCGGTATAAAATCTTCAATACTAGTGATTCTTAAAGAAATGGTTAGGATTGTTAGATGCATAAATGATAATGATTTTTCCATAAATAAAATAAAACCCTAAAATTTTTAATTAAAAATAGGCACATTAATTACAGTGTTTTTATAATATGATATAAATAATAAACATAATTTTTAATATAAATTTAAAATCTAATTTTATATTTGCTTACCAAGTCTTTGTAGAGCGTTCAGTCGTCTCTTTAAAGCAATGAAAGTTGCTTTGAATCTGGAAAAATGTGGATTCTGCTTGAGCTTTTATTGAGGACCCAAACATCCCCACCCACTGCTACCTGGAATTTACCCAAGGCAGCTAAAAAAGAAACCAAAAGCAACAATTAAATTTGTTCTGTTAGACTTTTTCTACATTTCTCAACACATCTCACTATCATTTTTTAAATGTCATTTTGTTGATTTTTTTTTTTTTTTTTTTTTTTTGTAAGGTTTGCTTTTAGCTTCATGACTACACATCGATAGACTATATTTGAATACCATTCTGTAATGACAAGTCATTGTGCCATTCAGGCATGGAGCTCTGAATGATGTGAACATACTGGAACATACATTTATGTATTTGAATTTATATTATTCTATAATATAATTAGTCTCCACAGGAATTATTTTTCAAATGTCTGTAATTTATATAAAGGAATCCAAACCCTATTCAGTAAAGCTAGCTGCTTAAATCATCTCGATTCAGTTATAGAATTCTATAGAATCACTGAAAAGAAAGGGTTGTTTGTACACTGTAAAAAAATTACCTGTAAATTTACGGTAAAATACTGGCAGCTGTGAAAAGTGTAAAAGTGTAAATTGCACAGTCCAATAAGAGGAACTAGTGTGTGAATAACCTAAAGAAGAGACAAAAAAGAAAAAAAGAAAAGAAAAGACCAATACATCACACCAACTTCGGAAGGATCTAGCAAGAAGTCTGATGAAACTGTTCAACACGCCCAGGTCTGAGAAGAAATCATTAAGTAAATGTTAGTGCCTATATGTAGCACAGGGCAAAAGACAATAATTCCTTAAACCTGTGTGAAGTCTAAAGACACAGTGCATGTCATACAGTACTCACTGAGGTGACTTTTGCTTTCATTATCCACTTTGACTATAGCCCAGAAATCAATCATAATCGTTTTTTTGTAATGATTGAACTGACTTTTTTGTAACCATAGTGCTGTATGTACATTTTGTCATCTTTTTTACACTCTAAAATTCACCATACATGCCTACTGTATATGATACTGAACTTAAGTAATTAAAACTGTAATGACTGTACAGTAGTGTAACATGTTACACAAAAGTCACACTTTATGTACACACTGTATGTAAGACTGATTATCACTACCCACTATCAGTAAAACAGAAGGAAAAAGCAGTTTCTAGGCAAAACAAAAATGCATGACTGATAACATTTTAGATTTGGATTTGAAAAGCAGGTCTCTGTCAGTCAACACAGTTCTTTACAGTATGTCACTGCATCATTTGACACAGGCAGAAACCACACAAAAACACTTGACACTCCCAAGACACAAATGTCCCAAGTCTTCATTTGTACAATATCTATATTTGTCCTGTGGTGTGTTATAACTTTGTATTTGAATGATTATATTTGTTGAGAGGTTGGCACCTTTTGGCAAAAGTTTTAAATTAGCCAGAGGCTGTTTGCAATAATTGCTATTTACGTAAGTAAAAATAGCAGTATTTTCTTTGTACTTAAATAGTATTTAGATACTATTTGCACTGTGTAAGTTGTTAGATGCTATTAGTACAAATAAATACTATTTGCACCAGTATATTGTAAAACAATATTCAATGACAACATAACAGTGTATATGATTATATATTTTTTAATTATAGGCCTATTAAATGTACTATTAAATGCACTTTATTCCCACTATTAAATGCTCATTAGGCAATTTATTTCCACTTTTCAAATATTTTCTTTACTTTTATTTAAAATAAATGCCTCTCTGAACTGATATGCGCAGAGATGGGCATAAATACATGAAAATGTATTAAAAAATAAAAAATACCAAATGTGTGGAAAAAATGTATTTAAATACAAATACAGTATTTTGTATTTTGAAAATACACAAAATACATGTGAAATTGGCCATTCAGTGAAGTATCACTATAAGGCTGAAATCTGTCTAGACCTCTTCTGAATGTTGTTGTTGTTTTAAAGGGTTAGTTGATGAAGATGAACGAAGGTCTTATGGGTTTGGAGCAATATGAGGGTGAGTAATTTAATGAGGAAGATCCATTTAGATCTGCTCTGACAGACAACAAAAAACACCCTGAAACTTCCTAACTCTTCCATCTAGATAGCGGTATTCTCTGTTTTTACTTTTATTTTTATTACTTATGCGTTCCATTTTTATTATTATGTATTTGGTTCTTCTTTATGTAAATCACTTTGAATTACCATTGTATGAAATGTGATATACAAATAAAATTGCCTTGCCTTGCCTTGACAGAATTTTCATTTTTGGGTGAACTCTACAGTTAATATAACATTATTTATTATGAGCACATTTAACTTTTTTTATTTGTATATGAAGTACCAATCATTTGAGAATGATAAATAAAGTTATCTGAGGCTGTATTGTGAGATAACATGTTATGTACATGTATTTTGTTATGTATTTAGAGTCATTATTAAAGAAATGTTTTTGTTTAAAAATGATTTAAACATTTATAATAAATGTATGTAACCAGCATAAATAAAAAGACTGCATTTCTAAGAACCTGAAACTACAGATTTCTCTTTTTCTGACATCTTTACTCACCCTGTCATAGATATTCTACATTAGATATTATGTGCTTCTGTGTGTAATTGTGTATGTGTATTTCATTATTTCTACACAGTAAAAAATGATTTTTTGAAATTGTAAAAAAATTAAGAAATAAATATTGGACTATGGTTTACAAGAAAACACTATTTAAAATTATTTAAAAGCTTTTAAATGTGATGTTTAATTGCCATTTCTTTGTAATTTGACAATTTACTAGCAATTTCAGATTGAAAAATAAAGTTTATTTTCAGTACTGTATATTAGTTCCATGACATTAATGTGTATTATTTCATGTCAGTTACTGTACATTGATGTCACATAAATCCTCAGCAATACCAATGAAGGCCATACTGCATTTTAATGTGGTTTCCTGTAAAGCCACAAAAAGAAAAGTGGAAAACAAACGTGGGGTAAAAATGAGGATAAACTGCATACAGCACAGCAACCCAACAATGACTTGATTTTTAAAATGTTTTATTTCAGATGTTGATTGACAGATGATTTACATAAAACAGAATTATAGTAATTGTACTAGTGATAACAAATTAAGGTAAAGTAAATTTAAAAAAAAAAAGTAGAGTAAAAGAATCAACATGAAATTAGCTTGGAGACAAAGAAATAATGGATAAAATTAGTTGATGATGGGTATTATTGGTTGATGTACATCAGCTCTTGTGCAGCATATACCACTTCTTTTGAATAAACCACTTCTCCATTCATCAGGATACATTTCTGAAGACCGTGAAGACCACCCCCTAAATCGATATAGTGTTTCACCTCACAATTTCTTGGAAGGGAAGGTCTAAAGTTCTGTAAGGAGTATGATAGAACAAGAAGAGAATGGATGAGAAAACAAAAGGTGGTTTCATATTCATAATTATCTACATTTATAATTATGCTGATTAAATGCATGGTGTTACTGGGCTTTAAATACATTAAATGTGTCCACAAAATATTAACATGAGGTCTATCAGTGTTGTATATGTTCATCTGTGCAAAAAAAAAAATAGTGTTACTTTTATAGAGTAAAAGCAGCAGCTAAAGGTATGCTGAGAACATAAAAAGTGAAAGTTTTCACTGTAGTTTTTTTTTCTTTTCTTTTTTTAATTTTCCAGTACAATTGCCAAAGAATTTTTTTTACATGCTTCATTATTTGTAAAGATTAAGAACCAATTTTACGATGTTTCAAAAACCCTTACCTGTGAAACAGCCATCTCATCATAATAATCATTCTGATATCCACTGTGCCTTTAAATAAAAAAAAAAAAAAAAGAGTAATGTTAATTATTTAAGATGTGTTAATGAAGCGCAATAAGTTTACATAATTCTAGAGTCAGGCTTTGGAGACAGTTGATAAAATTGTCTTTTTCAAATGATTAATGTGTATCTCCACTGATACATACATATATATATATATATACTAACCTAGAAGCCCTGCACCTTAATATCCTCCCACAGTGACAGTGGCAACAGCAGCTCATTGATGGAGATGTAAACAGATGTCACAGCTGATGTGAGAAACATGGAAATCATTTCAAATATATATAAATTTTCCAGTACTTTGTCTATATTGCTGAGTTGAATTTATGTTCAGAGAAAAGTGGTAGAATAGTTTGGTATACCAAATTTACCCATTAAATGGCAAATAAAAAAAACATACAATATAAAAATACATTCTTTTTTTTTTTTTTTTATAAACATTAAATACTGTTTTTTATAATATGATAGAAAAATAAACCAAAAACATACAAGTTGTATTAAATGTAATTGTTTTCTTTGCTTACCAAAGTCTTTGTCAAGTGTTCATGCAGCTCTTCAAAGCAGTGATATGGATTCTACTTGACTATACAGAGATCTATTTAAGTGCCCAGAAGCCATGTCCCCACCCACTGGCTGACAACACAAATGCTCCTGAGGAAAGACTGAAACTAAAGGTTTTATTATCTTTATATCTTTCTACAATTTTAACCAGAAAATCCTTATACACTACCAAACACTGTGGTTTCATGTAAGTTTATATGTTTGAGGAGCAAAGGATATGAGTTAACATGTAAAATTGCATAATATTAATCTGTATAAAGAATACTGTGGAATGTACAGTGACTTGCTGGCAGCAATTATGAAGTAAATCGCTGTAGTTCATTTCACAGTATGCTTACTGTGCATTTAATCATGGTAACTATACAGTATATTGTTTGATATATTGTATATTTCTATGATAGTAAAAAAAAAAATACAGTACTGTAATTGTCATCAGAATAGTTGGATGCTGTTTTTTATTACTGCTTTCATTTTGTGTACTGTAAAATGAAGACACTTTTTGTTTCACAAAAATGACATTTATTTAAAACATTAAAAATTACAGTTTTTCTCAAACGATTTGACACATTTCTTCAAACTCTGGGACGTTATTTAAATTTGAATAAAATAAAAACTAAATGACTTTCAAATCACATGAGCCAATATTTTATTCACAATAGAACACAGATAACATAACAAATGTTTAAAGGGAGAAATTTTACACTTTTGTCCACTAAATGAGCTCATTTCAAATTTGATGCCTGCTACAGGTCTCAAAAAAGTTGGCACGGGAGCAACAAATGGCTGAAAAAGCAAGAAATTTTGAAAAGATTCAGCTGGGAGAACATCTAGCAACTAATTAAGTTAATTGATATCAGGTCTGTAACATGATTAGCTATAAAACGGATGTCAGAGGCAGAGTCTCTCAGAAGTAAAGATGGGCAGAGGCTTCAAATCTGTGAAAGAGTGCATAAAAAGATTGTGGAAAACAATGCTCCTCAAAGTCAAATTGCAAAGGCTTTGCAAATCTCATCATCTACAGTGCATAACATAATCAAAAGATTCGAAAAAACTGGAGAAATCTCTGTGCATAAGAGACCTTTATTGGATGCCCGTGGTCTTCAGGCCCTCACACGACACTGCATCACTCTTCGGCATGATTGTGTCAATGACATTACTAAATGGACCCAGGAATACTTCCAGAAACCACTGTCGGTAAACACAATCCGCCGTGCCATCTGCAGATGCCAACTAAAGCTCTATCATGCAAAAAGGAAGTCATATGTGAACATGGTCCAGAAGCACCGTTGTTGTCCTGTGGGCCAAGGCTCATTTAAAATGGACTGTTTCAAAGTGGAAAAGTGTTCTATGGTCAGACGAGTCCAAATTTGACATTCTTGTTGGAAATCACGGACGCCGTGTCCTCCGGGCTAAAGAGAAGGGAGACCTTCCAGCGTGTTATCAGCATTCAGTTCAAAAGCCAGCATCTCTGATGGTATGGGGGTGCATAAGTGCATACGGTATGGGCAGCTTGCATGTTTTAGAAGGCACTATGAATATAAAGGTTTTAGAACAACATATGCTCCTGTCCAGATGACATCTATTTCAGGGACGGCCTTGTGTATTTCAGCAGGACAATGCAAAACCACATACCGCAGCTATTACAACAGCATGGCTTTGTCGTAGAAGAGTCTGGGTGATGAATTGGCCTGCCTGCAGTCCAGATCTTTCACCTATAGCCTTTAACTGTTTTAAAAAGAAGAGGAGATGCTACACCATGGTAAACATGCTCCCGTCTCAACTTTTTTGAGACCTGTAGCAGGCATCAAATTTGAAATGAGCTCATTTTGTGCATAAAATTGTACAATTTCTCAGTTTAAACATTTGTTATGTTATCTATGTTCTATTGTTAATAAAATATTGGCTCACGTGAAGAGCTGAGTATAGTGGAGGACATTGGTGTAGCGGAAAGAGCAAGAGGAGAAATTGTAAGAAGACATGGACATAGTGAAAGTGGACAGCAGGGTGGAAGGGGTGGGAAGAGAGGTGGATTTCAAATGAAATATTGTTTGCCCCGCCCCCTCCTCCTCAGACTCGACACTCCCGCCGGTTGCCAGTTTGAAGACACGCAACAGGAGCGAGCTCAATTGACAGTGGAAGGCAAGGAGACTTACACACTGTAAGATAATTAGTTGATTTATTGATTTATGACGAGTTGATATCGCGTTTTAATATGCTCCTGTTCATAGAGATTTTTTGATGGATGCTGAGGCTTTTTAGGTCGGGTAGAATCTGCGATCTCTGAACCAGTTTGTTCGCTGGCTTTCATGGCTGCAATTTGCTGCATGTGTTTTCCGCCAACTGGCAACCTGGGGTGGCGAAATAGTACTATTGGGTAAATTGGCAACATGCGGTCTTGCACAGACCATAACAAAAACAGAAATTCCGACACGGAACGCAAATTTCAAAGTCAAAATAAATGGCTGTAGCAATGGTTTTCAGAGAAAGAGTATGTGAACTCAGCATGTTTAATAAATATCTGCAAACATATTATGGTATTTTTTATGCTTTAGTACAGTCAAAAACTTACAAAGAGCACCTTTAAGGGAGCAAGCGGTAAGTGCATGTGTGATGATTATCAGGGACAGTACCTATATATGCAGAAAAGCTGATAAAGACACAAAAGTTGTGTTTACATTTAATTCAATGTCTTCACTGTTACTTTCCCTGTGTAGCCTACATGTAAGCAGCTTTCTCTACAGTGAACGAGATTATAACGTTATTCTCTGATGCTGATGTACAATTCAAACGTTAAATCTGAGGTAGACATATAACTTTCATTATATCGCGGCGCTGTGAGTACTGAGGTTTCCCTCAACACTCCAGGATTCCCCTGCTGTCGGGACATATAGAACACTTAACTTATCTTTATATACTAAATACCAGTGGTGTATAAAGTACTTGAAATCCATACTTGAGTAAAAGTATAGATATCTTACCAGAAAATGACTTTGGTAGAAGTTAAAGTCACTGTTTAGAATATTAGTAAAAGTTTTAAAGTATGTGATATTTTTTGTACTTAAGTATGAAAAGTATTTATATATATTAATTATACATTGATCATTAATGTTAATTCATAGTGCATTATAACTCATGTAAGAGACAACTTTAAAATGGTAAAATGTAAATGTTGAAATTAACAATGAATAATACTTTTATTAACCTTATTTAATGTTACAAATGGACTCTTATTGTAGTGTTATCATTTCATATAAATCCAAACAGTCTGTCGTGAATATGGCTCCCACGGCCATATTGTTTGCTGCCTGTCTTGATCTCTGCCTGTGACCCGTCTCTGATTCTCGCTGCCTGCCTCGACCCCTGCCTGTCCCTGACTACGGTATTGCTCTGCCCTTTTCTGTACTGCTGCTGTGTGTAATAAAGCTGCTTATGGATCCACACGCTGTTGACCCATCACTACAGAAGACTTCGCCATCCAGCGATCCAGCGGCTTGGTCACAGATTTCCACCGAGCTATCCGCTCAAGCCAATCAGCTAGCGATGCATCACCGTTCAACTGAATCGCCTGACGTCGCTAACAGAGGAATTGGTGAAGACGCTACAAGGCCTACGACTCACTTCCGCCGAGGTCGTCACGCCGCCGCTCGCTGCGCCTGCCGCGCCAGCCTTTCCCGCTTCTCCAGTGGTGAATCCCCGCCTAGCTCTGCCCGAGAAGTTCGATGGCACACCAACGAAGAGTAAGGGTTTCCTTCTCCAATGTTCACTATACGTTAATCAACAACCCTCGCTGTATCCCACGGAAACCAGTCGCATATCCTTCGTGTGCTCTCTGCTTACCGGCAAAGCGCTGGATTGGGCCACTGCTGTCTGGAGAGATGACAGCTCAGTATTCCCCACATTCGCCGAGTTCCTACGTCGCTTCAGAGAGGTGTTTGAACATCCCGCGGGGGGTCAAAGTCCGGGCGATCAGCTGCTCTCTCTCTCTCAGGGCAAATCAACGGCGGCTGAGTATGCTTTGCAGTTTCGCACTCTGGCGGCGCAAACCAACTGGGTGGACGACACACTGAAATTACTGTTTCGTCGAGGCCTGACCATGGAATTGCAAGCGGAGCTCGCCTGTCGGGATGAAGGTAACTCATTGAATTCATTCATCGAACTTTCCATTCACATTGATAATCTCATCCGCTCACGACGCCCCACGCGAGCCGCCAGTGCTACCAGCGCAAACCCAGAACCCATGCAGCTGGGCTATTCTCCGCTTCAACCCGAGGAGCGAGAGTGGAGACTTCAAAGGCACCTTTGTTTGTATTGTGGTCAGGCCGGCCACTTCAAGATTAACTGCCCAGTGCGTCCCGCGCCAACCAGATCCAAAGCGGTGAGTTCCTCTGTCCTATCTGATTACTCACCCACCTGCCTCAAGATTCCCGTTCAAGTCAGTGTTAATGAACAAATTGTCTCCGCACAAGCCCTTCTGGACTCTGGTGCAGCTGGGAATTTCATGTCTGACACTTTCGTTAAAGAACACAATATACCCTTAACAGACTGCCATTTTCCGTTAACAGTGGAGGCGCTAGATGGAAAGCCGATCGGAGGAGGAAGAGTGGCATATATCACCGAGGAACTCGGACTGCAGATCGGAATCCTTCACCATGAACGCATACAGTTCTATGTCATTCATTCACCCAACAACCCCATTATCCTTGGTCTGCCGTGGTTTCGAACCCATGATCCACATATTTCATGGAAGGAGGGACAAATATTGCAGTGGGACGGCGCTTGCCATAACTGCTTACAGCCTGTCATCCCCCTGTCAATCCAAACGGCCCAGCTGAACGACACCAACCCCGAAAAGCTTAACATCCCGGCTGAATACGCCGATTTGGCTGTGGCATTCAGCAAACAGAAGTCGACTGAATTACCACCTCATCGCCCTGGGGATTGCGCCATCGAACTGCTACCAGGTACCACACCTCCCAAGGGCAGAATCTTCCCTTTGTCACAGCCCGAATCCGCTGCTATGAAGACGTACATTGAGGAGGAGTTAGCCAAGGGGTTCATTCGACCATCCACGTCACCCGCCTCGTCAGGCTTCTTCTTCGTGAAAAAGAAAGATGGAGGACTACGACCCTGCATAGATTATCGAGGTTTGAATGACATCACCGTCAAGTTCCGTTATCCCCTGCCTCTGGTGCCCGCTGCTCTTGAACAATTACGACAGGCTGAGTACTTCACCAAGCTGGACCTCCGCTGTGCTTATAACCTCATTCGTATAAGGGAGGGAGACGAATGGAAGACTGCTTTCTCCACGACCACCGGCCACTACGAGACCCTCGTCATGCCGTTCGGGCTTTCCAACAGTCCGTCAGTGTTCCAGTCCTACATCAACGACGTGTTCAGAGACATGCTGAACCGCTGGGTCATTGTTTACATTGATGACATCCTCATATACTCCCGGTCATTGGAGGAGCACGTCCAGCACGTCCGAGCCGTCCTACAAAGACTTATCCAGCATCAATTATACGCCAAAGCAGAAAAGTGCGAGTTCCATCAAACCTCCACCTCCTTTCTGGGGTATGTCATCAGCCGAGACGGGGTCGCTATGGATGATAGCAAGGTCAAAGCGGTACTTGATTGGCCCAAACCACATACACTCAAAGAACTACAGAGGTTTCTGGGCTTTGCAAACTTCTACAGGCGGTTCATCCGCAATTTCAGCAGCGTTGCAGCTCCGTTAACCACCATGACTAAACGTCAGACATCTCGCTTGCACTGGTCCTCAGAGGCTGATAAAGCGTTCACCGAGCTAAAGGAACGGTTCACCACGGCACCCATTCTTCGTCACCCAGACCCTGATCGACCCTTCATAGTGGAAGTAGACGCCTCTAACACCGGCATTGGAGCCATTCTGTCCCAGCGCCAGGGTACCCCTGAGAAAATGTTTCCCTGCGCCTTCTACTCCAGAAAGTTATCTACGGCAGAGCGAAATTATGACGTGGGTGACCGTGAGTTACTGGCGAAGAAAGCGGCGCTGGAGGAATGGCGCCATTGGTTGGAGGGAGCCCAACATCCATTCACCGTGCTCACCGACCATAAAAACTTAGAGTACCTCCGCTCCGCCAAGCGCTTGAATCCCCGCCAGGCTCGATGGGCCATGTTCTTCACCCGCTTCCAGTTTAAAGTGACTTATAGACCTGGATCCAAGAACACTAAAGCCGACGCCCTATCCCGTCAGACAGACCAGGTAGAGAGAGCGGACACCGAAGAACATATCATTCCCACCTCACTCCTCCTAGCTCCAATCCTGTGGGATATAATGTCAGAGATAACGCAGGCCAACGAACAGTCCGCACCACCCACTGCATGTCCGCCGGGCCGCACATTCGTACCAGCTCCCCTAAGAGACAAACTTTTGCACCACGTTCATGACCTCCCCAGTTCTGGTCACCCAGGCATCACCGCCACTCACAGCCTTCTCCAAAATCAATTCTGGTGGGACTCCATGCTCCAAGACGTCACTCAGTTTGTCCACAACTGCACAGCCTGACAAACATCCAAGACCCCTCACCAGTCCCCAGCTGGCCTGCTTCAGCCACTGCCCATTCCACAACGCCCCTGGTCACACATCGCCATAGACTTTGTCACCGACCTTCCTGCTTCACAGGGCAACACCACCATCCTCACTGTTATTGACCGATTCTCAAAGGCCTGCCGCCTCATTCCTCTGCCCAAGCTCCCCACTGCTTTCGAGACCGCTGAATTGCTCTGCAATTTCGTCTTCAGGTTTTATGAATTACCTGAGGACATAGTGTCAGACAGAGGTCCCCAGTTTACTTCTCGAGTCTGGTCAGCATTCTTCAAGAACCTAAATGTCAACGTCAGCCTCACGTCTGGCTACCACCCCGAATCCAACGGGCAGACGGAACGAATGAATCAAGAACTTACCCGCTTCCTCCGCACCTACTGCCAAAGAGACCAGCTAGAATGGAGTCGATACTTGATGTGGGCCGAATACGCTCAAAATTCCCTCAGAAAACCAGCCACAGGGATTACCCCCTTCCAGTGCGTCCTAGGCTATCAACCTCCCCTGTTCCCATGGTCAGGTGAACCCTCTGAACTCCCGTCAGTCAACGAATGGATGCGAAGGAGTGAGGAGACGTGGGACCTAGCGCGTTGCAGATGGTGATGAGCCATCAGGAGACAAGAGGTCCAGGCCAACCGACACCGACGACCGAACCCCCCGTACATTGTGGGGCAATGGGTCTGGCTGTCCACCAGGGACTTACGGCTGAGACTTCCCTGCAAGAAACTCAGTCCCAGGTTTGTAGGGCCTTTCCAAATTACCAGACAAATTACTCCTGTTTCTTTTCGGTTAAATTTACCTGCTAATTATCGTATCTCTCCCACTTTCCATGTTTCGCTGCTGAAACCCTCCGGAGGGCTGAGAGGGGAGCCGGAGGGAGCCGAGGGCCGTCATCTACCACCACTGATGATTGAGGGCGAGGAGGCCTATCAAGTCCGAGAACTGCTCGATTCAAGGCGCCGGGGTCGGAGACTGCAATATCTGGTCGACTGGGAGGGGTACGGCCCGGAGGAGCGATCCTGGGTCGACGCGGGTCATATCCTGGACCCTGCACTCATGGAAGAATTCCATCGGACGCACCCGGAGAGACCGGCCCCCCGACCACGTGGCAGACCCCGGCGTCCGCCTCCTCGCGTCTGGAGCCGCTCGCAGGGTGGGGGCTCTGTCGTGAATATGGCTCCCACGGCTCATCCTCCGGACCGTCGGAGGGAGCCATCTCCGGAATATTGACTCTTTGCCATTCGGACTCCATTTCCCATAGGCCCTCATTCCTGGGACTGATTGCACTTTCACCTGCACCACATCACACACACACACTATTTAAGCCTCACACGCACACCACATCTTTGCGAAGTCTTGATTTGCTACGGTAGTCATTTCTGAGCGTTATTTCTGTGGACTGATATCTTGTTATTACCCGGACCGTTTGTTATCTGTGAACCTCTGCCGCCTGCCTTGAACTTTGCCTGTACCTTGGACTGTGATTGTTTGCTGCCTGTCTTGATCTCTGCCTGTGACCCGTCTCTGATTCTCGCTGCCTGCCTCGACCCCTGCCTGTCCCTGACTACGGTATTGCTCTGCCCTTTTCTGTACTGCTGCTGTGTGTAATAAAGCTGCTTATGGATCTACACGCTGTTGACCCATCACTACACAGTCATACTTAAAAATTGCCATCTTTACACACAAAGGCATAGCATAGGTCTATTATATGTATACTTTTACACATTATTTGCATCTATTTTAGAAAACTTGATTATCTAATCAAAATATGCGTTACAGTGCCGATTAAAAAAAAAAAAAAGAACTGAAATCGAATACATTTCTGATTTATGTTTCTGTCGCTGCATGATGAGGATACAGTTTAAATATGCAACTTCGCTGGATAACAAATGCATAACAGTGAACAAATGGATATAAACTGTCACATTGTTTTAACCGCTTGAGGTACTAATAATGTTAGCATCCTCTCAGCCTCGACGGCAAACATAATACTGTTCTCCACTAATGCAGCATCTAGTCAACAAACTAATTACTTTATAATGGTACGAAATCATGTACTGTAGTGTACACTGTATAACATAGGCCTACCGTTTTGTTGTCTATGTTTTAAAACCGTTTTTGAAGTGTCCTGCTCTGTGCGGCGCGCAGCCTCACATCACGTGTCAAAACAAACTCTACGAGGCATCAGTGATAGTTTTTATTTCGCCTCTTGAGGCTGCTCTCATTATGTATAATGACAGCGCACTCTTCTCAGCCGGATGACATGTTTTTGTAGGCCAACCCGGAAGTTAGCGGCGCACGGGTTCCCTCGATCGAAAGCCAATGCATTTTCTCCATAGACTTTTGGAAAATCGCAAAAAATAAGTTCTGTGTTTAACAAAGGGTTATGACACTTACACGTTTTGTCTATCAAGATAATCTTTACAAGTTAGCACAACATTTATACATTTTGAAGCCTAAATAAAGTTGTCAGATATAAAAAGCTAACAGTAGGCTATAAACGGACTACAGCACACCATGGTCGCGGATCAACGTCACCACCACCAAGCTTCCTCAAACTTTATTTAGAAAACAACTTTATTTAAAAACATGCTCGCTGATTATGATCTGCGCTGTTCTGCGCTGTATCCACTTTTTCATGAGAAATGCTGTCCAAATGTCCTGTTTGTCATGATGACGTCTAAAGTCCCCGCCAAAGGAAGTAGTCCCTTTTAGCAATTTGTTACCGCCATTTTTAAGACACAATAAAGGTTTAAAAAATCACAAGAGTGTTATAGGTGTGTTTTATGTCATAGATCAAAACGTGAAAATATTTAGAGGCTTTGTTAACCACAGACCTTATTTCAGGCGATTTAGCAAAAACCCGTTCAAAAAACCCATGGACTTTGGGGCGATGGAACCGGAAGTCCTAAAATGCTAACTCGCTTCCGGGTTTTGCCTACAAAAACACGTCATCCCTGAGGTACTCTATGGACACAACCCAGAAAATGAAATCAACCACGGTTGTGCAAGCACTTGTTTGCACACGCTTTCTTGCAGTCTGTGTTCTTCCGACTTTATTTTGTAGTAAGTAACGTAAATGCTTTGGGAAAATGTATCGGAGTAAAAGTATACATTTTATTTAGGAAATGTAGTGCAGTAAAAGTTGACAGAAATATAAAAACTCAAGTAGGCTAAAGTACAGATTCTCCCAAATTACTTCGTTACATTACAACACTGGTGAAAGACCACCAATATGGAGAATATGGACGTAATGCGCAAAGTTTGATGCTAAGCGTTTCCCAGTGAAATACTGGCATAAAGTTGGCTTGACATTGGACGGTCGATATTTGCAAATTTAGGGTCCGTCTCTAATATTTATATCATCTAGTAATTATATAATTTTTTACCTCTAATACACCACTATGACCAACTGCCTTGAGCGCACGCACGGCATCCGATGTGTGAGGTCTGAATGCACTCTGATGCCGGAAGTGATCACTCCCACTCATTGACATAGGCTGTTTCTCAATTCCAAGAATGCCGAGAACGGACTTGCATTCTCGTGGAGTCCGGTCTTGCCAGGCGAACTTGAAAGAACGAACTCGGAAGGATGCGAGGACACAGAACGCATCATTTAAGAATTGAGATGTGCTGCGATCTTGATGCTCAGTTCGGTTTCTCGCACAAACTGATCGTTTCATGTCTTAGGACATCAATGTGTCATCACGAGTCACCGGGTTTAATTTCAATTTGTCTGTGCATGTTTTTTTGACTCTTATAGATGGAGTTCCCATTGACATGCATTATACGACTGACAGACCACAACGGTTGGAGTTAAAAATCATCATTTGTGTTCTACTGAAGAAACAAAGTCACCTACATCTTGGATGCCCTGGGGGGTAAGCAGATAAACATCAAATTTTCATTTTTGGGTGAACTATCCCTTTAAGGAAAGTTATATGTCTACCTCAGATTTAACGTTTGAACTGTACATCAGCATTGGGGAATAACGTTATAATCTTGTTCACTGTAGAGAAAGCTGCTTACATGTAGGCTACACAGGGAAAGTAACTGTGAAGATATTGAATTAAATGTAAACATAACTTTTGTGTCTTTATCAGCTTTTCTGCATACTGGCCCTTATAATCATCACACATGCACTTATAGCTTGCTCGCTTAATGTAAATCTGTTTTAATGAATGAATAACTGTTGCTCTGTTCTTCGTCAACACACGCTTGCACCACCTGCTGGTGAGGTCGACTAACAGCAGATGGCGATTATGCTCGGTACTCTTACTGCTATTCCTGCAGTTCCCGGATGTGAAATGTTGAAATTTTAACCACTGAATTTATGGACGCGAAATAAAATGGACCAAAAATTGCCTGCTGAATATTATAGGTTGTATTTTTAAACAGAATGAATATTTTGGAAGTGAAATCTGAAAGGTGAATATGGATTATTGTAAATGTGTGTGAACTGTTTTTAATTGAAATATTCACAGCTTAAATATACAACCATGTTGAATTTCAGCCCATAAAAATGCAAGCCCCCAAAATACAATGCATTTAAATACAAGCACGTTACTGTGTGATGGAACCACTGCATTGTTCACCTAAAAGATGGATGAGAAAATCAAGAGTGGTTTCATTTTCAAAAGCATTAAAATTTTTGTTGGGTTTTAGGTCTAGACATTGTGCTGATGGAATTAACATAACTTGAGGGCTTCGGTTCATTTATGCTCCTTTGTTAGTAAAGGGATGTTTCTGAAACTATTACCTGTAAGGTAGGTTTCTCATAAGGTTCCTCGTTCTTCCAGTCATGCATACATTCTGACTTATAAGAATAACATCCGTGCCTTTAGTTAAAAAAAGATTAATCATACAAGTTAAAAGGATATTTGGGCTCAGTACAAAATGAAATATTTATAGAAATTAAAACTACATTTGGGAATAATGTTCTATAAATAATAATTACTTCCAATCCAAATATTAAATATGAATTATTTCACTTCTTTGATGCTTATACTGACCAACATGTCTTGCAAACAGTAAAATATTAGGTGCGTTGGACTTAAAGCAGTGCTGCGGAGACCAATCGGTGTATGACATAAAAAGTACAGAGAGATAAGAAAGCATATGGAGTCATCTGCTCTCTAATCACTCTCACTTTGATGCTACCCACACTTACAAAGTCTGTTCTTTTCACACTACACAGCATCACAATGGTCCTTTTCAGTCGAAACATGTTTCACAGTGCAGGACTATTTAAAATGGTTATCAGCAGAGACTTTATACAATCATATCTCACTGTTAGAAATGTCTACATTCTTATTATGCTTGCTTTACATTTTTAAGTGGCATCCCATATTGTTTAGTTTTTGATCCCTCTGGTTTCCAGATTATCTTAATGTTAAACATCAAGCACTAGTTACAGTAGAAGTGTAAAAATATCGGCCCTATTGTTCTTGAATTCCTGTCAGCATGTGAGACGTCTTAAGATTCTGTACATGATGTACATACTCACTGATGTGATTTTTACTTTCATTAGCCCCTCTGACAAGTAACTTTTGAAATAAGCATTAGTGGTGCTGTAAAAATTGTCATCTTTAAGACACTAAAAGTACCTACTGTAAATATTTTGCATCAAAGGCTCCATGATACAAGGACAGCTTACAGTATCAGTGCATTTATTCGACGTCTATTAATGTCTAGTTCAAACAGAACATTTAAAGTAGCGTCTGATTAATAAAAATCTGTTAAAATGGAAGAAACTGAACTAGAAAAATGGGTTCTGACCTATACCATTAATATCACAACATTTATTATGTCACGACAAATACTGCAAAATGCCTTGTGATGGTCTTAATACACTTTAATCATCTACAGTTTTTTAGGATTCTCATTTTTGACCAGTGAATCTCACATTTCCAGTAGTGATTACAGGATAAAGTTTTCAGGAGAACATTTAACAAACATAACTTCTTATAAATGACTAAATTTAATTTACATGTATTACTTTGTATTTTACAAATGTCTCTAATAGATCTTTACTTTATTTTAATTAGTAACAGATCATTTGATTAAATTAAAACAATTAAATTGTTAATAAAAAATAATTTATTTATTAAATCACCAAACAAATTAATAAAGTTCTGTTGTATTTCATTTTACCATTAGTTTGCAGTCATCTTGCATTTTTATCATCTTTGAATTGATTTTTATTTAAAAACAGGCTTGCGTCAATTTATTTGTCGGCATGTCACTCAACTGTCACCTTTTCAACTAGATTTCTTTGGCCTTAGTTTTCTTCTAGTCTTTTTTATTTTAACTATAGCTGAACATCTGTTATTGACTCTTGTGGATGAAGTTGCCACCCAAAATGTTGACAATGGCCTAATTTCAATACATTTTGAAAATGTCAGAGATATTGGCTGAAATTAGTACAGTCTGTGACAGTCACAATGCTAAGGCATGGATCAAATATCTCAAATAAGAGATCTCACAATAGATCAGTTACAGACACATCCAACATAAGCAAGCAAGAAGTAATAGACAATAAAGCCCAGCTAGGTGTTTCTTCAACTTTCATATCAACTTATATATATATATATATATGTATTTATTCATTTTCTTGATGTAGCATTCATGAGTCAGCTGATTGTTTGAAGGGATAGTTCACCCAAAAATGAAAATTCGCACGTCAAGCGAACATGCATGAGCTTCCGTTTCCCACAACTGATGTGTGGTAAAATAAAAACATGATAGTGTCACCAACCTGTGCTTTATTTTTTTTTAAAACACATCACTCATGTAAAATGAAAGTATGTTCAACAACTCAACATTTTTCAGAACACAAGTGTTATTTTTAAGAATATTTTGGTTATTTGCACTTTGTCATATTTAACGATTCTTCCTCTCTTCGTGATGATCTCTTTATATTCTAGAGCTCCTTTCCCCTCGATGTAGCATTCCTGGGTTACTTTTCCGGTTTCTGGGAGAGGGCAAGGAAATGACATCAGGGACAGCTGATGATTTAACAGGGGACTAATGCCGTTCCCATCTCTCTTTGTGGAGGTGGATCCTGTCGATATTATAACAAAGGAGATTTTTTCCCCTCCATCTTTTTACATTTTACAATTGTTACATTTGTATTTGACTAATTTTGGGTACTTGAGTGTTTTCTTGGTTATTGAGCCCACATAAAATCTTTAAAAAAATCTAAATCTTTTTACTCGTAAACAAAGGACAGATGAGAATGTTAGGCAGATGGCCTTGGCACTTTAAAGGTGCGGTAAGTAGATTTTGAACAACGCTGTTGGACATTGTTGATATTTGAAACAAACCCAAACAAAGCCACCCCTCTCTTCATTGCTCCGCCTCAAAAAACTCACACTCCAATCCCAACCACCCTGCTCCGAGTCGGTCTCCCGAACCCCGACCCGATAGCTGCTGGCAGGCGATGCGAATGAACAATGACGCTAAACAGTGCACTTTCTAGCGGCCGTCAGTGTGCAAAACTCTCACTATCTGGCCTCTGTTACACACACAATGTGAGTGGATGTCTGTTTAACTCAACTGACGCGCAACAAAATGCTTCACGAAAAATAAAGCACAGTTGATGAACGAATGACAAGGAAGCACAAAAAATGAACATACAGTACACAAGAGTAAATACAAAGCGTTCGTTGTTAGTCGCAAACAGCACAGCAGCTCCAGACAATCAAAACCGTGTTAATCACATGAGAAGCGGGATCAAAGCAGTCTCAGCGTCTGTTTTCAGGCCTTCCCACTTAGCTCTCTCCAGCGCTGGAAAGCTTTTCTAATATAAATGCGGGTCCTAAAGCGCTTGCCCAGTCATAAACCTTCATTCCAGTGATATTCTTTTGAGCTTTTTTGTATTGTGTCCCATCTCTCGTTCTGCAGTTTTTTTTTTTCTTTCTTATTTTCAAATCTCCCTCTTGCTCGTTCTCTCTCCTCGACCGTCATACGCACCCTAATGCTGATTGGTTACGCTTTTGTTGTTGGTGTCGGCCTAACTAACTTCCAAACAGTATTTGAAATTCTACTGAGTCCACCTTTAAGAATTGATTAATCAGTTGGAGAATGGAGGGATGGCACCATTACGGGTAATGTATTATGCGATCAATATATTTTAGGATCCTGTGAGGCAGGATTGCGTAGGGAACTTCAGGGTATGGTTAGAGCATCTCCTGATAGTTCTTTTGTAGAAGTTAAACAAGAAGCGATTCTACGAGCAGAGGAGTTTGGGGAGGTAAGGCAAGCAGTAACTGCAACGGTACAGTTAAAACCAGCCCCAGATACAACAAAATTGGTAGAGGAGATCAACAGGAGGTCTTTATTCAATTAAAAGGAGAAATAATGGAAATGGGTGCTGGAATGATGAATGAAGTTCGTGAAGGAGTACAGAACTTACTTACTTAGTTAATCCATATATTGGATACATTGAGATGGATTTGAATATATGTGGGAAAGTCATACCAAAAAGAGGAGTGTTGATTGTTAAAGACTCAATTGGATCATTGTACCTAGGACTGACTGGCATGAATGTTATTAACCTTAAAATGGGGTATTAGAGGTAAAAAATTATATAAATACTATTCGGTTTCTCGCACAAACCAAATGTTTAATTTGGATTTGTCTGTGCATGTTTTTTCTACTCTCATAGATTTTGTTACCATTGACATGCATTATATGACTGACAGACTGCAAAGGTTGGAGTTAAAAATCATCATTTGTGTTCTACTGAAGAAACAAAGTCACCTACATCTTGGATGCCCTGGGGGTAAGCAGATAAGCATCAAATTTTCATTTGGTGTATCCTAGGTGTATATGACTTCAGCGATGTCTTCTTTCTTTAAAAATATCCTTATTCCTCCAAGGTTTGTAATGGTTGTGAATGGTAGCCCAATTTCTGAAGACAGAAAAAATGCATTCATCCATAAAAAATGAAGTAGCACAACGCGTAGTACATCATGTCATTGTGTAGAACGTCATGTCATTGTGTACTACATCGCGGAAGCTAACGCTTTTTGGACATACGTCAAATGCGTATGGCTGTCGCGCCGGAAGCTCGTTATTTTACTTTATAAAGTTTTAAATAAGGATATTTGTTTTACACAAATGCATCGATTCACTTCGGAAGGCCTTTATTAACCCCTGGAGTCCTATGGATTCATCTCTGATTGTGTTCATCTGAAAGAAGATAGTCATATACACCTAGGATGGCTTGAGGGTGAGTAAATTATGGAATAGCCATTTTTGGGTGAACTATCCCTTTAAGTAAAGTTTAAGTATACTTTATGTAGCAAGTATACAAATATCAATGTACTAGTCTAGAAGTATACTTCTAAGTTTACTGTTTCAATAGTACTTTGGACTAAATTGGCCCACTTTTTTATGTATAAAAGTATACTTTTAAGTATAACTTTCATCACTGCATGCTTGCAGCTTTAATTTAACATTGAAACTGAACTGTCTTGTTAATGATTAAATAAAAGACATTAGATTTAAGACAAATTAATTTTAAGCAACATAAAAGACAGAAAACTTAAAGGTGTTTCATATAAATGTAATAAATTCTTTCCTCAAATTCTTTCCATTTCTTTACTAATGCTCTTCAAAGTTGTGAAAGCAAACTGACTTTATTTGTGTCACACAGAGATCTCTGTCAGCCTCGAATGACAAAATCTCAACCCAATTGTCAACAGGAATGTTCCTGCAAGAAAGAAACAAAAAGTATTTACAAACAGTGCAAAAGTTTCCCTCAACTGTGTTGTTGTGTGGGTGAGGTTATGCTATTGTTATCAACTGTAAAAACAGATTCCCAAGAGATATTTATGCATTAATGAAGCATACTATGTTTAAACATCTGTAAATTATGCATATTGTTTCAGATGAATTATGAAAAAATCCTCACATACCTCTACTGATGTGAATGATCCATACGATCGACAATATGAATCTGACACTTAAACTGAGATGATCCCTACACTGTAAAAAAGAATTGTTGGTTTAACTTTAAAAAGTAAGTTACCTGGTTGCCTTAAAATTTTGAGTTCATTGAAATTAAAAATTTGAGTTAACACAATGAAGGCGATTGGTTTAATCAACAGAAGCTCAAAATATTATGTTATCTGAACTACATTAATTATTGAAGTTGATTTGACAAAAGAAAAAAATGTTGTGATAACAAATTATGAAAATAATTTTTTATAGTGTAGTGATGTGGTAAGCAGAGATCACAGCCAGTGTTGGGGAAGTTACTCTAAAAAAGTAATTAATTACTAGCTGATAATTACATCTTCAACAGGGTAAGTAAATTACTGTACTAACTGCTCTCTCTAAAAAGTATTTACTTATTATTTTCTAAATCCCATATCAACCTCGACCAGTTGAACAAATAAATAATGTAAAAATTGCATAAATTATTCTTGAACTGACCAAAGTATTTAAATGGAAGTTTACATTACATTTTAACATAAGATGTAAAATTTTGATGTTAAATTTACTATTGTTTTATATAGAATTGTTCTAGTCTAAACAGTATTTTTAATGCAATTACATCAGAAATAACTATTTAAATTGCAAAAAAAATCTTAAGTGTAATCTGTTATTTTACTTTTTCAAGGGAAAAGTAATGCATTGCATGCATTGGGGGGTTATGATAGGCTACAGTTTATACTCAATACAACACTTACTCAATACCGGTAAAATATCTGGACCTGCAGCATGAAATATGTTTTGCCTGGAAAGTACATCAGCGATGACAAGATGACAGACAGATGTCAGCTCTTTGAATGGATATCATTATCATTTACACTAAATCAGCATTTACACTAAATAATTTTAGTTATGTGCAGCTTTACTTAGTCTACTTAGTCCTTTCGGATCTATTCAAATATGTCGCCCACACTTACAAAGTTATGTGTTCTTTTCACACTACACCGTGTCTGTCGTCACAAGAGTCATTTTCAGTCAAAACATGTTTCAAAATGCAGGACTTGAAGTTGCAGACAGGTCTATTATCTATCTGGCATCTGTTTTACTAAAAAAAAAAAAAAAAATTGTGTATGTGTGTAGGCCATCTTTGAATGTTTGCATAACAGGGACTTTACAATCATAGCTCACTTTTATAAATGTCTACATTCTTAATGCATGTACATTTTTAAGTGGCATCTTAATGTCTATGTTATACTTCAGGCATTTATAAATTTTGAGGACTTTTTTTGCCTCCTCCTTGCTGTCAGTGACAATAACATTGCCTTAGGAATTGATCATTCTTAATATCTCAAATAAGAGATTTCATGTTGTAAGACTATAATTAGAGATATGGCGACCAAGAGAGGTCACAATACCGAGATCAGTTACAGACACCCACAGCATAATCAAGCAAGAAGTCATAAACAAAACCCAGCTGGGTGTTTCTTCAACTTTCATGTCAAATTTTTTGTTAAACTACTGTTTTATGGTTATACAGTCATATTAAAACTTTTTATAATGTCTTTTTATAATAGTAAAATATTAACAGCCATCATACATAATCTAAACAAAGAGTGAAATAATCATTTTTATTAATAATTTAACTAATCATAGTTTGTTTTATTAATTTATTCATATTCTTTCAAATAAAGCAATTAAAGTAAAATAAATAATCAAAGAAATTTTAGAGTGTACTGACAAAGGTAGAATTGAATGAATTGAAGAATAGAATGTTACTAGTGTTACTAATATTAGCTAAAAATGACTTTTGCCTCTTCCTTGGTAAATAGAGAATAAGTTATAATGATACAAAACTGGAAGACCATTAAATATACTCTTCAAAGATAAAATACTCTGAATGAATGAATGAAAGAATTAATGAAACAAATATGACATCTGAGGTTGCAGTTCCTTTTCCAGCGCACCAGAGGGAGCCATTTCCTAAATATTACTCCAGATCAAGCGTTTGATCCACAGCAGCATTCATGCCTCCTGATTGGTTCAAATACAGCACATGCACTTGCACAACTTGTCAAGCATGCAGTTTTTATAATAGTTCAGCCAACAATGCAAATTTTGTCATCAATTACTCATCCTCATGCCACTCATTTCCTCCTCATGAAATAATGAGCGTATGTACAAAAACCCTAGTACATCTCCTGATACATATATGTAGAGGCAGTCGTGGTCTAATGGTTAGAGAGTCAGACTGGTAACCTGAAGGTTGCGGGTTTGAGTATCAATACCAGCAGGAAATGACTGAGGTGCCCTTGAGCAAGGCACCTAAGCCCCAATCACTCCCTGGGCACCACAGCAAAAATGGCTGCCCACTGCTCTGTGTGTGTGTGTGTGTATGTGTGTGTGTCCACAATTTGCAGTGTGTGTTTGTTAACTATACACTACCAGTGTTGGTGGTGACGCGTTACAACTAACTTGAGTTATGTAATCCGATTACTTTTTCAAGTAACTAGTAAAGTAACGCATTACTTTTAAATTTACAACAAAATATCTGAGTTACTTTTCAAATAAGTAACGCAAGACACTTTTTCCCATTATTGTTTTCCCATTATTGACTGACACTTCTCCTGTCCTCATGTTGAGAGAAATCAGAAGTAAGTGCCTATGTGCTGTGTAAACATGATGGTTGTTGTAGTTCTAGACTAAATGTGAGCATTTACTCATCTCAATTGCACAAAAACAGAGTATACTTTACATAAAATATACTTTTTATGTGTTTAATCTCACTTTATTAACCAAGATCTTTGCTGCTGACTTTAGATAAACATCACATTTTTGATCAGCCTGAAGCTTATTCATTTCACTTTTTGTGTGAAAGGGCCTGTACATTTGCCAAAAATAGAACGTTTTTGTTGTTATTAAAAACAAACATGCAAGCCCATCCCAGCCCAGGTAAGAAAAAGTGATGTAACACATTACTTTTCATAAAAAGTAACTAACGCAATTTACGGGAATTTAACAGGCTAGTAGGCTATTTATTTCATTCTATTTGGCTAGTAATTAATAATATATATATATATATATATAAATATTACATAAAAAAGACAAGCTCAGTGAATGGATTTAAAAGGCTGTGGGGTGGAATGGATACAAATGTTTTCTTGTAGGCCTATATTATTTTATGTTCTTACATAATCTTTTATTCTTAACATTTATTGATAATAACCTTAATTTAAATGCTGTCTATAGGCAACATTGCACGCAATATAATATAGGCCTAATATAACAATAGGCCTATTATATAGGATAATATAATCATTTCTTAGTTCTGCACTTTTTTGTCATCCTTAATTTAAAATAAAATATTAATTTATTAATAATATCCATTTTTAAGGTTGCAATGGTCACACAGGTTTGTTTTACGCCTTAAACTCGTGCCCACAAGAAAAATATGTTGTTCCCTCAAAATAGGATCTCAAGGCCACAACATAAGGCTGTTGTTACATTCAACAAAATTATCTTCTGACCAAGACATATTATCACATTCCCACAAAACTCTAGACTGTATTAATGAACTGTATTAATGAATGAAATGTTCAAGGTGTCTGAATACATTTTGGTTTGACTGTACAAGCCTCCGAAGGACAGGACTAGGAAGGACGCACGTCCTGATTTTGCCAAGTTAGACGTGTTCCTGGGTCAACATATTTTATTGATCCTGGAACAACAATGGTATGGTATGACAATACCATAATTATAAAAACCATACTTTCGAATGAACAATATATTATAGGGCAACTTATTCAGTCTGTTTCCATTAATCAGTCATACTTACCTGTATAAAAAATGTAAGCCCAAAATGGATGGATTTGATATTAATAACTGATGGGAAATGTTGCAGTGATCAATTAAGTGATTTATTCTGGTTTTGGGGAAATGAAGGACATGAAAATTTAAAGATGCTAAATTGCATTTTTTTTTTTTTCTAAAAGTACACATTATGAACTTCCAAATCAGTTTATTGACAAAAGAAATAACTGAGAAGTAAGAATACACAGCAGATATCTTATCAACCCTCATTTAGGGCTGTGAAAAAAAAACTATATATATATATATTAAAAATATTTTCCCTATTTTTAAGCAGCCAATAAAACATGAATTCTTCAGTCTCATTTCTTGGAATATCCATAGACCTCTGGATGCTGGCTGGATGCCATCATTAGTACACATATTTTCATTACATAAGCAATTACATATCTAAATTAATGTGATGACATGACATAGTTTCAAGTAGGCTTTAATCAGTTGAATAAATCCTGTATTCTTCAGTTTCAACAGGCCGGCCGTTCTTCATGACTATACGTTGATATGTTTCAACACCTTGATCAAAGTTGTTGTAATGTCGAGTCATTGCCCCATTTCTTGGTACATTCATAGACCTCTGGATGCTGTTGTTACTATGTGACGGAACCAACGCATTGCTCACCTAAAATAAAATATGAGAAAAAAAGTGGTTTTATGATCATAAACATCTTGTTGCAATTATTGACTGAACCTTTGTGTTATTGGATTTAGTAAAAACTGACTCTCGAGAAAATGTTCTCCTTTCAGCTCATTTGAACATCATTGCTTGTAAAGAAATATTTTGGAGTTTGTCTGATACTCTGTGTAAACACTATCATCCATATGGCCCTATCGGTGTCAATGTGACATTTCCTGCTACATACCTCGGATGCTGTTTTATAGAACCACTACATTGCTCTTTCTTTTATAAGAAAATTTGAGGAAATGCAACAAATGGTTTCATGTTCATAACCATTTACATGTTTCAGCTTACTGACTGAAACTTTTTAGTCTAGTGGGTTTAGATAGCAAACTGGGTCCTTGGAAAAAAACTTCCTATAAAGAGGTCTCCTTTCAGTTAATTTCAAACTCGGCTTGTAAAGAAATATTTTGAGATGTTTGACACACTCTTACCGAATAAGTAGGAATGCCAGCAATTTCCACAGGGTCAAGCACATGCCTTAAGTTAAAAAATTTGGTCATGTCAGAAGTTATGCATTATAATGGAGCTATGTTGAAACTCAGAATATAAATTATATTTCAGAAGTAAAAAAAAAAAAAAAAAAATCCACACATAACCCCACTGACCTGGAAACTGACTTGGATGATTCATGCGATCTATGTTGTGATTTAGACTTGCGCTTTGAGTGAGGTGATCCCTAATGGTGTGGAAGTAGAGATCACAGATGACATGAGAAATCTCTCCAACTAATGCCCTTTATCACATTTTCATGTATTTCTCTTTGACTTTTGTCTATCTGTCTTTATTTTAGATCTCCAACACATTATAATACTAACAAAAATGAAATTTATATTATCCCTGTAATTTTTGGCATCAGTAAGCAGTAACTATAAGAACTTGGTAGTATTTGATTGAGAAATCTTGTTGAGTAGAACTTTAAAATGCTTAAGGGTTTGTTCACCCAAAAATGAAAATTCTATCATTAATTACTTACCCTCA
Organism: Ctenopharyngodon idella; assembly: GCF_019924925.1. NCBI lineage: Eukaryota > Metazoa > Chordata > Actinopteri > Cypriniformes > Xenocyprididae > Ctenopharyngodon > Ctenopharyngodon idella. The sequence continues at coordinate 30,435,157 of NC_067235.1, forward strand.
TGTCGTTCCAAACCCGTAAGGGAACACAAATTAAGATATTTTTGATTAAATCCAATGGCTCAGTGAGGCCTACATTGCCAGCAAGACAATTAACACTTTTAATGCCCAGAAAGCTACTAAAGACGTATTTAAAACAGTTCATGTGACTACAGTGGTTCAACCTTAATGTTATGAAGCGACAAGAATACTTTTTGTTTGCCAAAAAAACAAAATAACGACTTTATTCAACAATATCTAGTGATGGGCGATTTCAAAACACTGCTTCATGAAGCTTCGAAGCTTTACGAATCTTTTGTTTTGAATCAGTGGTTCGAAGCGTGTATCTAACTGCCAAAGTCACGCCCCCCAGTGGTGAACCATTGAAATTTCAAAACACTTATGACGCAACGAAGCCTCGTTTACTGAAATCACGTGACTTTGGCGTATCTTGCTGGCAATGCAGGCCTCACTGAGTCATGGGATTTTATGAAAAATATCTTAATTTGTCTTCTGAAGATGAATGAAGGTCTTACGGGTTTGGAACGACATGAGGGTGAGTAATTAATGTGTAACTAAAATGGATACTTAAAAATATTAAAGGTTAAAAAAAAGAAAATTCACACGATTAAAGACAAATTCATTTTAACCCACATGCAGGACAGTATACTGTAGTAAATATAACTGTATTTCATGACTCACCATTTTCCTTGCAATGCTCCTCTTCTAAACTGTGAAAACAAACTGACTTTGTGTTCCAGAGATCTCAGCAGAGGGGTCCGTAAGCCTTACATAACAAAATCGGTATGTTAACCATCTGTCTGCATTACTATTGTTGGGGCAAGCATGAAAGACAATGAAACGCAGTGCAAAAATGACAAACTCATGTAACGATAAACGTGTGTATGGTAACATATTGTCTGTCACCCACATACGATAATATAATGTGAAATTGATTTTGTTTTATATTAATTTTTTCATATTTTATTAAGGAACTTATTTTTGCTGTTGATACCTTAGAGAGAGGATATTGTGTGATTAATGTGGGTGGAGTCTGAAGCGAGAAGTAGTAGAGTGTGTGAATGTAGAGAGATGCTTCTCTCGCTAGTTTGCACTCTGAGCCCAATAAAAAGTTAACAGTCATCATCGATATTCATTGTCATCCTTTTTTTTTTTTTTTAACAAAGTTATAGTAGAACTCATGCATTCTTGGTCACCTGAACCCCACGACTTACAATAGTAGGCTGTTCTTTGTATTAACAACATAAAAGGGCATAAATGGTATTTTGAACGAATTACTACAAATTAAATAATTAAATATTTAAAAAAAAAAAATCTTTCAATACATAAAGTGATAGTAAAAACATAAAATACTTTATTAAATGACTAAACAAATTAATAAATGTCTGTTGTATTCCATTTTAGCATGAGTTTGCATCCATTTTTCATGTTTATCATTATCTTTGGATTGATTTTTAATATAGTTTAAAAATCATGGTTAATACAATTTATTTTAAAAGATATAGTTTAATAACGTTCATCATTTAGAGATTACCTAGTTTGATTTCATTAAAGAAAAAATCTAACTTTAAGAAAGCATGTTTGTTTATATTATTATATTATTTATTTGTTTACATTTATTTATAACAAAACATGTTTTATGAACATTATATTTACTCACAGTCTTTGTCCAGTCCTCAAGCACCTCTTCAAACCCGTGGAAGCTAACTGAATTACCTTCAACAGAGACTGAAATGTTAAGTCTCAAGGAATAACATCTCCACCCACTATCAATAATATCCAAGTAAATGCATTCAGAATGAAACTGAAAGTACAGACATGCAAGGCTGCTGCTGAAATTAATGAGGTCTGGGACAGAGAAGTGGTCCCCAGGACATTTTTTCAACTGGTTGTTGTTAGGTAACAAGGTTTTTTTAAATGCATAATTTAAACAGGCTGAACCACTTGCATGACCAGCAAAGTATGTAATTAAGAGCATTTTTTAATGGGATTTCATAGCAAATATGTTTAATATTTTGAATCATCTGCATATTATCTAATTAATTTAATTTAAACAATTTTTACCACTTCCTTTCTTACTTCCCTAAGAAGATGTTCTTAATTATTTAGCTGTGTTGAGTGTTACAAGTGTTACTTTATTAACAATGTGAAAAGAAAAGAAAAGAAGTTACAAGGTTTTAAAGAGATCATTTACAGAGACACCCATAATCGAAAAGTAATAGACAACAAAACCCATCTCTTAGTTTCTTTAACTGTGGACAAGTGCCTTTTTTTGCAAAGTTAAAGGAGCACTCCACTTTTTTAAAAAATAGGCTCATTTTCAAAAAAAATACCATGGGTGCAGCAGGCGCAATGATATTACGCAGCATCTCTCACAAATGTCTCCATGGTTGCAAGGCATGCTCCCTGTGCAAGCAGGGGGTCACAGGCGCTGCGTAATATCATTGCGCCTGCTGCACCCATGGTACGACAGCAAAGTTCCTTGATTATTACGCCGGAATGAGAGTATAGTTCCTAGACATATCGGCCTAGAAAATCACAACTTTTCATTTTCCGACGGTCTTAGTACACGATGTAACTACAGAAGAGTCAAGTTTTAAATAGGAAAAATATTGAAACTCTTTGGTCAATTTTTAGCGAGATGCTAACGGTCTAATCAGATTCAATGAACTATGCTAAGCTATGCTAAAAGTGCTACCGCCAGACCCGGAGATCAGCTGAATGGATTCGAAAACGGTAAAACTCAACTGTTTAACTCTAGGGGAGTTGGAAAATGAGCCTATTTTCAAAAAAAGTGGAGTGTTCCTTTAATTACCCCCTTTTCTAGACTATCAACAGTAAAATATGAAAAGTCATAAAATATTATATAATATAAACAAAGAGTGAAATAATCAACCATACAAATTATTTTAATTAGGGCTGTGAAGTCATCTATTGAAAGAGTTGATAGGCTACATCTATTCGCTCATTCCTGCTGAGTTTCAGTTTCTGTATCAGCCATGTGCGCCTGCGTGGCTTATTGGGACAAGCAGGGGAGTCGGACAGGCAAGTGGAAATAGTGGAACTGAGTAACAGGGGCCCTAATAGAGGTGGGCCCACAAAGATATATTGATAATCTACAATATTATTATGACAACATAACATTGTTATAATAACATGCTATCTGTAGGAATAAAATTTTGCAAGACTCATTTTCAGTCCGTAAAAAATAGAAATGTTCTTTATTTTACTGGCGGTGTGTGCCCTCCCATGTTAGCGGTCCCCTGTATCAAAAGGGAAAGTGGTTTGGTCTTGTAGTCCAGCGCTGTCGGTCAAATTCAGCATGTGGAGTGCTGCGTGTAAAGAAGGGTTAATCGGGTTATCAAAAACAGCAGAAGTGAGAGGGGGAAAGAAAGCTACAGGAGGACAGACAACTTCTAGTTATTTTTTGGAAGAATGGTGAGTCTTGTAAGAGAAAAGCTTATAAAGGGTTAGTTCACCCAAAATTCTGTCATTAGTTATTCACTCTCATGTCGTTCCAAACCCAGTAAGTCTTTCTTTCATCTTTGGAACACGAACGAAAATCTGAGAGCTTTCTGTCCCTCCATAGACAAAACTACCAGAAGCCAGATTGAATTTAGGCTTTTATTCACATATAAACATTCATCAACTCACACATCAGTTGTGGTAAATGGAAGCTCAAGCATGTTTGCTTGACATGCGAGAACCGCTTAAGTTCATTCTCATGTTATGCAGCACAAGCACATATTATTGGCTGGATCAACCAGGCAGGGGTGGATTATGACTTGCAAAGTCCTCAGGCCAATTATCTTCAAGGATCCTCCACCCTCATTGTTTCATCAAACTTTTTTTTTCGGATTGCTGGTGTTTGTGTTCATAGTTATCCTCAGTATTATCGGTGACTATCATATCATGCATTATACAATACTGAATAAATTACAAAGAAGTGATTCCTGAGCCTAAAGTAGTAACACAATCATACTCTCTCATTAATTTGCTTTTCCACCACCAGAGGCCTCTGTTATCCTGTTTGTTCCCATAATTCCTTAAACATTGAGGGCCCTATCATACACTGAGCACAATGGCGCGACGCAAGTGTTTTTTGCTAGTTTCAACCCAACACAGTTATCATTTTCACATCTTGCGCCACGTTGTTTAAATAGCAAATGCATTTGAGCCCATTTGTTACAAATATGGTAGAACTATCACTTCTACCTCTAAAGATTGTTTTATAAATAATCTTCCGGAACAGTTTCATCTCCTTAGCATACCAAATATCTTAGAAGAACTCAGTGTTACAACAGAAACTATTGACTCTCTTTTTTCCAGCACATACACAGTTGGTCCTTTGCGCTTAAAGAAGATTAAGGAAGTAAAGGCAAACTGACTTTACTTGTGTTGCACAGAGATCTCTGTAAGCCTAAAATGACAATATCTCCACTCATCTGTCAGCATACAATGTTCCTGGTGCTGAGAAAGAAACTGAAAGCATTTACAGAAACAGTCTGTTACTGTCTCTGTAACTGTGAGACTTGAACTTAAACCATGAACTTAACAATGCAATACATTATTTTTAGATTTATTTATTTTTTTTTTTTACAAACTATATTTTCTAGTTTCAATTATTATTTTTGACAATGGCAGACAGTTTCATGTAAGTATATTGTAAATGATTAATGCAGTAACATACAAGGATGCTCCTCACAGAAATGAAATCTTGTGCATCTGTCATTAATGTTACATTTTAACCATTGGCAAGCGATAAAATAAGATTTTATGTGCTTATAACACTGAACGGCTTAAATTAAAGGGTTTCTTTCCGAGAAATGAAACAGGTAAAATTGTAACATAGCACACGCTCTAAAACAATTGTAAACTAATGACTGCAATCTGAATACCATTTAAAAAAATAACAACAGCACTTCACTTTTACAGCCTCATTTTATTGCAGTCTTGTAAACTATTCTAACACAAACTTTCAGGGAAAATGTTTTGTAGATAAAAACTGAAAGAGTTATCGGAAGCTCTACTGACCTATAAGGCCCTAAATGGTTTAGCTCCTGTGCATTTAACCAATCTTCTATCGCCCTACAATCCATCACGCTCTTTAAGAAAAAATAAGCAAAATTCATAAAAGTTGTGCTAATTTGTAAGAATGAAATTGATAGACAAAACCTATATGTAGTTACCATAAACTTTTGTTAATCACAGAACTTCTATATTTAAAAGTGTATGAAAGATGGGTTCAAGTGTAATACAAATGGTACCTAAGTAAATTTAATACAGAGATAGTATGTTAAAAGCACATTTTAGTTCATATTCAGGGTGTCTCAAAACACTTAGATGTTCTTAAGATTATCTTAAGAAGTACTAAAGAAGATTTTTTTGTATATTAAGTACAAAATTAGTGCACGAAAATAGAGCACCTTAAGTAAATTATGGAAGTGTACTAAGTGTACTTGTCACAGTATGTGACCACAGGAGGAAGTGGGCAGGAGAAGCAGGTTTCAAAAGAACTCAAAGGTTTAATGATAAATCAAAACAGGCAGGTAACATCCAAAATACAAACAGCAGATTAACACATCCAACATAGAACAGTGACTGGACAACTGAGGGAGGTGAGTGATGTGCTCAAAAGTCCTGTGTGATGAGGTGCAGACAGGGAACAGGTGTGTGTGATCAGCTGATGGTGGAGTGAGTGCAGGTGAGGGCCAGGGAGGATGATGGGAGATGGAGTCCAGGACAGACGGAGACTGTGACAGTACTGAAATAAAGCACTTTTTTTTTTTTTAACCTGGATATGCGTGTGTAAACTAATCTATCAGGCTAATCGGGTATCTGCTAGTACATAAGCTAACCAATACAGACATTAATGGTTATTATAACATAGTTCAACAGCATTTATCATAACATGATTTTGTATTGTAAACAGACGCTAAAGAGAGTGCCTAATAAAAGTAATTTGAGCTTGGGATCCTATTGGAGACCCGATTTCGTGGAGGACCCAATTCGTCACCACACCGCTTAATTGAAACAAACTGTCCAAAAGAACCGATTCACTGAAATTAATCGGACTTCCCATCACTAGTTTCCACCCTGCTGGTGTCACAATTGCTGTGGTAATCAAACACGCGTGAAGAAGAATACAACTATTATCTTTAATAAACAAATCAAATATGCAGGAGGCCATTCAAGAAAAACCACACACAAAAACAAAGACAAGAACCAACAGGGTTAACAGAAAAACAGGGTTATATAATCAGGGGACAAACAAAGGCAACTAAACTAGACACAGGTGAAACTAATTAGTAACTAATGCAAATAGCAAGGTTTGGTTAAGAAAAAAACTGAAAGGAAATAAAAACTAAACTTAACATAACCCTGACAACTGGTCTGCATAGATAGTTTTAAAATGTTATACAGCTTAATAAAGATAAGACTGAATTACTTTTTACTGGTAATGATGCACAGATAACCTCTATAGCTCCATATCTTGACTGTTTATCAAGTCAATAATCAGGTTAAGAACTTTGGAATCATATTTGAACGTGATCTTCTTGTCGCCCTACTCAGTATTCATTTTTATAAAGCATATCAAAGCACATTTTTTAACTAGGGCCTTTCTTTGAGGATTTTATTTTATTTATCTTTAATTGTATTGTTTTTTTTTTTCATTTTATTATATTATTTTCATTTATTATTATATTATATATTATTATGTATGTATGTTTTTGTTCGCCGGTTTATTTTTTTGTGAAACCATACATTTGTAAACACTGTTTTTAAAAGGTGCCATATAAATAAAGCTTTACTTATTTACTTACCAATAGGCAATGCATGATAATAATATTATTGACAAAAAAGAAAAAAACACAGGATAAACAGCATACCCTGACAACCCCTAATTGCACTTTGATTTAAGATTTAAAGGCACAATATCTAAAACCACTAGAACAATGTTAGGCCCTATATATTTTGTTGACTTGTGTACTTACATTATCCCAAACATTTCCAACAATGTTTAAATCCAGAGAATTCAGCAATTTTTACCAGGACATGGACCGTGTCATTTCATTGTCTGTCAATATCATATCCGTGTTACCCTCGATTTCCAGTTTTACTTTCATAGAAGCATCCTTTTACGTATGTAACCTTGGTTCCCTTAATAGGGAACGAGACACTGCATACCGTTGCTATGGGAACACCTTCGGTGTCATGAATGTCTGAAGCCCTTATACCATCATGCCATTTTATTGACCAGGTGCGCTTAGCACCACCCTGAGAAATATGCTCAGAGTATGCTCACGATCAGTGTGCTATGCAAAATTTCATCAGATTTCCATCAGAACAACTTATTAAAAGGTATGGGAAAGACTGAGCGTCTAGTTCCCCGTTCAGGGAACCAAGGTTACATACCCTAACACCTTCATGTACCTGAAGATAGCTGGAAGACTGGGGAAAGAGTCTGCTCAAGCAGATAAAACCTCGGAGCCAGGAGCCATTCTCACGTCCAGACTATAGAACTTGATAAAGGTGTTCGGAGAGGACCATCCTGCCGCAACACAAATATCTTCCAACGAAGAGCCTTTAAAGAGAGCCTGAGAAGAAGCCATTTCTCTGGTGGAATGAGCATGCACACCTAGAGGCGAAGTCATGCCACACACCTCATAGGCTGCAGAGATAGCCTTGATAACCCAACGAGACATTCTCTGCTCGGTGACAGCAGCTTTTTTGTTTTTACCGCCAAAGGACACAAACAGTTGGTCAGATCTACGCCACTGGACTGTGTGGCCGACATAGATCTTCAGCGTTCTCACTGCACTTTTCGTCCCATTGACTTCCATTCATATGAATGCGAATGCGTCGAACAGGAAACACAAGCTTGTGCGAAAAGTTTTGCATTTCGCTGCGTTCCAAAGTTCATGTTTGGTGAACTCTGACCTGCGAATTCGCATCATGTAGAAGATCGATTCGTCAGGTCATGACCTCTTGGCTGCATTAAAAGAATTACATTTTTGCAGTAAAGTTGAGGTTATATATTTTAACATTTTGAATGTATTACAATATGTTATTTTTACAGTCTATGGTTATATGTTGAATTCACGTTGATAAAAAAGACGCTGTAGGCCGTGACGTCATATCACGACCGTTGCAGCATCCGATGAAATTTCGCACCTTCAAAGTATTGACTGCGGCTTAAGAGGTCATACATCACTCCCAGTCCCTGAATCAGCAGAGGAAAAAGCCTCGAAGACCACCTGCTGGAAGCCAAATGGGGTCAACCCGACCTTTTTAGGAATATACCCAGGCCTAGGTCGCAGCAAGACTTTAACCAGCCCTGAGGCAAAGTCCATACAAGAAGGGCTGATTGAAAGAGCCTGCAGGTCCTCTATTTTCTTAAAGGGAACCCCTGGTATTTGGACTTGTATGGCTTAATATAACGTAAATTATGTTTTTTATTGACATATGTAGTAGAAAACCCAAGAAAGATTTACGTTATTCAAAAAATCCATGACATATTTGGACAATGGTGGCAACTGACGCTGCCCTGTTGCTATTTCTACAGCAACACAACTCGGAATATAATATACGATGCCACATTGTGCAGCTTTTGGTTGTAATTTTCAGTCGGTGGGCAACAAAAGAAGTGGTGTTAGTCTTTACTGCTTTACTAGCGGTAAGAGGAGAAAAGAATGGGAAGTTGTGAAGAATGTGGTTGAATAAAACTTCTTAAAGACCCGCGTCTTTGTCCTCTTCACTTTAGACCTGTTGCCTTTGAGGCTTTTAGTAGACCACAGTTACTGAAAGAGCTTACAGTTGGCGATGGATATAAGCGTAGGCTTTAACCAAATGCTGCACCTGTCGTGGAGCCTGACGAGGGCAGCCCATAACACATCTCGATTGAGACAGACTGCCTCAAAGCTCTTGTGTGCTGCGATGCACGAGTTATCTGTGATCGCATAAAATGGTAGCATCTTCTCAGCACGTTTAACTGTGTGTAATGCATTCAGGTGACATATCAGACAATTTTTACACGTCAATGTGTTAAACACCTTGTAGAGGGGCCCCTAGAGTTAAGAATAGTGTCAGTAATCTCAGCCGAAAGACCAGAACACATTAACGCGCTCCGCTCAGGGGCAACACCCACAGTTTCCATAAATCCAGACGGGGATGCCAAATCATGCCCCGGGCCTGATTCAGCAGGTCGGGCCTGAGTGGGAACCTCCCAACTCGGCTGTTGCAGAGTGTTAAATTAAGTTACAACTATGTTAGCTGCATTATAGAGACCAAACCCATATAATTTAAATGTTTGACATGTAAAGTGGGATCTATAAATGGTGCAAGTCTTTCATTCAGGATTTAAAATAAACATACACACAAATTAGTTTGATTTGGCCATTTATTCAGTTTCACTTCAAATTGTTCACAAAATAGGCAAAATTATTGAAGATTAACAGCATGTTTTATCTGCTAACACTGTATACTCTTGAAGCAGTTCAGCGTTTCTTACATAATTTTTTCTTTTAAATCTTAGATGTTACATTTTACATCCTATATTAATGATTCATATTGATAACAAAAATCATCTAGGTTATATTAAAAGAGACCCATCAAAATGAATATTCTTTGTATTTCAGATGGAATACTGTAATCTAGTTCCAAAACAAAATCGAACTTTTAATTTGTTGAATAAATATTGACTTCTTCACGGGCAACAGTTCTGCCATTCTTCCGGATTTCCATAGAATATGTTTGAATGCCATTCTGCATATTGTTGCGGTAGTGAGTCATTACACCATTTCTTGGCTTGTGCATGGTTATCTGGACATTATTGGTTTGGTGTGATGGAAGCAATGCGTTGCTCATCTAAAAGGAGGATGAGAGAAATAGGTGATGGGTTCATACACCATCTACATATATATGTTTGGTAAGTAAGTCTTATGGCATTATTGGATTTTAGATACAGATACTGAGCATCTATATTAACATGACGGCTGGAGTAATTTTTGAGACCTTTCTACTATCTCCTTGCCATTCATTTGTGATTTATTTCAGTTCATTAAATTCACTGTTTGTAAATAAACATTTTAACATATTTCAGACACCCTTACCTGTAAATGAGGTTCTTCATTCTTGACATAACATTTGCTTGGCTGATGGTTCATTATTGGAGATGTCTGTAATGATGATACATTGGTTTTCTTTATTTATGTATTTGTATATAGACATAGATATATATCATCTAGTTTAATTTCATTAAAGATAAAAAAAAAGAAACTCAAGTAGCCTATTTACATTTATTTATAACAAGACATGTTTTATGAACATTATATTTACTCTATATTTATTTATTTATACTATATTTATTTACTCACAGTCTTTGTCCAGTCCTCAAGCACCTCTTCAAACCCGTGGAAGCTAACTGAATTACCTTCAACAGAGACTGAAATGTTAAGTCTCAAGGAATAACATCTCCACCCACTATCAATAATATCCAAGTAAATGCATTCAGAATGAAACTGAAAGTACAGACATGCAAGGCTGCTGCTGAAATTAATGAGGTCTGGGACAGAAAAGTGTTCTGGGATTTTTTTCTACATAATCCAAACAGGCTGAGGTGTTTGCATGACCAGCAAAATATGTAATTGTAAGAGGATCTTTTATGTAAATGAGAGAGGCTGAAAGATTACTAGGCTCTTTTTAGGGAGGCTTCAACATTCGAATGTATTGCAAAATGTTGCAGTAGTTACAAATTGACACGTTTAAATTTAAAGGCAGGTTATATGTTGTTTTCTGTTGAAGGTTAAGTTAAAGTCCCCCGTGGTGAAAGTTTTTAATGTTGTTTATATGTCTATGTGGTGTTTTTAATATGCTTTAAGACAAACATGTGCACAATTGCTGAGTATTTTCTCTTTAAAACTGCAGTGATCCAAAGCCAGTTTAAAAAACACGGTTTGAAATCGCTGGTGTTTCTGACGTCACAAACTACCTTGTAACCAATCACGTCAACGTGCTGGCGGGCTTTAGCATATCATTAACTATGACCACTCTGAAGCAGTCTCAAGAGAAGGTTATCCCAGTATTTATCTGTTGATTAAAAAAAAAAAAAAGAAACGGGTACATTTAGCTATATAGCGGGTGTATGATGTATATTACAATGTTATGATGAAATATATGCCTATCTCCACTGACGTCCTGAGCTGTTCAAAGCATTTCTAAGGATACTGATTTTTAGAAGACAGCTGACTCGTGAACGGGAACATGGTTTGTGTAACATTAGCAACACATTATTAGCTGTTTGATAACATAGTCAAGCAAAAGACTAATCATATTAATTACCTTTATTTGTTTCCGACGTAAAAAGCGATACCATTGTGCAACGTTTACCTTGGTAAGTTGACCGAGTGGATCTCTGAGCTTGTGCGAGTAAGTGGAGGCAGGACTAATTAGCATATTCATAGATACGCATATAATAAATGAGGCAAGGGTGTCGAGTTATATTCAAGCCTTTTTTTTTTACAGGAAAAAAACTTTTAAATATGAAATTTTGGTGATCAAAGATAAGTTTTAAGAGATAAAACTACAGGGGGACTTTTTACTTGAGCACAAGTGATGTTTACTTTAGTTTGTTTAATCATTTAAAAACATTCATTTTTTTAATGATGTTTTAATTTGCTTCAAGCAACAAGCATTAATGTAAATATATGTGTGTTTGTATTTGTACAGGGAACAGGTGTGTGTGTGTGTGTGTGTGTGTGTGTGTGTGTGTGTGTGTGTGTGTGTGTGTGTGTCACAGTCACCAGCTAGGTGATTGACACAAGAGGGCACTCCATCACAGACTGTTGTCACTCCCTCAAGGATTTCATCTCCTATTATCTTCTGCCTGGTTTCACCACTGATTGCATTAAAGCTGTTGCTCATTAGTTTGTTAGTTTCTGCCTATATAACCAACTTTTTTCCAAGGCTGTGTCCGAAATCGCCCCCTATGCCCTTAAATAGGGCACTATTTGAGGGGACAGCCATTTGTAGTGGTCTCCGAAACCATAATGGACGTTATTGAGTGCACTCATTCAATCCCACAATGCACTGCAATAACGAGTGTACAACTGATGTACGCTCAACCATAGACATTATAATAAACACTAGACGCCCTATTAGCCGCTGGACCGTACGTCAACGGCGCCGCCATATTGTGCGGGGCAACGTTCCCATAATGCTCATAACTGGAACTGAGAAAAATGCCTGCTTCGTGTGCTGCTTGGGGCTGTACAAATCGCTGCACAATTGAAAACAGGTCTCGGGGAATGACCTTTCACAGGTAAGACTTAACATTTGTTTCTGGTTGTATTTGGTCATTATATCATTATATTGATAGTAGTTGGCCACCGGAGTCAGTCTGACTAAAATAGCTAGCAATGTCGCTAATTAGCTGTGAAAGTTGAAACATGAGTTTACATGATTTCTAATATAGTTTTAGGTTATATTATATCTTATTTTATAAACTACATTTCCTGAAGTTTAAATATGCATCTTTATTTTCTTAGTGCTATAAAAATACAGAAAGCAGCCTGTGATTTGCATTTTATGATTTTTTTCATTTTATCAATGGTGGTCAATTCTAAGCTCAAGAAAAGCTAAAATTGGGTTTAAGACAGAAAATGCATTTTCCACAATAAGAAAACTTTATTTCATTTAATGTGAAAATTTAATTATATCTCAGTATGGGTGTTTTCACAATTCTTATGCAAGAATAAAGCAGCCAAATACATGACAAGCCTGAGCTTTGACAATTTCTTATTAAAATAAATATTTTATATCTAACTATAGAGATTTTAATGAACTAGAACTTTTTGTACACCACGTACATTATAAACCACTGAAATCGTTTGATAAATGTAAACGTTATTTTTGTTTTTATCCAGAAAAACCGCAGCTCGCTCGTTTACTTGCATTTGTTAACAGCGCAGTCTTGCCCCGCACAATATGGCGGACTCGCATCAACAGTCTAGTGTTTATTATACAGGTGCTGGTCATATAATTAGAATATCGTGAAAAAGTTCATTTTTTTATTGTAAATTATTTTAGAAAATGAAACTTTCATATATTCTAGATTCCCTACATGTAAAGTAAAACATTTCAAAAGTTTTTTTTTTGTAAATTTGTTGATTAGAGCGTACAGCTAATGAAAGTCCAAAATCCAGTATCTCAAAATATTAGAATATTTACATTTGAGTTTCATTAAATGACCATCCCTACAGTATAAAATCCGGGTATCTTTTGTTTTTTGAAACCACACTAATGGGGAAGACTGCTGACTTGGCAATGGTCCAGGAGACAATCATTGACACCCTCCACAAAGAGAGTAAGTCACAGAAGGTCATTACTGAATGGGGTGGCTGTTTACAGAGTGATGTATCAAAGCATATTAAATGCAAAGTTGACTGGAAGGAAGAAATTGGGTAGGCAAAGGTGCACAAGCAACAGGGATGACCGCAAGCTTGAGAATACTGTCAAGTAAAGCTGATTCAAACACTTGGGAGAGCTTCACAATGAGTAGAATGAAGCCGGAGTCAGCGCATCAAGAGTCACCACACTCAGACATCTTCAGGAAAAGGACTACCAAGCCACTTCTGAACCAGAGACAACGTCAGAAGCATCTTACCTGGGCTAAGGAGAAAAAGAACTGGACAGTGAACAGTGGTCGAAAGTCCTCTTTTCAGATAAAAGTAAATTTTGCATTTCATGTTGAAATCATGGTCCCAGAGTATGAAGGAAGACTGGAGAGGCACAGAATCCAAGCTGCTTGAAGTCTAGTGTGAAGTTTCTGAAGTCAATAATGATTTGGGGGGGCCGTGACGTCTGCTGGTGTTGGTCCATTGTGTTTTATCAAGTGCAAAGTCAATGCAGCCATCTTCCAGGAGATTTTGGAGCACTTTATGCTTCCATCTGCTGACAAGCTTTATGGAGATGCTGATTTCCTTTTCCAGCAGGACTTTAGCACCTGCCCACAGTGCAAAAACCACTTCCAAGTGGTTTGCTGACCATGATATTACTGTGCTTTATTGGCCAGCCAATATGCCTGACCTGAATCTATGGGATATTTTCAAGAGAAAGATGAGAAACAGTCGATCCAACAATATACAGATGATCTGAAGGCTCAATAGTGCCTCAGCAGTGCCACAGGCTGATCACTTCCATGCCACACTTCACTGATGCAGTAATTTGGGCTAGGAGCAAGTCATTTGCTGTAATATGTCCTGCCGATCAAGTATTGAGTGCACAAAAGAACATACTTTAAAGAACTTTAACTTTTCTGTTTTGCAAATCCATTTTTTTGATTGATTTTAGGAAATATTCTAATATTTTGAAATACTGGATTTTGGACTTTCATGAGCTGTACGCTCTAATCATCAAAATTAAAAAAAAAAACTTTTGAAATGTTTTACTTTACATGTAGGGAATCTAGAATATATGACAGTTTCATTTTTAAAAATAATTTATAATAAAAAAATGAACTTTTTGATGATATTCTAATTATATGACCAGCACCTGTAGTGTCTATGCGCTCAACGGCTAGAGAATACCCATAATGTACTGTGAGAGTCGCGTGTTGAACTTGGATGAATTCCCGCGTCTCGCCTGAAGATGGCGCCCGCATACATTTTCCAAACCGCTGATCCAATGTGGCTACAGAATGATATTTATACAGGTATAAATTCCTTTTTAATTGATTATTAAATTGTTTAATTACGGATTATGCATGCTAGTTTCCATGACAGAGTTCAACATTAATCTTTTCATCTTACTACTGGGGCTGCCAGTTTGCTAAAATGTTAAACAGCAGGCACAAACTATGCAAAAGCGGCAGCCCCTCCGGTGCACTCAGTGTCCGAATTCACTCACTCGTTTTCATTCACTCCTTCAGTGGACTATATTAGTGGAGTGATGTAGGGAATAGTGAATGAGGGTATAGGGGGCGATTTCGAACACAGCACAAGCTGATGTTTTGTTCTACGGAGCCCCAGACATGACATGCAGAAAAAAAATAGTAGGCTAAATCGTGCGCACGATTTATTCATTCGTTCCCTCGATTTACTAAAACGTGCGCATGATTTACGCACGTGCTTACGATTTACTATTTAGTTCCTCGATTTATAAATCATGCGCATGATTTATAAATCGAGGGAACGAAATAGTAAATCGTGCGCACGATTTAATTTTTTTTTTCTTGCATGTGATGTGCAGGGCTCCTTATTGTTCCAAGATTTTTCCGGCATAATAAAAACCCACTTTCTTCAACTATGGGCACTTTTATGTAAATGTTTTTGTTATTCCTATAGTTTTATTATAAGATCATATTAAAACTGTTTTAATGTCTTAAAGTCACCATGGAATCAATTTACAATCCTCATTTTTTTTCTTCAAAGGCACGGTATGTAAGTTTCGCCGCTAGAGGTCACTTTTTCGAAATAATAAAGGAGTAAAGTTTATTTATATAGCACTTTATACAATACAGATGGTTTCAAAGCAGCTTTACAGTGATAACAGGAAAACTGGAAAATAATGCATTTCAGCTGTTGATTCACAAAGGCGGGGCTTGATGATGCCGTGAATGAGTTTGGAATTATGGGAGGTCTTAACTTCACCTCCACACAGTGTTGCTTTCGATTTTCAATAACATGTTATGGTGTTACACAGCGGTGAAATTACAAACAAAAACACACATTCTGAGACATGAAATGAAACGAATAACTGGGAATTTTATTAACATTCAATCAACAATAACAATCTTTCTCCCATTTTCTCCTCAATTTTGGGTAGGCTGTGCCTCCCTTGCCTCCCCTGATGAGCTGCCACTGTTCTGAACAGAGCGACAAATCAATGATTTACTATGGAAACAGACACTAAGAAAAAGCACTCCAGGTAAGTTCAAAATTAGTTTGAGGAAGCTCTGTTTTTTCAGGCTCAAGAAGGTGGATTGGCTTTTAGTGGGTTTTATCACCAACTTACGCTACATGGCTAACCTGCTCTGGAGCAGATTTTATTCTGGGTTAGAGATCGCAAACCCAAACTGGACCAGCTGCGAGTGAAGTGACACATATCTGATGCAATAAAGCTACTCCCCCTGTATCTCTTGCTCCAAATTAAAGTTTAGAGTGAAAGAAAGTCAGAGACAAAATTGCTCTTTTGCTGCAAATTATTTATATTTATATTATATAAATTGTAATTATGTATAATTGATATATATTTATACAATAATTATATTAGTTTACAATTAATATTAAACTTTGTAATATAGTCATATTTTCTTTCAGCTGCCTTCTCAAACTTTCGATGCAACAGCAGTTTATTCCTTCCTTGTAGATGTGTTTAATTTCATGTTATTTTTCATAATGATCTCTTAATCTTCAGCAGCTGGCTCTCGCAAGAAGTGAATCAAACTGCCTCAGAATTAATTGCAAACTCTGGATTAAACCTGAGTTGATAGGGAAAGTTTATACCGAGCGTTGTGAGACTGCTGATCCTGATCTAAACCAGGTTGGATTTATATGGATCTGTCAACTCTAAACCTACTCTGAAACTCAGAATTTGTTCAACTAGCTTCATGCAACAGGCCTCTAGTTCATACCTGCTGTTTGGTTCTATAAATATAACACATGCGTTTTCACAACTTTTCAAAGTCTTGTCAGTATTGGTAGATTTTGAGTAGTGTATTCGTCAATTAACACACTAATTTCAGCATCCTCAATACACTGTGTGATATACTACAAATTATTAGACATAGGAAAAAGTACAAAAAAAACAGATTTTTTTTATATTTTAAGTGTTTGTACTTTACATCAATGGCCATAATGAATGAACATAAACAGGATATTAACAATGACAAAAACCTAAAATAAAAATTTGATAGTGTCACCAGCCAGTGCTTTCTTTAAAAAAACATCACCAATGTAAAATCAATGTAACAACACAACATTTTTTTTTTCCTAACACAAGTGTTATTTTTAAGACTCTTTGGTTATTTGCACTTTCTCATATTTAACGATTCTCCCTCCCTTCGTGATGATCTCTTTATATTCTAGAGCTCCTTTCCCCTCGATGTAGCGTTCCTGCGTCACTTTTCCGGTTTCTGGGAGAGGGCAAGGAAATGACATCAGAGACAGCTGATTGTTTAAAGCCTGACCTTTAACCGGGACTAATGCCTTTCCCATCTCTCTTTGTGGAGGTGGATCCTGTCGATAATATAACAAAGGAGATCTTCTCCCCTCCATCTTATTAACAGGAGCTGCTGGTGGACACAACATTTGATTTGGCCTGATTTCATTTCCATGTGCCACTGTGATGTCTCTTGTAATGTCCCTTTGGAAGTCTCTTGGGAAGTCTCTTGGGATGTCTCTTTGGAAGTCTCTTGGGAGGTCTCTATGGAAGTCTCTTGGGATGTCTCTTGGTAGGTCTCTTGTAATGTCTCTCTGGATGTCTCTTGGTCTGATGTCTGTCTGTTGAGCTGAACCAGCTCTCCTGATGTCTGCGATGACTCCAGCCATTGTAGTTCTGTTATTGGGATTGACTTCCACCATCTTGGACACTGCAATAGAGTACGGCTGGTCTTTGAGAGTTTCACGAATCTTGATGGCAGACACAGATTGGGTGGGTAACCTGACCCTGGCGCAGAGTTCAGCTATGATTTTACCCATGGCCCAAACGTCTGATCGCTTGTCACGAACTCCACTCATCTGCAGGATCTCTGGAGCCGAGTACGCTTCATTGCCCAAGTTTACTGCAGAGCTGAGTCCATTTCTAAAGAATTTAGCCAGTCCCAAATCAATGATCACGGCACGATGGGTTTGATGCTCCACCTGGAATGGGATGAGAGAAGTCAGTTTCTTTGCTTATGTTCTATTAAAGAAACTGATCAAATGAAACCTATTTAACTACTTGGTCTGTATATCACAATGTTTATGAGACCAAATGCAGAAAAATTTGAGACTTTTGAGCACAAAGTCTGTAATCAAAAGTCACAGATTTCAATATCATTGCTCACTGAATTCTTTAATGGGACTTTCAGAGCATCATTCAAGACAAAGTTGATACATAAATGAAACCTAGTTGAGAACTTCACTATGTTTTAAAAAGAAAACGTAACCTCTGACCAGTAGCAAATAAAAACTAATTTTCTTGGCCCACTGATGAATGTTTGTGCTCACCATGATGTTGTCAGGTTTGAGGTCTTGGTGGACGATGTCTTTACTGTGCAGATAAAGTAAACCTTCACACATACCAGTGATGATTATGGCTCTCACTGCTGGCGTCAGCTGAAGAACACGCAAAAAGACATTGTTGAATTTTTGCACCAATAATGCATAAACTATTTAATATACAATAATGCTATTTTATTAAAGGAATAGTTCAGCCAACAATGCAAATTTTGTCATCAATTACTCCTCCTCATGCCACTCATTTCATCCTCATAAAATAATGAGCAAATATACAAAGACCCCAGTACAACTCCTGATATACGTAGGGGCAGTCATGGCCTAATTGTTAGAGAGTCAAACTGGTAACCTGAAGGTTGCAGGTTTGAGTCTCAATACTGGCAAGAAATGACTGAGATGCCCTAACCCCCAGTCGCTCCCCGGGCACCACAGCATGGTTGGCTGCCCACTGCTCTGTGTGTGTGTGTCCACGGTTTACATGTGTGTGTTTGTTCACTACTCCTGATGTGTGTGCACTAACTGGAACACTAACAAATTCCAAGTATGGGTTACCATACTTGGCCTTCACATGTCACTTTCACTTAGGATGAATAAAAGTATGAGAGAATTTGAATTTCTGAGCTGTTTCACACATCTTTACCTGTATTTTAGAAAGCTGAACTTTGAAGATGGTCGTCTCAAGATCCTCCCCAAAGATGAACTCCAAAGGAATATTCCACTTGGAGTCTTTTAGCCAAGGATCACCGAGAAGCTTTACCACATTGTGATGCCGAGCGTTACTGGGGTTGAAAAAAAAAAAAAAGTGTGTTTCATGTTTACAATTACAAGCTCAATAGTTTAAAATTAAGAAATATTAAATATACATACTGATAGACTTTGCATTCTCTCTCCAGCTGTTGTCTGCTGATGTGGCTAAGAGGAACTCTCTTCACAGCAGCCCATGTGTCTCCATACTTCTCCTTGTATACTTTCCCAAAGCAGCCTGCAGCTAGTGTTTGTGTGGAGTACGCCATCTAGTGATGCTGTTAGTACATAGCAGTATGAGAAACTGTAAACCAGGGGTGCCCAACCCTGTTCCTGGAGATCTACCTACCTGCAAAGTTTAGCTCCAACCCTGATAAACACCTGAATCAGCTAATTAAGATCTTCAGGAGCACTTGATAATTACAGACAGGTGTGTTGAGCAGGGCTGGAGCTGAACTCTGCAGGAAGGTAGATCTCCAGGAACAGGGCTGGGCACCCCTGCTGTAAACCCTCCAAACTCAAATGTTTCCTACAGTGACCAGAAGGGACATATTTGGTTGACTGGCTGCGTCGGAAAGCTTAGACAGCTGACTTGTTGCCTCACTGTCTTATCAGGCAATGATTTTGCAGATAGCGTTTGCGCAAGAAGGTACCTGCTGAAACTGATTTCAGACAGACTTCTAAAGAAGCGTGACAGTTTAACAAAGCAGAGCGAGCTTTGGTGATAACGAAGCAAATATTTGAATACTACAATAGTTATTTCTTGCTAGAAATCAAAAGTGGAAAATGTTGGTCAAAAATGTTCACCAACCGCAATTTTCAGATGCCATCTTTATTGGAACACACATTATTGTGGGATAGCCTGTCAAAGGCAGTGAAGTATACATCTATGCTGCCTTAAGAAATTGATCAAATGAAGGTATCTCAGGAGACAGGAAGTGATGCTAACATTGAATTCAAACATGCCTTGATGCCTTCCTACCTTGGAATACGTCCTCCGAAGGCAGCAGTTTTAAGCTTTCGGACACAGCCAGTTTTGTCAAGATCATTTTGACGATGTAATTTTTATTTTGCCTCGAGATCCTATGTTTTTGCTGAGTATATTTATTTTAGTTTCAGCTTGATCTCATTAGGTCTTTACTTAATTAACATTCTGTATTATCTAATAGGCCTATGTGCAGTACCATATAGACTCTTCCTGTAAGTGCACTTACGGGAGTTTTACGGGAATTTATATTTCATTTTATAATATGAGGCAGAAGTACAGAATGTCACTTTTTATTATTGGCTGTTTAAAGGGTTAGTTCACCCAAAAATGAAAATTCTGTCATTAATTACTCACCCTCATGATTCCACACCCATAAGACCTTCATTCATCTTCAGAACACAAATTAAGATATTTTTGATAAAATCCGATGGCTCAGTGAGGCCTACACCGCCAGCAGTAACACTCCCTTTTTCAATGCCCAGAAAGCTACTAAAAACATATTTAAAACAGTTCATGTGAGTACAGTGGTTCAACTTTAATATTATAAAGCGATGAGAATACTTTTTGTGCACCAAAAATAACAAAATAGCGACTTTATTCAACAATACCTAGTGATGGCCGTTTTCAAAACACTGCTTCATGAAGCTTCAAAGCATTAAGAATCTTTTGTTTCAAATCAGTGGTTTGGAGTGTGTATCAAACTGCCAAAGTCAAGTGAACTATTGAAGTTTCAAAACACTTATGACATAAGGAAGCTTTGTTTACTGAAATCATGTGATTTTGAAACACTGATTCAAAACAAATGATTCTTAAAGCTTCGAAGCTTCATGAAGCAGTGTTTTGAAATCGCCCATCACTAGATATTGTTGAATAAAGTTGATATTTTGTTATTTTTGGCGCACAAAAAGTATTCTCGTCGCTTTATAACATTAAAGTTGAACCACTATAGTCACATGAACTGTTTTAAATATGTTTTTAGTAGCTTAGAGTGTTATTGCCGGCGACGCAGGCCTCACCGAGCCATCGGATTTTATCAAAAATATCTTAATTTGTGTTACGGAGATGAATGAAGGTCTTACGGGTGTGGAACGACATGAAGGTGAGTAATTAATGACAGAATTTTAATTTTTGGGTGAACTAACCCTTTAACACAAGGCAATTTTGTCTTTACTGTTCCAATACTTATGGAGGGCATTGTATGCATAATATTAATAAAATATTACATTAAAAAAGACAAGCTTAGTGAATGGATTGAAAAGGCTGTGGGGTGGAATGGATAAAAATGTTTTCTCGTAGGCCTATATTCTCTCGATCTCGAGGCCACAACTTCACATCACGTGGCCACAACATAAGGATGTTGTTACAGTCAACAAAATGATCTTGTGACCAAGACATATTATCACATTCCCACAAGACTTTGGCCTACAAGCCTTTGCCAAGTTAGATGTGTCCCTGGGTCAACATATTTTGTTGATCCTGGAACAACATTCCGGTCTAACCATATCCCTACCCCTAAACCTAACCCCGGTCCCCATCCATAAGTTATCTCTAAAATCAGAGGGAAATGATAGGTGAATAACACTGATGTAGAATTACCTAACCTAAACTATGTGTTTGCCATCAAATCTGGCAGAAATGTCATTGCCAGTCATTTTGTTTGTTTTTATATCGATAAATGCATGTGAAATGTATTCAAAACAGGAGTGTCTTGAAATAGACATTACCAGCAGCACATAAAATGTAATATGGGTCACCTGGTATGTTTGCAGGAAATCCCCACCATTAGCCAACTTATATAATCACATGGATAAGTTTCGAAATGTCTACATAGTTGTAAAGCCATAAAGTCACATAGCTTTTCTAAACTACGTGACATTTTAATTATCAAGATGAATGAAAACCTTCACATATGTCGTAGAAAAACTTGATTTTACAGCTAAAAGACTCATTTAGCACACATCCATTTACACAGGGAGTTTTGCTGGAATGCCTTTGGGCAAAACCTGCTTGTATTGAGCCTGTACATGCTGCTGGGAAAATGCTGTCAAACTGGATCTGGATTGAAAAAGAAGTCT
The DNA here is from genome assembly GCF_019924925.1 of Ctenopharyngodon idella. Classification (NCBI taxonomy): domain Eukaryota; kingdom Metazoa; phylum Chordata; class Actinopteri; order Cypriniformes; family Xenocyprididae; genus Ctenopharyngodon; species Ctenopharyngodon idella. Next base: position 30,457,176 of record NC_067235.1, read on the forward strand.
TTCATATGCAGGATAAAATCAAGTCATCATTTCTTGTATGGCCGAATATTTGGTGGCCTAGATTACCTCCTAACCACCCCCACCCCCTGGAAACAAAATAGTTTCAGCATGTTTCCACCCATACCCTCAGAGTTATGTTCATGTTCATCACAAATACATTTTAGCAATTACACAGACAAAATACATGGTTCCTTGATAACTATAAACCAGAAGAAACTGTAACATAAACAATGTCATTAATATAATTGTAATGAAACAGCTGTCCTTCACTGTCCTTCATAATAATAACACAACATAATAATAGTTTGCTTCACCGCTCATTGAAATCTCTTACCTGTATCAGCAGGTCCTGTGGCTGATGGCGTTGAATGTGCTCAAATAAAACAGGCACAGTTCTTGTTAATTATCTTCCTGCTATAACCACACCCTCATGTTTCAACATTGGAAAGACACCTGAGTATGACAACCAGTCAGATAAGGGAAAAAACAGTGTTGAGGGTTAACAGACAACAAAAAGCTGAGACTGTACTAAGAAATGTCAATAAGTTATGTGAGATGTATAGGCTACATGGGTCCATTCAAATAAAATGCCTGTTTATGACAATATATTTAGGAGAGATCTTCTTTAAAACTATAGTGACTTCAAGTAAGACGAAGAGGGGAAAAAAAAACATGACTGCAATATCTCCTCTTCTATTTCCTAATTTCACAATGTGTCCAGAGGAGATGTGCGTAAATAGATTACAATAGGTTTTATGGTTGAACTAAAAATTACACTCTCATGAAAGTAGACTCATGTTCAGTCAAGTCAGAACAAGACAGTGTTAAGCAAGAATGTTCTCAAAGATCATTTTGAACCTGTTCTGTTTCTGTGACATTAGGACTAAAACAGCAGGGAATCGTATTATTTTGTATGGACATATAAAGGATTTTGTTGTTATATATGTATAGTAGGGATGCACCGATACCATTTTTTAAGGACCGAGTACGAGTACTGATATTTTTTTTCTGGTACTCGTCGATACCGATGCCTATACATTTATTAATTTCTTTTTTTTTCTTTTTTTTTTTGGTGATGTGGCAGTTTTCCAGGCACAACACAGTGAGACTAATGAATGTAGGACAGCTTCTTTATTATTACTCCAATGAAAAAAAGTAATACATTTTATGTGCTTGTCACAAACTTAAAGAATAAAAATTTCGCAGTGTCCAATAACCTTAAAAGGGCATAATTACCAATTGTTATATAAAAAGAAATTTACAAACAAATTATTAACAATACAACAAATACTATAGAGATACAAATTAAATAAACTTATTTTTCAGATACAGTATGTTTATTTACCATGTATACATTTATTATTAACATCTTTTGTTGTTTTTTAAACATTAATAGGCTACTGTCCCTTTAAGACCGAATCCATGGATGCAATATCTGACACATATCCTGTTTTCACCCACCTGTTTACGTCCACTTAAGCCATAACCGACTGTATTTACGTGAGATACTCCACACGATGGACATTTTGACAACTATGTGTGCATTTGACCATTCAGGCGAAAGGAGAACTGATCGCGCGCTGTCTGAGAGAACTGGGATCGCGCGCAAGAAAGAGAGAGAAAGAGCGCGCGCGAGAGGGAGTCTGTGTCATTCAGCGCGATTCCGCCTATCCCGCCTTCACTAATCAATAACGAATTGTGATTGAAAGCATGCAGTTCGCAAAGTGTGGGTTGTCATCATTAATTTTGAAGTATTTCCACACCTCTGAGGCTGACATTGTTTCTGCTGCCGCCGCCGGTGTCTTTGTGCACGGAAAATTCTCAGTTACGACACGTGAGGTATCGGTCTTTGGTATCGGGGGTATTTTTACAAGTACAAGTACAAGTATATGAGCTTGGTATTCCAGGTGTTTCTTCATATTTCCCCCATTAACCGTTTAAAACAAAACATATTTTAATTGGTCATCAATTTATAGGTTTTCCACTGCGTCCTCAATAGCCCTTTCCATCCTGTTAGTCTTTTGTAAAATCCCTTTAAATCTAGACAGTTCCTCAATGACATCATCCTACAGGAAGTGACATCATTTTGGAAGGAAAACAACAACAGCACAAAAATAAGTGAGTATCTGCAATGGATTTGATTAGCTCCCGTGAATGGAACAGAGTGGTTTGAGTGGGGGGATAGTGAAGGAAGTATGGATGGAAGTGAAGAGGAGAATGATAGATCTTTAGGTAACCGGAAAGAAGTAAGGAGTAATCGAGTCGGTAAAGTTTTAAGTGCATCGTAATGTTTGGAGATCAGCTTGGGCTAAGCAAAATTAATCCATTAAAACTAACAAAGATCATAAGTAGATAGGCAATATTGATTTAGCTAAAGTGCTCTCTGATGGACATTTGCTAGTTGCCTGTAATAAAGAAGAACAGGTAAATAAAGCTCTCAAATTAAAGGAGATAGAAGGGATTAAAGTTGTCAGCACAAACGAAAATTGATCATTTTTGGCATTCCTCTTAAAGGTGGGGTAAGTTGTATTTAAGTTGTATAAGTTGTATCACTGTTTGGAAGTTAGTTGGGCTGACACCAACAACAAACGTGTAACCAATCAGCTTTAGCGGGCGTATGACGGTCGAGGAGAGAGAACGAGCAAGAGGGATATTTGAAGGAAGACAGCAGAAAGAGAGATGAGACACAATACAAAAGAGCTCAAAAGAATATCACTGGAATGAAGGTTTATGACTGGGCAAGCACTTTAGGATCCATGTTAACATAGGCATGGAAGAATTTAAAGGTAACTTAAAGGGAGGGAAGATAGTGAATGCTCAAAGGATAAAGTCAGGTGTAGATGGAAACAGGAGAGACACTGAAACTACTAATAGAATTTCAAGGGGAGGAAATTCCAAAAAGAATGATGTTTTGGGCAAAGGTTTGGGCATGTTGCTACAAGATGTAGGGAACAGTGTATATGTGCTCATTGTGGAGGAAACCATGAATATGGCAAGTGTGAGGAGGGAGTTCAAACGAAGTTTTGTAATTGTGAAGATGCTCACATTACAGCCTTCAGAGGATATGAAGTATTAAAAATGGAAATGGAGATTCAGAATAGGAGAGTGGAGAAGAAGCTAACATATGCTGAGGCAGCAAAACAGGTTAGAGGACAAAGATCAAAGAGTTCAGTCAGGGCTTCCAGCTTAAGTAAACAATGAAGTTTCAGAAGAATATATGAAAACAATTTGTGCTATTTATTGCCATTAATTACCTTGTTTTGTCAGTCTATTTAAAGCATTAGTTCACCCAAAGATTAAAAATTACCCCATGATTTACTCACCTTCAAGCCATTCTAGGTGTATATGATTTTCTTCTTTCAGGCGAATACAATTGGAGCAGTGGTGTAGTCTAGTTTTTTGTAGTGAGTATACTGTGATTTTTCCCTTCCAGCCTCATACTCACTCATCCCAGAGCACCACATAAGCACCACAACACTCACTAACGCATATAGTATGCATCTGATCTAAGTTACATGTAATTGAGAGCATTCTGAAAGACTGCTTATGTGTGTGTTATCAACATGTCAATTTATTATAAGCAACACAAGACTTTAACAGCCAATGACATTTACAGCTAGAGAGACTGGACTGATTTTCTACTGTTTAATGTCAATCACCATCTAACTCAGCCAGTTAAGATCTACATTTTAGCCTTAGATGTTATATGAATATGGTCCCTGGATAATAGGTTTTATCATCTGGCAATTTTCAATGCACATTTAAGTCATCATAGTTATACATTTCGATTCACAAGCTTGCAATTCGATTTGGTATCAGTCATTTTGGATATCCTGTATATCAGCTACAGTACATGGCAAATTTTCTCAAGAAAAAAATCTTAACTAATGCTGTAAAATATATGGGAAACAGTTAAAATGAACTAATTTGTATACAAACTTATGGAAATTTTTATATTATAATAATAAAGTTTAATAGGCCTACTAACTTTAAAATGATCTCTACTCTAATTCCTTTGACAGATTTATTGGCTGTCAACTTGATGGATTTATTCAAACACGCATTATATAGGCTATAGAAGAACATTAAAAAATTATAATTAATATGTAATATGGTGCATATATTTAGCCAAATGCTCCTCTCTAGAGTCATTTTTCTAGCTGACTAACGAGTTTCGCAGACAAGGCTTAAGCTAGTCCTAGACTAAATTGCATGTTTGAGCTGTTTTAACTGAAAGTAACTTGCACTGACATATCTTAAAATATGTCAGTGCCATTGTTTTGTCTCAAGATGCACACCAGTAATGTTTTTTTTTCTAGTGAACGTTTATAAAAGCTACTTAATTACTCTAATTGAACTAAGGCCTAATCCTGGCTTAGGCTAAGCCATGTCTGTGAAACCGGGCCTGAATATGTTTGTTCTGAGGTAAATGTGACATTGTTTACAAGCTGTTTTATTGACGTCTTACCGCGGTTAAAACACTGATTGAGCGATTACAAGAGACACGATACAGATTTTGGTAAGTTGTACTGTATCTTTTACCTTTAGATGATCATTCATGTTTATTTCGCACTGTAACTGGTATTAAAGCGGAGGAGAGGATCAGATCACACGGCTTCACGCTGCCGCTTCTCTTGAACTGAGGCGCTACAGCGATCTGTCGCTTCACATTAAAGAGCGCCAAAACGGTATTTATGTTTATAATGGCAGTGAATAGAGGATGAGAATTTGAAGCCCAAATTTGTGCAACCATCCATCATTAAAGATAACCACACGGCTCTGGGGGGTTAATAAAGGCCTTCTGAAGTGAAGCGATGTGTTTGTGTAAGAAAAATATCCATATTTAAAACTTTAAAAACTTAAATAACTGGCTTCCGGCTGTACGCACGTCCACTTACGCCAAAAGAATAACCTCTGACGTGATGTAGGAGTATCATAAGCTTTGACGCCCCTCGCTGTTCAAACAAACAGGACTGGGCAACAAACTTAAGCTCCTCTTATATTGAAATCCTCTGACATTTCTCTTTAAAAATTCTCATTTTAGACTTCTAATTAGTGACTGTTGTTTTGTTTTGCTCTCTGCCCTTCAGCGTTCATCAATACGTCATGCGAATTATGGTTGAAAAGAAAAAAAATGGGGCCATTTATTGCTGGAGTTATTAATAGGACAGCTGGGATTGAGTCAAAAATTTAAAAGATTAATTTAGCAGCAATATGTTATCTTGGATTGAAAGGCCGGACTTGGGAAGAAGTTAGAGATGAACTTCATATAAGATCAAGTCACGAAACGTGGGTAATACATATGATATAACAATACTTCAGTGGAATTCAAGTTCTCTGATAGCAAATGGTCAGGAGTTCAAGCATTTTACTGAAGGATTAAATATAAAACTGGACATAATGTGTGTTCAAGAAACTTGGATGAAACTTTGTTTATATTTTGTTGGGTATAGTATAGTATGAAACGATAGGGAAGAAGGGAATGGTGGTGGTTGTGCAACATTTAATACCACATAGATCAAGAATATATTGCTGTGGAGATATGGGGTAGAGGACAGGATATAGTTATCATAAATTATTATAACACATGTAAAAAAAAAAATTGGAGTTAAGTTAAAGGAAGTATAGTCATAGAGTAATATGGTGTGGGGACTTAAATGCACATAATACACTATATGGAGGGAGATACATAAATGCTAATGGACAAGTAGATGATTTAATAGAGGAAAGGGAGCTGGTTTGTTTAAATGATGGGACAAGGATAGATGTTCATACAGGAATAGAGTCTGTGTTGGATTTGACACTATAGTTTCTAACAATTTGGCTAGTAGTGTAATTGGTAAAGTATTGGGGGAATCTAGCATTGGGAGTGATCACCCAATTGTTACAATGTTGGATAATGAGACAGATAGAATCAGGGAAGAGGAAGATGGGTATTAGAAAAAGCAAATTGGTCTAAATTTGAGGAAATTTGTGAGGAAAGAATGGTAGCAATTAATTCAAATCAAGAAACTGACATCCTAAATGAAAAAAATTGTGCCATAATAGCAGCAGCGTCAGAATCAATTCCGAAAAGTAAAGGAAAAAAGCTGTTCCTTGGTGGGCAGACAAGTGTAGTAAAGCTGTCAGAAACAGAAATAAGGCTTTTAAACTTCTTAAGAGAACACATACTTATAACCATCTAATATTATACAAGAAAGCTCAAGTAGTGGTGAGGAGAACCATAAGGCAAGCTAAGCAGATTTTGCAATGGAATTGGAAGAACAACTCCAGTAGGTGAAGTCTGGAGTATGATAAAGAGAATGGAAGGTAATAAGAAAGAGTGGGAATATCCAGTACTAGAGTCAGAAGGAGAAATAGCAGTATTGGATAAGGACAAAGCAGAAATGTTGGTAAAAACATTTGTACAGATACATGGGTCAGGGAACTTAAGTGAGGAAGGAAGGAGGAGGAGAGAAATAACAAAGAGACAAAATTTTGAAGAGTTGGAAAGGAGTGGGGGAATGGAAGACCAGCCAATTACCTTCAATTCACCATAGATGAGTTGAAAGGAGCAATTTGTAATTCAAATAAAATATGTTCGTCTTTAGGAAAGGATCAGATCTTAAAGACGGGGCTGTGTGAAAAATTTTAGAATTATATAATAGAGTGTGGGAGGAAGGAAGACTACCAAAAGCTTGGAAAGAAGCTATAATAATTCATATAAGAAAGCAGGTGAAAGACCCTTCAAAAGCCTTTAATTATAGAACAATAGCTCTTACATTGAATGTTTGTAAAAATTATGGAAATGATGATTACGGAAGGTTGACATATTTATCGGAAAAGAGAGGAATAATATCTAAATAACAAAGTGGTTTTAGAAAAGGAAGAGGAACAATGCTATTGTAAGTTTGGAAAATTAAATTCGAAAAGTGCAGATAAAATAAAGAATCAGTATTAGTATTTTTCGATGTTGAGAAGGCTTATGATATGATGTGGAGAGAGGGACTTCTGATAAAACTAAAAATGATGACTATAAGTGGAAGAATATATAAAAGATAGATAAAAGATTTTATGGCAAACAGAAATAAACAGTAATAGGGAATGAAGTGTCAAATATATTCTAGATAAAAAATGGAACTCCACAAGGGCGTGTAATAAGTCCATTTTTTCTATAATGATCAATGATGTTTTTAATCAACTACAACAAGATATAGATCTCTTTTTGCAGATGATGGGGCTGTCTGGAAAAGGGGAAGGAATATTTTGTATATTAATAGGAAGATGCAAGAAGCAATTAGAAAGGTAGAAGAATGGGCATATGATTTAAATTCTCAGAGAAGAAAACTAAGACAGTAATTTTCTTGATTCATCCAAAAGTGAGTTTGAAGATGTATGAAAGATTGTTGGAGAGGGTGAAGGTATTTAAATTTTTAGGTATTTATTTTGATTCGAAACTTGCATGGGGTGAACATATAAACAAAATAGTTGAGAAATGTGTTAAACATCATGAGATGTGTAAGTGGAGTGGAATGGGGGACAAATTTTTCTTCAATAAAAACCAATTTAGTGGCACTGATCTGGTCTGTATTTGATTATGGCAGTGTGGTATTGTCATGTTCAGTTTGTTTTAGTTTTCATGGACATTTAGTTTGTTTTCATTCATCACATGTTTTCCTTTGTTTGAGTTCCCGCCACTCATTACTGTGTGTTGCTCTGCCTGTTTGCCTGTTCGTCGGAATATTATTATTAGAAGTTGTTGTTGGAACTTTATTTATCATCTTCATCTGTCTCCCTGCAACCACCCATAACAGGTATGCGGTTTAGCCACAAAAACCAAGCTCAAGCTAGGAGACCGTGTTGTGGAGCAGTAAAGACGACACCCATTTCAGCTTTACAAGTCGTATTAAGAGATGCCACTATAGAAATTATTAGGAAACAATTAATGATCTACTACTGGGCTAACCTCAAGGGGCATTAAGATGAACATCCTACAAAAATGGTCTTACAAGAGTGCTGGGAACAAAATAAAAGGTGCAGAATAAGCTTTTGGGTGAGTTCAACAGTTGTAAATCCGGAATATGAACCAGGGTTTATGTCACACCTCAGGTAGATCTGCATCTGTTGGAAGTCAATAAAGAAGAGAGGTAGACTTGTCATCTGCATTTTCAGTATATGTCAGAGCTCAATATCCCCAGTATATACAAGTAGACGGCTCAAAAGATCCAGAGCGTCAGACAACTTTTTTAGTTCCAGACAGTGGAAATCAGTGGATCATTCAGTGGAATACCCTTAAACAAAAATATATGAGAATATACTGCAAAATATAATGCGATATATTACATAATACATTTCCATATATGGGAAACTAGTGCTTATATTTTTCAATATACTGCAATATATGCATTGAACATGTATGGCTATATATTGATGAATATAAAATATTTATAAATGAAGACAATAGCTTTACATTCATAAGTTTTATCCTTTATTGTGTACATATATTGCACATACATGTTCCCATATAAATGTGAATGTATTGTACAGACATATATACACACATTCATGGAATGAGTTACAATCAGTGATTACAACAGACTTCTAGTTCCCAGCATGCTTTGCTTCTGACTGTTAAAGGAGAGTAAATGTTAAAATTAAGTGTTATTTCATGTGTTTTGCTCAATATTGATATAGGGGTAGATCTGTAAGTGTTTAAAGTTGTATTATTTTGGAATTTAAAAGGTTTTCTGGTATGTGTGAGTTTTTGGGGTTATCATTGTGCTGAAGGGTAGAGCCTGTGGTTAGGTTTATGATTGGCTGAACACCATTAAGACTATAATAACTTTATTTAAAAAGTAAAGGCTGTGCACGTTATAGCACAGTAATAGTCTCTTTGGTAGAAACTTTAGTACACGCAGATGTGCTTTTGTTAACTAACTTGAAAATATGAAACATTTAAAATGTTAATAATTATAAAATATAAGAAATGTGTTACATAATATATTTTACCATATATGTGTTTATACTGCATGAGTAAATATATCTGCAATATATTATGCATGCAGTACCATATCTGATCACATATAAATCTATATATTATGAAGTATATTACTGAATAGAAAATTACATACATTATGATATATTAGTAAATATATTATCACATTTTTCAATATATGAAAAGCGGCAAATCCTTATGTATTATTCAATATATTTATGCAATATATTTTTCTGTATATTTTCAAATATACTGTTAAATCATGTAACATATTGATCATTCATATATAGGGAAATATATTTTCTTTCCATAAGGGTAAAGCCAACTTCAGATCATTTGGGAGTCTATACTGTGGCAATACTCTTGGAAATATTCTCATGATAGCAATATTCTCTTTTTAAGTATACTACAAATACATTCAAAAATTGTTATAAATGATATCAATTTAACAAGTTATAAAGTAAAATTCCTAGCTTCCGTATTCAACTTACGAAAAAAGCTTAACTGACGCGACGTCAGTTACGCTTTCTTCCTAAGTTGAATACGGAAGGCGGTCTGGCGGAAGCTAGATATTTTACTATATAACTTGTTAAATATGAATATTTTTCTTACACAAACGAATCGCTTCGCTTCAGAAGGCCTTTATAAACCCCCCGGAGCTGTGTGGAATACGTTTTGCTTTGGATGGATGAACTTTCTTGAGCTATACTTGTTGTCACTGCCATTATAAAGCTTAGATGCGTCAGGATATTTATTAATATAACTCTGATTGTGTTCACCTGAAAGAAGAAAGTCATATACACCTAAGATGGCTTGAGGGTAAGTAATTAATTTTTTTCATTTAAAAGTGATCTAATCCTTTAAGCTAACTCTCAATAATGTATTCCCACCCTGCATCCTTTAGAAGATAACAGGAATGATATGTAGGCCAATGCTTTGTTTTATTTGCTTTGTTCATTTTTTCAATTCCGTTTTCCCGAAAGAAACAAAAGACTTTGTTTTATAATTTGCTCACAAACACAGAAAAACCCTCGGGTTGTGTTTGTTGAGCCTATTGAAACCAACAGATGGCAGTGTTGTACTGAAGTCAAATTGATTGAGATTTGCTTATATGAAACTCGTTTTAATTTTGAATCGTAGCTTCGATAGCTTGAGCTACTGGATTAGTAATTAATAGCAATATTATAATATGCTTGTCTTGTACTGTGTCTCATATAGGCTTTTCATTAATCTGAAGCACATTGTTAAAAGAATTGCTCACCTGTCAAGCTTCTGTTATGATTTGTTCACCTATATGAGGGTGAGTAAATGACAACAAATATTTTAATATTACAGATAAATAATGGTGGGGAATAAATCGCTTTGTATAGGCAGTGTCAGAGAACATACCATGTTGTTGTGCAGGTTTAAGGTTAGGTTTTTGTTGTGCTGATTATGTATAGGCCTATTCATAACAGATATGACACAAAAGTAACTGGTGGCTTGTTGATAGTGAGTTATGCCTGTTTGCTTGTTCAGTTTTATGTCAGCAATTCTAAAAAGAAGTCCACAGACTGAATGATGTAATTGTCTTTTTGTTTGTATTATTTGTAAATTAATGGAAGAACATCTTTTTGTGTAGAACTTCTGGGCCAGATATGCAAGCTGCCATTATGCTAATGCAGCCTCAAACACATTTCAGTTTAGTTGTCATTTATGAAGTGTACATTTCTCATTTATGCCTTGTTTTCCCATGGCAGTAGCCAAAGCATGAGAGGAAATCTGATTGAATTACGGTCTACCCACTCTGATCTCCAAAATAACCCTTTAATTTATCAGATTGGTCTGTGGCTTGATGGTGACGAGGGACATTGAGCTGGCAGGCATGTAAAGCAGTGGCTGCTTGTAGGTCAGATTGTTGGAGGCAGACACGGCATCCGCTGTGTTGGTGGTCTTGTAGACTGACTGCATACACTGTAGTGTCCAGTATGAGCTCACATTTTAGCTAAAGGGCTTTAGGACCAATCAGAACTCAAACTGCTTTTATACATTTTAATTGAGACTAAAGCATTGGTGTGCATAAGGCCACCCCACCAGAAAAAGGGTACAAAAGCTGTCACTGGGGAAGTACCTTTCAAAAGGTGTTAAGATGTACAATTTTGTTACTAAAATGTATCTTTAAGGTACTTATATGCGCCATAAAGGGGTAAATAAGGTATAAAGCTGTAAATTCTGAAAGAGTACCACCCCACTGACAGTTTTTGTACCTTTTTTTTTTTTTCCCTGAGAGTGCAGGAAGTATCCAGTATGACTCTGGAAATTTCAATTACAATTCACGTACAGCTTTTTTTTTTTTTTTTTTTATACATATATTGGTATTAATCAAAAGATGACTTCATGTTGTTCACAGTCTTTTAACTTGCACTCAAAAAAAAAAGGAATATTGACATTAAAAATTTGAAGATAACATGTGACTAGATGGTACTTAATTATTCTTCTTTGATTGTAGATTGTTTCTGGCACTTTCCATGAATAGTGTACCAAATTGGGCCTGAAAAATGAAGTCAGTTTTCTTTCTTGGTGAAAGAACCACTTGTTTAATTTAACATTCATATAATGTTAAATGTCGAACTCAGGAGGTCAGATTGAATACTGTATGAGTCATTTATTTTCTATTCATTTTTTATGATGTTTGCCAGTTTTGCAACAAATTTTCCATAGTTTTGGGCAAGTCTAAATACAGTTTAAAACCGTGGTTACGATTTTTTTTTTTTAATGTTAAAGCAATAAACTACTTAAGCAAAGTAGATAAAATTAAAATATATATGTTTGTGTGTGTGTGTGTGTGTGTGTGTGTGTGTGTGTGGGCCTATATATAATATATTATTATATATTATTATTATTATATAGGTTATATTATTTATATTAATATGTATTAAAATAATATATATAGTACCTGTCAAAAGTTTGGAAACTTTTTTTATGTTTTTTAAAAAAAAGTCTCTATTGCTCACCAAGGCTGCATATATTTAATCAAAAATACAGTATAAACAGTAATGTGAAGTAATCTTATGTTTTAGAAATAATTGTTTTCTATTTGAATATATTTTAAAATGTTATTTATTCCTGTGACGCAAAGCTTTCATTTTCATTAAATTTTCAGCATCATTACTCCAGTCTTCAGTGTCACATGATCCTTCTGAAACCATTGTAATATGATGATTTGCTGCTCAAGAAACATTATTATTATTATTATCAATATTGAAAACAGTTGTGCTGCTTCATGTTTTTTGTGGAAACAATAATACCATTCAAACATTAGGGGTAAGATTAAAAAAGAGAGAGAAATTAATACTTTTCTTCATCAAGGATGCATTAAATTGATCAAAAGTGACAGTAAAGACATTTATAATGTTACAAAAGATTTCAGTGTCTTTAAAAAAAGAAGTTCCCTGAGCATCAAATCATCATATTAGAATGATTTTTGAAGGATGTGACACTGAAGACTGGAGTAATGATGCTGAAAATTCAGCTTTGATCACAGGAATATATTACATTTTTAAATGTATTCACATAGAAAGCAGTTCTTTTAATTTGTAATAATATTTTGCAATATTACTGTTTTTACTATATTTTTGACAAGATAATTGCAGATTTGGTGAGTATAAGAGACCTCTTTTAAAAAAAAAAAAAAAAAACTGTAATGTTTCCAAACTTTTGACAGGTACTGTATATATAAAATAATATAAATATATATATATATATATATATATATATATATATATATAATATTTTTAGTTATTAAAATGAATTTATACTTAAAATTGTTATTTACATAAATTAATTTCACTTCAAAATATTCTCAAAATTATGACATCGTTGTATGATTTTAATTGTTAGATACATTGTATGTTAGATAATAGTTTATCTAACACATCTAATGTTCTCACAACAACAACAACAAAAAAAGAAAAAAAAAATGCCTCTGATAAAGTATATTCATGGAAAGTGCCTTCTGCTAACATTAAGCATTTGATATTGTATCCTTGATTGAAGTGCCATGAGTGACAGCAAGCTTTTGATGAATGACACATGACTGCCTGTCATGAGCCATCAGTGTTTGTTACCATGGCAATGATGGCAAGGAATAAATGGCGTGTCGCACTGCTAGTGAGATCTCCTAATGAGCGAGTTACAGTAGAGGTCAGAGCGTTGTTGTCTGTAATTTCATCACATCCCCAGATAGACCTTGTAAATTAATCTTATACGGAACAAATGAACATCAAGGACAAAATGAGTCATATATGTATTCATTTTTCTTCCTTTCTTTGTCATTTAAATAGATGTGAGTCAGAAAGAAACACAGGCTCTTCTGGTCACGGTTCGTGTATCTCGACAATCGCTTTTGTTGTTCGACAAACCAGAATTGACTGTCTTTGAAAGCCTGTGTTAAATGTAGTTAAAACAAGAATCGGCAGCTGGATCTTTGACTGTTAATTTGACAGATTAATCTTAAGGACTGCAGAGTTCAATTTGACCTGTTTCTTTCTCGGTTTGCTTTAATACTGTCGACCCACATTACTCTGATACTCTCAGTGAACTCAAGCTTCTCTGCACCCTCAGACACGGCAAGATGTTTTTCAATGAAGTTGCATGTTATTTACATGCAGCTGTACTGCTTAATAACCAACCATTTTTTAAACAATGCCACTTCTTTCTTTATAATAGCTAATTATCACCATTATATTTAATTAAGCAACTAGCTAATTAGTTGGAGGATATAACAATATAACAAAATCCTCTTGCTATTTTCCAGCCTTTTGTTGATATATATATATATATATATATATATATATAAATTACTTCAGTAATCAGAAGTTGATTCACCTAAAAAAGCAACACAAATAACACATTTTATCAAAGGAATTAATATAAGTGCTTTAACTAAAATGCGATTTCTGTCACATACGATATAGTGTTTTGACTTATATAGACTTGTATTGAACCTGGACATGATAAAATATCTTTATGGAAATGCAAATGTTCTACAACATGGCAAGAAATAATTTTAATCAACATTTTTGTCTTTTTCTTAAAATAAGTTAAAAATAACAGAAAAACAAATCAAGATACTGAAAGCAAGTCTTATTTTACACAATGTTCTAAGCGTATTTAGATGTTTATTATGGAAAACAAAACAAAAATGCTGGAAATGAAATTCAGAAAATGAATTTTAGCTGTGCGTTTGGTATAATAATCTGGAATTTTCAACCACAGAGAACAGTGGTTAATCTTTTTTTCCAAATGGCAAATGTGTAAAATCAACAGATGCAAACAATCCCTTCATGGGAAGCAGCTTTACTCTCTAAGTTCTTCAGTGTCAACCACAACTTCATTTATAGTGAACTTAAAGGGATAGTTCACCCAAAAATGAAAATTACTCCATGATTTACTCACCCTCAAGCCATCCAAGGTGTATATGACTTTCTTCATCCATCATAAAAGTACTCCACTCGACTCTGGAGGGTTTAACAAAGACCTTCTAAAGTGAAGCGATGGGTTTTTGTAAGAAAAATATCCATATTTAAAACTTTATGATCTAAAATAACTACCTTCCGACAGACGGTCTCTTATATCGAAATCCTCCGACATTTCTCTTTAAAATTTCTCGTTTTAGACTTCTAATTCATGGCCGGTGTTTTGTTTTGATCTATCCTCTGCGCAAGAAGCTTATTGCATCTTTTACAGCGTTTCGCACATGACGTGGCGTTCTAAAAACGTGGCGCTCAAGTTAAAATCAGTTCAGCTTTTATAAAACGTGTCTCAAGACCTCGCGTTTTTTCCCAATTGCATTCTGTGTGAACGAGCCCTTACTCTTCCACCGCAAATCGATGTGTATGGCCATCTACTGTAAGCTATTAACCCCCTCTGAGCTTTGTAGAGTACTTTTAAGATGGATAGATGCACTTTCTTTTTTCGCTTCAAAATCAGGCCCCCCATTCACTGCCATTATAAAGCTTGGAAGAGCCAGGATATTTTTAAATATATCTCTGATTGTATTCGTCTGAAAAAAGAAAGTCATATATACACCTAGGATGGCTTGAGGCTGAGTAAATCATGGGGTAATTTTCATTTTGGGTTGAACTATCCCTTTAAGTTTGAAGTCCAATGTTTGATTCAATCATAAGGTCAGTTTTTAAGGAGTAACTTTGTGATTTAGTGACACTAACTAACATTTTTCAGTAGTATGACTGTAACTCAGCTACTTGCATAATAATGTACAGTAGCTTTTCCAGTAATAAGCTCTTATCACTAAACTAAAGCTGTCTATCACCGCATTCTTTATAGACTGTAATGATGCATGTTGTTTTCTGCTCTCATTTTGTAATTAAAAAATGCATTTTGTGGAAGAAAAATGCAGCTCTTTATATATTAGCATATACATTGAGGGCAAAATCTAAAATTGACTTTTTGTTAGTAGCTCGCAGCTAACTACTTTTTAAAAAGGGTAGCTTGACTTCAGTTATGAGTGACTTGTGTTTGTGTTGCTGAATAGGAAAGATACTTTTCACATTTTGAGCCATGCAAAGCTGGAAGCAAAACACTGTTTGTGTCTGTGTTTGATCAACAGTTGTCTGAACAAGGGCACATTGCCATTGTGCTCTGTTAAGCTTTCACTGGAATTACTGCATTGATAGCATTGGTGGATTTGTGTAAAGATCGAGATAAGCACGTGTATTAGAACACTTAAGCTGGATTCATGAAGCTGTTGGTTTTGTAGATGTGTAGATGACAGTAGGAGTTTGTGAAGAAGGTTAGTATTTTATAGCATTGCTGCTCATCAGTTAAGAGAATACTCTTTTGAAGAAGAAACGCGTTTGAAGAATCTCATCAGATTAATTGGTTTTTCCCCTCTATGAGCTCAGAGTAGGTCAACAGAGAGAGGTAACTGGATGATTTAAGCTCATAATCCAGCACAGACCCTACACACACACACACACACACACACACACACACACACACACACACACACACCTACCTTTAGATACATGCACATAAATGTGACCCACTTGAACACTGGTCTAAAAGTAGGGGGTTCAAATTTATCATATTAGCTCTCTTTTTCACAAACTCTCCATACTGGCACTTCTGAATTAATGTTAAGATTGTTGATCCTGAGAATTTAAGTTAGGACTAAAATAACAGAATCGTATTCCTTCCTTTTTTCCTTCCTTCCTTCCTTCCTTCCTTCCTTCATATATTCCAGTTGTGGGACCATAGAATAGAATAGTAATTTATTTAAATAGAATGTCATTCATTCATTCATTCATTTCAGTGATGTTCGTTCGTTCGTTCATTCATTCATTCATTCCAGTTGTGGGACCACAGAATAGAATATTTATTTATTTAAATAGAATGTCATTCATTCATTCATTCATTCATTCCAGTGATGTTCATTCATTCATTCATTCATTCATTTCTTTATTCCAGTGGTGGGACTATGCAATAGAATATTCATTAATTCATTAATTCCAGTGACGTTCAATCATTCATTCATTCATTCATTCATTCACTCATTCTTTCCAGTTGTGGGACCACAGAATAGAATATTTATAGAATATTTATTTATTTAAATAGAATGTCATTCATTCATTCATTAATTCCAGTGGTGGGACTATGGGATAGAACATTCATTCATTCATTCATTCATTCATTTCAGTTGTGGGACCACAGAATAGAATATTTATTTATTTATTTAAATTGAATGTCATTCATTCATTCATTCATTCCAGTGGTGGGACTATGGGATAGAACGTTCATTCATTCATTCATTCATTCAGTTGTGGGACCACAGAATAGAATATTTATTTATTTATTTAAATTGAATGTCATTCATTCATTCATTCATTCCAGTGGTGTTCATTCATTCATTCATTCATTCCAGTGGTGGGACTATGGAATATTCTATTCTATTCATTCATTCATTCATTCCAGTGGTGGGACTATGGAATATTCTATTCTATTCATTCATTCATTCATTCCAGTGGTGGGACTATTCTATTCTATTCTATTCTATTCTATTCATTCATTCATTCATTCATTCATTCATTCCAGTGGTGGGACTATGGAATAGAATATCCATCCATTCATTCATTCATTCATTCATTTCAGTTGTGGGACCACAGAATGTAATATTTATTTATTTATTTAAATTGAATATCATTCATTCATTCATTCATTCCAGTGGCATTCATTCATTCATTCATTCATTCATTCAATTATTCATTCATTCATTCCAGTGGTGGGACTATGGAATATTCTATTCTATTCTATTCTATTCTATTCTATTCATTCATTCATTCCAGTGGTGGGACTATGAAATATTCTATTCTATCTATTCTATTCTATTCTATTCTATTCTATTCTATTCTATTCATTCCAGTGGTGGAACTATGGAATAGAATATTCCATCCATCCATCCAGTGGTGGTGGGACTGAATATCCATGACCTTGAATTTTTTTTTTTTTCAGGATAATTTTGAGCAATATGTATTTAGAAATCCATCAAAAAGTAAATGTGGGCAATTTCAGTAAAACTTCTCTGGTGAAGGAGATTACCATTTACCGATCTGAGTAATTTTCCCTCACAATATTTCTGCAATCATGTTGTGTGATGTGTCATGAATTTTCTGTCATCTGTTTAGAATCAGAAGTAACGATGCTTGATTCGTGCATGAATCTCTCCTTTGGTTCGGTTATTTTCCATGCACTGATCAAGCAGTTTGACGAAGGCTATGATCAGACTGCCAGCAAAAAGATTTTTTTGCATATCCAGATTTCATCCAGACAGCAAAAACAAACAAACAAAAAACACATAAAATCAGATTTTTTTTTTTCACTTTTTTTTTTTCAAACCACATTTGGAGGTGGTTTGAAATGCAATTCCAATCCGATTTTTACAGATGCATCTCAGTATGGATGCTCAGTCTGCTCTAATCGGTCTCTTGCATCACTGTTAACGTGACACTTAAGGACAACGTCAAAACCAGTGACAGAAATGCCGTAAGTATTCATACATTCATACATGTATACATATACCAGTCTCCAGTTCTGCATTGCGACTCAACAGGGCACTTATTTAGAGAGACAGATGATACACTTCTATTTTTCCTGCAACCATTTTGAAAGCCTCATCATCACATACTTGGGTACACCTACGTCATTACACTCGCAAATTCTGCTTTTAATTGACACAGAATGACAGGTGAAGAAATTTTCGGAGAGTACACGAAAAGTACAGTTTTGGGGGGCATGCACGTTTAAATACCACTTAAATACCATTTTTACATTAATATATGGTAATCAGGTTGTGTTTGCTGTGCAGCAGGATCAGTGTTCTGATTGTTCAGTCATTTGAACCATTAGCATTGGCTGTCTATTTTGGACTCTTCCTTCATCTTCCTCTGTGAACATGAGTCACTGGCTTTAGGCATCACTATGGCGACTTAAGGACTGTCAGTCCTGCAAGACTTTGCCACTGCTGTCATCGCATTTGCCTTGTGACTCACGGACAGCAGTCTAATCTATCGCAGGCCTGTCACTGCGGCCAGACAAACTGTCATCCTCCTCTGGCAGTGTTCTGTGCTTCTCAGCCCATGCGGATTTAGACTTGGCAACAAATTCAGGGAACAGCCATTTATCACTTGAGTTTTTTTTTCTTCACTATTTTGTTTACTTAAACCTTAAAGCCACAAAAAATGTGGTGACTTCATGGTGAAGGTAGGGAAGATAACTTGTTTGCATGCATGTTTTTTCAGCACAATCATCTCCTCATACATGACCTTTGACTTCAGCTCAGTTGTGATGCATTAGGTTTGATAAGGTTAAATTGATGGCTTTATTTATGTTCCCTTTAGAATGCTATAAGCAATGATGCGGAACACAATGTGAACACCGCAAGGATGATTAGACCTGGATTAGAACCTGAATCATGGAGATTCACTGAAAGAACAGACTCATAAAAGATGGATTTGTCCACAATATGCATAAACTGTACAGTCCTGATTTTAATGCTGCAAATCCATTCAAAGTTCATTCAAATGTTGGATATTCCTACTTTATATCTCAGATTTTCAACCATACAGCGACAGATGACATAAATAAACCATTTATTGTTTTGTTTTTTTACACATCTGTTTGTCGAAAGAGTTTTATCATCTTGTATTGTAGGAAGTTTGGCTAATTGGTGCCCCTTTTTTTTTTTGCTTAAAAAGTCATTATCAATTGTGTTGATTAATCTTTTGGCGTGGCACCGTGTTCTTGTAACGTCATGCATCCACAGCTCTGTGAAATTATACTTATAGATTTCGGCATTAGTTGTGTTGCAGGAGACATGTCCAAGAGACATTGTATTGCGCTTAAAGGGATAGTTCTGTTGTACTGTTGGTTACTAGGTTATCAATACCACCGTCATCTGATTGAACAACTTGATGGAAACGCACCTAATTTGCATTTGTTTGTTTTTTTCTTCTTCTTTTTGTGCAAACTTGGAAGAGATTCGCTTCACGTTTGGATGGAAACCCAGGTAGTAATAAAATAGTAAAAAGTTGCTGCAATCGGGGAAGCCTGTGACTCTTTCTTCCAAGTAAAATAAATTATTTGCACCTCAGAGCGCACAGATGAAACGCAGTAAGAAAAGCTGTTATGTTATCTTGTGATCAATGGCGAATGCCTGATGTTTGGGAATGCAATCGTGTGAGAAAGTCCTGGGAGGTAATTCTACCAAATCATTTTAATGACAAGCTTCGTTTCAGGCATTTCACAATATTTTAGCTGGTGTGCAATGTGATTGGTATAGTGATTAGTCCAGTTATCCAGTCACATGATCTGTTGAGGCAAAGTCATGTGAGTTATTTTGTTGGGCATACAGGAATTAATTTAAACGTTAAATGTTTCCACCATAGTTTATGCTCATTTTAAGAAAAAAAAAAATAGTTGTTCCAAACCTGTATGAGTTTCTTACTTCTGCTGAACACAATCTTTCAAAGAATGTTGGTAATCAAACACTGTAACCATTGACTTCCATAGTAGGAAAAAAAACACTATGGAAGTCAACTGTCAGGTTACCAACATTCTTCAAAATATCGTCTTTTGTGTTCAACAGAAGAAAGAAACTCATACAGGTTTGGAACAACATGAGGGCGAGAAAATGATGACAGAATTTTCATTTTTGGGTGAACTATCCCTTGAAGATTTTAAGCGGAGCTCAGCATTTCTATCCAGCTTTTTGTATGTGATATCCCAAAATTTGCATAAAAATAAGTGTATGGAAACATAGCTAATGACAAACAGACCACAATCTCCTTTAAATACAAACAACGGCTAAACTCCCTAACAAAGTGATTAGTGTTGTAGTCCATCTCCATGTTGGCACGGGCTGTGCCTCTGCTCAGGGAGGTTCACAGCAGTGTTGAGTGAACATTAGCACTGACCGGGCAGGTTCTGCTTGAGTGGATTCACTCTGACCACTGGAGTGGAAGAGAAGATCTCCTGCAGGGTTCAACTGTCATTCATAAAACTACCGAGCACTGGTACTACTACATACTCCCAGACACATTTTTAATGAATGAGATGAATTTTTCTATGTATTAGAGGTATTTGCCTTTTTGTGTTTGCATGAATTTTGGTATACTACTTGGATTATATATTAGTATGCTGGTTTTTGCTACACTCTAAAACATTCTGGGTAAAAACAACCCAAGTTGGGTTGAAAATGGACAAACCCAGTGATTATTAAATGTTAAATGGGTTAAATGTTTGTCCAACCTGCTGGGTAGTTTTATTTAACTCAACTATTGTTTAAAAATTACTATATTGCTTGCTTAAATGAACCAAAAATAGGTTGGCAATTAATATTTATTAATATGTTTAATAAATGAACATTTAGTAATAAGTTTTTAATGAATAATAATTAAACAATAAGCTTTTTTTAAATTGCTTATTAATAAATGTTCACCTTTTGATTATTACTGTTGCCTCTAGTAATTATGTGTCTGATTTTTAATTTCCAACCTATTTTGGGTTCACTTTAAGGCAGTCATATAGTAATTTTTAAATAATAGTTGGGTTAAATAAAACTGCCCAGCACGTTGGGCAAACATTTAACTCAACCGCTGGGTTGGTCCATTTTCAACCCAACTTGGGTTGTTTTTAACCCAGAATTTTTTAGAGTGTATGTTGCAGTTTTTTTCACAACATTTACAAAGATTTGAGCATAAAGAATAGCTCTTCTGGTTGATATGTTTGAAGGAATAGTTCACCCAAAAATGACAATTCGGTCATTATTTACCTTTACACCAAATATGTCAGACATAATTTGTTCTTGAATGTCTCATAAGGAAAGATTATCAGAGAATAATGATGTAATTTTTATTATATGACTTCAGAATTACATAATTTTTGAGTGAACTAGTTTTTTAAAGCAATGCTTTTTTATTCTAAATAGTGCTATCATGTTGATATCATGACTCTTTTTGTTAAACATTTACTTTTTTTTAAAAAAAAATGGACAAAATGATAACATGACCTAAGATTTACAACTCTTTTTGTTCAATAGTTGTGTAGTGGATTAATTTTTGACAAACTGGTAGGACTTTTTTTTGCTATAAAGGCAATATCTTTATTTTTTTAGAGACTCATCCATTTTTTTGGCATTTGGTGACTATTTTTGCACCTTATATGTAAGGAGTGATTGAAGACTTGCTTGCTATTTTTGCTGTTCAGTTGTTTGTGTACAACAGCAAATATGTGATTGATCTAGATCAAAGAAGCATCTAAAAACAGTGTCTGAATTTCTTCAGTAACTTTTGATGTAGTCAAATTTGTTACATGCTTTTTCCAAGCAGATTCTGATTTACTTCTCTGGTTCACATCTAAGTTCCGATAATCACTTTAACAACCATACAAACCGAATTCTAGTTTCAGTTGGACTTGGGTCCACACCAGAATCTTTAGTGTGAAAGTGTCTTGACTCCTGAGCCTCACAAACTGATGTTTAGTCTGCTTTAATGCCAGTATGTGCCACTCAAGATCACGACCTGAGCTATTGAGCTTAGAAAAGTGGATTAACAAGACAGTCATTAAGATTTAGTGATCTCTGCCGGCGGAATGACATCACAAGCCGTAGTTTGTCGATATGCTGAGAATGGATTGAGTATGTTGAGTACAGTTAAATTGTGTGGTTTAAAATCAAATCATCAAAATCATTTCTTTCATTTCCCTGTGGCTCCAGAGTAATTAGCCAAATGGCAATTATGGCTCAGGTGATTGGTTTAAGAATAATTTTATTCTAATTTAAATGTACATGAGCAAAGATGGCACAATTCACATTGTGAATACATTGATTTTTTGCTAAAGTTATCCAAAAAGCAACATATTTGAAGAGGCAGAGTATATCTGAAGTATTGCATTTTGAATGAAACTTCTTCAAAGTAGCATGCACATTGTTCACAAAACATCCAGGAACATCTATTATAGAATTAGTTCACTTCAGAATTCAAATTTCCTGATAATTGAATCACCCCCATGTCATCCAAGATGTTTATGTCTTTCTTCAGTCGAAAAGAAATGAAGGTTTTTGAGGAAAACTTTCCAGGATTTTTCTCCATATAGTGGACTTTAACAGTTACCAGCGGGTTGAAGGTCCAAACTGCAGTTTCAAAGGACTTATCTAGGTCTTATCTAGCAAAACGATCGGCCAAAAAAAAAAAATTATATACTTTTTAACCACAAATGCTCATCTTGCACTAGCTCTGCGATGCGCCACGCACTACGTAAAAAAAAAAAAATGAACGATCGTTTCACTAGATAAGACCCTTATTCCTTCGTGTAGATCATGTAGAGCCCTTTGAAGCTGCATTGAAACTCCAATTTGGACCTTCAACCCGTTGGTAACTGTTGAAGTCCACTACATGGAGAAAAATATTAATGTCTTTTCGACTGATGAAAAGAAAGACATAAACATCTTGGATGACATGGGGGTGAGTAAATAATCAGGAAATTTTAATTCTGAAGTGAACTAATTCTTTAAGAATGTAAATAGTGTCAATTTTGAAATGCTTTCAGCCAGAGCATTCAATGCGACTTGACACTTTTTAGGCGTCTCGAAACATCTTAATATCTTTCATTAATACTGTATATATCATCTCGCTTCATTCAACTCCAGTTACGCAGTGAAAGATAAATCTTATCAGCCTGACTTTTCTTTCTCTGTTTCTCCCTGTTTTCTCTCTCCTGGTCTTTAAGGCTGCAAGGGTGAGAGGGGAGAAGAGTTGTTCTTGTTTTATCGCACATCTGTTGTAATGTCCACTCTATCTATGTGTGTGTGTGTGTTTCTTGGAAAGCAGTCTAGAAAGGGTCCCTCTTTCTTTGTCTAGGAGAAAGGGCCCGAAAGGCTGCTCCAGGACGAACGGTGCCTTCGGCCGGAAACTGACCATGTACAGACGTATTATTCTGTTTCTCACATTCTGTAATAATGTAATGTTTATTCTCATTGGACAGTTGTTACAGTTGCTACACCACCCCCTGAACATGGATAAAAGCCAAGTATAGAAGTAAAAGTTGAGAAGGTTTTGTGAACGGATTGGCTTCATGTTCATGACTCTTTTCCCATAGGCCTATGTCATTCAATGAGTGAAAAAGACAAACTGAGAATGAGGCACAGGAAAAATAAAAATAATCTTACACGCAGACACAGAAAATGTGCAATATGCAGTTCATAAATCTCCCTCTTTCTCCCTCCCTCCCTTAGCGACAGCACTCCCCTCTTATCTTGTCTTCTTTAGCGTCACAGGAGCATGGCGAAGGAGCGTCCTTGTGCCCTAAGCTCGGAAGAGAGAGAGAGAGAGAGAGAGAGAGTGAGTGAGCGAGAGAGTGTGAGGCAGAGGGAGGGGAGATGCGGCGTCAGTCAGCTGCAGTAGGCAGAGGACAGCGGCAGCAGTGAGCAGCAGTGCCGGTAACTGTGGCTGCCGTTCTCTATTGTTCAGCCAAAGCTTTCTGCTTTTCACTCCAGCCAACCAGAGGAGCAGAAGACGAGGAGATCCGCCACATGCACTGTTCCTTCGGGGAACACTAACTGAAGAGGCACGCAAACTCTTTCAGTCTGTGCGACTGAAGTTCTTTCTCTGCTCTCATTGGGGTTTCTCTTCCTCCCGACCAAGTGGATTTTACCCGATTCAGGGGAGCCATGGGACTTGGGGTTAGGGGTGCAAGGACAGCGTTCCTGTGTTTACGGAGGTTATTTTTACTGCTCTGTGGAATCTGGACCGTTTGCTCCCAAACGACAGGAGACGGGAAGTCGCTGTACTTCTGGGAAACAGGTATATGGCTATTTCCATAAGTACCTTGATGGATATCAATTGGGATATGAAGGTTCCAGGCGTCCTCTGTCTGTACAAAGTTGCATTGTAATTTATTTATTATCTGGTGTGATGAAAAAGGACAAGTAGAGGTCTTCACTCTGACTTCAAAACAGCTCTGCAAAGAATGTTTGAATTATTTCTCATCATCCTAATTTCTGATTCTCAAAGTCTGCACAGTAGAGAATGTGTCCCCGTTTCCGCGCAGTAGGCTGTCTCCATTTTCCCAGGCTGATTGTTCGATTTCTTGTGCTAGATAACAGCCATATCATTATTATAATGAAATCTGACAATATAATGGAAGGAGCTCCGAGGTACAAGTAATGGAAGTTATTTGACTTTTGATTGCGAATTTGGCCGTTTCACGGTCACCTCACTGTAAAAAAAGAATTGTTGGTTTAACTTAAAAAAGTAAGTTACCTGGTTGCCTTACAATTTTGAGTTTATTGAAATTAAAAATTTGAGTTAATACAATGAAGGCGATTGGTTTAATCAACAGAAACTCAAAATATTATGTTATCTGAACCACATTAATTATTTGAAGTTAATTTGACAAAAGAAAAAAAGTTGATAGTAAATCATGAAAATATTTTTTACAGTGCTCTTCTGTTCACAAAACCATCTGTTATAGTAAAAAAAAAAGTCTAAAATATAATATTATATATTTAATTATATATTATGAGTATTTATGAATATATTAAATATTATATATACCTTTTTGTTTTAAATTTTAAATTTAATAATGTGCTTTAATTATATTTTAAATAAAGGAAAAAAACTCATTTAAATAATACCATAATATTTTTACATTGTGATATTACATGACAATAAAACACAATCTCTCCCCCCCCCATAATTCTCATTACTGTAATGCAAAAACAATATCATTACTGTTATGCAAAAAAAAAAAAAAAAAAAAAAATCAATCACATTTTCATTACTGTAATACAATAATGAAAATCATTCTATCGGGACAGTGTTTTGTTTCAAATAAAAAATATATACAGTATGCATTAATTTCAGTACAATAAATACAGTCATGATTACATTTTTGTAATTTAAATCGTATTTTTTGTAGTACAGTAATGAGAATCAGTAATCCCATAAAAAGTTCATATACTTTCATTACAGTTCGTACAAAACATTCAAATCAAATCTTCATTTACCTAGTATCTGATCAGCACAAGTCTAAATGGGCAGTTTGGATTTTCCTATTGGCCAGAGCGACGTCCCGAGTCAATGTGCAGTTGTCACTATGTTAGTGAATTTTTAAAGAGGATGTAACAACGTAAGGAGATTAAAGGAGCTGCTGGGATTTATACTGTGAAAACATCCCTAGTATATGCGTGCAGAGAAGCGGAGCGGCAGGCAAACTTAACCTACATATCTCTCTCCTGTAGGTCACAGTAATTACAGATCATTGGCTCATTTCATTGAAAAACATCTGGTGGAAATGTTGAGAGTCTATCTTGGATGGGCAGATGCATGATAGTAGCATATCTGTGCCGTGTGACGGTGATATCGCTCGGGTGTGATAATGTTATTGCGCTTTCTAGAGCGCTCAAGGGGAGGGAAATTTAGTTTTGATGTATGATGTACTGTATGCATAATGAATCTGACCGTAGAAGAGCTCGGGCTTCAACCTGTGGGGAATTGGCTCACATCTCTGCTGTTTATTGGCTTCACAGAAGAGCAATAAATCTGCTGTCTAGGGCTGATATCCCCCATGATGGAGATGTTCATATAACAGGCCTGGAAACACGAGTGCTCTAGAAGCGAATAAAGCAGCGTGCCTCGAAATGATGGTTAAAACCTACACGCTTTTCTTTAAGTGATTCTTAATGGCTGTGTTTTTCTTGTTGCAATCGATACCGCTGGCATACTTGGTGCTTTTATTTCTAATAAGCAGGCTGGATTAAATGGCACGCTGGTCTCTGTACATTTCACTCCCTGTTTGCCATCTAAACGCGGGTTTGATGTTCAAATATCCCTAGAAAAGACCGGAGCAATTTTGTCCTTATCTCCCCGTGCCTCAGCCTCCAATTAGAGGAAGTCTTTTCTTATTTTATCGATATACAGTATTGTGGTGCTGACCCCCACTGCTCCAGATCTCAGCTGCAGCTCCCATGTGTTTCAAACCAGGCTAATATTGACTCGGCTAATATTGATTATTAATTAATGAGGGTATTTACTGGCCTAAATTGACTGTTTGGGTTACAGCAACCTTGACTTGTATTCTTGGTTAAATAGTGAGTAGCATAAGAAATTAGGAGGAATAACGCATCATTCGATTTGTAGAGGGATTATTTTTCGAGTTCTGGATGTCAATGTGTTGTTACTAATGCAAGAAACCATGAGAGGCTGTCAATTACTGTGATTTTTCCGCAAACAAGGAGAAATTTTAGGCATGAAGTAGGGAGAACTGGATTATTGTTTTCATGAAACTGTGCTAGCATAGAATTTGACATCACAGGTATGTGAATTTGAAAAGCAGCTCATCCAATCAGA
Organism: Ctenopharyngodon idella; assembly: GCF_019924925.1. Lineage (NCBI taxonomy): Eukaryota > Metazoa > Chordata > Actinopteri > Cypriniformes > Xenocyprididae > Ctenopharyngodon > Ctenopharyngodon idella. Next base: position 30,484,053 of record NC_067235.1, read on the forward strand.
ATTCAGAGTCTGAATTATCTTTTACTATCTTGAATAGTTTTTGTAGTTTGTTTAGGATGAAGAAATAATGCCAAGTTTTTACTCAGAGACATAATAAGTGTCACAGTCTTGTTTCCCTTAGTTCCTGTTTCCCTGCTCTGTTTAGTTTTGGTTTCCTTGGTTTCTGATTATGTCCTTTGTTTCTATAGTTAATTGAAATCAGTTGATTCTTATTTAGCTCCTTGATATCCCCTGTATATATACTCCCTATTCAGTTTAGTCTTTTGTTGGTTATTGTCTATGCGTAATGTGTTCTAACAATCTCCTGGATTTATAATAAAAAACTGTAGTATTCCTTGTTCGTGCATGTTGCTAACTACACCAACTTACAATAAGGTGACAGTCTAGTTGTTAAAAAATTAATGCAAGAAGTTAATCTCTCTCGCTCTCTCTCTCTCTTTTCTCTCTCTCTCTCTCTCTCTCAAGTGCATTAATAACTGTATCAAAGGTATTATTCTGCTATCAATGGCTCAAGCCTATGTTACTAATTCTGAAATGACATTTTGGAATTATCAACGGAGGCTTGGGATGAGATGCATAAGAAATTAGTCCCAGGACACAAGAGTATTTTTTTAGGACAAAAACCTGAAAATTTCTTGAAATACAACATTGGAACAGTTTTTTGAGGTGTGGTAACCGTAGTATAAGCGGAATAATTGATGATGGGCCGTTGAATTCTTAAAAAATAATGCACACCCGAGGTGTAACTCCGCTTCGCATCGTGGCCGCATTACCACCTCGGGTGTGCATTATTTTCTAAGAATTCAACAGCCCGTCGTCAATTATTCCTTACCTATATACCCATATATATAGGGATACTCCACCCAAACATGAAAATCTGTCGTTTCAAATCTGTATGCATTTACTTTCTTCTGTGGAGCACAAAAGAAGGTATTTTAAAGAATGTTGGTAACCAAACAACATTTCCCATTAACTTGTATCGACAAAAACACTGAGACTTCTCAGAATATACAGTTTTGAATCAACCTGAGTGTAAAAATGTCAGTATTTTCCTTTTTGGGTCAACTATCCCTTTAAAGGGACACCTTGATACCAGTGAAGAAGATCTACTCTTTCTGTTAGAAAAGCAGCACTTTCCTTTACTTGCTGAAGGCATTGCTCACAGCTCTAGCCATGTTTTCCCATGTGATTCCAAAAGATCCAAAGTGCACATTAGGACACGCATTACGTGGCCAAACTTAGAGACCACATACAGTGTATTCTGCTTAAAAGCAGCAACGTTCTCCTGGTTTCGTAATGAATCCTTGAGCATAATACCCATGTTCTATGAGTCATAAGTAACATCTAAGCTATGCTATTATGAAATGATTGGTACTCTTTTACATAAAGAAGGTGGCATTCGCTGGTGTTTTAATTTTTTTATTTTATTTTTTTTTTTTTGGCAAGTTTACATATTTAATGTTTAATATTATATAATATTTTGCTTGTACTGGTTCATGTTTATTTATGACATGGTATAGGCTAACATATTGGCTATACTCACAACCAATAGGAATGGTTAATGGCTGAACTCTTGTGTGTGGCCCAGCAGGGTTTATCCACTCTTAGAGCAGAGATTACCCAGATTACGCAGGATTCTCCTTTTGTCTCTTGATCACACAATCCCTCGAGAACAAAGTTGTGCTGTCAGAGCTACTCACACTTCACACCACGTTGCCTCTATAATAAGGCTTGTTAATGAAGCAGGAGCATGCAGGTTGCATTCTGTTAAGAGCTTCACTCCTCCAAACACACACACCCACATTGGCTCATTGTACATGCTTTACGTCTGGTATGTCCACATAGACTTTGTGGTTTTCCAAATGCTTTGAAGTTTATCGAGTTCAGACTAAGGGCATGGGATCAAAGGTCACTTATATTCCAAATAATTGCTGTTTTAAGAGGTTTTGTAGGTGTTTGAAGATTCCTCATCTCAAAATATGAGGCTTTATTGAAAGTGGAGTGTGTGTTAAAGACAGAAGTGTTATTTCAAGAAAATTAAATGGGGGGAAAAAATGTAGGTGACTTAATTGTCACCTTCATTCTGAGAGGCAGATAAGGGAATGTGCCGGGTGAAATTTCGAACTCATTTCAGGGAATGCATTTTAATGTCACCCCGAGTGACCCTGATTTTCATACGGACCTACAGGCAAGCGAACTCTCCTACTATAATTGGTTAAAAAATACTCCAGACCCCTGTTAAAGGGCTTCAAATTTAGGACGTGCATACAAACGAGGCCAGTTTTCTATGAATATGTTATTCTCACGGAATGTTTAATGGCATTTCAACAGTTTGGAAAATACATTTCCCTTGTGTGATTGATTTTTATTTCTGCTTATTTTGAAGCACCTAAATTTGGCTCTAATTTAAAAAAGCTGCAGTCCTAATTGCACTGCGCATTAAGAGTGTGAACTCCCCAGAAGCAGTTTGATCATTCTCATATTCACTAAATGGAGCGCATCCTATTCTCTGCACGCTTTAACCACTGAATTATAGCACATATTCCTTTGGGATGAAATGTGACCCTGGATGCATGATCTTAAGTGCTGCAGATGTACAGTGGGTATAAAACTAAAGCGTTTTCATTATGTTTATTACATAATTTCCACTCGCTGTCACATTTTACTTTCTTCACCGATTACTCATAGATTCCCACAGGGAATAATGAGTAAGATTCTGTGATATTTGTGCAAGTCTCATAAAACTGTAAGCTCTTTGTGGCCATGTGATGATGATGTGTTCTATACATTCAGAATAGTCACTGTACACTGGTTAAATGGAGACATCAACACTTAGGCCCCGTTTACACTAGTGTGGTTTTGTTTTAAAACGCATAACTTTTACTACGGTTACACCTGTCGTTTACACTACTCCACGGTTTTCGACCCTCGAAAATGGAGACTTTTGAAAATGCTGCAGAGCCCGTTTTAGTTTGAAAACGCTGGGGTTGTGTTTCAGTGTAAACGGACCAAAATGGAGACTTTCGAAAATGATGGCGTGGCTGCCCACGTTCGCTCTGTGTATCCTTTTGGTCGTGTAGTGTAGACAGAGGTCGTTTCTAAAACGCAGTGGAAACGCTAGTGTAGACGAGGATCGTTTTCATTTTAAAACGCTGTTTTAAAACGAAAATGCACTAGTGTAAACAGGGCCTTAGGAGCTGAAATTTTAAAAATGTAACACTTTGAGCTCTGTTGAGCAGATTCGTAAACACCTCTGATTGGCCATTGTGTTTACATGCTCAACAGATATGTCTGTGATTGGCTACAATAATCAATGCACGGGAGCGTTTGAAAGCACACAGAAGTGTTTGAATTTGAAAGCGATTTGAAAGCGGGACCGTTTGAAAGCAGGCAGCGGATCGGTCCACTGATAGACATCTGCTTTCAAGCACTCCCGTGTGTGTCTGTGTAAGCGTTCGGTGAAGAGCGTCATTGATGTCTATTTACAACATGTTTTTGAAGCTTTGATCATTGTAGCCAATCACAGACATATCTGTTGAGCACCTGAACACAATGGCCAATCAGAGGTGTTTACGAATCTGCTCAACAGTGCTCAAAGCGTCACATTTTTAAAATTTCAGTAGTAGTACTGACTTTGTAGCGAAGTCGGTACTTTTGACAACACTACTAAGAAAATGAAATTTCAATTTGAAATAATTATATTTCTTTTGGAAAAAACAGCAAATATTAGAAATAAGCAAGCAATATTAACAGTCATATTTTTTAACTAAAACAGTTGTAAAATGTCAGATGGGGACTGCATCTAAGTTTTGAGTTTTAATACTGTCAAATTAGTAATACATTAGTGTCATGATCTTTAGGAAACTTAATGACAAATAAAGAGCATGTTAAAATAAATGTGATATTCATGACATTACTTAATTTTATATTACATGTTTAAAAAACGTAAACCTATTGCGAATATTTTATGTATCATTCAGACCAAATTCCAGTATTAAAAAACAACAGCATTTTTGTAAAACCCAAACATCAACGCTGGTAGAGCATGAACAGACCAGCCTTTCGAGGAATATTGCTTTTTAATCCCTCTATTTCATCAAAGGAAGAGCTACACCTTGCCTTGTTTGTTACATTATAGTGAAGGCATGCAGTTGTTACATAATCCAGATCTTTTTTGCCTCAAAAGGTCAGTGAATGTGTTACAGAATAATAGTTTCTTTAAAAAAAATCTGTGTTTTATGAAATAGGTCGCCCTTTATTGGACGTACATTGGTGGTCTCGGTCCTGCTGGGAAAATGGTGTTTGTTTAATCTAAATGGCAGGGCTTATGCTAAGACCAAAGCATCTCTAATATGGCGCTGTTGTGTGGATTAAAGATTATTCTAGATCCATAAAGTTTATTTAGTGTGGCATAAGAGGATTAGTCCTTTACACCATGTTCCACAATGTCTTCGTGCCGACCACATATGATTATTACTTTACAAAGCATCTTGCATGAAAAACCCATAAGGATCCTTTTGGAGAAAATGGTTTGAGAAGAATTATAAGAAAGAAAGTCTAAAACTGAGATTTATTCTGCACAAAGCTTTATAGAGTAAATCTGATAGTTGTATGGATGTGTATGGCTAGTAAGCTGCCTATATAGGCGGCATTTTAAAGTGCTCCTATTATTTGCTTTTTCGGATAATACCTTTAATACCTGTGTAGCTGTTTGTGAATGTAAAAGGTCTGCAAAGTTTCAAATATCAAAGTGCACGATAAATGGAGTTATTGTCTTCCAAAAGAAAGAACCAATTCTGAACTGTCTGAAATGAGTCATCAGTAATTGTCTTACTTCCTGCATGTCTACTTATTAGAATTTTGTGTTGTTAGCTTACATTTATGCATTTAGCAGATGGTTTTATCCAAAAGAGGAATGAAAAAAGCAATTAATCAAATAGCCAACAACTAGGGGTGGGCAATATACTGGTAGACACGATTAACTGGTAGAAATTTGTCAACCGATAGAGATTTTGATATCGGTTACGCTCATGTGACATTGCTGCGTTCAGCATTCACACGAGCTTATCAGCATGCGTTTTTAAGCATTGCGGTTTAAAAACAACAGTTGAAGCACAGTAAGCAGTGAATGACAACTCATTTCGCTACTATGTGTGCGCATTGTCAGAGAGATGGTTTCTGAGCGCTGTCTGAGAAACACGCGCACATGATGTCGCTGCTATAGAGCGTGCAAGTACTGAACTGAGTTCTTTTTGCCACCTAATTGAACTTGAAAGGTTAAATACACATACTTATTTGTCAAAGTGACCATGTCTTTGCAAGTAAACACACTCATTTATGTCTTAAGTGAACGTAAACAGTTGAAAAAGAAAATGCATGTGTATGTTGGATCCGTGCAGTCGGTCTTATAGTGACAGCAGCCGTCGTCTGTGTCATTAATGTGAATCAAACAACAAAAAAGAGAAAATCTCTCAGTGCTCTTGACTGAATCACTTTTGTAACTTTAATAAGAATAAATATTTAATTTACACAGAGAAGACTATGCAGTATTTTTTATACATTTGATTACTTTATACAATTTATGTAGTATTTCTTATTTCTAATTTCTCTTAAGTTTTTCAAGTAGGTCTATTTCATTTGTTTTCTTTCTATTGTAGTTTGTTTTCCAATATGCTTGTAATTAGTTTCTTTGTTCTTTCTTTTTCACTGTACTTGTCTTTGGTAAGGTTGAGAGTTTTTTTTTTTTTTTTTTAAGTAGGCTATTAGTTTTTTGTGATATTCAAAATGTTGACAGGAATTATGAAATTTCAAAATATCAAAATGTTTATATCATAAAAATCTTATTTAAAGCAAAACTATATTGTGATATACAGCATATTGTTATCGTGAAATAAAATTACTCATATCGTGATATAACATTTTGGTCATATCGCCCACCCCTACCAACAATATTCATAATATACAATGCCATGTTTGCATATTACCAATATTTAGCAACTTTATAACACCAAACTTTATTAAAATCAATTGTGAGTCAATTCTGTTGTGTGCTTTACATGATGAAAATATATATATTAGATATATTAGATATACTGTGCTTTGTATACTTAAGGCTGAACAGAATGACCTCAAATCTTTTCAGGCGTCTCTTCAGCAAGAGGATGAAAATATTAATACTCTGACAATACCAACTGAAAGAGGTCAGCTAACTTCACATCCCTGCTGTGGATGTCTTTCTGAACCCTCTAGAGCAGAATGAAAGAGACCGGCGGTGTTCACCTAGAGAAAACAGGCCCTGAGCACCTCAACAATACACATTCGAGAGGTCTTCTTTCATCTTTGTGAAGCAACACTCAGAGAATTGAATGAAATGGACTCTGTGTTTGTAAGTGCAGTGACATTTAGTTGGCCGATAGCCATTGTTCCTGTGGATAATTGAGCAAAGAATGTAAAGCTGTGAATTCTCCTGCAGTTTGGAAAACTCTGGTGTTGGAAATTCATAAAATACAATAATGCTTTATATTCATGAATGATTCCCTGACAACAATGTGTTACGGTTTCCACAAAAACATGAAGCAGCACAACTGTTTTCAACATTGATAATAATAAGAAATGTTTTTTGAGCAGCAAATCAGCATTAGGATTTCTGAAGGATCATGTGACACTGAAGACTGAAGTAATGATGCCAAAAATTCAGCTTTTTCATCACAAGAATAAATTATATTTTAAAATATATTACAATAGAAAACAATTATTTAAAATTGTTATAATATTTCACAATATTACTGTTTTAACTGTATTTCTGATCAAAGAAATAAAGCCTTGGTGAGCACAATAATCCTACCAAACCCAAACTTTTGAATGGTAGTGTACTATGTCTTTGCTTTCTTCCTCTGGGTTAGCTAATGGTTAGGGTTAGGTACAGGGTTTGGATTATTGGGTTGTATTGTTCCAGGAGCTGATTTGATGTGATTTCACATAAAGTGCTTTGTGCCCAGATTGCTTCAGTAAACACACTCGGCAGAACTTTCCCCCAAATGTGTTCAGTTTGTCTCTCACTACAGATAATCATGTTTGACAGGCTCTTGGATGTGAGAGAACAGGCAGGTGGTCAGGCCATCTCCTTTACCCTTCTGAGCTTTTCTAGTCTTTGGTGTACAATATCAAACCATCCATTCATTCATATTTTACAGAGGAACATTTTATTGCTCAGAGGTTGCTCTTTCAGAGACTTAAAGGGTTGGTTCACCCAAAAATGAAATTTCTGTCATTAATTACTCACCCTCATGTCGTCCCAAACCCGTAAGACCTTTGTTTGTCTTCGGAACACAAATGAAGATATTTTTGATGAAATCCGAGGGTATCTGATCTGATCCACACATAGGCAGCAACGACATTGAACATTTTGAGGTCCAGAAAGGCGCTAAAGCCATTGTTAAAACCGTCGACGTGACTACAGTGGTTCAATCTTAATATTATGAAGCGACGAGAATACTTTTTGTGCAAAAAAAACAAAAAAACAAAACAAAAATAACGACTTTATTCAACAAATTCGTCTGACCCCTGTCATACTGCTACGCTATTTTCATTGTTTCGCTCAGTGTTGGATGGTTTTGTTTTGTTTTGTTTTGTTTTGTTTTTTTGCACAAAAAGTATTCTCGTCACTTCATAACATTAAGGTTGAACCACTGAAGTCACATCAGTGGTTTTAATGATGTCTTTAGTACCTTTCTGGACCTCAAAATGTGCAATGACGTTGCTGCCTATGTGTGGATCAGAAACCCTCAGATTTCATCAAAAATATCTTCATTTGTGTTCAGAAGATGAACGAAGGTCTTACAGGTTTGGGACGACATGAGGGTGAGTACTTAATGACAGACATTTCATTTTTGGGTGAACTATCCCTTTAATGGAGTTAATTTGTGTTTCATTTAAATGAGATATATATATATATATATATAAATAAAAAATTATTCAGTGCCGATAGCCCCGACATTGCACTTTGGGTGACCCGAGTTTGAGTCCCGACTCGTAGACCTTTTCCGATCCCGTACCCCCCTCTCTTTCCCACCTCGCTTCCTGTCCACTCTATACTATCCTACCACAATAAAGGCAAAAATCACCAAAAATAAATCTTTAAAAAAAGTAAAGAAAGAAGTCTCTTATATGCTCACAAATGCTGCATTTATCTGATCAAATATACAGTAAAACATTAAAGGGTTAGTTCACCCAAACATGAAATTTCTGTCATTAATTACTCACCCTCATGTCGTTCCAAACCCGTAAGACATTTGTTTATCTTCAGAACACAAATTAAGATATTTTTGATGAAATTAGAGTTTTTTTTTTTTATCCCTCATAGACAGCAATTGAACCTGGAAGCGCTGAACGTAATCAGCGTAAGAGAATGACAGAAGGGAAGATATTGTTGAACAAAGTCGTTATTTTTGTTTTGTTTTTGCGCACAAAACATATTCTTATCGCTTCGTAAGATTAAGGTTGAACCACTGTAGTCACGTTGACTATTTTAACGATGTCTTTAGTACCTTTCTGGACTTTGAAAGTGGTGGTTAAATTGCTGTCTATGGACAAGTCATATACCTCAAGGATTTCATCAAAAATATCTTAATTTGTGTTCAGATGATGAATGAAGTTCTTACAGGTTTGGAACGACATGAGGCTGAGTAATTAATTACAGAATGTCCATTTTTAGGTGAACTGTCCCTTTAACCAAACTTTTATGAGCTTTTTTTTTAGGTTTCTCAGCAAGAAAGTCTTGATTCTTAAACATCTCCACTTAATCTTTTGACTGTGTATTTGAGACTATTGTAAACAGATCTCATTTGTGAATTTCCTGTTGGAATTCATTTGTGATTTTTCACATGGATTCCTTTTTTTTCTCCTTTCCAATTTTTGTACCATTGTGTAAAACTTGATTTTTACAGTATCTTTTCTCTCCATCCTTCTCTCCTCTCTGATGTGGGTGTTGTTTGTAGTGCCAGTTCTCACTGTGGCAGCACCTCCACATTTACACCCAGGCACTGACGCCTTCGGATCCTTTATAAAGGCTCAGCGGGATGAGCTTCATCTCTGTCGCACCTCCCATTACAGTTCACTTCATCTACTGACACGATTCCAATAATAATATGTCTTTCATCTTCTCTAATTACTCAACTTCATTACTCGATACCTGCCTCCCTGCTTACAGTTCCACAAGCACCAGAGGAGTGCGCTGACTTTGTGCTGATGAGCTATTGATATTTTCGAGTGCAGTGGGTTGTGGGCTATTATCTATGTGACCCATATGTGTGGGCATATGCTTCATATTCTAGCTTCCAAGAATGAAAATTCTGTCATTATTTACTCACTCATTATGTCATTCCAAACCCATATGCTGTTATGTTTTTCCTTGGAACATAAAAGGAAAATTTTCATGCAGCTCTTTTTCAGACAATGACGCTTCATAGCGATTCAAGTCTGTAACACTCCAAAATGGAATACAAAACAACATTAAAGAACCTTAAAACTTGTGTGCAGTATTGTGAGGGGTTCCCAGACTTTTTGTGAGTTGAGCCCCTTTGACATAAATTTTTACTTATTGTCACATCCGTTTCTGTGTCTTGTGTTCTGTGGGACTTTTATGTTGAAGTTTTTCTCAGTTCCTATTGTTTCAGTGTTCACTTCCTGTGTTTGGTTCCTGTTTTGCCTTGTACCTTGTTTGTCACCATAGTTACCCTCATTAGCTTCCATTACATCAAATCACCTACATCTGTCCCTCGTCAGTCCATTGTTAACCTGTCTATTTAACCTCTGTGCTTCAGTTGTTGTTTGTCGGTCATTACTCCTGTATGTGTGTTCTTGATGTTGTGCTCCTACCGGCTCTCTTTGAATTACTCATGTTCTGGGATTATTTTGTGTTTGTTTTCTTTAATAAATGGTTGTGCTTGCATTTGGATTCTCACTTTGATTCATCCTTATGCGCCCGTGACACTTATGTTCTAAGTAAATATATTTCCTTTTATTTTGATATCAGTTAATGGTCACATGACATGCAAACAAAATATTTCATCCTTTTTTAGTCAGGTTTTTTTTATTTGTTTTTACTTTATTTATTTTAATTGTACATTGTATGATTTAGTAATTTGTTTTTCATCAACTCACGAACCCCAGTTTGGGAAACCCTGTTAGATTTGATATGATTAGATAAGTTTATTGTCATTCCAGTCATATAGAGTGGAACAAAATGCCATTTCACTAAGTGTGCAGTGCAATTTACAATAACTGGTATACTGTTATACAATATTGTATTATTATACAATAACTTACTTTAGTTGGGGACTTTTATTTTGAATATAGCTTGAGCTCTCAGGTATTTTGGACAGGTGAAAGTTCAGGGGTAAGAGATCAAATAATTATGGACCGTAGTGTTGTTTCTTGTTTTGAAAATCACCCACTTCCACTTTTTAATTTACTCTGTAGATGGATTAAAATTGAATATTAAAGTAAAAAAAAAAAAAAAAATCACGTCTTCTGAAGACGATTAGTGAGGAAAATATGATTTGTTAATTGTTCTTTGTTTTAAAGTAGGGATTCCCAAACTTTTTTGTCAACCGAAACCTTTTGACCTAAAATAATTATTTAAGGTACTGTACGTCTGAGATTTTAAGTTAACATATTACAAATTCTCTGATGTTGGATAATGGTCACACGACATACAAGTAAACAAATAAAATATTTCTGTCAAAAGTACTGACTAAAATTTTAAAAATGTGACGATACCAGTAGGATTCTTAAACACTTCTGATTGGCCATTGTGTTCACGTGCTCAACAGATATGTCTGTGATTGGCTACAATCAACGCTTCAAAAATTGTTGTAAATGTTTGACGCTCTTCACCGAACGCTTACACAGATACACATGGGAGGATTTGAAAGCAGGCGTCTATCAGCGGGAATATTAGGGATCCGCTAATAGACGCCTGCTTTCAAACTCGCCCATGTGTATCTGTGTAAGCGCTCAATGAAGAGCATCAAAGATGTCTATTTACAACATGTTTTTGTAATATAGTGGTCTTCACTGGGGTTCAACGGGTTGAAGGTCCAAATGTCAGTTTCAGTGCAGCTTCAAAGAGCTCTACACGATCCCAGACGAGGAATAAGGGTCTTTTCTAGCGAAACGATCGGTCATTTTCTAAAAAAAATGAAAACCTGTTGTACCCCAGTAAAGTCCACTATATGGAGAAAAATCCTGGAATGTTTTCCTCAAAATCCTTAATTTCTTTTCGACTGAAGAAAGAAAGACATAAACTTCTTGGATGACATGGTGGGGGTGAGTAAATTATCAGCAAATTTTAATTCTGAAGTGAACTAATCCTTTAACCCAACAATAAGTAAATCCACTTCACCAGCTAATTACTGTTCGACAGCCATGCCATAGAAATATTGGTGAGCTGGATACTTTGCCCCATCACACTGTCCCTCACCTTCCCACCAGTTCATTCCCTCTCTGTCTAATCATCTTGAAGATGATACAGGATTTGAGTGTGAATTTCTCCTCTGTCAGAGTATTATTCCATGCAACTGGCGTCGTTCCACTGTGGTGCCCACGCGCTCCTCTCCCACTCAGTTCACGTCGAGATCTCTGTGCAGTCGGGCTCCTATGAAGACTGTGTTTTGCAGTGAGGGGATTGGATTACATCGTTGTCACAGCTGTCAGTCATGGCACGAGCCCTCTGTGCCATGCTGACAACTGCAGCCATAGCAACCACGCCGTGACGACGGTCTTATATTAAGCATAGCATCGTTTTGAGCTTCTTTCTTCTGGTACCCTGCATCTGCTTTCTTTGAGTGTGTTTCCACAGTGTATCCTGACACGAGCTTCTGTTAAACTGAGAGTGTCACACAGTTTCCTTATGTGGAGGAAGCACATTGTTATTATGGGCGGCATGACTAAAATCTTGTGTGAGTCACTGTAACAGTATATATCACAACAGAGTTGTTTTATATCTATAGCACTTTCTGGTGATATACAAATCATTCCACAGCAGAGTATGTGGTGCTATAGCAACAGCAAAGTCATGGGTTTGATTCTCAAAGAATGCATGGATTAATTAAGTTTATGAATTGAATACAATGAAAGTGTGAAAATGAAAGGTGTTTAATCAAATTTAATAATTTTCCCTTTTTATTTGGAACTTGATGGATGTAAACCAAAAGATATTACTAAAAGGTCACACTTTAGATTAGGATCCAATTCTCACTATTAATTAACTATTAACTTCAACTTTTGTTTCAATATTCTCCTAATTACTGCTTATTAAAAGTTAGTAAGATAGTTGTTGTAGCATTTAAGTTTAGGTATAGGGTAGGATTGTGGGATGTAGAATATGATCATGCAGAATAAGGCATTAATATCTGCTTTATAAGTACTAATAATTAGCCAATATCCTAGTAATAATATGCATGCTAATAAGCAACTAGTTAATAGTGAGAATTGGACCTTAAACTAAAGTGTTACAGATTAAATACATTTAAAAATAGATTCACTTTATGAATATATTGTATATGTATATATAATGTATATATTCATAATGTGATATTATATAATATAAAACATAAATTCTGAATTTTATATTGCTTTGCAGATATCGTCCAAAAGTTGAATGTTTTTGAAAGAAGTCTCTTCTGCTCACCAAGTAATGTAATGAAAGTAATGTGTTATGTTATTTTTGCGATACTTTTTCTCATCTGGGCTGGGCTGTTTGTTTGTTTTACACCACCAAAAAAGTTCTATTTTTGGCAAATGTAAAGGCCCTTTCACACCAAAAGTGAAATGAATAAGCCTCAGGCTGAAGGAAATGTAAATTCACTCCTGTACAGTAGAGGGCGCAGCTCAAACAAACAATTCTTTCGGCTGTGCTGCCATTCTGGATTACAGAAGAGAAGAAGTAAATGTATGTTCACATTTAGCCTGAGTTCCATTCGGAAGGGCTCATCCCTATGCCCTAATCCCTTCAAAAGGTTTACCCTCCGGAGTGAGAGCTTCGAAGGGATGAAGGGTGTAAGGGTCAAAAAAACTATTTTTTTTTTGGAACGCACTTCTGCGTCATCTTAACGAGACAATCAAGGAGGCGCCGCCTTCGCACATTTTGTACGCTGGTTGACCCCCCAGAAAACAGGCTCTGAACGATGAGTAGATTGTGCAAGCTGCGCCTTTTGTTTAACATTAGTTTAATTTTTTAACTATTTATTTTTTGGTTAATCGCACCAAGGTCTTTTATGTTAAATATATTGTATATTGTGTCTATGTATTTGAATGGACTGATAAAGGTAGCTGTAAAGTTTTTTTGTTGAAGTACAATGTCGTTTTGACCATAATAATGTACCAAATCTAAATATTACAGTAATATAGAAAAATACTATACATACATTTATAGGTAAAATCGCCTCCTGTACCCATCCTGTGACGCAAAACAACTTCCCTATGCGGGCCCGAAGTGTCCATCAGTTGTACCCTTCAAAATCCTTCATTCCGAAGGGCCCTTTGAAGTGGCCAGTTTTAAGCACTTCAGTTTGGAACGACCCTTCAATATGGCGGCCATGATTGTTTTCACTCTGAAGTGCCCTTCTGAGGGCAATATATCCCGTTTGGAACGCACTGTTAGTCTAGAACTAGTCTAGAATAACCATCATGTTTACACAGCACACACAACCTCTAGACACTTACTCCCGATTTCTCGCAACATGTGGACAGGAGAGGTGTCAGTCAATAAATGGTAACTTGCGTTACTTATTTGAAGTAACTCAGATATTTTGTTGTAAATTTAAAAGTAATGCGTTACTTTACTAGTTACTTGAAAAAAGTAATCTGATTACATAACTCGCGTTACCTGTAATGCGTTACCACCAACACTGTTTCTTACATGCATGATAATATAAATGAATAGCTGTGCAAACTTTGGCATTAAGGTTACAGGGAAATCTACCTGTCTGACACATTTCTACCACTGATTGTACTGTACCAAACCGGCCATCCGTACTGCACTAGTGCATCCTGACACAAGCTCTTGTTAAACTGAGCCTGTTAAAGTTTCCTTACAGTACATGGAGGAATCACATTGTTATGCTGAAAACAATGTGGCTGCTGTTCTCGTTCGCTCCAGGCCTCTCCGTTTTTCCCTGACAACATGCTGTAGCTCATACATGAAACCACATGGCTCTATGTGTTTTTTTTTTTTAATGCGTGGAGTATTTGCAGTAGTGGAGCCATGTGCCTGAGTGTGAGAGAGTGTGTATGCTTGTACTGTATGTAGGTCAGTACGATCTCTGATAAACCTCGGCATCACTCGCCTTGTGCTATCTCTGCTGGCCAGTGTAACTTGTGGAAAAAAGGCTATGCATTGACAGTTTTTGAATGATTAATATCATTAAAGCTTTGAATTTGCCATCATGTGACTGCCGTGGAGTGTGTGGGTGTGTATTGCCATGGCTCCGAGAACCTAGGCAGCTGGTATTTACATGATCACAGATTGGCCAGCAGAGACCATGTGGAGGGACAAGACAGGAGTGAATTTTTTTATTTTTATTTCAATCCGTCCATTCAGCTTGAGCTTGCTGTCAGACCGCAATCACGCGTGAAGAAAAGTTTGTCTATAAAGTTTTATGGGACTATGACGCATATTTGAAGACTTTGTTGGCTTTGTTGTAAATGCCAACAATTTGGCTTTGTTAAAATATAGCAGCCTCTAGTACCTGACATTGACAAATTAGATACACTACTGTTCAAATGAGACATTTTGTTTTTGAAGGAAATTAATGCATTTATTCAGCCGGGATGCATTAAATTGATCAAAAGTGACAGTAAAGACATTTATAATGTTACAAAAGATTTCTATTTTATATAAATACTGTTATTTTGAACTTTATGTTCATCAAAGAACCCTGAAAAAAAAATGTATGATGATTTTCACAAAAATATTGAGCAGCTCAACTGTTTTCAACATTGATGATAATAATAATAAATGTGCAGCTATAATCAGCAAATTAATGATTTCTGAAGGATCATGTGACTCTGAAGACTGGAGTAAATTCACAGGAATAAATTACATTTAAAAAAAAAATTCTATTATAATATTTCAGAGTATTACAGTTTTTACTGTATTTTTGAGCACAAGAGACTTCTTTCTTTCAAAAACATTTTTATAATCTGACCCAAATCTTTATAGTTAAATTTATAGGCTACAGTATTTTATTTTTATTTTATTTTATTTTATTTTATTTTATTTTATTTTATTTTATTTTATTTTATTTTATTTTATTTTATTTTATTTTATTTTATTTTATTTTATTTTATTTTATTTTATTTTATTTTATTTTGGAAGCCTCTGTAAAAATTACAGAAGTTTGAAAAAATATACATTATTTATTACAATACACAAGCAATGTCTTAAATGCCTGTATAATTTATAATTAAATATGTACAATTATTGTATGGCCCAATGCATTTCTGTGATGGAAACTTTTTTCTGGAAACAATTTTAGCAGTTCCGTTGGTGTAAAGGCAAATTATATAAGCAAAATTTTCAAAATGTCATCAATTGCTCACATTACATGATGATCACTGAATCTACATCAGACCAAAAGAATAAAAAAGCTTTATGTTTTTCCAATTCACCTTGTTTTGACTAGAGGGTCCGTCAGTGTCTGATCTGGAGAAAACATTTGGAACAGGGGCGGCGGTTGAGTCCTTTTGATGCGCTTCCTGCTGTGGTGGTCTTTGAACACAAGCTCTTTGGATTTAAGTCTGCTGACCCGTCAGAGCCGAGGCCGCATCCACCAGTCCGTCTCGCTTTAGAGATAAACTCCACAAACTGTGTCTGAGCAATTCCAGTGACAGAATGGATGAGCTCCATCTCCTGCTGCAGATAAACTGTCCTGGCAATAGCTAATACTCCATAATCGTCTGCAGGATCTTCAGGCTTCAAATGGGTAGACATGTTTCACTTTCATTGTTTTAGTCTGGTAATTACACTCCAAGCTGTTACATATTTTCACAAAACATCTTTATCTGCAGCGTTTCTTTTAAAATTCCTCAGAAAAAAAAAAAACACAATTGGTATACACAGAGTATAAAGATAAAATGGATGTGGGTATTAGCACGGCTAACTTGTTCTTTGAAGAATTTGATGAGAAATATCATAATATGATCCTTGACTTTGTATATTTTAAGCAAAAGTCTTCGATTTATGTCTTCGAGAAGCAACTGAGGCATTCGTTTCATTTATGCTTTTCCTTTCTAATGTTTTTGCTTGTTCTTTCAAAGTCCAGAAGACTTAATAAGATTTTTAATTTGGTATTTAGACACAACTGAGACTATTTTAGGCATTTAGAAACAAATGAGACAATTATTGAGATAATTTGGTCTTGGGAGAATTTAATGAAAAATGTTAGAGCTCTTTAATCTTTGACTTTTGATTGCAGGATTGTATCTTGGCAAATCCAAGCAAAATTTGAGACAGTTTAAGGACAGTGACACAATATGAGTTTTCTTGAAAAGATTTGTCTTTTACCTGATTTGTGTCTTCCTACCCATCTCAGAGCCCCTCCTATTGCGATTACAGCTCTAATCCCACCAGGGTGGATTCAGCGAATACTCATTCAACCTTTAAGCGTGATTAAATGGGAAAAATGACGGAAAGGTCCAGATGTTGGGAGGGCTGTAGAGGAAGTGAGGTGTGTGTTTGTTGAGATAAATCCCTGTTTTTCCACCACTGAGCTTCATTGATTGCCTCTTTCTCTCTCTGCTTGCTCGATGTGCTGGGTCAGATTACCTTGTTTGATCACAGGCAACTCGCAGCATTCGAGTCCAGAATTTTTACGAGGCTCCTGGATTGAATTTAATCTGCGGGAAGTATCACAATCCCGTTGATTTATTTTAGGGCCGGTTTAGATTATTTAAAGTGTGTTGGGAACTGAGACTCGATACTTATTTTGAACCAGTATCATTTTATATATATAAAAAAGGAATTGTCTGTTAGAAAACCAATGTAGTCTGATTCATGAACAAATGACTCTAATGAGTCAAATCTTTTTTAATGAATCTGTCAAAAAGACTTACCTAATCATTTGGAGTGGTTCATGAGTCACACACTGAACCTTAAAGGGTTAGTTCACCCAAAAATGAATATTCTGTCATTAATTGCTCATTCCAAAACCGTAAGACCTTTGTTCATCTTCAGAACACAAATTAAGATATTTTTGATGAAATCTGAGGGTTTCTGAACCACACATAGACAGCAATGTCATTCCACCTTTCAAGGCCCAAAAAGGTACTAAAGACATTGTTAAAAGTTCATGTGACTACAGTGGTTCAAACTTAATGTTATGAAGTGACGAGAATACTTTCTGTGCCCAAAAACAAATTTCTTCTCTTCCCTGTCAGTCTTCTACGCAGTTGACATTGTAGACAGTGCAGAGCTTCCAGGTTGGGGAAGGTGGAGGGTTTCTGAAAGTGTGCTGCAAACAATAGGCAAGAATTTGAATGTTTAACAACAAGCTCAATGGCTGCCAATACATTGGGAACCAATCAGCTGTGCCCTGTAGAGAATGATGTCATTGCAAGCAGATTGGGTTAAGGACTTATGAGCCTGTGCCGTCTAGAGTTTCATGACAGAACAATCAAAGATGATTTCCATGCAGCCTAGCATGGATAAGAGCAGGGAGAGCAGCAATAACCCCCCTTAGGGTAAACACAACAGAACATAAATGTATTGCAGATATCATTAATGTTCAATAATTTAATGTACAACATAATTCGAGGAATTTGTCTGATTCAAAGGGGAAGCAGAAGGCCAAATCCTTACTGGACGAGAGGAGGAGCTTGGGATGGAGTAGGATAGTTAGCTCTTGAGCAACGTGATAGCTGCTGATAATACTGATGGACAATGGATGCTGTGATAGGCGTTGTATTCCTCTAGGTAGATTTGGATCAGCTGAAAGTCAGCTGATGCGAGCTTGACTGACATGACCTGCCAGAACTAACGCTACCCTTGATATTTCTTTTGAACTTTCTATTCATCAAAGAATCCTGAAAAAATATACGATAAATTGGTGGAAAGCATGGTGGAAAATTAGAGTCAAGCTAAAAATTAATCAGTCAGTTGTGTTTCTGAGCTCCTTCATTTACATGAACCGTTCAATAAAATGAATTGGACTTCCCAATGCAAAATATGAGAGCAAATAAGAGACATTTTATAAAAGCGTGGGATTATTGCCTCAGTTTTCTTGCAGAAGAGCTGCATGTGCAGTACAGTGTGCCGAATCACAATTTTTTTAAGCTTGTAGTATTTTTCTTTTTAGTGTAATTATCTTCTGCTCACTTCAGGGCATAAATAATTTACCAAACCAGTGATTCCATATGCAACAAACTGGCCTGTTATGTGCTCCAACTCTGTCTTTATTTTCATCATACATGTTTGCCCAGGCTCAGAGAGAAGAGCAATCACAGGGCAGGGGGAAAAAAGAGAAGTGTGATCATTCATCTTGCCCTCCTGCTAATAGAAAACGGCAGTCTTCATTGTGCCCCCGCCTGCTGTGATCAGAGCCCAGTGGCCGTGTCATCTCAGAGGAGGGTTGCGCTTCACTCTGGGCTCCAGGCGAGCCGCACACGTGTCTCTTTGGAGCTCAGGACATTTGACTTTAAAGCTAGGATGTCTGAAGAAAATGTGTGAGTGGTGTTGTGGGTAATTGCCAGAGCATTGCTATTCGGTCGCTAAAGTGTTTTGAGTGGTTTTTAGCAGGTTGCTATGCGGTTGCTAGGGTGTTTTGAACGATTATTAGGTGGCTGTTTTCTGCTAAAAAAAAAAAAAAAAAAAAAAAAAGGCCTACCTACAGTTTTTTGCCCATTTTATCATTTGACATTCAAAAAAACCCTGCAGTTAAAAAAATGTTGTTTAACTAAAATATAGTCAAAAGGGGTGGGACTCTACAAAGAAAAAAAAATTATATTGTAGCCACGAAATTAACAATACGTCAGCACGTTTTACTAATTATTTCCCTCGTTTTAAGTAAATCGTGTGCACGATATAATAATTTGCTCCCTCGTTTTACTAAATCTTGGCTAAAGTTAAACCAAAACGAGGGAACAAATTAGTTCAACATGGCCACAATTTACTAAAACAAGTCAACAAAATTCTGAATAAGGGTCAAAATAATGTTAAACATTTTATGGACCCTGTTGTATACCGCACATTTGTTGGTAAACTGCATATTTTTTCAAGATCCCGCCTTGCCTCTTGCACCTTTTTTCACTTTGAAATATATCAGATTATTAATATAGGTTGCTTACGGCATTTCATGTTGACTTTGTTGTACATAATCTGGAATATTCCTTCAATTTGTCACACCCACGTTGAACATGATCTGAGACAAGACAAGATGATGAATGGGACAAAATCTAATCCAATCTAATGACTGAAGCTCGTAGAATCAAAGGAAGTCAGGAGGAGGAGTTTGATGGTGCAGCCAAAATATAATGAAGATGCACAAGTGATTATGAGCCTCCTTCTGATGTAATAATCTCATTATCTAATGCAAGATTCGTTTTAGTGCAGCGAAGTGGAAAAACAAAGTGCTTTGTTTATGATCGTGTGAAACTTCTGTGCATGAGAAACATCCCTATACTGACCCTTTTCAAATGTAAATCATCAACTTGAAAGTTGCATATAAATCATTTGATGTGAACGAACACATTTGAAGGCGTGCATTTTATGAACCTGAGATCTCCCACAACATGTCTGTTCTCTCTTTTAAGTTGTTCCCTCGCAGCACTTGAAAGGCTGACGCGTCCATTAGTGTGTTTCAGCTACAGTGACTCGAGTTGTGCTCGATTTGAAGCGCTGCGTCAGTCTACCGTGAACACAGTCTGTTTTAGAGTTCCAGTATCTTTCTTTTCCTGGATATATTGTATTTTTTGGAGTATCAGTTTCAAAGCAGGATGTAACTATATGCATTTACCCTTTGACTTTGTCCTTACTGGATTACAATGGTCATTGAAAACCTTTCAGGATATTTTAACCCAGTAAGGATATGTTGACTTTATACATAATCATATTTACTGTGTGTGTGTGTGTGTGTGTATATGGGTCATTGACGAATAAGGTTTTTAAGTTTAAAAAAAAAAACATAATGGAGATATAATTATTTTTGAAATTTTATTAAGTGTTATCAATGAGATTATGTGGTTTTTATAATCAATTACTGTAACACTGTTTTTGTCATTTTTTACAAGATGGACGAAATTTTTCACCAAAAAAGTCATTCGGTTTAACTAAAATTTCAGTTTTACCGAATGACACTTTTGGTTATACCGAATGATGATATTTACAAAAAATGCTAACAGGGTGATATCTAGCTAGTTTTTAAACATTTTATATTTAGTACAAGTTTTTAAAATATTACAACATTTTCCATGTTTTATAACATTTGTACCGAATGACCTGATGTTTCGGGTGTATGAGCGAGTGAAAACATTAATTTTTCAAATACTTAAGAGAGAGTTAGTTACTTTGCTTCACGACCATGTGGTCCTTTGCAGGTGTCTGAATGATGTCACATCCTGTCACATGCATGACTTCATCCTGTCACCGCATGACTTGATCCAAAATGGTCCCTTTATATTGGTTACTCCGAATGACATCAATGAAATTAATTTTTCCGGACATTCTTTCTCATAATAAAGCAATGACTTCGACACATAATTTTAATGCCATTTTGCACAATGTTGATATATGATGCTATAAATGCCAGAAAAAAAAAAAAATACATTTATTACATTTTTAGATATTTTAATCACAAATGAAATGGCTGTATTTGCCTTTGGAAGATTAAACCGAATGACTTTTTGACACTTCAAAATCTTTAAAATACCTTTTATATGTAGCAAAATATAATTAAAACCTTTTGGATTTGATAAAAGAGATCTAGTTGTACTACCTTACATAAGTTGGATGTCATATCTTTGTTTTTTATTATTATTAAGGCCATTAGACAATAAATTGACCCGTCACATGGTTGCCCCCCCCCCCCCCCCCCCCCCCCCCCCACCATATATATATATATATATATACACACATTGTGACTACAATTTCTATAGCATAATACTATAACTGAATGTCATGCCTTTTTCAAAAGTGCATATAATTAAATAGGTGCCACTGAATCAATTTGTATATAATTACAAGTGCATTCCCCCCCGCAAATGTTAAATGTCCCGAAATGTAGTTCTTCCAGGCCGAGCAACCAATCAGAATTAGCATTAGGTGGTCAGATGATCATAAACGTATATTTCCAGCTCTATCCACCTTATTTTTCACATAAGAGCCGGTGGGCACACCATGATTTCGCCAAGTAAGACATGTTCCTGGATCAGCATATTTTGTTGATCCTGGAACAACATCCCTGTCTGAAAATGTAGTCCTATCCCTATCCCTAAACCTAACCCCACCCATAACTTATCCCTAAAATCAGAGGGAAATGATAGGTGAATAACACTGTTGTAGAAGCACCTAACCCTGCTTGTTGACATAAATTGTGAACTTGTCCCTCAAATCTGATTGGAATGTTGTTCCAGGTTCAACAAAGATGTTGATCCTGGAACATGTTGTACTTGTTCAGCCATTTGTAAATTGAATGTGTCTGTCTTCCGGTGTCATCTGCTTCCAGTTATTTTAAGCTGTACATAAAAGCTTGTTATGCTGCTTGATATTGCAAACTGGTATTTCTTACCATATTATTTATTGTCGTAATTATAACCACACTGGTTTGTAGCATAAATAGATTTACTGCACTTTGTTATTCTTAGTTATTTCCCTATAGAAAGTCTTGCACATTCACAGAAGATATAGCTTACTTCCATCTTGAAAAATAAGGAGGATACATAGGAGACAAATGAATAGGTTTGTGCGTTAACTGAAAGCGCTCTGCGAGCGTCTGTCAGCGTTTCTGATCAGCCCTTCAGTCCCATTAGAAGAGAGGAGGTGAGGACAGGGCTAAAGACACTCCAGATCTCCACCTTGCTGTCTTAACACCAGACGCTCCCCAGAGAGGCTATTTTTATCTGCTCTGCTTATCACAGGCCTGTCATGCACTTCAATCTAATTTCTACTGAGCTCCCCAAAGATAAAAGAAACGTGCGTGTGGGGATTTTTTTGAGCATGACGCTTGTCTTAATTTAGCTCAGATCACCAGATGCGCTGCGTTCGAAGTTCGCAGTTTCATTTGACACATAAACACGTTCTGGATTTAAATTAGCGGGAGCATTTAACATTTCATTCCTGCAAGGAACAAGCTGTATTTCATGGCATTTTTTGGTGTTTTCTTTTATTATTTCTTGGTGAGCGTGAGCATAAACAAATCAATGTTCGTTTATGCTCACGCTCTTCTAAGCTTAAGTGATTGATTTTTTTTTTAATCTAGTTGATCTAGATGTGAGGGTGGTAAATCTGTTTCAAACAAGCTTAAAGTCAACATGAAATAAAAACTGACCCTTAGTATGGACTTTCAAAATGTTTCATTTTTATTTCTCGTTTTAATGATAAATTGTTTTAAACTCTTGAGTTCTATGAAATAATGAGTCAATAAAAGGATGTTAAAAATTGTGACTGATATTACTTGCAATTGCATTCGTCACACCAGGAATGGAAAGTTACATAGAGCGCATTGCATTGTGGGATACAGTATGTGACTCATATCTTGGCTAATGTAGTAGATCATCCATTCTGTGCATATAGAAAATTTGCATTCTATGCACAATGTGCATACTGCAGAAATAGTAGAGCAGTATAGTAGAAACATTTACTTTATGAATGCATGTTTCTTGTCTTATTATACATGATTTATTAGTGCACTTTATTTGAAAAGAAAAAAATAAGCTTAATTCTTGTATTTAATGCCCACTTTTTTATGATCCAGTCATTTTTTTTTTTGATAAATAAAATCAATAATTAAATACTTTATTTCTTTTGAATGTTCTACTTTATTCATAAATACAACATATTACAGGAGTTAAACAACATGTTGTCTTTAAACCTTCTGTCCTCTTTATGTATCTAAACATTGTTTGCACTTTCTGCCATAGTTTTACTCGTCATCCCAGAACTCATGAGCTATAGAAACGGCAGCTCTCAATTATGAATTATTCACCCATTGTGTTCAGTTTCAGTGTTTGACATGAATTTATTGCACCATGGTCCTCTGTGTCTCCTGTTACTGATGCTGTTCAGAATAACAAACTCTGTGCAGGTTGGTGGTTGGTTTATTTCTTCCCACAATGTGAGAGATTACGCATAGTTCTCATACTTTTCTTGCAATATGCACTTTGTACAGAATGCAATTTATCTGTTTGCAGGGAATATGACCTACTACAAATACAAAAAGGTTCAATATATAACTGAGCACACTGGATTCCCACAATGCATTGCTATATACTGTGCATTGCCTTCTTTGAAAATAGTACGTGAAACAGAATGCATTATGCAGCAACAAACATTTCAATCAGTTGCTGCTTTCGCACCATGTCGTAATTACCATAATTTCGAGATGACAACACCTACTCGGAGCTGTTCACGTCCTCTTTGGCCTGGGAATTATTGCATTTCTCTGGCAATACTATCAACGTCTAAATAAATCTGCAGCGGTCAGGTGATACAAGTAGAGCTCTCAGAAAATCCCCAGCTTACAAGTTAATTACGAGCTCTACAAGGACGTGAACACTTTTTTCAAGTTGAAATTTCGTAATTATGGTAATCACAACATGGCGTGAACTCACTTAGTAGTATACATCATTGTCACATGACCTCATTGCATGCATTTTCAAATCAGTGAGTGACATCCAGTTGAATATACTTGGCATTTTAAATCCAGTTTTGTGTAAAAATACCTTAAAGTTCACCCAAAAATGAAAGTTCTGTCAGTAATTACTCACCCTCATGTCATTCCAAACCCGTAAGACTTTAATTCATCTTCGGAACACAAATGAAGATATTTTTGATGAAATCTGAGCGATTTCTGTCCCTCCATTGACAGCTACGTAAAACGAATCTATATGAATTGAGCGGTTTAATCCAAATTTTCTGAAGAGTCTCGATCGCTTTACATGATGAACAGATTGAATTTAGGCTTTTATTCACATATAAACATTGATCAGCGAACATAAACAGAAGCTCAACCGAATATGATTGACGTGCAAGAACAAACTCTTGCAGAAGCTCAAACATGCTGCGTAACACGAGAATGAACCTGATTGGTTCTTGCATGTCAAGCAAACATGCTTGAGCTTCCGTTTACCACAACTGATGTGTGAGATGCATATTATTATGTGAACAAAAGCCTAAATTCAATCTGTTCATCATATAAAGCGATCGAGTCTCTTCAGAAAATTTGGACTAAACCACTCAATTCATATGGATTAGTTTTACAATCTCTTTATGAACTTTTTAAAGCATCAAAGTGTCAGTTGTGTAGACTGTCTATGGAGGGACAGAAAGCTCTCAGATTTCATTAAAAATATCTTCATTTGTGTTCTGAAGATGAACGAAAGTCTTACGGGTTTGTAACGACATGAGGGTGAGTAAATGATGACAGAATTTTTATTTTTGGGTGAACTATCCCTTTAATTCGACCAATCAAATGATGAATCAAGAACTGGAAATGGAAGGTTAAGTTTATTGCATTGCATCATGGGATTCCTCACAATGTGCTCTGTTGGGTACTGCGTTTTTTATTTTTTATTTTTTGAGAAAAGTATTAGATCATTCAGTAGATGCATACAGAAATTTGTGAACCATGCACTGTAAACTGCAGAAGAAGTATGAGTATTATGGGAGCCATTTTTTATAAAATTGCATTAAGATGCCAAATAACTGCATGTGAGTTGTCTCGCATATAAATACAATGTAGTGAGGCCAGCAGTGTAGCATACTAGTGCTTTATACATTTATTGTTCAACACTGCATATACAGTTTCACAAATTATTTAAAAAAAAATAATAGACAGGATAAAGTAAGCACTATGCTAGTACTTCATGATGAACATAATAGTCTAGTTAGAATAGAAAGAAAATGCATTCAAAGAATGTTTTTCTTCAAAGCAAGTGTGACTAATGATTGCACCGATGCAAGAAGACATGGTCTATATCTCAGTATGAATTTATAAACGATTGTCTTAGTATGTGAATGATGCACTGTATGGCATACGTTTATATAATCATATTCACACAGCTAGTGGGCCAATATGACATGATGTGGGATTTTGTTTACAATATTATGTAGATGTAAATGTAAAGTCACAGACTGAAATGCATAACCTTTAAATGTGTTGCTCAAAGGCACAAAGTGTCTTCAGTAATCCCTGTGAGCCTCTATTACTGCCGGTGTGATTGTCTCTGTTTGAGTGGGAAAGCTTGGGAAATGTTGCCTTATCTCACTGATGAGTGACTAATCCTTAAATTACTGTAATTTCCCTTATAATTTAGACTATTTGAAGTGATAAAAGTAAAATATTTCACATAAATACATTTTTGCAAAGCTATTTAGACTTTTCAGAAATCTAACATGGAGTGTTTTTGTCTTTGTGTCTCATTGTATGAATTATGTAACCCTTTTTTTTAGTTCAAAATTAACAAAATTTAAAGGTGACCTATTATGTAAAATTCACTTTTACGTGGTGTTTGAACATAAATGTGTGTTTGTAGTGTGTGTACACAACCACCCTATAATGATAAAAATCCACCCACTACTATTTTTAATCCTCATAAAACCTCTGAAGTCTCATAGAACAAGCCGTTTTCATTTTCTGTAAAATGTGATGTCACATTATACAGGCCCCGCCCACAACTGCTGTCCTAGCTTATGTACTAGCATAGCATACATCTACCCGATTAGCCTGCTAGCTTAGCTTATATCATATTGGGTGTTTTTGCTTCCAATAGTTCCCAATTACATGTTTCAAATTAATGATGTTTGTGTATACTTAGCATAACAATTAATTTATTAAAAATGTATAATAGTAATATTACATACATACCACTTTGCTATTTTTGTGTAAAATTAATATTGATATTACTTTTACAGGGCATAGTATGTTACAACAATCCTTATTCTTATAAAAAAAAAAATAATAATTTAGGCATGGTTGTGTTTCCAGTTTGTTTTATTATGCATTACAAAGGCATTCATTTTATATAGATGATAATCAAAACCAAGCAGATGCAAGCAGATCCGATTGTAGGCAGGAGCTGTTGAAGGAAGCGCTTTCTTAGAAAGGGGGCGGGGAGCAGCAGCTCATTTGCATTTAAAGGCACATGCACGAAAATAGCATGTTTTAAAAAGCACTCAAAAATGGGCATTTACAACATGGTATAATAAATGATCTGTGGGGTGTTTTGAGCTGAAACTTCATAGACACATTCTGGGGACACCTGAGACAAAATTGAAATTACATCTTGAAAAAAGGGGCATAATAGGTCCCCTTTAAATAATGAGTCGATATGTCATCAATCCTTCCAAAACGTGTTTTTGTCTTACCCTAATTCACTATGTTAAGTCTATAAGTATTTATATTTTAGACCTGTCGGGATGGTTTTCGCGGGAAATTGTGTACATACATCTCTCACCCGTGCATGTCTCATCTAGAGATGGGCGCTTTCGAAACCTTTATGAATCTTTTGTTTCCAAAGTCACATGATTTCAGTAAACGAGGCTTTGTTATGTCATATCTGTTTCGAAATGTTTCAAAATTTCTATGGTTCACTGCTGGGGGGTGTATCAATCATGCTGATTTACTGAGATCCATTGAACAAGTGTCTATGTTTTTTACCTGATCTCTGATAGACGTTTTAATAGTCTCTTATTGGCCTGTTTAGCTGAGCCATCCATAGAGCAAACAAAAAGCCCTGGAAATAAAAGAACACATATTACACAGACACTTAATATTTAATGGTATTAGAATCCAGATTTTTTTTAAAGCGAAGAAGGGACGAGTCGAAAAATTATTAACATTATGCTGCAAATGCTGTCCATTGAGCTTAACTTGTATTAAACTTGTATGGTCCCAAAAAAGAATTTGGAAATCATTAACAAGCAGCTTAGAAATGTCTCCATGTGCTGTTTTTACAGCAATGCTGCATATTAAATTGCAAATTTTTAGACATATAAGTCACACTTCAAAACTTATTAAAGTTGCAATTGGCATTTATTTTAAAGAAAGGTAGCACAAGCACACTTTTCAAGAAAAAATTTCACGAAATCCATTTTTGGGGGCCACTGCGTGTCGAGATTCACATTTCTGGTCTGGTTTATGAATGATCTTCCCCCAAAATGTCATGTTACATCCGCACTGAAAATCAAACAGTGGCTGATGTGAAGTGTCAGTCGATCAGAGAAGTTCAGCCTGCAGCTGTGATTGTTTCGGTCTAATCGGATGCGATCGGCCCCTCCATCTTGACCCACATTGCGCCTCTGGCTTTATGTCCCGACAGTGTGAGAACACTACACCAGTCCTGGGGTGTTTCTCAACTTCCATCCATTCTCACATCCCTGTCGGTGGTTCTGCATTGCAGCCGAGCAGATTTCCCCGCTGGCCTGAAGACTGCAGCACAAACCCTGCGAGTCTCATTCTTAGTCAGCAGTGCCCTATTTACAGACACTGTCACTGAGGTTGTGTATTTTTCTCGTTTATTGCGGTGTGCTGTATTGTTACAGAAAAAAGCAGGATTAAGAATATTTGCAAATGCCATGGAATATATTAGACTTAAATTACTGAGGTACGTTTTATTGCTCTGTAATAAAAATGGCAGCATTATTCAAGATTATTTGCAAATGCCAGGGTGTGTGCGTGCATACTATAAGTCAGCAATGTGTTTATGCTGAGAAGGGAATCACATTGATGCTAAAAAATTGTGTGTGATCTCAGTAAAAGCAGGTCGGAGTGAATTACACAATCTTTTGTCATATATTTTAGGTCAGAAACATACTTTGCACAACTAGAAATACACAGATACTTCATTTGGCCAAGTTTTTTAATAGATAAACACTTGATTTTTGCTTTTTAGAGGGATAGTTCACTTAAAAATGAAAATTCTGTAATCAGTTACTCACCTTCATGACTTTTCTTCATCTTCGAGAGATTTCTGTCCCTCCATTGAAAGTCTGTTCACCCAAAATATTGATCAAAGTACATACATAGATGATGCCGGTCTAAAACATTTCAGCATTCAAGTATGAAGTATGATATCTAGGTTGTGTTGATGTACTTGTGTAGAGTGTGTTTTGGGCCTGTTGTAATCTGTATGTGCTGTAGACCCCTCTGTCCTTAGTGTTTATGTCAGCTCTAATTAGCTCTGAATCATAAGCCACCGTCCTGCATGACCTTTGATTAGGTGTTAGACCTCAGAATTTGAGCATTATGCTGGAATGTCAGGAATTTTAATGAAGAAAGGTTTCCTGACATCTGTCAGTTACGCTCTGTAAGTATACTAAATTACCTGAAAGTATACCTGCTCTGTGTGTTTGGTGTGTTATGGTTGTCCTTAAGAGGTCCATGGTAATGTCTCCAGAGGGAATTCTCTCTTCTTATTTAGACAACCCCAAAGCTGCTTTTACCAGCTGTCATGTGGTCTTTGAGGTGAATAACCTGAGCAGACAGGAGACCTCCATATGCTTGACTGCTTTATCCTTGCTTTAACCTCTTGAAGGCACATCGGGAATACGTAAATCAGGCTAGCAGGTGAAATGGCTGGTTTTAATCTTTATAACAGGTGCTGGAGAAGAGGTAGCTGGTGATCTGTTGGTTTTATTGTGTGTTTGATGTCAAGTGTTAAATCAGGTTTTGTTTTCCTCTTGAGCTCTGGATTGAGCTTTAAGGTGAACCACTTGCGTCACCAGATGGAATTGGAAAAATAATGACATTTTCAAACAGGTCTCTTGAACAAACTCACTCCATTAGTTGAGCGAGTGTTGATGTGCCAGCATAGTCGGATGGTAAACAAACTAAAGCCTCAGTCTTTACACTTTTTGGGGAAATCAACCTTATTTATATTATCCTTGAAAAAAAAAGACATTTAGATTTTGATAAATATATTACACAAGATTCATTTTTAAGGGATAGATGATAAAGCGATATTTTATTTTTATTTTATTCACTTGAATTTATGAGTATGGATATTGAGTGGATATGCACTGACTGTTATTTATTTTAATTTTTACATGTAGTTTACTGTCTTTGAAGTTAAAGTTAAAGGGGTCATATAATGCCACTTTTACAAGATGTAAAATAAGTCTCTGATGTCCCCAGAGTGTGTATGTGAAGTTTTAGCTCAAAATACCCCACAGATCATTTATTATAGCATGTTAAATTTGTCATTTTTTGAGGGTGAGCAAAAACGCTCCATTTTTGTGTGTCCCTTTAAATGCAAATGAGCTGCTGCTCTCAAGAAGAGGGCGGAGTTTCAAGAGCTGGTGTTAACAACTCCTATTAACGTTACCTCACGCAGACTCACTGAAAATGTCAGAAACTGTTCAGCCTTCTATGTTCAAACTGGAGTTGGACAATGATGGAGAGACTCAAGAAGAAGTGTCAACATGTAGAATGCAACAGGACGTTTCTGAATGGTTAGTTGATGAATTTATGTAGCTGATGTGGAGTTAACAATCTTTAAAGTCATTAATTAGCATATTCGTTATGATAATCTATAAATCGCTCGTGTGGATCTATTATAAGATGCCTACAGAACTAGAGATGCTCATATGCTGCATGAAGATAGAACAGGTATAGTTCAGTTTAATTACGGTTATAACTTGTCATGTTGTCATACTGCTTTTATGACATGCTATTGCATTTGTGTTAAGTACTGTATTGCAATAACATGGCCTCACCCCCTTTGTTGCGTGTTCTCGGGGGCAGGGTTTATGTAAATTTTAGGGTTAGTGATGTCACCAACCCCGGAAGAAGCTCGTTGTAGTTCCTACCAGCTGTTCGTTGTAGTCCTTAAACAGAATTCTTTAAAAGATAATATCTCTCCCCCATTATTGAACTTTGAGCGTCATAACTTTGTTTATGCTCAAACAGCAACATTACACACTAACTAAAGTTAAAAAAGTGAAATCATAATCAACCACCCCTTTAATACAAATAATTTTAAACATTGTTAAATGGAATCTGTTGCAAATCTCTAAATCAATATTTATCTTTCATAATTTTAATTATAATGCAATGCTAAAATGCACTAATTCCAGCATTTAAAATATTGATTTATTTTTGTTTTATTTTGAATTTTAATAGTGTCTGTGTGTGTAATATATATATATATATATATATATATATATAAAACACACATATATATATAAACTTAACTGCTTTGCATCAACCAGAATTTCTGTGCATGACTATTAATTTTATGTTAATTGATAGGTTAATAATACGTTTACGAAATATAATACGTATATGTTAAACAAATATGACTGCATCCTATTTATTGAAAATAAATTAAATAAACTGTATTAAAAATAAATTTAAAAAATACATTTGATGCAGCTTATTATTAGTATTATTATATTTTTGTTCTTTGTTTAACTACTTTGTTTATTTAAAGTATGTGAATGAGTACTTAATATAGCTGGAACCATTTTTTTTCAATTTCATATTTAAGTAAATCCAACATTTTTGAAGTTAGAATTTAGTCTTTCTGAATGCTTCATCAGTACTCACAGTCATCATGTTCAGCGCCCGGTAAAGTTTCTGCCATCTTGTCCTTACATAGCTGCAGGTTTTTCTTTATATACAGTAGATGCAACATTCTCCCCCCAGAACAACATCTCACAGTTTACAACCCAAAGCCACTCATGGTCCAGACCCCAGACTTAATGTCTTTTATCTAAAGGGCACATTGCTCGAGTCTGGCTCTTCTGTGGCAGTAAAACCTCTTTTCGCTTCCCAGCCGCCTCAAGGGAGGTTCCTCATGAAGGTGGCATGTCAGATCGGCATCAACAAAGCGCTGCACACGGGCTCCGTATTAATATTTACAGCTGTACGGAGGGGTGTGTGGTCCTGCTGTGACTTCTCATCTCTGCCTGTGGGGAAAATAAAGAAAAACAGCATTAAAATGTTTATGCCTGAAACGAATTAAACTCTAATATTCGTTTTTGCTATTAATGTGATTTTTTTCCACAAGCTATGATTCATGTTCTCAACATGGGTCATGCTTCAATTGCACTGCTCATGTTCCTCCATATTGATCTACAGCCTCAAGAACAGAGGGCCTCTTTGATGTTGTTTTAATGTTTCTTGTTATTGAGCATTTCTACTCATCAAAGAGCAAAAATGAGCGTAGATTTTCACCTGCTGAGTATGGATTCGTAGCCATGCTGAATAATGGAATTTTCCTCAGAGAGCTTTGGCAGAGCCTGAAGGAACTGATCTCCTCTTTGCTGACTTTCCCACATGGACATGATATACTTGCTTCATCCTTTCTCCTTTTGTAATTTCCGTTTAAGGCTGAAGCTGAGTGAATAATAAAAGAAATTAGATGTTTCTCAGGACAGGTGTTGTAGAAGGTGTCCCGCTACCCTAATGCTTATTACTGCAAATCTTTTGACTTGCAACATAAAGTCTGGTCCACTTTACAGCTTATTCTTGGTGATTAAATTATAATTATTGGTGCTGCGGCTGCAGAGCAAGTACGGGACTTGCTACTGCCAATACATACACAACACGTTGCTGTGAGCAAGTAAGACATGCTGCTGCTGTACAACATAGCTAAAATAATTTACCCGTAGCAGATCTATACAGGTGGAGCTGGGAAAGGTGGAGGGTTTATGAAAAAGCGCTGCACTGCTAAGGCAAATGCTAAAGTATTTGAAGGTTGAGCACGCAAGCACATTGGCTGCTGATACAGCAGGAACCAATCAGCTGTGCCCTTTTAGATAACGATGTGATTACGAGCAGGTTGAGTTAAAGTACCTTTTAGCCTTTGCCATCTAGAGTTTCATGACAGAACTTTGTATTTTTTACAATGTAACCAGGCAGACCTTTTTTCCAGTAGCATTAAGCCAACCAGTCAGATTTTAAATGGTGATTTGTAGCTATTTTTTTTTTTCTATCTAAATCCAGCAGACACTTTGCCTCTACATCCCCAGCTTCAGTTTCATCACAACATGTGCTGTAGAACACATTGGCTTGTATAAATCTTTCATTGAGACCGGAGAGATGTGGTGAAGGTTTGTGCTGCTCACAGTGTTAACTAGATACATCAATGTGGCATATTATACTATCATCTGTCAAAACCGTAATATTTGCTTGCTGCCCTGAGTAGTACAATCTGATCTTGATTGCTGATGAAAGCAGCACTTACAATATGGGGCCAGGAATGCAGCTGTTATAATGTAGTGACCTAGATTGTTGAAGTCTGTGTGGCTCAATAGTTCATAACAGGGGGGTTCAAACTGGGGTTCACAAGTGGGACAGTTTGAGAGAAAATATTACAAAATGTGTTTAATATTAGTTTGCAAACATTTAGGTCAGTAAGGTTTAAAATAATAATAATAATAATAATATTTCAGCAAGGATGCAATTGTTTAAAAGTAAAAGTAAAGACATTTATAATGTTACAAAAGTTGTCAAATAAGTTTTTATTAATCAAGTAATAACAGTTTTCAACAATTAAGCAGCACAACTGTTTTCAACATTGATGATATTAATAAAATGTTTCTTGAGCATCAAATCAGCATATTAAAATGACACTGAATACTGGAGTAATGATGCTGAAAATTATATATATATATATATATATATATATATATATATAACATTTACCGACTCTAAAACTTTTGCACGGTATACATTTAGGCTTATAGGGAGTTTTCCTCACTCCTCACTACTGTATTCATAGTGCTTGCTGGTTATAAAGCCTTATTTTCTATAAAGCTACTTTAAAATATTATTTATTGTGAAAAGCTATAAATAAATTTTAATTTAATTGAAATATATTTACTGTAATATTGAGTAGAAAAAAGATTTTTAAAATAACCAATACAGTATATGAATATGTATAGCTGCTTTATATTGTAGAAAAAGTTTGAAAGCCCTTGTTTATTGAAGGACTTTGTTCAGAGTAGTGAAATTATGTTATGATGTTCTCCCATGGTGCGCACTTCCTGGGAACTTGCTTTACAACCCTGCCGAGTGCACAGAGACAAAATGTTATTCGCTGACCTTTTGATATTTCACTGCTGGAGTGCCGATCAGGAAATATTGTATGTGAAAGTGTGAAAAATACAGACTTCCTAATATAAATTATCAGCCTTGCCCCTGAGCTTTTTCTCTCTTTTTTTTCCTTGCAGGTAAGTGTTTTTAGAGATATTTAGTGCCTAAAAATAGTCACATTGTAAAATTGAATGGGAACATAGTATCCTACACTTTAAAAAATAACGTTTCTAAAAGGGGGTTTTCATAGTGATGCAATAGAAAAAACATTTTAGGTTCCCCAAACAACCTTTCAGTGAATAGTTCCTAAAGGGCACCTATTATGCCCCTTTTACAAGATGTAATATAAGTCTCTGGTGTCCCCAGAATGTGAAGTTTCAGCTTAAAATACCCCACAGATAATTTATTATAGCTTGTCAAATTTGCCCCTATTTGGGTGTGAGCAAAAACACACCGTTTTTGTGTGTGTCCCTTTAAATGCAAATGAGCTGCTGCTCCCGGCCCCCTTTCCAGAAGAGGGTGGAGCTTTAACAGCTCACGATTCGGTTGCTCAACAACAACAAAGCTGGAAAATCTCACACAGCCAAAATGAGAATTGTCAGTAACAGTGTTCAGCCTTATATTGTTCAAACCAGAGTCGACACTGATGGAGAGACTCAGGAATGCAACTGAACGTTTCTGAATGGTTAGTGGATAAATTTATGTAGTCGCTGTGGAGTTGATTCAACTCATCGACGAGCATGTGCCGTCATGTTCATCTTTTGTGCAAATCCAGCGTTGAATTGACCATCGTTTGTGAAGCAGTCCGGCGTAAAATGACGGCATGTCAACAAAACTCTACTACAACAACTCTTCCTCTTCTCTAAAGCAGCCCAACATGGCCTCACCCCCTTTGTTGCATGTTCCCGGGGGCAGGGTTTATGTACATTTTGGGGTTTGTGATGTCACGAAGAAGCTTGTTGTAGTTCCTACTAGCCATTTGGTGTAGTCCTTAAAAAGCGATTTCTGTAAAAGAAAATATCTGCCTTTGCATTGAACTTTGAGCATTGTAAATTTGCAGATGTTGTTTATGCTCAAACAGCAACATTACACACTAACTAAAGTTAAAAAAGTGAAATCATAATCAAGAACCATTTTTCTTAGTGTGAAGAATATTTTAAAAATCTAAAGAAACTTTTCCTGCAGTAAAGACACTTTTGTGCATTGGAAAGGTTCCAACAAAGAACTTTATTGGCATTGAGTGACTCAAAAACGTTTGTGTGACTAGTAATGTGTTGATGTTTAATGCAGTTATGAGATGGATGGGTGTGATGTGACACAACAGAAGTACAAAATGTTGCATGTTGTTGCTAAAAACTCATGTTAAATGAACATGGAAGAGAGCTTTCATGGCTTGTCGCATCTTGTGTGAGAGCCTTTGGAGCCTTTGGTGCATCACTATCGGACTATTCTGGTGGAAATTAACTCTAAAATCTGCAAAAGCAGAGATGTTGAAAGGCTGAAGGCACATGGCTGACTGGATTTATCTTCAGAACGTCCTAAGAAGTTCACAGTTTGCTTATGAATTTAATGGTCTTTGCCTGGGGTCAGTTTTCTCGCATTTGATTGACTCACTTCTGAAGCTGACTGGAACAGGGAAGAATAAACGTCTGTATCTTTTTCATTTCGACATGCAAAAAAGCAGCTGATCTGGGGAATATATTCATGTAAAGTGATTTGACTTTATCAGAAGGGTCTAGTGCAAGTGCAAGTGCATTATACAAATCAAGTGGGTTTTTTTGATGAAGGATGCTCATCTTTAACATTAATCGCATGCTGTTTTTTTTTTTTTGAGTGTCTTTGAAATAGTGATTCATTGCAATGAAACACACTATCTTTTTTTGATGCATCATACAAAAGCATCACATCACAGAGCTGTTAATGAAGGCCTGTTCTTATTCAACAGACTGATCAGAGATTCTGAGCTCAGGAGATTTCATGGAGTTCTCAGTTGTGGTTAATTTATGCATTAACTTCGTCACAGATTCCTTTCTGAAAGGAACGAAAATCTAAATGTTTGAATTGTTGACTGTAGAGTATAAAAGTCTAGAGATATAAAATTATTGTGGATAGCATAGCTCAGATCATTTGAACTTGGGAGAATTAGAAGAGAAAGATCTATATATCTGTCTATATCTAGTTTCTCTTGAAACTTTAGAAGAGAAACATACAAGGCTTACTAGGGTCATTTAGAAAAAAATGTCTGCATTTGCTCTAAATTTCATCTCTTTGTAGTTTAGGAGACACATTTGAGATATTAAAGAGAGTTCATTTTGATTTTTTGTCTCTAGAGGGTCAACACTTCTGCAGTAGATAATCAACCAGATGTACTTGTGGAATCTAACAGCTCTTGTTTTCTGTAATTGCTGAAATAGTTGAACCATTATCAATGGTGCAATGGATTTTAACCATTTCACTTGCACTCTCTTCAAAACCCAGCCCTCCAAACCCAGTGATTGACTGGCAGAGAGTGTTTCTGATTGGCTAAAAAAGAGCAAGTCTCTCTTCTGTGCCTCTTATTTGACTCTTTTGTGCTAACTTTTGCAGCACCATTAAAACTAGGTTATTTTGTTGTTTTTAACAATCTCTATCCCATCAGTGAAATGCATGTTATTACTGTTAAAAGCAGTGATGAATTGCCACCGAATATTTCTCCCTATGAACTGGACTGTGGGTCTGGTTGACTGACAGTCTGAATTGTCTGCACTCTGTTTCTCACACACCTGTCAGACGCTGATGGACCAGCACTTTGTCAGCCAGAATTACCTTTTATCATGGCAGCTGGCATCTCCTCTGAGCACAGGAGATAATGATGTGTGAGATACTGATCAATCCTGACCTGCCGCAGGCCTGATCCTCTAGCAATGATCCCCAGTGTGCATGACCAAAATCTCATCACAAATATATCACAAATTAGTTGTTTTTTTGAAATTCAAGGGAAAAAAGATTTAGAATCTAATTCAACTTCATTGAATTTCCTTTATAGTAATGAAAAAGCACATCACCATTAACCCTATAAAGCCTACTGTTTCATATTTGATACCCCAATTCAAAACTTGTAAACAATCTTTTACCTGCTTTTCTGATTGTCCACCTTCAGTTCGTGGTCCACGTGTCTTTTTGCTGTGAAATCTTTAATGATTTTCAAGTATACTTAAGAATTACTTTTATATTAGTAATATTTCAAGATGAACACTTACCGAAGCAACTTGATTATCCATAGTTTACTGATTATTATAGTTTACTTGATTAACCATACATCAAATGAGAGTATGAAATATGATACATCAGGCTTTTGAGGATTTATTTGTAGATCTCGCAATCATTTTGCCAAGAAATGCTTCCGGAATCAACATGTTTTGTTGATCCTGGAACAACATTCCTGTCCGAACATTTAGTCCTAACCTTATCCCTACCCCTAAACCTAACTAAGCATTTAAATATATATACATATTATTGCCAGAGTGACAACTGATATTTAGATGCATTTTATGTAAGTAGTCTGTTATACTATTATAAAGATTTCACTGATTTACATGGCAAGCCATCAGAATTTCAGAAAAATAAATTGAGGCCTGATGCATCAAATATATGATAATAAAAAAAAAAAAAAAAAAATATATATATATATATATATATAAAGTGCAAACTTTTTTAAAATTTTGTCTAAAGGTACAATAAACTGATATACCTAAAAAAAATTACCATTAATATGTGTGTATATATATATCTATATATATATATATCTGACTATTATTTCATATGTCAGGCTTTAAAGGGTTAAAGGTGCTTTAAATGCTCCCAGACATTTTGCTAATTGAATTACACCTGCTTTTTTTAGACCAATACCCATTTTTTTCCCCCCCAACTCTTTATGTTTTGTGGAGTCTAGATCAGTCACGTAGAAGGGTTTTCACAAGACACCAATTTCGGGTTGAACAAACATTTTATGCATGCTATTTTTAAAAATTGCTTACTGCACCTTTAATTTTGCATATTTCAGAGAGCTTTTCATCTCACACCTCTTCCCGTTAGCAGACCACCAGTCTCGAAATCCTCTTTATAAACCTGTGGGGGAGTTGAGAGACATAAAGGAGAAATCTTTTGTTGTTTTCAGGAAACAATTGTATAGGGATTGTGTTTATTCTTGCTTTTCCCAAAGACGATTAGCCTTAGGAAGCCACAGCAGTTCTGCTCCCTCCCACCGTTGGAGGAAGCACATCACGCAGTCATTAAGTCTGTGGCATAAATGGAGAAATGTATGCTGCGATATATCTCTCTCTGTAGCTTTATGAACAGTGTTTGCTGGTATATTTGCAATAAATTTTATTAAATGTTCATTTTGAGACTGCATACACCGCTGTAGTTCTCTTCCTAAACCTAGTGAGCTACCTTGCTGTTTAGAGACGGCTACCTTCTAAGGCAACGTGCAAACTGTAGTGAAACCACATATTGACCGATTTGAAACGCTCTACATGATTAGAGAAACTTTCAGACGCAGCACAAATAGCACTCTGAGAAACTCATCTCGCTGTAGATTACAATACACACAACAGTGACTGCCCAATTTACTTCATACAGAACTGGCAACTGGAGTTCATGATTGGACTTTCTTTGAAAGTTTAGATGTTATTGTTAATTTCTCTATGGAGAAAATAAGTGGGATTTTTTACCACCAGAACCCTGTTTTGCTCTAGTCACACAAATATTGAATAAAATATTACATTTTTTATTACATTTAACTGTTTTCAGTATTTCTCAGTGTTAAATGCATTTCTTTTGACTCCAACACATTAAATGATTTCATGGTGCTTGTTGCAGTGCATTCTGGGATCAAATTACCCTCAAATCAAGATCAAGATCAGATCAAGGTGTCTTTGAAGGCAACATAATTTGTTGCTTATAGTGCTCTTGTAATGCCAATGCTATCTATATAGGCAACTCACTAGGTTTGTTAGTATTATTTATATACAGCATTTATTATCTAGCATATTAAATAGTATTTATTTATTATCTATTATAGCATTTATTAATATTTTTAGATAATAATATGAATAATTAATATTATTATTTTTTTTACGATATTAAAATAATACTTTTATATTGTCAGTTTTTATTTTAATTTAACTACATTTTTAAAGTAAGTTTTAGTAATTTTATGTAGCTACATTTCACATTATTTGTTTTAGTTTTTTAGATTTCTATATAGCTTTAATTTATTTTTTATTTCAGATTTAGCAATTTTAGTAATTTAAGTTTTTCATTTTATTTCACTCATTTGATTTATTTTATTTTATTTCAACTTCATATTTTTTTCAATAGTTTTAGTTAACTGTTGTGATGTTCTCCTTGCCTTTCAAATCCATAAAGAAATGTTATTAGTGGTGTTTGTTAAGACAGTCTTTTTCATCTATTAATTTTTCCAATGGGAACTAATGATACTGTCAAATTGCATTGCGGAGACGATGGACAAATTTGACCTGACAGGTGATAAAGCTGTCAAAAAACAGATAACCAGAGACTATGACTTGGGCTAGTAAGTAACCGCATAGCAGTACACTGGTATTGGAAAATCTTGTCAAATACTTTTTATACTGTGCTTTACACTGTCAGAAAAAAATGTGCAAAATTTGTACCTTTAGGGGTCCAATGGCTTGTCACTGGGGCAGTACCCTCAAGGGTACACCTGTTGTACCCTTTATAATGGGTACATATTAGTACCCTTACAGTTTGTACCTTTCAAAGGCAAATATGTACCTTTGGTGACCAAATTGTACCTTGTAGTGCTATGGTACCATAATGTACCCCTAAAAATGGTACAAATTTGTCCTTTTAAGAGTACTGCCCCAGTGACAAGCCCTGTGTACCTCATGATGGCACATTTGTACCCCACACAACATATTAAAAAGGCCATAATGCTGTTTTACCACATTTATTAAATAACATTAAAAATATTACAATCTCACAATTTCATGCACAGATTTCAAAGAAAAAAACATTTTAAACATTGTATCACAGTGCGTCATCAATATTGCATGATGCATTTACATATTGATCAATTTCCAAAATTTCCAAAAACAGTACACACATTATCTGTAACTCTTTAAAACATTAAACAGTACTACACATTTCATTTTAACTGTACATTTTAAACATTCTTGTGAATCACAATTTATCATAGACTTAGTATGTTTCAAGGGTCTGAAAGTCCATCTTTTGCCCTGGTTAAATTATACTCCATTCAGGTATGCATGGAAGTGTGAAGCATAAGACATTGGGTTTAAAAGCTCACCACACAGAAGCCAAAAGAGTTTGAAAACCAAGGTGTTTGGTTGCATCTTATGAATATCCATTCACATGACCTTCAATCGAGGATACATCCTGACCAACGACTGCAAACTCCTGTTGGAGACAAATTAAAAATTAGTACAACCTCAAATGCACAATTACTTTTTTTTTAACCTTCCATTTTTGTAACCACAATAGGATAAAAATTGACAGCTACAGAACTAAAAGAGTTCATAAAGAGATTGTAAATCTATTCCATATTAATTGAGCAGTTTAGTCCAAATTTAATGAAGAGACTCAATTGATATGATGTACAGATTTTATTTAGGCTTTTAATTAAACATTGATCAGCAAACATAAACAAGCTCAAACGAAGCTTAAACTTGATGTGTAACACACAAGAATGAACCTCATTGGTTCTCGCACGTCAAACAAACATGCTTGAGCTTCCGTTTACCACAACTGATGTGTGTGTTGATGAATGTTTATATGTGAATAAAAGCCTAAATTAAATCTATCATATAAAGTGATCAAGTCTCTTCAGAAAATTTGGACTAAACTGCTAGATTCATATGGATTATTTTTACGATCTCTTTATGAACATTTTGAAGCATCAAAGTGGTAGTTGCATAGCTGTCAATGGAGGGACAGAAATCACTCAGATTAAAAATATCTACATTTGTGTTATGAAGATGTACAGTTTTGGAACAACATGACTGAGTAATTAATGACATTAATTTTTGGGTGAACTAACCCTTTAAACTATAAGAATACACACCTGTGACAGGCTCCTGGAGTTTCTTCAGACAGCCTCACTATCCTTGCTTTTCCTGACCTCATCTTCAAGAACCAGAGGTGCAAGCTCCACTGAGTTTATGTCTGAGGGACTGGTGCCAAGATTGCAAACACAGAGGGTAAAAACAAGTCAGATCAAAATGTAAACCCCCCTTCTTCTTCTTTTATGTAAACAGGATCCATCAACTTCTGTTCATTAGAACTTATGAGATGTCCTCTATACACTGATCTGGACTTTTCACATAATATAAAGTCTGTACAAGTAACTTACATAGCCATCTTCCAGATCCTTATGGAAAGGGTATCTGAAAGAATAAAAGGAAAGGATACCTGAAAGTTGAATTAAAACAGTTGGCCCTAACCCCT
Source organism: Ctenopharyngodon idella (assembly GCF_019924925.1). Classification (NCBI taxonomy): domain Eukaryota; kingdom Metazoa; phylum Chordata; class Actinopteri; order Cypriniformes; family Xenocyprididae; genus Ctenopharyngodon; species Ctenopharyngodon idella. Next base: position 30,524,792 of record NC_067235.1, read on the forward strand.
GAGGTGTAAAACAAAATAATTTACTTTCATTACTTATAAAGCACCATAAATACTTTAAATGTACTGTATAGGTGAAGCAGTGGTGAACACTTTACACATTATGGAACATAACTGACTTACATTGTAACCTAGGAGGATTACTGACATGTTTCTTTGTCGAGTCTGGTCTGAAGATCTCTGTGAAATGGGGAATGACAACAACAGCAGGCAGTGACATATTCACATTGTTACTAAGGTACATATTAAGTAAAAAAAACCTTAATATTATACTTACATTTCTGTAGTCAAAGGCTGCTGATAGCATTCGTGGCACTGCTTCTATAGTTTACACCACCGTGTCGCTTGAAGTTGTCGTTAATATAAGTGCCGGTTCGCACAAAATACGCTGGTTTTTACCCATTTTTGTCCTATGTAAATATATAGATGAACACCTTTCGTTCAGTCGAGTCTGACTGGCTTCTATACGGTCGTGCGGCACGTTAAGACGGAAGAATAGCTAGAGTTAGGCCTATAGGTTAAAACTATAAGCTAACCTCAAACAATTCTGCTCTAATAACATTAACAATCTTAAACAGGCAAACAATATGTTGGTTTTATTACCAAGTCACGTATTTTTTTGGCGGGAGGACACGACAAAGTTGGGCAAATACACAAAATATATCGCGGGGTGTTTCATACAAATATAAATAACAACTGATTTAACAAGAATTACATACCTCTCAATTTCTGTAATTCTTCGTCTTCGGTGAATTATATCCCAGCTTCTCTCATCTTTAGCAGAAGATCCGTCGTCAGTGTCTGATCTGAGAAACCCTCGGGCAGTCCAATCGGTTAACCGTCGTCTGTGCTGCTCGCGCGGGCTACATTTGAATTTGAGAGGCTGACTGACTGCGTGAAATAATTATTTTTTTAAAAATCGCCCACGTTGTTTCTTGCTTAAAAAGATGAGTATATAAACATTTGTCTAGCTTGAAATAATGCTCAGGTGCACGAATTTAATGCACTTGCATGGTTTGGCAGTCTTGAACCACCCACCCCCTGTCAACCTTTCAGTCAAGTGATTGTACCTTTGTTTGTTGATTAAATGGTACAAACAAGGGCCCTTTGACCGTTAGAAACAAATTTGTACCTTATTTCCCCCAAAATGGTACATATTAGTTCCTTAAGGTGTAAATATGACCCATTGAGGGTACAACCAAAGCATTTGTACCCAGAGTGCTCACAATTGTACCCCAACCATACCCTTTTTTCTGACAGTGTACAAAAGCTCCCTTTTCCCTGCTCTTGTTTAACACGATGAGGTCTGATGGGCCGCGTTTGCAGCAAAAACCCTCTCAGATGGATTATTATTGGCCCTCATTACAGGGGCGACTATTTGTCATGCAGGAGGTGCTGAATGTGGGGAATGTGAGATGGAAACTCGGTTATAGTGACACAGCTAATGTAATACAGTGAAAATTAATGGTAATAAAGCCTCATTTTCTAATGTGGCTGTGAGACTGAGCCCCTGAAGCACAATCACAGTTCTTCTTGTCTTTACAGATCTCTATTTATCATGCTTTGCTGTCTGTTTGCTGAATTTTTGGTTTAAGCTGAAAAAAAAAAAATCTTGAGACATGGGCCAAAACTATTTGCTTTCATTCCATTTATTATCACAGCAATAAAACTGGTAAATTGATATTAGTCTGTAAATTCTGAAAGCTTTTGGAGGGAAAATTCATTTAATTACACTTTAATTGCACTAACTTAGGTTTGTTTTCAACTGTGGTTGCCATGATAAAATTAAGGGATTCACTTTGACTTCAGACTTACCTATTCTTACAGCTACATCAATTCTTGAATATTTTCTTAATTAAGGTCTAACATTACTATACATTCTAAAATTAATAGTCCAGCCTCAAATGTGAACTTGAGCATGTTAAAAATATCAATCCAAAATAATTCCTTGATGCATAACCCATTGGATCTATTTTTGCCTGATGGTTAGCATTTATTGTTTAAGATCACATTCTGTTTAGTATGTTTGGAAATAATTCCATCACTTAGTTGTGTTTGTTGTTATCCAAAAATTAGAGCCTAGAAGGCTCTTGCTGCTGCTTCTCTTCTCATTCTCCATTTAGAGTTTGATGTTCATTACTGCCGTGCTGTCAGCAGTAGCAGTAGGTACTGATTAACTAATTTTGACTGTCTAATTGCTTCACAGTCAAATAGTTTAATTAGGCCAAAACATTTAGATTATCACCTTAAGGATCAGTCAGGTACAAAAGTTAACCTATTCAAATTTCAAAGTGTGTAAACCTGACACAGTGGCTACATTCCAACCCTCATGGGCCACCTGCCTGTTGCTTCTAAGGCAGCATGGGGGCAGTCGTAGAAGGTTGTGGGTTCGAGTCTCAATTCTGGCAGGAAATGACTGTGGTGCCCTTGGCTGCAAAATGGCTGCCCACTGCTCTGGGTGTGTCTCCGGGTTTGTGTGTGTGTGTGTGTGTCCTAATGTGTGTGCCCTAATGTGTGTGCACTAACTTACCACAGTTACCATACTTGTCCTTCACATGTCACTTTATACTTTATACATCTAAACCCAGTTTGATACCTCATACGTGAGATACCAATGATTTGGAAAGTTGCACAGATAGGCAGCAACTCACAAATAGCACTTCACACATGCTGCGTCCGAAATCGAATACTACTCTACTATATAGTACATGAAAAACAGTATGTGAACAGAGTAGGATGTCCGAATTCATAGTATTCGAAAAACAGTAGGCGAAAAGTACTTGGATTTACTATCCCATGAGGCCACGGGAGAGGATTTGTGAATGGAGTTAAAGGGACGTAACTGACGCTGGTAGGTCATGTGACAGTAACAACATGGCGGATGTAGTACATCCGAATTCATTCATACTACACGCATTCATACTATATAGAACATACTTTTTCAACGGTTGTGAAGTAAATTTAAATTCAAATGTAGTACCTACTCAACAGTATGCGATTTCGGACGCAGCTACATAGTTTGGCATTAGCATGTTGCTAAGCTAACAAAGTGGCAGTCTAATAAGCATAAAAACTATAACACATAAATATAGATTTTTTTTATTAATCAATCTATTTTAATGTATACTTTTTAGGGCTGCAACAACTAAGCGATAAAATCTATAATAATCGATAATGAAAATCGTCGACAACTAATGTCATTATCGATTAGTCGCGTCTGCCAACTGTACGTGGAAAGCTTCCGCCAGTCGCGTCAAATTACAGCACTGAATAACGCATTTCTGTGGAAAATGCATCTAAAATAGTGGAGGAAACAGAATGAGATGCTGCGGGAAAGGTACGTGATCCAAGCTGCCCAAAACATGAGAATTCTTTATTTTAAGCTTCAAGCTAATGCATTAGCGAAATGTTTGATATGGCTTGCTCTGTCAGGCGCTTTGACAGTTGCGTGTGCTGTTTAAAGGCCCGCTGAAGTGTCTTGGAACGCGCAGCATTATTCAATATGTTGACGTAATTTCAACTGAAACAGGAAGACAGGGCGATATATCGAACAGCCCCGCCCCTTTTTTTTAAAATAGCCAATAGCGTTTCGTTTATATCACAGCTCGGCCAGAGCTGTTAAACTCAGTAAAACCTCTGTTTCCTTTTAATATCTATCCGTTTATCCTACTAATCTCCTCTATATCACTTTACAGCATTCTGTGCAGAATTTAAATGGGTCCGATACCTTTCGTGGTCTGAGCCGACTCACGGATATGATCCGCTCTGTGCTCTCGTGTCCCTGGGCCATAGCAGACTGTGCACGCGCTGCGTCGGTTTACACTATACTAACGCGAAAACGGACTTCATTCGCGTCAATGAAAAGCATATTTACACTGTCTGAATCGTTCCCTAACCCCTATATAGTGCACTTTACCATGTAGAAACTAGTAAATGTGAACAAATGACCGATTTCGGCCGCAGCTTCAGTGTCTGTAAGAGTGTAGGAGGGGGCGGGACTTCAGATTCTAGAGAGCATTTGATTGGACAGAAGATTTGATGAGAAGCTGAAGTGCGATGTGATGTCATGAAAATCCGTGATCCGTTTTAGCGGAAGTGAGAGACTAATACTGTAAGTTTTGAATGCTTATGTCTCTTAAATGCGAATTTTGTCATTGTTTTGGAACACACCAGCTTATTCATAACTCTAATGGGGCGTTCACACCAGACGCGACTTGCGTGAATAAATCGCGCTATTCGCGCGTAGTTGGATGCTTGAACAATTTGAGTTTACTCGCTTTCGCGCGTGAAATTCACAACAGACGCAAATTTGCGTCATGAGAGGGGCTTATGCCAGGCGTCTCGTTTCTGCACACTTCCTCTGAATAAACACATCAACTCGTCAGCGGGAAAGTAGTTGTAAAATATGGCGAATAAGCTCAATTTACCGGCTTTAGCTAACTCAATATTTATATATATATAGCTCAAATTGAATAAAGAGCGTTTTTTACAACTTACCAGATTGTCCGACCTCCTCACTCACTTTCTTCCAAGCAAGATCCTTTTTATTTCTGTTTCTATGAAGATGTATCGTACAGCGACGATGATTTTGTCCTCCATTGTTGTTTCGGTTTTCTGCCTCCTCTCACTACGTCGTAATCACGTCACTACTAGAGCAAGCTCCTGATTGGTCACCGCGGCGCGAATTTTCGGCAAAGTTCAGATATTTCAACTCGCGCGAATCACGCGTTACGCACGTCAAACGCCTGAAATGCTCTATTCGCGCCACGTCATTCGCGCTGCCTCATTCACGCAAATCGTGCCGCAGGATGTCTATTTGCGTCTTTGCATTGACTTAACATGTAAATCACTCACGCTTAACGCTTCATTCGCGTCTGGTGTGAACGCACCATAAGGCTAACATATTCATACTGAAAGCTAAAAAACTTAAATTTTGATTTCATGGGGACTTTAATGTGTGATAAGTTTCCTCAGCGCAAAACTTTAATTTTACCGTTACATCCTTATCTGTAAGTGTTACAAATTCCATTTTGCATGAAGGCTCGTCCTGACAGTCTGTGTTAAACTTCAAACTTTACTGAAATCAAACAGACGCATTAGAGAGGGAGACAATTAATATTCAGTGAAATAAATATCCATTTTGCTGAAATATCTGTTGTTGGACTTAAAATTTGGGTTTAAAAGTCATGTTTTTCAAGCATTTTGTGAAAGTGGTAACTGTAAAGGGATAACTGTGTGTACTTTAATATAAATGTAAGACGTTTCTTACATTTACAGGATAACAAAATGACAGTAACAGGTTAATGTGTCCAGAGTGAATGTCTGTGTTCCTCTTATCTGCTAACCTTGAGTTTGTGTTTTTGTTTTTCTTTATTATCTTTATTATTATCTTCATATATCTTTTAATGTAGGTATCTTTGTTTTTGCTTTATAGCTCTTTTGCATATAGCATAGATAGATATATTCACTATATATGTTTTCATAGCATTCATTTGGCACATTTGTTTGAAGGACAGCATTAGGATGTGGAATAGTGTGTTTTGTCAATAAAATAAAGAAAATTTGCCTTTTTATCTGTTTAATTGAAGAAATAATCAACCAACCAATCGATTATCAAAATAATCGTTAGTTGCAGCCCTAATATTTTTACTTATGTAAATGGGCATATTGAAATGAATGAATAAATAAAAATAGAAAAAATCCTGAAAGAAATGTATGATTTCCACAAAAAAATATTAAGCAACTGTTTTCAACACTGATAATCAGAAATGTTTCTTGAGCAGCAAATCAGCATATTAGAATGATTTCTGAAGGATCATGTGACACTGAAGATTGGAGTAATGATGCTGAAAATTCAGCTTTGATCACAGGAATAAATTAATTTAAAATATATTCAAATATAAAACAGTTCTTCTATATTATAATATTTCACGATATTTCTGTTTTTACAGTATTTTTGATCTAATAAATGCTGCCTTAGTGAACATAAGAAACTTCATTAACACTTTATTTTAAGGTGACGTAGTTACACGTTACTACATGTACTTACTCTAGTAATAACAGTAAATTATGCATAATTACAAGTAACTAACCCTAAACCTAACCCTAACTGCAACTCTATAGTAAGTACATGAGGTTAATTAATATTACTCAGTACTTATTTGAGTACAATATAACTATGTCACCTTAAAATAGTGTAGCCGAAACTTCTTTCAAAAACCAAAAAATACAGAATTTACATTAATAATTTATAAATTACAGAAATTACAATAAGAATTTACAATAATACAGAATATATAAAATCGACTTCACAGTGCATTATCTTAAAGACCCCCTGTGGTTAAAATCAAGCTTTTAATGTTGTTTATATGTCTATGTGGTGTTTTTAATGTGCTTTAAGACAAACCATGTGCAAATTCATAAGTCAACACCATTACTGAGTATTTTCTCCTTAAAACTGCAGTGAACTATAGACAGTTTCAAAAATGCGGTTTGAAATCGGCGGTGTTTCTGATGTCACAAACTACCTTGTGACCAATCACGTCAATGTGTGATAATCAACGAGTGGATCTCTGAACTGGTGTGAGTGAGAGGAGATGGGCTAATTTGCATATTCATAGAACCATGTATACTAAATGAGGCAAGGGTGTAGAGTTACATTCAAGCTATTTTAAATCATGAAGGCATGAAGAATTTTTTTTCAAGGAAAAAAACTTTTAAAAATGTAATTTTGGTGATCAAAGATGAGTTTTAAGGGATAAAATGATTAACTACAGGGGGACTTTAAAGGTATATTATGAGGTGGCATAATTATGTTGCATTTGCTTTATAATTTCCACTAATTCATATGGTGTTTTTCTCAGGTCCATGGGGAAGATGTATGGGCAGCGAGTGTGGTCCAGGCGGGAGTCAGAGTCGAGCGGTGTGGTGCGCTCATGTGGAAGGCTGGACGACCCTTCACACAAACTGCCTTCAGGCCACACGGCCAGCCAACCAGCAGAGCTGTTTCCGCGTCTGCGACTGGCACAAGGACCTGTACGACTGGCGACTAGGCGCGTGGAACCAGTGCGTTCCCATATCACTGCGGACTGGCCGCACAGGTGTTTGCTTGCAGGGCGAAGAGGGCATCCAGACGCGGGAGGTGAACTGTGCTCTCAGGGCGGATGGCTCGGCGGCCGACGACGCCATCTGTGAGTACTTTGAGCCCAAACCCCGGCAGGAACAGGCCTGTCTCATCCCCTGCCCTCAAGACTGTGTGGTGACCGAGTTCACCCCCTGGACCACGTGCTCCAAGACCTGCGGGCTGGGCCTGCAGAACCGTGTCCGCTCCGTAGTGGCGCCACCACTTTTCGGTGGGCTTCCTTGCCCCAATCTGACGGAGTTCCAGACGTGTGCGCCAAGGGCCTGCGAGGGCAGAGAGACAGTGTTCAGTCTGAGAGTGGGCGGCTGGAGCGAGTGCAAGCTGCCTTCTTTACCACCACCACCACCGGAGCCGACCTCCTCTGCCGCCCCCGCACGCACTATACGCCAAGCCCGGCGGCGGAAAGGCAAAGAGAGGAAAGGAAACAGAGACCCGGAGATGCGTGAGCTTATCAAGAACAAAAGGAACCGCAACAGGCTGAATCGACTAGAGAACGACCTCTGGAATATCGAAGTAGGCTACCAGTCTCGGCAAGTGGTTTGTGTACATCGGAATGGAAGTACGGTATCACTCAGGTTAGTGACTTTTCCCATTAGAATTAAAGATCTAGTAGACTCATTTTGACATGAATAAAAATGAGGTTGTGTGGGATTGAAGTGCAATCCGTTCAGTACCATTTGATCGTAAAGTAAGGAAATGACCAAGTAACCCAATTTTTTAATATTTTTTTCTATATATGGGTCAATGACGTGACGGGTATTTTTTTTTTTTTTTTTTGTCCAAAGGCCTTAATAATAATAAAAAACAAAGATATGACATCCAAAGTATGTAAGGTAGTAAAACTAGATCTCTTTTATTGAATCCAAAAGGTTTTAATGATATTTTGCTACATATAAAAGTATTGTAAAGATTTTGAAGTATCAAAAGGTCATTCGGTTTAACCATCCAAAGGCAAATACAGCCATTTCATTTGTGAAAATGTAATAAATGTATATTTTTTTATTCTGGCATGATTTTATATCATCATATATCAACATAGTGCAAAATAGTATTAAAATTATGTGTAGAAGTCATTGCTTTGTTATGAGAAATAATGTCCGGAAAATTGAATTTCATTGACGTCATTCGGAGTAACCAATATAAAGGGACCATTTTGGATCAAAGTCATGCAGTCAGTATCATGTGACAGGATGTGACATCATTCAGACACCTGCAAAGGACCACATGGTCATGAAGCGAAGTAACTAACTCTCTCTTAACTGTTTGAAAAATTCATGTTTTCACTTGCTCATAGGCATGTCCCAAGTCATTTGGTACAACCGTTATAAAACATGGAAAATGTTGTAATATTTTAAAAACTTGTACTAAATATAACATTTTTGATTGTCCTTTTGCTAGCTAGCTAGATATCAGCTTGTTAGCATTGTTTGAAAATATCGTCATTCGGTATAACTAAAGTTGTCATTCTGTAAAACCGAAATTTTGGTTAAACCGAATGACTTTTTTGGTGACAAATTTTGTCCATCTTGTAAAAAATGACAAAAGCTGTTAATTGATTATAAAAACCACATAATCTCATTGTTAACACTTAATAAAACTTTAAAATTAGTTATATCTCCATTATGTTTTTTTTTACACTTTTAAAAACCTTTTGACAATGACCTATATATATATATATATATATATATATATAAATTGTCTGAAAAACTGACAATTTGGTATATAAGAGTTAAGTTAATGCAGTCAGGGAATGCAGTAAAATTAACTGCCTCACTTTTTGCTCATGGGTCAACAACTTTATGATATTTTATGCCCTATTTATTGGTAAATAAAAGAAAAAAAACATTATAATGCAATTCGTACAATGAATGACTTTTGGTGAATTTTTTTATTATTTCTGAATTACTGAATTTTTTATATATTGTAAATATATTTAATTGATTCTTTAATTGATTGTAAATATATTGTGGTGTAACTCCTCAAAAACTTGATTATAATAAATAAATAAAGTTAATATAATTTAATTAATAAATAACTAATTGAACAACATTAATATTCATTTATTAAAAAAACATGTAATGTTTAATTTGTACAATAATTCTTTTATGATGAGCATGTTTTTAATTTCTGAATTATTTATATTCATTTTTTAAAATATTTTTCATTAGTTCAGGTTGTAAAATGTCTCATGGTGGGACTCCCCCAAATCTTAATGATATGGTCTTAAAAGTTTTGCAGCCCATCCTCAACCTAACCACAGGCTTTACTCTTCATCACAATGGTAACCCTACAAAACTAACATAACAGAACCCCCTCTAAATCCCAACATAACACAACATTAAACACTAACTCATGTCTCCCTATGTTAATCTTGTGCAGAAACACACAAAATAACACTTAATTGCAACATTTATTTTCCTTATACAGACACAACGCATGCTGGGAATTAGAAATCTGCTGCAACTCAATCATATTAAGTTCAGCTTAATACAATCAACTTTTGAGTTTACGCAACTTTTTTCTATTAAGTACAATGACCTTTCATTATTATTTGAGTGAAACAAACTCATTTCATTTAATTAAGTTCACTGTTCTGTTTTACAGTGTATTAATACCTTATTTTAATTATTAATATTAATAATAATAATTGTCATTCATATTAATGTATTCAGAATACATTAAAAATGCAATTTGTACAATGACTTAGCACAAAACACATTTTCTATGATGAACATGTTTGCAATTTCTTAATTATTAATATTTATTTAAATATTTTATTCATTAGTTCATGTTGTAAAATGTCTTGTGGTGCAACTCAATATAATTGATTTGATATTAATTAATATTAATTATTTTTTATTTATTTTCTAAATGTTTTTTTTAATAATTAATGGATAATTGTTTGATTAGATTTGAATAGATATTTATATTATAGATATTTTCATACTCACCTGTATCCAAGGTGTTAGAAAATATTATTTGATGGTTACACCACAATTTAGTTTTCCATGGACACACTCTTATGTCATTGTCCCTGACATCAATTTTTATATGGTGTCTAATAAGGGTGGTCGATTCTTATAAGCAACTTATGTGCTTATTTTATGCTTGAGGCTCTCTCAATCTACAGCATGTCCATTAATATTAAGCAAGCACAGGTCATTTTTATGTCTACATGAAAAGGGAATCCATTACGCATCACTTTCTCTTGAGCTGCATCTCTTTTGTTGTAGTGCTAATAGTTCTCTGGCTAATAGCAGTTAAATGAGTCCTAAAACTCGGGATTCCGGCGTATTTCAGCACTCCGTCAGCCGCTGACAGTAAGAGGATGATGGCTGCGTGACTCGTCTGGGTCTCCGCTGTGCTGTCAAAGCACTCCCACGCTTGATGTCTATTTTCAACTGTGGAAATGACAACTGTATATTCCCCAGCAGCAGATTGTGTGACACGGCAGGAGTCTATGCCAGCACTTTCAACCGAGTATTAAATGTTCAAGAGTTTTGTAGTTATTTAAAAAGTTTTGGTGCAGCCTTATAGGTTGTGTATCTCAGGCGTACAGTGTTTGGCCTTTGATATTTGTTCAAGCTCAGGAACAAGGGAAGAGTTGAAAGAAAAACATTCAGAGTGTTCCAGCCTGAGGTTTCTCCAGGTAATGTTAAGTTTACGGAAACAACTGAATAGCCAACATCGAGGATAAAGCAATTCATTACATTGCTTTTGTCAGTATAGTAAACACAACCGTTCTTGGTGTAATATCTTGCAATACATCTCATGTGTTGTACTAGCTCTTTGTGTGTGTGACTTTACACAAACACTCTAAGACTGTACATCATATACCTTTGCTCAATGTTGCCAATATGTTATGCATACACTCGCATTGTTCAATTTAGAATTTCCTGCAAATTTTATTTAGGATTTGATGGACTTCTTCATAATACTCCTGCTGCTGCACCGAGGTTCTCCTGTATTCCCACAATTGAGTTATTCTTACATTAAAGGAGAAACATCATTCTCATTTAAATGGAAATGATGGTGTCCTCATTCCATCAACAAGCTATAAACAACAGCTCACCAAAAATGTGCTACCCTGTGTTTATAAACAATGCATGTTAGTAATATTGGGAAGTGCAGCAATGCGCATTTTAGCAGATCAACACAGTTTGATTGATACCAATTTGACGCTCAAGAAAACTCGAATACAGCCCTCTTTTTCTTGTTGAATATCTTGTTATACATTTATGAAGATAAAATGGTTTGCAAGCTTTATTAATTTGAACTTCTTTAGCAGACATGGTGTTGTTTGATTCATTTCCGTTCATCAGTTCAAACTGTCAATTTCAGAGATGATTCGAGACTGATTCAGTGATTCATTTGCATCATTACTCAAAAATATTCTCAGATCAGAAGTCTCTGTGTGCTGTATTTCTTATATTATAACAATTAAAAGTTGTAGAATATAACTATATTTTATCAACCTATTTAGGCTGTTTATTTCATATGGAAGCTTGTTTTCACCATGAAATAAAAAATAAAAAAGGTAATTGTGACTTTTTATCTCACAATTCTGACTTCTTCCTTAGAATTACGAGATATAAAGTCACAATTGCGAGTTATAAAGTCCGAATTGCATGATATAAAGTCAGAATTGTGTGATATAAAGTCAGATTTGCAAATTATAAAGTCAGAATTACGAGTTATAAAGTCAGAATTGGGAGTTATAAAGTCAGAATTGGGAGTTATAAAGTCAGAATTACGAGTTATAAAGTCAGAATTGGGAGTTATATAGTCAGAATTGGGAGTTATAAAGTCAGAATTACGAGTTATAAAGTCAGAATTGGGAGTTATATAGTCAGAATTACGAGTTATAAAGTCAGAATTGTGATATAAAGTCAGAATTGTGTGATATAAAGTCAGAATTGTGATATAAAGTCAGAATTGCGTGATATAAAGTCAGAATTGCGTGATATAAAGTCAGAATTGCGAGTTATAAAGTCAGAATTACGAGTTATAAAGTCAGAATTGGGAGTTATAAAGTCAGAATTACGAGTTATAAAGTCAGAATTGCTTGATATAACGTCAGAATTGTGTGATATAAAGTCAGAATTGCTTGATATAACATCAGAATTGTGTGATATAAAGTCAGAATTGCTTGATATAAAGTCAGAATTGGGAGTTATATAGTCAGAATTGGGAGTTATAAAGTCAGAATTACGAGTTATAAAGTCAGAATTGGGAGTTATATAGTCAGAATTACGAGTTATAAAGTCAGAATTGTGATATAAAGTCAGAATTGCTTGATATAACGTCAGAATTGTGAGTTACAAAGTCAGAATTGGGAGTTATAAAGTCAGAATTACGAGTTATAAAGTCAGAATTGTGATATAAAGTCAGAATTGCGAGTTATAAAGTCAGAATTGGGAGTTATATAGTCAGAATTACGAGTTATAAAGTCAGAATTGTGATATAAAGTCAGAATTGTGTGATATAAAGTCAGAATTGTGATATAAAGTCAGAATTGCGTGATATAAAGTCAGAATTGCGTGATATAAAGTCAGAATTGCGAGTTATAAAGTCAGAATTACGAGTTATAAAGTCAGAATTGGGAGTTATAAAGTCAGAATTACGAGTTATAAAGTCAGAATTGTGTGATATAAAGTCAGAATTGTGTGATATAAAGTCAGAATTGCTTGATATAACGTCAGAATTGTGTGATATAAAGTCAGAATTGCTTGATATAACATCAGAATTGTGTGATATAAAGTCAGAATTGCTTGATATAACGTCAGAATTGTGAGTTACAAAGTCAGAATTGGGAGTTATAAAGTCAGAATTACGAGTTATAAAGTCAGAATTGTGATATAAAGTCAGAATTGCGAGTTATAAAGTCAGAATTGGGAGTTATAAAGTCAGAATTACGAGTTATAAAGTCAGAATTGGGAGTTATATAGTCAGAATTACGAGTTATAAAGTCAGAATTGTGATATAAAGTCAGAATTGTGTGATATAAAGTCAGAATTGTGATATAAAGTCAGAATTGCGTGATATAAAGTCAGAATTGCGTGATATAAAGTCAGAATTGCGAGTTATAAAGTCAGAATTACGAGTTATAAAGTCAGAATTGGGAGTTATAAAGTCAGAATTACGAGGTATAAAGTCAGAATTGTGTGATATAAAGTCAGAATTGTGTGATATAAAGTCAGAATTGTGTGATATAAAGTCAGAATTGCTTGATATAACGTCAGAATTGTGTGATATAAAGTCAGAATTGCTTGATATAACATCAGAATTGTGTGATATAAAGTCAGAATTGCTTGATATAACGTCAGAATTGTGAGTTACAAAGTCAGAATTGCGTGATATAAAGTCAGAATTGTGAAATATAAAGTCAGAATTGCATGTTATAAAGTCAGAATAAAAAATTAAAAAAAAAGTTAATTGTGACTTTTTTTCCTCAGAATTGCGAGTTTATATCTCACAATTCTAACTTTATAAGATGCAATTACGAGTTTATATCTCACAATTCTGACTTTATAACTCGCAATTGCGAGTTTAAATCTTGCAATTCTGAGAAAAAAAGTCACAGTTACCTTTTTTATTTTTTTATTTAGTGGCGAAAACAAGCTTCCATAATTTCAGGCATTATTGTTGAATTGGTGAATAGAGATTAAACTTATTAACTATCATTCTTCCTTGTTAATTAATTATTAATACATTTTTGCCCAACCCTAGTCACAATTTTGACAGTAGCCTTGTTTATTTTATAGCACACAATCGCTATTCCAGCCACAGACTGGCATACTCTCCATTTCTGCCAAATACAGTTTACCTACGGCTACTATCGGCTTTATACCTCAGGAAGTTATTGTGCTGCAATATGGTGTCATTATGTTGCCAGATTTTTAAATGATTTCGAGACATCTTAATCTGGGTTTAAAGTGGGTGGAAAACAGTGCCAGCTTTGAAGTTTATGTGTTTAAGAGTCCGTGCTGCCCTGAGGTGAGTTTGGCAGCCGCGGCACCTAAATGAGCGGTTGCTAAATGAAGCTACGCTGGAAAGGAAGCAGCCTGTAATTAGCTGTAATAGCTCGTCAGCTGCATTGCTTACTGAGAAAATAAGAGACCAGGAGAAATTGCTGCATTTACACTGCTCAGCATTAAGTTACAGGCCACTGAAAGTTACAAAAGCTGTTCAACTGCAAACTGAGTTAAGTTAAGTTAACAAAAACATGCTATTAAAGTATTGAAAGATAAAGTGCTGTTGTGGAACTATTGTACAGTGATGATATCAGGGGTTCAGGACTTTTTAATTCTCATATCACTCATAAAAGAGTTCATAAAAAGATTTATTCTATTTCTACGAAACAAATATTTCTTTTTTTTTTTCTAATTTGAGTATAAAGGTTTTAATTGCATTGAAATGTGTACTTCTTAACTGTAAAATAATTATTATCTTATCATTTTGACTGACCAGTCTTTCTACCCCTCTGTCCTGTATCAGCCAGTGTCCCCACTGGAGTCTTCCGGAGACTTACCAGTCCTGCCTGATGCCTAAAGACTGTGTGGTCAGTGAATGGAGCATGTGGGGCTCCTGCACCAAGACCTGCTCGGACCCCAGTGTTCCTCAGGGCACACGCTCCCGCAGCAGACAGCTGCTACGGCTTCCTACTGGAGGAGGGTCCGAATGCCCCAACCTGGAGGAAAGTCAGACCTGTGAACCTGAAGGAAACGGGGTGCCACCCTGCGCTGCGTAAGTACAATGGACATGCTAGTACTGTGTTCTCGGTAGCACTTTATTTTATAGTCCTTTTCCCTGTATACAACACTTTAAAAATGTTACTAACCCCAAACTTTTGAACGATAGTGTATATACATAATTGAGCGATGATACTGTATTCTGTAAGAAGTGATGTGACACCATAGATCTCATACTATTTTTTTCTCCTCAGTTTTCATTACAGACTGTTGACAACGCATAATTCAGTGGATTTACAATAATAGCTGTCAGTGTATAATGTTTTGCACCTGTCCATCTTTGCATATGTCTGCAGTCTCCAGCAAAAGCAGTTAGTCGACTAGCTTTTTTACACCCCCTCCCCACACACACACACAACTTGTCAACTTTTGCTAGAAACTTAAAGCATATGCAGAGATGGACTGATATAAAAACATTTATATGCTATTTTGTTATTCATTACTGCCGCGGGCCAGTAAAAACGTTGGCAGGGCATGTAAAAAACTGCTAGTACTCCTGGCTCAACAGGGTCAGCAGGAAAAAAATCCATATTGTTGATCCTGTGATATCTGTATGCAACAGTCAGTATGAGTGCTTTTGAATTGCAGATATAACACTTCCTTATTTAGACATGACAGCCAGCATCAGTGTACTCTCCTATCACTGCTTGGGATCAAAGGTTTTCATTTAGATGGTTTTGTGTCTGTGAAAATGCATCGCATCATTGGAGTGATGATATGATGTGATATACGGCAACAAATTGATGTCATCTTGTCATATCTCATTATGTGTCAACAAAAAAGAAACATTGTTGCTAGAGTTGCTATTTCGTAGCTCAAAAAGATTTAATGTGGTTCCTAGTCTGTCATTGAAGTTTCACGAGGTTTCTCCTTCGGAGAAATCAGAGTAGTAACAAATGAGACAATTATTGGCGTACATTTTTGCAAAACTCTGAAAACCTTTTATACAATTCACTGCAGTTTACAGCTGGAATGAACACGAGTGGCAGAAAAACACCAATAACTTGTATTCTTATTCACACAAATTATGATATATACTTTTACCAGTGCATGATTTGTAAATGAATACATTTTGACGTTGGCATCACATAACCAGCTCCATATGTATGGCTTTTCTAACGTAGTCAACTTACTCAGTAGCTCACCTGGTACAGCAGTGCACTTGTGATGCAGCGCTCTCTGACATGAGCATGATAAAAGAACTCAAAGACTTGTTGAAGCAAGCAAAAATGGCTCGGCCGCTTCAGAAAATGCATTTTTATCTCACGTTTGCAACCCAGACTTGTTGCAAAACATGCCTGTGGCAACATTTCTGAACATTTCAAAATTGATGAACGTATAATATGTGTAGAGAGCATTCGCTAAATCTCATTATCTTTTTTTTGATTGAGGTGGCGTTTAACAGCTTTTGCATCTGAACTCTTCATATGTTAGAAACACTGCCCGGCCAACAAAAAAAAAAAAAAGTCACTGTTTAGATTTTAATAGGCAAATACTTAAGAATCTATGGATGTATCATTATTACAGTGATTATTATGTTTATTGTGTTTCTAGCATGTTATATGTTTGGCAACGGTTCTTTTAACCCTTAAAGATGGAGTGTGTCGCTTTTCATTTCTTAATGTAGAAAGACACATCATGGCCATATTCAAGGATGACAATGTCAGATTCACCAGGGTTAAAATTGTGAAAGAATGGTTCAGAGAGCATGAAGAATCATTTTCACACATGAATTGGCACCTCTGAGCCCAGACCTTCATTTCATTGAAAGTCGTTGGGATGTGCTGGAGGAGACTTTACAGAGTGCTCACCTCTTGCATTGTCAATACAAGATCTTGACCAAAAATTGATGCACCTCTCGATGGAAATAACATCATAACATTTATTTCCATCGAGAGTTGCATCATTTTTTGGTCAAGATCTTGTATTGACAATGCAAGAGGTGAGCACTCTGTAAAGTCTCCTCCAGCACATCCCAAAAACTTACATTGAGGTTAAGGTCAGTGCCAATTCATGTGTGAAAATGATTCTTCATGCTCCCTCCCAACAATTCTTTCACAATTTGAGCCTGATGAATCTTGACATTGTCATCCTGGAATATGGCCATGATACGTCTTAATACATGGTTGTTTAAGAAATGAAAAGCTACACACTCCATCTTTTAGGGTTAAAAGAACCGTTGCCAAACATATAACATGCTAGAAAAATAATAATCACTGTAATAATGATCCATCCATAGACTCTTAAGTATTTGCCTATTAAAAATCCAAACAGACTTTTTTTTTGGCCGGGCAGTGTATAACAACATGCAGCGTCCAAAGAAGAGACGGCTAAAGAGAGGAATGCATTCACACACGCATATATAATGCAAAAGCACATCTAATGATGTGATGGATGCCACGCTGCATTGTCATGGTAGCATTTCAGTTGAAGATAATGAGGAAATTACGTTGCCTTTCATTGTTCAATTATGACACGCAAGTGCCCTGCTCCCTCCAAAGTCCCCACTTCAAGTGCTCTTCATAGGGATGCTCACTTCTGATTGGAATTCGCCCATAACATCATTATGCAGAAATGTCGCCACAGGCACATTTTTCCAATGAGCTTGGGTTGAGAATGAATGTGAATAGAAGCACAGATCATTTGGTCTGTTAGAATTTGATGAGAAATGTTTGAGCTCACATTAAAATCTTTGACTTTGGCATCTTGGCAAATCTGAGCACAGTTCTCTAGAGGAATATAGTCTTTTTCTCTGGAGGAGAATCTGAGAAGCAGGAGAATTGTGTAACTGAATAATATTATTTTAAGCTAATTTGCAATCAATTTAATCTTTGCCGTCAAGGAGACGCAATTGAGATATTAAATAGATCTCATGTGGGATTTTCCTATCCTACGGGCATGTACATGAAACAAGCACTAAAAACAGCAGTCACTTCTCAGCATGGCCAACTGTAATGCTTTCATGCTCTTAATGGAGAAATGCCGGCGTGGAGCAGGAGGCCCTGTCGGGAGGCGGTTGACCCCTGCTCTGCGTGAGCGGCAGTGCCAATGAGAGTCAGCACATGAGCATATGGAAACGGGGTGAGACGGATCGGGCTGGTCTGTGGTCCCGAGCCAAGAGAAATGCACTGACAAATGGAAGTGATCTTAAGAGCTCGGTGACGCTGCTCTAATCTCGTTCTCTTACAGATGGCCCACACTGGCACATCGTCACAGGACACACAGCGCTTTCTGAGTCTCCCACGTATTGTGAATAGGTAGCTCGAAAAGATAATGTTTTGCAGTTCTGTTTCGCACTATTACGAAAGTAGGAAAGAGAAACCACAAATGACATCTGTTTAATATCTCAATTTCTTTCTCCAAGACAGCAATAGTATTAAATAGAGGTCGAACTGAGATTCTGAAGTCTTCTGCTTCTCAGATTATGAAAGAGCCTAGTTACAGTATAATACTGTATGTTTAGAAGAGATTTCAATTGTTGTGTGCCTTTCCAAATGCTTTTATATTCCAGTTAAATTCCTGAATTAATTTTTTTTTTTAATTCAGGTTTTTCATCTGATATTTATATTTTATTTCTGTTTTATTTCAATTACTGAAAATGAACTTAACTGCTAAAAGTTAAGTAAAGTGTTTACTTTACTTAACACTGCTGCAAGTCTTATCAAACTCTTCCAAGATCCATTTTTTTAAGCATTCAACCATTTGTTTGGAGGCTCTTTGTTTATCATTTGTAATGTCTCTTGCTACAGTACATGACAGTGACGCATAACTCAAAAGTTGTTTTTTTTTGGTGAAGATTTATTACAGCTACAGTATGTGTGACCCAAAGCACAGATTTAGGACATAATAGGCTGTCTAATGTGTTTTATGTTAATTTTAGTTATGCCTGGAGGACCACAGAATGGAGTGAATGTCGCGTTGACGCGCTCCTCAGCCAGCAGGACCGGCGGCGTGGGAATCAGACTGGACTGTGTGGTGGAGGTGTGCAGAGCAGGGAAGTGTACTGTGTCCAGGCCAATGCAGAACTTCTCAGTTACATCAATAACAACAAAGACAAACAAGGTACAGGCTTCTATTTGACAGTGTAAAATTACACAAGTATGCCATTTTTACATGCAAAAGGTTTTTTTTTGAGCCAGTCACCTGAACAAATCTGTGATTGGCTGATGGCACAACAAGAATGTGTTCAGTCCCAAACCGTGAAAACTGACTATCCTGAGCTGTGATAAATAATAATAATAATATTGATTGATTGACTGATCCAAAAATTGATCACTAGCAAAACATCTACTATAATAACATTCAATTTTGTGTTTTATTTGTTACTTTGCAAAAAAAAAAGAAAATAATTTTTGTTTTATTTGATGCCATGAACAAATCTTTCTAAGTTTTTATGAATCCATTAGAGAATCTTTATAATTTCCATTTGATTCCATAAGGGAATTCCATAAATTTCATATGGTGCTGATAATGTAAATGGTTCTTCATGAGAAGAGAAGCTTTTGCTAAAGTGCTGCCAAAAATCTATAGACTTCCTTCCTTCCTTCCTTCCTTCCTTCCTTGCTTGCTTCCTTCCTTCCTTCCTTCCTTCCTTCCTTCCTACTGTCTTTCCTTCCTTCCTTCCTTCCTTCCTTCCTTCCTTCCTTCCATCCATCCATCCTTCCTTCCTTCCTTTCTTTCTTTCTTTCTTTCTTTCTTTCTTTCTTCCTTCCTTCATTCTCTTTCCTTCCTTCTTACCGTCTTTCCTTCCTTCCTTCTTTCCTTCCTTCCTACCTACCGTCTTTCCTTCATTCCGTCCATCCTTCCTACATTCCTTTCTTTCTTCCTTCCTTCGTACCATCTTTCCTTCCTACCTTCCTTCCTTTCTTCTTTCCTCCTTCCTTCTTACCAGTTTTTCTTTCTTTCTTTCTTTCTTTCTTTCTTTCTTTCTTTCTTTCTTTCTTTCTTTCTTTCTTTCTTTCCTTCCTTCCTTCCTCCCTCCAAAAAATAGGTCACTAGAAAATTTACTATAAAAACATTAAATTTTGTAATTTACATGTTGCTTTGCAAAAATGTTTGTCTAACCTCTAAGAACAATGTAATTACTAGAATACAGTACATGGATCTATCTCTTATGTTCTTTCTCTTTCCCTGCCTTCCTCCATTGATTTCCTTCCTTCCTGCCTGCCTGCCTGCCTTCCTTCCTTCCTTCCTTCCCTTGTTCCTTCTTTCATTCCTTCCTTCTGACTTTCCTACCTTCCTTCCTTCCATCCGTCCTTCAAAAAATAGGTCACTAGTAAAATTACTATAAAAACATGGAATTTTGTGATGTATTTGTTGCTTTGCAGAAATGTTTATACCACTAAAACAATGTAAATACTAGAATAGAGTACATGGATCTATCTCTTATGTTCTTCGTCTTCTTTCCCTGCCTTCTCTGTCCGTCACCCTCATGCACATATGCTTGTAAATCTCTTACTCTGTTGTATATATTGCATCAGCATTTCTTTGCATGCTCCACACACACACACACCATCACTTGATTAGTGGCCCACCCATCTTCATAGAAAATACCTTTTTTATCTCTCTCCCTCCTGCTCGCTCTTTTGATGCTCAGAACTGTATGGTGAGCACATTGAAACTTATCGTAACGCACATGTCCCTGCACATTAGAGCAGATGAGCGCTGACTGCATGAAAAGCTCTGGTTAAAGAACCGCTATTAAAACAGGCCACTGGTGGAGCTGCGTATGGTGGGAAATCTGTGTCCTTATCAGCGTGGTGCAGGAGATGCCTCGCTTCACTAGGGGGTAATCTGCACCGCTGACAGCAGATACATGAACGCAGACGGTGCAGAAAGTTGAAGGGAAAATGTGCTGGAGCGTTAGTCAACTGATGGAGTCATGATGTTCTCTCCCTGGGAGGATGTTGTCAGCCTCAAGATTCTTTGATGTGATGAAACCTTCATCAAATCTATCTGGAAGTGATGCTCATTTACATTTTCTTCTAAGAATACAACATTGCACTCGTAGCACGAACAGAACGTTATTTCCCACAGGTGGCCTCACTGTCTTAAAATCAAGAGTTTCCAAAAGGATTTTAAAACAAATGACATAGGATAACTTTTCTTACAATTTGATTCCATAAAGGAACCCTTAAAAGTTTCAATTGATACCAAAAGCAAATATTTCTAAGTTCCATTTGATTCCATATTAGAATCTTTATCAGTTCCATTTGAAACCATAAGAGAATCTTTATAAGATTCATATGATGCCATAAGTGACTTTTTATTACTTCAATTTGATTCCAAAAGAGAATAATTATGTTCCTTTTGGTTCCATAAGAAAATCTTTGTTTCATTTGATGCCATACGTAAATCTTTTTAAGTTCTAGTTGAATCCCTAAGAGAATCTTTAGAAGTTATATTTGATTCCATAGGATAATCTTTATACATTTCACATGATGCTGTAAGCGAATCTTTATAAGTTCCATTTGATTCTATAACAGAATATTTATACTGTAAGTTCTACCAGAAAGACTCGGGAGGCAAGATAACGTAACAACAATATTTAGTAACAATCAGCAAGCAAAATATTGTAAGATAAAGTTCTTTGGCGATGGCCCCGTCCCTAGCTCACATCCTAAAGGTTTGAAGACTGCATTTCCTGCCTGAAGATTAAGGCAGGGGCGTAGCCGACCCCCTGGGAGGTATGGACAGGGACCATCCTGGTGGTGGTGGGGAGTATGGAGGTGAAGGTTGGCGTCAGCATCTGTGTGTCAGTGATCTTTTATACTCCAAGTGTAAGATAATGATTGGGTAGATCTAAACTAATAGGTGACGTAACATTGAGTCTTCCTGGCAGAACTTACGCTAGAGCTTTCAGTTTCATATGATAGCATGTCTTTATAAGTTTCATTTGAATCTTTATAAGTTTCATTTGATGCTATAAGGGAATCATTACTTTAAGCTTTATTTTATGCCATTAGTAAATCTTTATACGTTCCATTTGATTCCATAAGAGAATCTTTATAAGATCCATATGAAGCTATAAGATAATAGTTGTAAGTTCCTTATGATGCCATAAATGAACCTTAATAATCTTCATAAGAGAATCTTTAAAAGTTCCATTTGATTTCACAGTATAATTGGTTTTAAGTGCTATATGATGCTATAGGAGAATATTTAATTTTAATATAATGTCATAAGAGAATCCTTGAGTTCCATATAATGCAGAAAATGAAAATAGTTCTTGATGAGAAGAGAATTCCTTGCTAGGTGCTACAAAAATCCATTGAAGAAGCTTGATTTTTGAGAGTGTAGGAGGAATCTTGTGGCTTTTGACTGTCTGAGATTTGGGCACAAGTAAAAGCTAACCGGCTTATAACTAACATTATCACATTACTGTCTGAATGAAAGTCAGTGGAGGCGATGCCTTAGTACCCTGGATAAATTGCCATGGCATTGGATTGGATTTGGAGTCTACTTTGAAAAAATGTCTGTTTTATAAGGGAACTCAACCAAATGTGACAAAAACCAAAAAGTTTGGCATGGACTGTTTGGCACTTCTGGTAAATGGCATAACCGGAGTTGACGGATAATAGACAATGCTTTCTGTTGTTTTGACAGATATAAAAATAAGTTGTCTGGTCGATTGCATTTCATAAAAAAAATTGAGAAAATAAAAGGTAAAAATCGGAGAGGTGTAAGTGAAGATTTAAGGAGAGAAACAAGAGTGTTCAATATTCTACTGACAGGTAAGAGTAGAGCATGCATCTAATGCAACCCCTGAGCATAACCATGCCTTAATGCTGCTAAAAAGTATATTTTTGATGATCATTCAAAAGTGGCTGTGCATTGTGATTAAATGGATATCATTTTATTTGTATTGTATTTTTTCAAGGGCTCTCAAAAGGTTGAATGGGCTTATATTTTCCCTTATCTGCTGAATTTGATGTCACAGCTCAGGATAGTTAAAGCTAACCAGCTTATGCCTTGCATTATCCCTTTAGAGCTGTCATATCCTGTAAATAGTCACAGTATAGAGCTCGTAGTGATAGTATTTGTATTTGTCTCTTGAATGATGCTTATTAGCAGTAGTTCGCTAGAGTTGGTGTTTGTGTGTTTTGTAGAAGGTCAGTCTCCAAATGGCCAGACGCCTAGTGTCCCTCCTCTCCTGTCTATCACCTTTGAGATCTCAGGTAAGATATTTAACACTTTTAAAATAATATTTTGGGTATCTTTCAACTGAATGTAAATATACCAATATTATTTTGAAAGTATAACCAACTCTTAAGCCCAATGAGTGACTGTGATTATAAAAAAGCATGCCACAGATGAAGTACATGGACATTTAGTTGAAAAAAATAAATTCAATAAAATTTTATTTTTAGTCTTTTTCCTTTCCTTTCTGTATCTGAAATGATGGTCTTTGTTTGATCAAATCTCTTTGCCTGAGGCATGTTTACATATTTTGTTTGCTTAGTCTGTTTACTTTCTGTATTTTTGTAAGTGTTTGTGTCCATAGAGAGCTCATTACAAGCGTATGTACTGATGCAACAGCCTGTGTTGTAGTCAACGCTCTCCTCTGGGCACCAGAGAAGTGACAGAGATTGATTGCCAATGACTGTCCTGCTGACAGCTCCTTACTGTACGCTCTTCCTCAAAAGAAATGAAGAAGCGTTTTGTTTGTATTTGTAAGTGCAATAGGGCCTTTTAAACTAGACCATTCTACCTTAGGTTTCATGGGCTTTATAACATGGGGCGAAGCCAGACTGCAGTTATGTTACTAATCTTGCATATATCGATATGTACAATACCGTTCAAAAGTTTGGGATCAGTAAGATTTTTTTTAAAGAATTAATACTTTTATTCAGCAAGAACACATTAAATTAATCAACAGTGACATTAAAGATTAATCAACATTTCCATTTTAAATATTTACTGATCAGGCATAACATTATGACCACTGACAGGTGATTATAACAGTGATTATCTCATCACGACACCTGTTAGTGGGTGGGATACATTAGGCAGCAAGTGAACATTTTGTCCTCAAAGTTGATGTGTTAGAAGCAGGAAAAATGGGCAGTCTCCAAAACTGCAGCTCTTGTGGGGTGTTTCTGGTCTGCAGTGGTCAGTATCTATCAAAAGTGGTCCAAGGAAGTAACAGTGGTGAACCGGCGACAGGGTCATGGGCGGCAAGGCTCATTGATGCACATGGGGAGCGAAGGCTGGCCCATGTGATTCGATCCAACAGACAAGCTACTGTAGCTCAGATTGCTCAAGAAGTTAATGCTGGTTCTAATAGAAAGGTGTCAGAATACACACAGTGCATCACATGTTGTTGCGTATGGGGCTGCATAGCCGCAGACCAGTCAGGGTGCCAATGCTGACCCCTGTCCACCACCGAAAGCTCCAACAGTGGGCACGTGAGCATCAGAACTGGACCACGGAGCAATGGAAGAAGGTGGTCTGGTCTGCTTTCTTTTACATCACGTGGATGGCCGGGGATGTGTGCATCGTTTACCTGGGGAACACATGACACCAGGATGCACTATGTGAAGAAGGCAAGCCGGCGGAGGCAGTGTGATGCTTTGGGAAATGTTCTGCTGGGAAACCTTGGGTCCTGCCATCCATGTGGATGTTACTTTTACACTTACCACCTACAGTACCTAAGCATTGTTGCAGACCATGTACACCCTTTCATGGAAATGGTATTCCCTGATGGTTGTGGCCTCTTTCAGCAGGTTAATGTGCCCTGCCATAAAGCAAAAGTGGTTCAGTGGTTTGAGGAGCACAACAACGAGTTTGAGGTGTTGACTTGGCCTCCAAATTCCCCAGATCTCAATCCAATCGAGCATCTGTGGGATGTGCTGAACAAACAAGTCCGATCCATGGAGGCCCCACCTCACAACTTACAGGACTTAAAGGATCTGCTGCTAACATCTTGGTGCCAGATACCACAGCACACCTTCAGGGGTCTAGTGGAGTCCATGCCTCGACGGGTCAGGGCTGTTTTAGCAGCAAAAGTGGGACCAACACAATATTAGGAAGGTGGTCATAATATAACGCCTGATCGGTGTATACTGTTCTTTTGACCTTTCTATTCAAAGAATTCTTACAAATGTGTCAAAAATAGGAAGCAGCACAAGGTTTTCAACATTCATAATAATAAGAAATGTTTCTTGAGCAGCAAATCTGCATATTAGAATGATTTCTGAAGAATCATATGACACTGAAGACTGGACTAATGATGCTGAAAATTCAGCTTTGCGTCACAGGAATAAATTGCATTTTAAAATATATTTGAATAGAAAACAATTATTTTAAATGGTAATAATATTTCACACTATTACTGTTTTTACTGTATTATTGATCAAATAAATGCAGCATTGGTGAGCATAAGAGACTTCTTTTAAAAACTTTTTTTTTTTTTTTTTTTTTTTAATCTTACCAACCTCAAACTTTTGTAGGGTATCAATAAATCGCAAGGCCACCTCAGGTTTTTCATCTATTTTCAAACAGCTACCAAATACCAAATCATTCTGCTGCTTGAAGCTAAGCCTGTCCACCTGGGTTTGTCAAAGCAGGCACAGACTGCAAACTTTGATTAGACAGAAAGTTTGTGCAGAAGGTCTAGACCATCTGGCACATAAACAAGGACAACCTGTGCAGTGTTATGCTAACTTAGATGATGCCGCATTACACTGAAATCTGCCTCTCTATTAATTTCGGGAACATGCAGCACTAGAACAGTTGAATGGGGTGAACTGTTATTCCCCATGCTCGTTTTCCAGAGTTCAATCAGTTTTTTTTTTTTTTTGAAGGTCTGTGGCGCAGTCAATCTTCTTGTACTTTTTAGCTCACAATCTGTGCATGTGGAGAACATTTCATTTTGGAAATCTCTAGAGAGCAGAACTCACCACATATCAGTATGTGAAAGCTCCACGAGAAGAGTTTACCCCACTTTGATACCAATGCAGCAGTCATGTCACCTGTCACCCATCAAGCCGACAGGAAAATCCTGTGTTAAAACATTAATGCATCACTGTTGTTTATGTTTTGAGTTTGGATTTTATAGTTTCACACTGAGTCCAGACAGGATTTACGGATTTGGTTCACATTGATTATCCCAGGTGATATCCCAGGTGAATAGGGTTAAAAATGAATAGATATAACCACATTTCACCCATGGATTTATTGATTGATTGATCGATTGATTGATTATCTATCTATCTATCTATCTATCTATCTATCTATCTATCTATCTATCTATCTATCTATCTATCTATCACATATACACATATCCATCTATCTATCCATCCATCCATCCATCCATTGGATAAAGCCAGGTTCAAAATTGTTTCATTTTGTTGACATAATACTACTGAAGTGGCGATTTCTGGCTCAGTACAGGAGAAAAAAACTCATTTTGAGAAAACAGCATTTGAAGATATGTATTGTCTTTGCAATCTACTGATGTGAATAGATAAATTGCAGTATTGTTATTATTTTATTTTTCAGAATTATTTTATTTAATTTTTTCATTCATTTTTAGAATTGTTGATAACTGGAAACATGATCAAATTAGTCAAAATAAACAAACAAAAAAAAGTGCATTTAAATTGTGATCAAATCTGTGGAGATTCTGGTTTTCTCCTGTTTTTCCTTAGCTGAGATACAGCTGGGAATGGATGTTCTTTGGAGCGTGTTAAATGTGGCCATTTGTTGTTTCCTGCAGTTACATAAACCTAATTGTCCGCCATGTGTCGTCCCCATGTGCGAGTCTTATTGAAGTGTTTTAATGCGTGTGTTTGCATTATAGCATCACAACCCGTAGACATTCGGCTCTGCAAGGGAACGTCTCCAAGTACCACGCAGCTGTGTCACATCCCGTGCCCTGTGGAGTGTGAACTGTCCCCGTGGGGCGCCTGGGGGCCCTGCACCTTTGAGAATTGTGATGAACGGGTTGTGAAGAAAGGTAAACATGACTAAAACAATAATATATTCACTGAAAAAGAGTTTACTTGTCAAATACTGAGACACAATATTTTTAAAGAGCTATTTTGCAGTTTATGTTTTGCTGAATATCGTCTGACTGGGAGACTCAGATACAATATTTCCTTTTGATTTCACCATTATCTTAAATTATTGGTCCAGGATGCTGCATTGCAGCATATCAGCAGCAATCATGCAACATAAATGTCTTACAATTTCGATTATAACAGTACATACCCAATGCACACAGTTTGAGTCTAAACACAAAAGGTAGACCTCAGTACAAGAGCTAACATGTGAATCTCACAAAACCATAATAGATGAAGGTAACACTTATTTCGATGGTCCGCTTTAGACATTCTACCAACTATAAGTAACTTTGCAACTCCATTTCAACTAACTTTCATTAGAGTATTAGTAGACTGTCTGCTTTATATCTGTTAACATGTTATTTTGATGCTCCCCAACACACATTCTACTGACTTTAAGTAACTTTGCAACTACATGTCAACATGTCAAACCCGAACCCTAACACCTAACAGTCTACTAGTCTACTAATACTCTAATGAGAGTTAGTTGACATATAGTAGCAAAGTTACTTATAGTTAGTAGAATGTCTAAAGTGGACCATCAAAATAAAGTGTAACATACAGTCAAACCAAAAATTATTCAGACGTTTTTGATATTTTTGATATGTTTTTACTAGTGGGTGCAGGACACTATAGTTAATTTATGTAAGTGAGGATAGCAAAATAAAGTAAACTGTGACATATTATACCCAAAAATTCTTCATACAGTGGACTAAAATTGATAAAAATTTGGAACCAAAAATTATTCAGACTTTGACCTGACCATGTTTTGTTTGTGTTATCTGACATAATTAAGATTATTTTTTTCTAACACAGTTTAACTCTGAGATCTTGTCATATTTTATTACCATTTTTTTAAACTATAGTGAATAAACTGTATTAATAAAGTGTTTGAGGTGTCTGAATACATTTTGGTTTGACTGTAGATAAAAGTCACTTTGGCTGAAAAACAAAAACCATATAGACCTAAGACTATTAAAGTTTGAATTTACTGAACTTTGCCTCTATTAATCTAAGTAAATCTCACAAAAGAACATGTCCAGATAATATTTCACCCAAAACCAATAAACAAAAAAAAAAAAAATGGGTGTAACTTCCGTTAAGCTGTAAACAGTCAGTGAAAGGCTCGCACTATGAACGCAATAATATGTTTTTTATAAAAACTGGGTACAATGAGATGACATTATTATACTCACCCTTCAACCAACGAACATTAAAAGGATATTTAAAAGTGTAAAAGCATCAACAAGGTACTTTCAACAGGCCATGAAAAAGCGCGATTCTTTCCACAGCAATAACGGACGGGTTAAATATAACTATAGTGATATATATCTGTATAATGTGATATACATTGCCTTAATAAAAATTTTTCATGAACTTCAGCATTGCGTGATACTATTTCAAAGTGATTTCCATCATTTTTACAGATAATAAATTGTATTTACCTGTGAAAACAAACCTGGAAAGAGACGTGAGGCTTTGAGGAGAAAAACGAGAGATTCTTCGTGTATTCCAGTGAATTATTAATGGGATATATATCATAAATTATATTGGGAGAACAGACCACAAATGTGTAGTATATGTTGTCCTTTTTCATACTTTTACAGCGGTATGCAAAGGGACAAAAGAAAATAATCACGAGGATTGAAAGCAGTGACTGAAAAGAGCTCTTGCCATAGATATTCTTGTTATAACATGTTACCTTAAAATACCAAGCGTTCCGTTATTCTCGTGATATCTGAAAATAAAACATGAAAGAAAAATTGACAGCTCATTCAGTCAAACTGACGGATAAGCTTTATTTGTAGAGCAACCTTATGATTTGAAACGATTCGTTTCAGTCTTTTTAAAGAAGTTCCCCAAACCGGAAGTGCATCCCATAATTCGAAACCCAGTGGATACATTCTTGAGAGTTTTGTAGGAACCACCCTAAAAAATCAATTTACTGAAAGATCACATATCCACCAAAAATCACCTTTTAGGATGAGTTGGTTCAAATGAACTGGGGAAAATGTCTCAGAAAAAATGACATAGTTTGAAATTTTGTCCTAATTCAGTGACATTTTAAAGTATGGGCTAAAGTGTCCAAATACCACTAGGGATTGAGGCATTTAATAGTCTTTTTCCATCATGTTTATTTGCAGGTTTCAAGTTCAGACGACGTACAATAACTAATGACCCCACGGGTGGTGAGGGGAGCTGTCCTCACCTGGTGGAGGCCATCCCGTGCGATGATCCCAGCTGTTTTAACTGGCAGCTGGTCAAGCTAGAGGAGTGTATCCCTGAAGAAGACATGGACTGCGGAGAGGGAACTCAGATTCCACAGGTCCGCTGCGTCAACAATGAAGGTATTAAACACTGTTGTCTTTTGCAAAATGCCAGGTTTACTGAAGCGCTATTAAGACGAGATTACCTTCCTAAACAACATTTGAGTTATAATTATTATCACAGGATATCTGTCATTGGGGATTGGGATCTCTGTAGTAGTGATGTTCGATTCTTGAACAAATCATTCTTTTAACCTGGTAACTGGTCGAGCTGGTTCATGGAATCGAATAATAACGAATCAAACTGAATCGAACTTTAGTTCCGGGTTGATGATGAAGCAAAACACACACTCATTGTGCAGCACCGAATTAGCCAATAAGCATGTCCAAATGGGTTATTAAACCATAGAACCAGTTCGAAATGAACAAATCAAATCTACAGGAAGAGTTAAAAGTCAGCTTTTCGATCATGTCTGACTCAAAAAGCAACCAAATGTGATGGTTCTAACTGTCAAAGTTTTCTGAGGTACTCCTATTAATTCCTATTATCCTCTTCCTGTATATTGAGTTCTTTTTGTGTTTGTTCTTTTTTTATTCATTAATTTCGAACCCTTTTTGGTTCAGTAACCCATCTGGACATGCTAATTGGCTCATTTGGTGCTGCACAAGAAGCATGCGTGCTACAACAGATGTTCGTCTTATATCATCAACCCAGAACCAAAGTTCAATTCAGTTAGATTCTGTGAACCAGCTCGTCTGGTTACTGGCTTATAAGAATGATTAGTTCAAGAATCGAACATCATGTGTATACATGCATCAGGAAACGTGTTCAGTCACGTATCAAATACACATGTCTGTGAAACTACAGTATAACTAGTCCCATATGAATAGAGCTTAAGAAAACTGTAACTGGAGCAACTGGTTCTAATTGCAAAAATGCAAAAATAATCTCTTGCGTGAAGCTTGCCAGGTGATTATACCGCCAGTAGATTCTCACTTGTGTTCAGACGGCTTCTGTGGCAGAAATCAAAAGTAGGATTGATTTTAAATCCGGTAATTAGCCTGTGGGAATTCAAGCTCTATCCTGGAGGAGGGCATCCGTATCTAGTCTCTCAGCTGGCATGTCCGGAACATTTCCCTTCTCAGCTGGAGCTATTTACAGGGTTAATGCTGCAGAGAGCAGAGGAGTGTAAACATGATGCTAATGGTGATCGTGTCCTCCTCCAGCTCAGCTGCTCAATTAAGACAATCTCAGATGACTGGAGAGACACTTGTATATTTGACCGGCTAAAGACTTAAACTCACTCATAAACTGTCATTCTCTTCAACAACAGTATACCCTAAGGAGATACAGTGTTTCCTGCACCAATATTTAGGAATATACTGTACACCCTTCAAAGGTTTGGGGTAGGTACGATTTTTGAAAGACGTCTCCAATGCTCACCATTTTCCAGTTTCATTACTCCAGTCTTCAGTGTCACATGGTCTTTCAGAAATCATTCTAATATGCTGATTTGCTGCTCAAGTAATATTTCTTATTATTTTCAGTGTTGAAAACAGTTGAGCTGCTTAATATTTTTGTGGATACATTTGTATTTGGTAGATTTGATCCTTTTTTTGAGGATTTATTTGAAGTAGACATTTGTATAACATTAGAAAACAGACCCAAACTTTTGAATGATAGTTTATATCAGCGAACTGATGGTTCATGCAAAAAAGTCTCCAAAAAGTGTTCTAAGAAAAGGTCAACGCTTTTGGTATTTTATCTAATGTAGTGGAATTCACAGTGTGCTGTCTGATTTGATTGGTGTGCTTCTTTTTAATGGATCGGTTGAACCGATTGGCAAATCAGTTTGAATCAGTCTCAGGAGTCTGACTTGCTTAGATGACTCACTTCCTCTTTGATTGGATTGAATGGCTCTTTTGATCACTGAACCAGAGGTTATTATGTCCAAAATAATCCTGAAGTACCTGTGTACTTTTTAAAAAGTAACTTCAAAAATGCTACTTTGTAAGATTAGTGAAATTTAAATCAATCTTATTACTTGTTTACCTGACAGCACAAAGTCAAAGGTGAAGTGTGTAATTTCTGTACCACAATAAAGACTCATATGAAATAATGGGTGAACAGATGGACTCACACCATTGGTTATGCTAGTGTTGCTGTGTCAGAATGCTAAAACAAACAGAGAAATGTTTTGATAGGCAAGTTCACGAGTTCACACTTACAATAATCAGAGTAAAAAGTATGCATATTTGGTGTGCTGACCGAGGGGAGGCTCTGAGCTCGGAATTTGGCCCGAACCCAGAGTACTCCCCACGTATCTCTGGTTAGGATAGTAACCAGGCGAGTGTGAGGAGACGGGGTGGTGGAAGGAAGAAAACTGTCAAGGAACATAGATCAGTTGGCTATAGGCCTCCTCTCGTACTGATTGGATAGGCAATTTCAACGTGTTCCTCCCGAACTTTGTTAATAAAACATCATGAGTCACAGTGTTCAGACAGTGTTCTGACAAGTCTGACAAGTTGTCACCCCTGTATTGCAAGTCTAAAACATCTTGTTAGTTTTGTTAAATACTCCATGTTCTCAAAATGTTGACAGCTTCTTGCATTTTTGTTGTTGCTCATTTTAACTACAGTGCAAATGATCTGGGAAAACGGTCATGAATTTGGAGGAAAATAATGTTTGATAGTTTTCATGCCAAGTCAAATTGTCTGTGGTCTTAACAAAGCATTTTTATAGTTTTTTTTGTGGCCAAGAACTGTCCGACTGATGTGTAAAATGACCATTTACAACTTGATTTTGTTTTTATGTGGCAGATTTATCTGAAATAGTGGATATCAAAGAAACAGACATATTTAGTCTCTTTCAAATACTCATTGTTTATAACCTGGTAAAATTTGGCTAATCCATTATTTCTTCCTCTAAAGTGTTCATAGCAATCTAATGTTTTGCAAATCCTTTGTTTCTTTGTTGTCAGACTAAAAATATCTGAGGACCATAATGGATGTTTGAAGTTAATAACAGTGGATGCTTCCAGTAATTGCAGATGGAATTTCATGGAATTTTTTTATTGCAATTCTACCACATTAAGGCTCGGTATGTTTATTGAGCAAATGCTGAAGAATCTGAAAAAGACAGAACCATCACAGACTCGACAAGGAACCATCTGTTGTTTTCAAGAAATCCCACTGTCACGTGACCACTGTCATTCAGAATCTGCTGTGTGGCCGTGTGATATAACGTCTATGAAATAATAATGTGCAATAATGTTCTCTAGCATCTGCCGCGTGAGCAATCGAAAGCCCCCCGTCCCGCCATAACCTGCCTCACTGTAGCCGCACGCTGTGGCAGATTGATTCCATCATGCACTGATTAAAATTGATCTGCTAGTTGTTTTTTACAGGCAGACTTGGCATCTGCTTCACTCCGACAGTCGGAGAGTGACGCGTACAATATTGCCTCACAAATGGCCACAGTTCTGACACAGATCGATGTAAATATTGTATCTCTATCTGCTACAAGGAAAACTTGGAGTGTCCCTGCTTTTGATAGAAATATTTATTGCGTGTTTGTGGTTCAGTACTCAAGCAGAGAGTGTGTTTTTTCTCCCTAACGTGTCACTGAGCTAAAGCCAAAACCAAGCTGATACTCATCATATTTGGCTCAAAGTAAAAGATATGATAAGAACCCTTGAGAGAGCCTGTGCGTGGTAATGAATGCTGCCAAACACGAACATGCTGACAATTGCACATGTTTTGTTTTTGCCTGTCCCTCAGAACCATCTGTATGATTGCTTTCTACTGTTTTTAGGATGGCACGGTTTCAAAATAGGACAACAGATTGTTTTGAAATGCATTAAAAGCTTGTTTGAGTGAATCATATTTTGCATAAAGAAAATGTTGCCTAATTTTAGGTACATTAACATAATTTGCCTTTTAATGACAGTTAAGTACATTTTATGCCCAAATTTTCATTACCATAATGCATCTGGATGTTTTTTGTAGCTCCCGTTATTCTCGATGGTGATTCTCATTGGTGTTTTTATTTACTGTATTATGTGACAATATTATTATATTATATACTCCAGTATATGATATTTTTATATTTTTAATATTGAATATATTTGTATTAGTGTAATTAATGTTCAATTTAATATTTTAATATTTTTAAAATCAATTTAATTTAATATTTCATTATAATAATTCATTATTACTTAGTATTTTAATAAGCATGAATTAAAGGTAATACAACAAATACTACCTTGATGAATGAATAAATAAGAATTAAAGGTAACACTTTATTTTAGGGCATTTTAACTTGTTGCTTATTAGCATGCATATTACTAGAATATTGGCTATTTATTAGTAATTATTAAGCACATATTAATGTCTTATTCTGCATGACCATATTCTACATTCTTAATCCTACCCAATACCTAAACTTAACAACTACCTTACTAACTATTAATAAGCAGTAAATTAGGAGTTTATTGAGGGAAAAGTCGTAGTTAATAGTTTATATGTGTTCCCTATACTAAAGTGTTACCAAATTAAATAATATCTTTTTATTTTTTTGCATTACAGTAATCAGATTTAATTGCATTACAATGGGTATCATGGGGGGAAATGTCTAATCTAAATCTAAATCTAAAAAGGTTTAAAAATAGGCTTGATTTTCTTGTGCTTGACATGTTACTTGTGCTTCTGCTGTATGAAACCTATGTGTGAGGTCAAATCCACTTACACCAGATGTTACGATAACATAAATTATGAATTTGTGGAAGTGGAAATTGGTCAAGACCCCCTGGAAAACTGTATTTATTTTTAAATACTGTTTAACAATTTAGCTTAAATTCCTGTATAGTTTCAAAACTGTATAGTTTTTACAGCATCCACAGTAAAAATATTCAAGGTAATGTCATGAAGCCAATTTAATACCATAATGTCATTGAACTATTTCTGGATAATGATTTGCCAATACAAGATTGCAGCCGTGCTGAAATCTACAATACAGTAATGTTAAAAAACATTTTCACCCGTGCAAAGGTCAACTATTAACTGGAGGCACTAGATGAATGGTACTTAATGAATTTGAAACATATTGTAACCCCACGTTTATGATACCATGTTTTGTGCTTCAGGTACAGAGGTGGAGAGGGAGATGTGTGCGGATGAGGTCTACCCTGCATCTGTGCCCTGTATGGTTCCCTGCCCTAAAGACTGTGCTCTCAGTCTCTGGACTGAATGGTCCACCTGCTCCCAGACCTGCTCCAGCAAAACCGCCGAGGGCAAGCAGATGAGAACCAGAGCCATTCTGGCTTACAATGCAGGAGAAGGTACAGAAGATATTACATGGGTACTTGCATGTTCTCATTTCAGCAGTGCTAAACTCACTCAATAAATATATATATATATACAGTCAAACCAAAAATTACTCAGATATTTTTTATATATTTTTACTAGTACACTATAGTTCATTTATGTAAGTGAGGATAGCAAAATAAAGTAAACTGTGACATATTATACCCATATTATACCCAGTAAAATTGATAAAAATTGATTTTCTTGCTTTCTCCACCAAATTTGATTTATTGCCTATTATTTATTGCCTTCACCACAAAGGATATGTGCAATAATGCCTTAAAGGTGCAATGTGTAAAATTTTAGGAGGATCTATTGACAGAAATGCAATATAATATACATAACTATGTTTTCAGTGGTGTATAAAGACCTTACACAATGAACCGTTATGTTTTTATTACCTTAGAATGAGCCATTTCTATCTCAAACACCGCGGGTCCCCCCTCCATGTCAAGTCGCCATTATGCGCCGACATGTTTCTACAGCAGCCCTAAATGGACACTCTACAGAGCGTGTTTAGTCACTATGTTGTTGTTCTTCTAAATCGTTCGTGTTTTTAGAGGCAGCTTGCATCGTCACTACGTTGAATACGCACAAAGTAGTAGTAGTAGTCGTCTGGTTTATTAGAAGCAGAGATCGTTCTTTGTTAGAAGTAAGAAGAAAACTCATTGCTTCACACAGGCTATTCTCTGCTGTCTCAGATGACGACATCTTTGTCTTGTGTCGGCCAGACGGCCACCGTAGCTTCTCCGAAAGGGAGGGGTGCGCGCCGTTAGTTGCAGTTCACAACCTCACCGCTAGATGCCGCTAAAATTTACACATTGTATCTTTAAATTTGGCCAAAATTTATCTTTGAAGCCAGCTAAATGATCCCTATGATGCTATAAAATACTGTCTAAATAGACAGTTCACTATCGTTAGGAACAGAGCATTTGTTTTTGTTTTAATTATACTTAAAGAGAAACTTAATATTAAGGCTTAATATACAGTGGCTCCAAAAAGTATTTGGACACTTAAGTAATGCTATAAAAATGTCATTTACATTAGAGTAAACAGCATTTATCGTAATGAAACTTTACAAGCTAAATATTTCACAAAAGATGTTTAATAGGTTTGAAATCATAAATAAAGAAGACAAAAAGTATATGGTAAATGGAATATTAGTTGAACATGCAAATATGGCTCAGAAAAGTGAAGTTAGTTCTGAGTAAAGTCCCAGCATTATATATTTGCGTATGCCATGTTCAGGGATATTTTGTATCTGATACAATGACCTTCATACATTTTAAAGTGTGACTTAAGTGTCTAATTACTTTTCTGGGCCACTGTGACAAGATGACATGCAAAAAACTTGTGATTTTCTATGGTCTGTAGTGCATGAGATTAGCCTTAAAAAGCTGACAGGAGACTGTCAAGGAAAGACTCACACAAGGGCAGAATTTCTCAACCTAAAACCGTCTGAGATTCTGATGGATGGCTCCTCGCTCTCGCAGCGATGTGCTGTGACATCACCGCGAATCAGTGTTCCAAAACTCTTAAATCCACTTTATCTGTTCCAGCAAGGTTTAGTGTCAGTTTACATGAGTGAGCCACTGAGGTAGATGGTGTTCAAGTCAGTCAAACACAGTTTACAACCCATTTTACTTCTGTAATCTGATGTATTTCAGAATAAAATTCAACAAATCTGATTGCTTAAAGGATTAGTTCACTTCAGAATTAAAATTTCCTGATAATTTTCTCATCCCCATGTCATCCAAGATGTTTATGTCTTTCTTTCTTCAGTCACAAAGAAATTAAAGTTTTTGAGGAAAACATTCCAGGATTTTTCTCTATAGATTACTGGAGTACAACGGGTTGAAGGTCCAAATGTCAGTTTCAGTGCAGCTTCAAAGAGCTCTACACGATCCCAAACGAGGAATAAGGGTCTTATCTAGAGAAACGATCGGTCATTTTCACAAAAAAAAAAATATATATATATATATACTTTTTAACTACAAATGCTCATCTTGCACTGCTCTGCGATGCGCCACGCATTGCGTAATCACATCATAGGCGGAAGTACCGCGGTATGGCGAAAAACTCCATCTCATTTTCTCCTCCAACTTTAAAATCATCTGACATTGTTGTTTTACCTTTTTTTGTAAAGGACGTTTGACTTAGTCTTTGCATGTTCACTTTGTAAACACTGGATCGGTACTTCCGCCTACGTGACCTTTCCAATGTGATTACGTAATGCGTGGCGCATCGCAGAGCACTGCAAGACCATCATTTTTGTTTAAAAAGTACTGTATATACATTTTAATTTTTTTTAGAAAATGACCGATCGTTTGCTAGATAAGACCCTTATTCCTCATCTGGGATCGTGTAGAGCTCTTTGAAGCTGCACTGAAACTGACATTTGGACCTTCAACCCGTTGAACCCCAGTGAAGTCCACTATATGGAGAAAATCCTGGAATGTTTTCCTCAAAAACCTTAATTTCTTTTCAACTGAAGAAAGAAAGACATAAATATCTTGGATAACATGGGGGTGAGTAAATTATGAGGAAATTTGGTAACACTTTATTTTAGGGTCTTTTAACTAGCTGCTTATTAGCATGCATATTACTAGAATATTGGGTATTTATTAGTACTTATAAAGCACATATTAATGCCTTATTCTGCATGACCTTATTCTACATTCTTAATCCTACCCAATACCTAAACTTAACAACTATCTTACTAACTATTAATAAGCAGTAAATTAGCAGTTTATTGAGGGAAAAGTTGTAGTTAATAGTTTGTATGTGTTCCCTATACTAAAGTGTTACCGGAAATTTTAATTCTGAAGTGAACTAATGATTTAAGCAGGAGTTATATGCCAGAATGGAGGAGGAAGGGTTAAAAAAAAAAAAGGTTCTGAATATTTGATTGAATGTTTTTAACCCTGTAAAATCTGACTTAAGATACAGTCAAAAAGGCCTTTTTTTTTAAATGGAACAGTTTATTAATACTTTTAAGGTTTATATAGTATGATATAGTGAGAATATGGAGCTCACACTTGAGGAGGAAAAAACACCTCAGTTTGGAGATATGGGAAAAAAAATATAATTTGATAGCTTTAATGTCAATGAGATTTTTATAACAGTATGAGAGACAACTTCAGTAAACTGCATATAAATATCAGTCATCACTCTATGTCTGCCATTAATATGTCTTAATAAGATGATATTAAATGCTTCATTTTATGATCAAAGCTCTGTAGTTTTTACATATACAGTAATACAATGGAAAGCAATGATGATTGAGAGATGAACAAATAAACACTCCTCAAAAGGATCATATTTGATACATTGTAACATGATTTTAGCAAAATATTGATCATGTTGATCATTTAGAGTCCTTATAGATTTGAGTATTAAATATGATACAGCAGACTTTATAGAGTTAAAAATTATGCATTTTTTTCTGTTTTCCTCTCATTTGTCATTTCAGTCTATATCCAATTATCGCTATGCTTTCTCTACAGTGACGTCAATGGTAGTGGCATGGATTACAGTTATGGAGGGTAACACGTCAAAACACCTCATGTTTTTATGGCCTGTATAGTAGTTTCCTGTAGAAGTCATCTTAGATTTGTTTGCATGGTTTGAAGTGAACTCTGAGTCTCTGTTGATTGTTTTACCATCACTCAAATGTGTGTAATGTTAAAACATTTACTTTGTACTAGTCGAGTAGTTCCTGAAATATTTACTCCCTTAAAGAAAAATACAAAGATGCTCATAACTTTTGCTTCATCTCAAGGTCTTACGAGGGTTCCAAAGTTTCCTGAACTCTATGGTACATTTGATTTCTTTTCATCTGTAGAGTGCAGTGTGTACAGTAGATTTAGATGTGTTTTCGGAGATTGTGTTATAGAGCTAGAAAGAGCCCTTAAATTCTTAGTCTTGTTTTCACAAGTTTAATGTTACACCCCCAAAGAATATAAATGAAGAAAGTGATATCTTTCACTTGAATGAATTTGCTTTGAGCACCATTTTCCACTAAAGTAACTGCTTTCAGTTGAGCGATGGCCTTTGGGAGGCAGATAGATTTATCTGACGATGAGTATATTCACCATGTTTTCTGTTCAAGACATCTGCTTGACGTCTGACGTGAGATGCCAAATGCAGCAGTTCATGCAGCAAGACCTTATACATAATGCATGTCCTTGAGAGTCCATTTGTGAAGTCAGCATAGTGATGAAACTCATACTGTAAACAGGAAAACAAAATATAGTCCTCTGGGTCTCTTATGAAACTGCTGTAGCACATTGCAAAAGGCCTGAAACATACTCTACAGAAGTACATGAATGCAAACACTTATGCAAACTTACACATTGTTGAGTTCTAAAATTCAGAGCATTCACAATGCAGTTCCTAGCGCAGTGTACACATCATATTCTCAGTGTTGCCACACTGCATTACTACATTAGTGTAAACTGCTTTCTTCTATGGCCAGTTTTTCAGGTCAAAAACCGTCATGGTGGAGCAACATTTTTATCTTACAGGGTTAGTTCACCCAAAATTGAAAATTCTCTCAGTATTTACTCACCCTATGTCGTTCCAAACCCGTAAGACTTTCATTCATCTTCGGAACACAAATTAAGATATTTTTGATAAAATCTGAGAGCTTTCTGTCCCTCCATTGACAGCTACATAACCACCACTGTGACACTTCAAAAAGTTCTTAAAGAGATTATAAAACTAATCCATATGAATTGAGCAGCTTAGTTTAGTTTTCTGAAGAGACTCGATCACTTTATATGATGAACAGATTGAATTTAGGCTTTTATTCACATATAAACATTGATCAACTTACACATCAGTTGTGGTAAATAGAAGCTCAAGCATGTTTGCTTGACGTGTGAGAACCAGTGAGGTTCATTCTCTTGTTACGCAGCATGTTTGTGCTTCTGCAAGAACCATTGAGGTTCATTCTCGTGTTATGCAGCACGTTTGAGCTTCTGCAAGAACCAGTGAGGTTTATTCTCGTGTTACGCAGCACGTTTGAGCTTCTGAAAGAACCAATGAGGTTCATTCTCATGTTACGCAGCACGTTTGAGCTTCTGAAAGAACCAATGAGGTTCATTCTCGTGTTACGCAGCACGTTTGAACTTCAGCAAGAACCAATGAGGTTCATTCTCGTGTTACGCAGCACGTTTGAGCTTCTGAAAGAACCAATGAGGTTCATTCTCATGTTACGCAGCACGTTTGAGCTTCTGAAAGAACCAATGAGGTTCATTCTTGTGTTACGCAGCACGTTTGAACTTCAGCAAGAACCAATGAGGTTCATTCTCATGTTACGCAGCACGTTTGAACTTCAGCAAGAACCAATGAGGTTCATTCTCATGTTACGCAGTACATTTGAGCTTCTGCAAGAGGTTTGTTCTCGTGAATTAAGCAGGTTCGGTTGAGCTTCTGTTTATGTTCGCTGATAAATGTTTATATGTGAATAAAAGCCTAAATTAAATCTGTTCATCATATAAAGCGATTATATCTCTTCAGAAAATTTGGACTAAACCGCTCAATTCATATGGATTAGTTTTATGATCTCTTTATGAACTTTTTGTAGTGTCAAAGTGGTAGTTGTGTAGCTGTCAATGGAGTGACAGAAATTGCTACAATTTTATCAAAAAGATACTCATTTGCGTTCCAAAGATGAAAGTCTTACAGGTTTAGAACAACATGAAAGTGAGTAAATAATGACAAAATTTTCAACTAACTCGCTAACCCTTTAAGTTAGTGAGTTAGTTGAAGTTGACATGTTTTTATCTAGCTACTTGAATAATTACATACCCAATTTAATGGTCAAGGCATTTGAAGCAGTGCTGTAAGGTGGACAAAATTCCTTCTTTGGGTTTTGTTTTATTTTATTTTGATTTATTTTATTTTATACGAGCCATTTAAACACATGTAAACTAAAACAAACAAAAATAAAAATTCTGTCATTTACTCGCCCTCAAATTGTTCCAATCCTGTAGGAGTTTTCTTTCTTCTGTTGAAGACAAAAGAAGATATTTTGAAGAATATGAGTAACCAAACAGTTAATAGACCCCATTGACTTCCATAGTATGGAAAAAAAAAAAAATACTATGGAAGTCATTGAGGCCCATCAACTGTTTGGTTACACACATTCTTGAGTAAATGATGACAGAATTGTCATTTTTGGGTGAACTATCCCTTTTATATTATTTTTTATCAACAATCAAATGTTTAAGCATTTTAACATATATTCAAAATTCTATAATTTGTTACCTTCTTTTCAGACCATTACTAACTAGTGTTTTATTTCTGTTCTGTGTTTGCTTTGAGGTTAGTGCCAAAGTAGCACAAAAATGCATATTATGTACCAGCATTACTCTATGTACTTTACGTTGTGTATGTTTCTGGCTTAAAACCTGATCATGAGATGTCATTTCAGGAAATCAATTCATTAGAAACACCCACAGAAATAAACCAGTGAGTGTGCTTTCTTTGATTGCAGAACATCTTCTAAAGGGCTCAACATCAAGATTCTGTGGAGGCGTTCACAACGCTGCATAGTCAAGCTTCATAGAGACACAAACGTGTTCCTGTGGGAAGACCACAAAAATTAATTTGAGCTTTTCACACTTCAGTTTGTTCATTCTTAACCCTGGGTTTTTGTTTATACTTTACCTTGGGTTATAATTAACGGTAGCAGTCAACAAGGTTTCACGCTGTACATTTGTAAACCCTGGCTTACATTCTTATTTGCATATTTATGAGTTTAATATCATTGATTTAGGAGTTTACTTCGGATGCTGAACAGTTTTACTTACTGCAGCTATAAGGAGTTCATGAATATTTTATGAGCTAACCACTGAGGCAGTTTATGATTGGTTGTCTGTTTCTAAACTGCATTGATTCCATAGCTTGTGTGGGTGATTCTTCAGTCCATTAAAATTATTATTATTATTATTGCAGAAAAATACTCTTTTTTGCATTCTAGATTATAGTATCTCTGAAAGTATTTAGTTTTATTCACTCTAATAAAGTTTTCCTGCTTTTGAAAGGTTAAATTAGCCTCTATCATCTTTATTTTTATACTTTTTCTAAATGCTTTTATAAGAAAAATACATACTTTCAATCCTTTACTGTCTCAGAAAACAAACTTGTTTTTCCAAAGAAGGTTATATTTAGTTATGATGAAAATGAGAAGTGACTCCTTTTTCGTGACATTAAAAATTAGGTGTCATTACAAAACCGCTTAGAGAATTATAATTTAGAGAAACTGTTTTAACAAATTAAAAGTTATTGACTGCTATCTCTTTTGCTATTTTAGAAAGTTTAAAGCTTACATACTGTAACTTTTTCTCCAAAATGTGAGAAATGTCATCACGATCACAGACAATCTCATATGATACCACATTATTCTTGAAAGCTCATCAAAGCCACTATCAGATCTTTATTCCAGGACGTGATAAATGTTTTAACACAGATTAAACATCATTTGAAGAAATATGAATTTTTTTAAAGTGTCAAACGTGCCTTGAACTGAAGAATCACCCATGTAACTTTTGCCATCACAATTCAGGGTTCAGGATGACAAGAAACATTGCTTACCCAGGGTTAAACAGTAAAAATAGAGCCAGATTTACTAAATAGGGCAAATTAGCATGAGCCAACAATCCCATAAAGTTCTACAGGTGATTTACTGACAATGCGGACATTTAAGGATTAGTTCACTTCAGAATTCAAATTTCCTGATAATTTACTCACCCCCATGCCATCCATGATGTGTAAAGGAATTCAGGTTTTTGAGGAAAACATTCCAGGATTTTTCTCCATATAGTGGACTTCACTGGGGTTCAACGGGTTGAAGGTCCAAATGTCAGTTTCAGTGCAGCTTCAAAGGGCTCTACATGATCCCAGACGGGGAACAAGTCTTGTCTAGCCAAACGATTGGTCATATTCTAAAAAAATAATACATATTTATATCATTTTTAACCACAAATGCTCATCTTGCACTAGCTCTGCGATGTGCCAGGCATTACGTAATCACGTGGGAAAGGTTACGCGTGACGTAGGCGGAAGTACCGAGCAAGTGTTTACAAAGTGAACTTGCAAAAACTAAGCCGGCCTTTACAAAAAAAAAGGTAAAACAACGATGTCAGACGATTTTGAAGTTGGAGGAGAAAATGAGATGGAATTTTTCGCCCTACCGCGGTACTTCCGCCTACGTCAAGCGTGACCTTTCCAACGTGATTATGTAATGCGTGGCACATCACAGAGCAGTGCAAGACGAGCTTTTGTGGTTAAAAAGTATATAAACTTTTATTTTTTTTAGAAAATGACCGATTGTTTCACTAGATAAGACCCTTATTCCTCGTCTGGGATCGTGTAGAGCTCTTTGCAACTGCAATTTGGACCTTAAACCCGTTGAACCCCAGTGAAGTCCAAAATCCTGGAATGTTTTCCTCAAAAACCTTAATTCCTTTTCGACTGAAGAAAGAAAGACATAAACATCTTGGATGACATGGGGTAAATAAATTATCAGGAAATTTTCATTCTGAAGGGATCTAATCCTTTAAAGATCACAGCCAGATAATTTCCAAAATAGCAAAGAGCAGCGCAAATTTTTGTAGAGTCACAAACAAGCAAAGCCGATGATAATCAGGTGCGTGTGATCTAACAACTTAGGCGCAAAGTGGCTTAAAGACATGCTTTTTTGGGGTGTTAAATAATGCCGCAAATACTAGTAAACTGACTAGTTCAAACCTTAGTAAATCATGTTGCTTTATTCATTTACTGTAAATACTCTCCTCCCATAAATATTGCGTCTGAAAGGGAAACTCCTGCAAATGCAATAATTTGTGGTCAACCACAAAAATAACTGTGTCCATGCCTTTTCAGTGCTAATTTCTCACTGTGTGTTTTTAGTAAATCCTGACAGGCCATTTTTTTTAGTAGTTTTTCAATGCCAAAAGAGGTTAAGCTGTTCGTAAATCTGGCCCATAGTGTGAAAAACCCTATTATTACCCTTGCCCAATGGAAACATAATAATCACCAATGTAATGGATCTGACAGTCAAAGCCAATAACTTTAATACTGTGCATGTTATAAAGTTAAAGCAGGCAGTCGTATGCGCTCACTTCCTCTCGTAACGCTCTTGCTTTGATTCACAGGCCCACTGGGCTGCTCTGTCATCTGCAAACCTGTAAATGTCAGCAATTATTTAGACACACCGCGCCGCTCTCCACCGACTGCATCGACTTTCTGCCACTTGTGAGGAATTAGGAGGCGGCAATTATGTGGAGTGTTTCGTCTAAATCAATTTAGAACAAGTTTAAGCAACTGGAGACGTTGCTGTTATGTTGAGATTTGAGAAAATGAACACTTGACCTGTCTCGCTCCAAAGGATGCAAGCTAGAAAGAAAAAAAAAACATGTAATAAATAAGGTCTTCGTATGCATTTGCTGTACTAAAATAACCTATGCAAAGATTTTAATATACACTATTGTTCACGGTTTGGGGTCAAAAAAGCATGTTGAATTGCACTAATATAAAAAATGCATTGCATTAACAGTGCTTGCATTTTAATACATTGTATTTTCAGGGCTTGCATTTTTAGGGGGCTGAAATTCAACATGATTGTACTGTATATTTAAGCTGTGAATATTTGAACTGAAAACATTTCACTTTTTTAAAGGGACCTATTATGCCCCTTTTACAAGATTTAATATAAGTCTCTGGTGTCCCCAGAATGTGCCTGTGAAGTTTCAGCTCAAAATACCCCAAAGATAATTTATTAAAGCTTGTCAAATTTGCCCCTATTTGGGTGTGAGAAAAAACAGTTTTTGTGTGTGTCCCTTTAAATGCAAATGAGCTGCTGCTCTCAAGAAGAGGGTGGAGCTTTAACAGCTCATGCTTCGGTTGCTCAACAACAACAAAGCTGGAAAATCTCACACAGCCAAAATGATGATTGTCAGTAACGGTGTTCAGCCTTACATTGTTCAAACCGGAGTCGACACTGATGGAGAGACTCAGGAAGAAGTTACAACTTTTAGAATGAATCTAGACGTCTCTGAATGGTTAGTGGATAAATTTATGTAGCTGCTG
This sequence comes from Ctenopharyngodon idella, assembly GCF_019924925.1. NCBI lineage: Eukaryota > Metazoa > Chordata > Actinopteri > Cypriniformes > Xenocyprididae > Ctenopharyngodon > Ctenopharyngodon idella. Next base: position 30,569,475 of record NC_067235.1, read on the forward strand.
TAGCTGTTATTTAGAAATTGTATTAATATTTCACAATATTGCTGTTTTAACTGTATTTTTGATCAAATAAATGCATTGATGAGCATAAGAGATTTATCTTATAGAAGGATGGTGTATGTCTGGTTGTTTTTTTGTTATTTTCAATGGACTTCACTTTCATTTTACTGTAGCTGAAGTCTTCTCCTGAGTTGACATGCTGCTTCAACGCTTCTAGTGTGAAGAACCTCAAGCTGTCGTAGCGTGACAAGACGCCCGACACGTCTGGTGTAGACACGTGTCAGACCTAATGCATGTCTTCACACTCTTGCAGGAGGTTCCAGCTGTCCGAACACCAGCGCCCTACAGGAGGTGCGGAACTGTAATGAGCATCCTTGCATCGTGTATCACTGGCAGACGGGCCCCTGGGGACAGTGCGTGGAGGACACCACCACATCCACCCTCAATACCTCCTCCAGCGCAGACAAGTCCACCTGCACAATGGGCGTGCAAACGCGCAAGGTCATCTGCGTAAAGGTCAATGTCGGACAGGTGCCACCCAAAAAGTAAGATTTTTTTTGTTTTCCATTCTCTGAAGAATTCTGTGTGTAAATGACCTCTTATATGATTGGCTCACCTGTTTGCATTTGAAATGAGTGACAATGCTTACAGGTGTGATTTGCTGTTGGGTCCAGTATAGTTGGCATTGCACGATCCTTCAGCAACTTCCTTTTTGCAAAGTTGTTGTAATAGATGGGCTAAGTTTCAGAATACTGAATGCTGTTGATATGTAAAAATGGGCAGTCATATGTTAATGTGCTCATAATGGCTCATAATATATATATACAGTGTGTGTGTGTGTATGTGTGTGTGTATATATATATATATATATATATATATATATACATATATACACATATCATATATACACGTGTATATATACGTGTGTGTATGTATGGTATATTTTTGTGCCATTGCTTTTATGATACATTTACTTCCAAATTCCCATTATTGACATTTTACTTTTTTTTGTGATTCCCATAAAATAATACAGTAGCATAAAATATAACATAAATTTTTTTTCTAAATTTTAAATCAGCTTAAAGGCAGTGCAATAATATTCAGTAGTACCATAATATATATATATATATTAATTTATACATTTACATTTCACAATGCAAGAAATCTTGGTCCTGGAATGGTCCTAAAAATAGTATAATTTCTTTTGCTGTACTACTTTTGACTTGGGGTGAAATTTGACATGGACATATTCATGAGACAATTCATGACATAAATGTAATCTTAATTTTGGCCATTTTATGTTGCAATATTAACATCTTTTATAATGATGTAAGCACATATGGAGTGGATCTTACCTCAAGTTGGTGGTGATGGAGGATTCGTCAGAAGAAGATGCGTTGCTTGTGTTTGAGTGGCAGATTGTAATTGCTCTACAGATGTCTGCGTGCTCACAAACCCTATCATTCCACTGCAGACAGACGAGGCTGCGGAAAGCTGAATAAACATGGAGTCACAAACAGGCTAATTAGCACAGTCATTTTCAGACTGCCTAATTTCCTATTGATGATAATAGCAGTAATTAAGAGGGCTTGATTCTTTAATGCAATTTAATCACCACTAGATGAGGGGCCTCTTGAGGCTTAGCACAAACAAACCCCCTAAAAATACATCATTGATCCACTTAGACAATGTCCTCCTGACAGTCCTTTGTGGAAACAATAGCATAGGGTTTTTGGCAAAGACAAATTGTGGCTTAGCTATTATATAGCATTTTCCACTTGCTTTTAACCACTTAAAGGAGTAGACCGTTGTGTTTTAGTCTAGACTGCATATGATGAAAAGTGCAATGTGATGTAGTGTTGAATTTAAGGATTGCAACAAATAATAATAATAATAATAATAATAATTTTCAAAGACCGTTGTGTTTTAAGTCTAGACTGCATAGGGTGAAAAGTGCAATCTGATATAGTGTTGAATTTTAGGATTACAAAAAATTAATAATAATACTTTCTTTAAACATTCCAGCCATTTTTTGTTGTTCAGAATGGGGTAGAAATTGCATTTGTTCTCTGTAAATGTTATGGTTAAGGCCCGTTCACTCCAAGAACGATAACTATAAAGATAACTATATTTGCGTCCACACTAACGAACGATAACTGTTTATTTTAAAGGGGTGGTTCATTGCGATTTCACTTTTTTAACTTTAGTTAGTGTGTAATGTTGCTGTTCGAGCATAAACAACGTCTGCAAAGTTACGACGCTCAAAGTTCAATGCAAAGGGAGATATTTTCTTTTACAGAAATCTCTGTTTAAGGACTACACCAAACGGCTGGTAGTAACTAGAACGAGCTTCTTCCTGGGTTGGTGACATCACTAACCCTAAAATTTACATAAACCCTGCCCCCGAGAACACACAACAAAGTGGGTGAGGCCATGTTATTGCAATACAGTACTTAACACAAATGCAATAGCATGTCATAAAAGCAGTATGACAACATGACAAGTTATAGCCGTAATGAAACTAAACTATACCTGTTCTATCTTCATGCAGCATATATTCTCTGGCTCTGTACGATCTTACAATAGATCCACACGAGCGATTTATAGATTATCATGACAGAATATGCTAATCAATGACTTTAAGATAGTTAACTCCACATCAGCTACATAAATTCATCAACTAACCGTTCAGAAACGTCCTGTTGCATTCTACATGTTGTCACTTCTTCTTGAGTCTCTCCATCATTGTCCAACTCCAGTTTGAACATAAAAGGCTGAACAGTTTCTGACATTTTCAGTGAGTCTACGTGAGGTAATCGGCGCTGCTAACACCAGCTCTTGAAACTCCGCCCTCTTCATAGGAGAAGCAGCTCATTTGCATTTAAAGGGATACACACAAAACGGAGCGTTTTTGCTCATCCTCAAAAAGTGACAAATATAACATGCTATAAAAAATGATCTGTGGGGTATTTTTTAGCTAAAACTTCACATACACATTCTGGGGACATCAGAGACTTATTTTACAGCTTGTAAAAGCGGCATTATATGACCCCTTTAAGCTCGCACGCTGCAGTTTCAAAGTATGTACAACATGTCATTGAACATGTTGCATTTACACAGCTTTAACCAGCAGATGTCCTCAGCATGCTATGTTTCGAGTGAATCTAGCTAGTGTAATCGATCTAATCTAACAGTGAATTTAGCTGACCTAGTCAATATAGTGGAATAAAAACAACACCTAGTCTTTTTCACTGCAACTTCAAAGAAAAAAAGACAATGTTGTCGAAACTAGCACTGGATACCTGAGGTAATTTAATGTTCTCCACAATGTCATCTGCCATTTTAAATGTGCGAGCCCTTCAATTAGAATGGATTCTGATTGGCTGTCAGTGTTTTATCGTTCAACAGCTAGAAAAAAAAAGTAATTCTGAAAGTGATCCCATGATATCGTTCTTCTATATCGTTATCGTTATAACTGTGGTGAGGACGGTGCTATTCTTTTACTGTATATTTAGAATGATTTTTAGAAATGTATCGTTATCTTTATAGTTATCATTCTTGGTGTGAACGGCCCTTTAGGCTTCTGTTATGTGATTTTTGTATAGTGAAAAATGAACATTATATATCAGATTGTAGTCATGTGGTTGAATCTGGAGTTGAAAAAGTAAGAGATTCAGAGGTGCCATTGTTACATTTTGATGAAAGATTATGATGACAAGCATATCTATACCTTGGAGTAGTGTGCAATAAAATGATGAGTTATAATGAATTAAATTTCGACAGTTGTCAATGCCAAAACGTTGTAGTGTTTATGTGGCTTTAGAGGCATTTGATGTGACTCATAACAAAATCAAAATTCACATCCTCACTCAGACCTGCATTTCATTTTGAATATCTTGTTTAGACTTGCGCTCAGATGTCGTGTTTTTGCCCAGGTCTGGGGCAGGAAGAGCTTACGCAGGTTTTCCTGCCCTGAGCCACTTTGTGTCACTCACAGCGTCAGATTGAGAAAAAACTCACAATCACACAGACAGCGATGTTAAAGCTCAGGGCCCGGACCTTTGATGCGCCTCATAGAAACTGACAACTGCTGCTGCAGTGTTAGTTGTTTTTTTAGGCTTTTTATGATACTTATCTAGACAATATAGTGAAGAATGAGCCGGAAACAAATGTCAAGAGCATGTGCGCTGCCACTGTGTCACGACTGTGATGGTACAAGAAGGAGGAGACTTCATAACACTCAATATTACATGCATAGTTTTCACACGCTATTCAGCATGAGAGCTTTGGTTTCTATCAGATGCCTTTTTGTTCTTTTAGACTTGATTGATTTTAGGTGTGCATTTCATTTGGACTCGTGCAGCCCTAAAATGAGACAGTGATGTTATTGTTGTAACGTATCTAGTGGCTGTAATGAGCGCACAAGGAGTGTAAACACAACAGTCTTTAAATGAGACCTATAATGTTCCTTTTACAAGATGTAATATAAGTCTCTGGTGTCCCCAGAATGTGTCTGTGAAGTTTCAGCTCAAAATACCCCACAGATCACTTATTATAGCTTGTCAAATTTGTCCCTATTTGGGTGTGAGCAAAAACACACAGTTTTTGTGTGTGTTCCTTTAAATGCAAATGAGCTGCTGCTCCCGGCCCCCTTTCCAAAAGAAACAACAACAAAGCTGAAGAATCTCACGCAGCCAAAATGACGACTGTCAGTAACAGTGTTCAAACCGGAGTCGGACACTGATGAAGAGACTCAGGAAGAAGTTACAACTTTTAGAATACAGCTGGACGTTTCTGAATGGTTAGTGGATAAATTTATGTAGTGGAGTTGATTCAGCTCATCGACTAGCATGTGGCGTCATGTTAATCTTTTGTGCAAATCCAGCGTTGAATTGACCCTCGTTTGTGAAGCAGTCCGGCATAAAATGACGGCATGGCAAAAACACTCTACTACAACAACTCTTCCTCTTCTCTAAAGCAGCCCAACATGGCCTCACCCCACTTGTTGCATGTTCTCGGGGGCAGGGTTGACGTAAATTTTAGGGTTAGTGATGTCACTAACCCAGAAGAAGCTTGTTGTAGTCCCTACCAGCTGTTTGTTGTTAAATAGCGAATTCTTTAAAAGAAAATATCTCCCTTTGCATTGAACTTTGAGCATTGTAACTTCGCAGATGTTGTTTATGCTCAAACAGCAACAATACACACTAACTAAAGTTAAATGAAGTTAAGTGAAATCATAATCAACCACCACTTTAGTAATAGATTCAAACACAAACACACAGGAGAATAACTGGAAATTAGTATACATAACCACATATAACAAAAATAAACATGACTGAACCATGAACAGAGGAAAGTAAGGGCTTAAATACACAGGGTAAGATAATTAACTGGAACAGAAACAGGTGCGTAACTAATCAGAAACCATGGAAACAAACATGCAAACAGAACTCAGGCAAACCAAAACAGGGAACTGATTGAAAACTAAATCAAAAAACAAAACTGAAATTATAAAAATAAAAGCTAATTCAAAATATTAATAAATACTATATAATAATAGTATAAAGATAATGCTAACACTAGAATGAGCAAATGCATTATCTGGATCTGCTTGAAAAATCTTTGTTGTCAAAATATAATTGCTGAAGAAAAAATTTTGAATATTTTGTTTGTTTCTCCATTTAAGTAGAAGAAGTTGTCCTTGCATGACTAGCTTCTGGATGATTTATTCTGCCCACACTACTTGTCAGGTCAAAAATGTTGTACTTTAAAGGAATATCCTATTAGAAGTGATTAACAGAAGCGCAAACAGTGTTATAATAGTTTTTCCAGAAACTCTAATGAGCTACTTCAGTGAAACCTTCAAGGAAATGTGATCCCTCACTTGATGCTGCCGGTTATGACAGTTAATCCTAATTGAAAAAAATGACAACTTAGAGAGGGCAAGGGAACGATGCATTTGTTCTTCCTCACCGTTAAATGTATGAACTGTTTTTATTTTTAAATTATGCTACTCGAACATTACCAAGCCCTTTTGCAATTTAATCCTTTCTGTTTGTAACAATAACAGTTCGCAACAATTTAGTTTAATTTTTAGTAAGTCATTTCCGTATATGATATTGCAGTTTAACAATTTGCACTCTTAAAAACTGTAGCAGATCAGAATAGTCATTTTAGCCATTCAAATAGTTGAGAATGAGCCATTGCCTGTCTTGAAGTATTGCTAATGCGCTGTCAGAAATTTACCCAATCTCCAGGAGAGCCCTGCACACCCAAACTGGATTTGTTTCCCTGGCAGGATTTACCGCTTCTGCTATTGGTATTACGAATAAATCGGCCTTATATATCTGTTGCTTTATTATATTGTGGCAGCTTTGCAACCCTCATGAAACATGGAGCACATGGCGACTCCCTTCACAGTGGAGGATTTGATCAGAGATCAGATTACTGAATGCCCCTCTGGTGGACTGTTGCATCCCTGTTTATCTTTATCCGTGGGAATTCGACCGAGCCGGAGCAGTGCTTAAAATACAGAAGCAGATTAAAACTAACCCCTGATCTTAAATTGAGGAGCTGTAACAGTGATAAAAGAAGAGTATTACCGAGTGACTGACTACTGTAACAGGATGTGAGGCCTTATCTGCCTCGTCTGGCTGGTACATAATGCAACCATGGAGCAGGGAAAATATGATTGGAAAAAAAAGAGGCATTGTTGTGCTACAGATGCTGCTGAGCCTTGCTCAACAAGGATTCTGATGTAATCCATTGTACGGAGTAGGGCTGAGTAATATAGCTAAAACAATCTTGATATTTTTTAGCCTTCTGATGATACATATACAGTATCTTCATATTTACTTAATGCATTTGCTTTGAAATGGCTTAAAGGCAAAGTTCACCCAACAATTAACACCATAAACAAGATATTTTGAAAAATACCTGTTTTTTGTATTATTTGTCCATACAATGAAAGTCAATGTGGTCTAATGTTGTTTGAACCCCAGTGTTGTTCAAAAAGTCTTCTTTTGTGTAGAAAGTCAGTCATATGGGTTTGGATTGACATAAGTATGAGTAAATTATGAATTTTTTTAGGTGCACTATACCTTTAAAAAGGTGGGTGGTACCTGTATACCATTATAGTCAAATTATTTCAGACTGTGTATTGTCGCCAGCGCAAAAACTACTGTCAGGTTTAACTAAAGACACGCAGTGAAAAATTAACACTGAAAAGGCATGGACACGGTTATTTTTGCGGCTGATCTTATTGCATATGTATTTATTTAAATGAGTATTTAAAAGAATCATGCAAGGTGATTTACTAAGGTTTGCGCTAGTCAGTTTACTGGTATTTGCGCCATTATTTACCGCCCAAAAAAGCACGTCTTAAACCAGACGGTAACTTGCGCTAGTCTTGGTAGATTGCGTTGGTCATTATGGAAATGATCTGGCTGCGTCTGTGTTCTTTAATTTGAGCATTGTCAGTAGATCATGTGCAGAACTTTCCACTCCCACTTTTTTTTTTGTAAATTTGGCCCTCTTCAGAAGAGGTTTGAATTGATTTCATTTGAACCGATACAAAAAAATGGCACACACTTCTAATTCTAATGCTGTTTTGCAAATGCAGTTGCGGTCCAGATTGTTTTGTGAACCAGTCAGTGTAATGCAGCTTTATAAAGAGGTGTTATTGAAGGATGGAGCTGTTGAAAACTATATTGGACTCAACAGCAAAACTCCAGCTTGTGTAAAACAAAGCACTGTTACTCATTTCACATGCAAAGATAGTGTGTTCTCAGAAATCTTACAGGCACAGCTGTATAAATGGACTGTTTCATTTGAAGGGTCAGAGATAGTGGAAAATCCTGTTAAAGCCTAGACTAAAACAGTCAGTGATACTCAGAGGAAAGATAAAATGCTACAAAAGTGTAGAAAACATCCCATATAAGAATTCTATTTATTTATTTATTTATTTATTTATTTTTTTGGCACAGGCAGCAGAGAAATGTAAAGTGAAAGTTTGAATCCTTGTGTGACCTGCAGTAGTTAAGCCTGATATATAAATCTTATTTAGACGATTGGGTCTTTGGTGAAAGTGCGACACAGAGATCTCAGTGTATTCCTGGGCTCTTCGTCCACCTGCTTTATGTGATCAAATAACATGCGAGTCACATTTTCTTGCACTGAGTGTCCTGGTAATAAATCCCTGTGTGTGTTTGTTGTCTTAGATGTCCTGAAGCCCCTCGGCCAGAGTCAGTACGACCCTGTCTGCTGCCCTGTAAGAGAGACTGTATAGTGACACCCTTCAGTGAATGGACAGAGTGTCCCACATCCTGTGAAGCAGGTATTCTATCATTCCGTCTGTCTGTCTGTTGTTCTATCTATCTATCTGTCTGTCTGTCTGTCTGTCTGTCCATCCGTCCGTTCGTTCTATTTATCTATCTGTCTATTTACTGGTCTGTTTGTCTGTCTGTCTCTGTCTGTCCGTCCGTCCGTCTGTCTGTCTGTTGTTCTATCTATCTGTCCGTCCGTCCGTCTATTTACTGTTCTGTCTATCGTTCTTTCTGTTTATTTATCATTTTGCCTATCTGTCCATCCGTCCGTCCGTCCGTCTATTTACTGTTCTGTCTACCATTCTTTCTGTTTATCTATCATTTTGTCTATCTGTCCGTCCGTCTGTCTGTCTATCTATTTATCTATCTGACTGTCTGTCTGTCTGTCTGTCTCTGTCTGTCCGTCCGTCTGTTGTTCTGTCTATCTATCTGTCCATCCGTCCATCCATCCGTTTGTCCATCTATCTATCTATCTATCTGTCTGTCTGTCTGTCTGTCTGTCTGTCTGTCTGTCTGTCTGTCCGTCCGTCCGTCTGTTCTATTTATCTGTCTATCTATTTACTGGTCTGTCTGTCTGTCCGTCCGTCCGTCCGTCTGTCTGTTGTTCTATCTATCTGTCTGTCCGTCCGTCTGTCTGTTATTCTATCTATCTATCCGTCCGTCCGTCATTCTATCTATCTATCTATCTATCTATCTATCTATCTATCTATCTACATGTCTGTCTATCTATCTATCTATCTATCTACATGTCTGTCTGTCTATCTGTCTGTCTGTCTGTCTGTCTGTCTGTCGTTTTTTCTCTCATTCTATCTATCTTTCATTCTGTCTATTTATCTATTGTTCTATCTTTGCAGGTGTGAACGGGCAGAAGAATAAACAGTTTCGATATCGAGTGGTCATCCAGATGCCAGCTAATGGAGGTCAGGAGTGTCCGGACGTCCTTTATGAAGAGAAAGACTGTGCAACTCCATCTGTCTGTCCGGGTTACAGGTACACCTTTACCCACAAGCACTCCGTCTACACTTATCAGTTATTCTGAGCTCTGTTTGACATTTATTGTTGACATTCAGTATAGATTTTTGCTCAAATTGACCTTCTTGAGTAAATGAAGATATGTACACCTATAGGAATAGTCTACCCAGAAATATTCTGTCATTATTTATTCAACCTCTCATCATTCAAAACCTGTATGCAGTTCTTTTTCTCAGTTCTCAAAAGCAAAATGGTTCATTCTGATGAAAAGAATGAAGTCAAGTAAAACTGCTATCAGATTGTGGACAGCTTAATTCAAATGAGTTCATTTTCTAAGGCAGTGGGTTTCCTGATATTTTTTAAAGTTAAGTCAGCTAATTAGGATTTGCAGTGTGCTAACTGATCAACCTCTGCTGATAATTATAATGATATCGCTTTGAAATTGCAGGTGGAAAACACACAAGTGGCGTAAATGTCAGCTGGTCCCATGGAGCATCCGCAGAGACAGTAAAGGAGCTCAGGAGAACTGTGGAGCTGGAGTCCAAACTAGAGGTACGTCAACTGTCATGTACAACATTAATCTCCTGACCTCTGACTTTTCACCTAACCTGACACTTATGCACTCACATGGGCACATTCACCAAACAGTGTTTGGCACACAGCATTCCTGCTCATTAACTAAACATCCGCAATCGAGAATTGCATCATGCAGATTGTGTTCAGCACAGATTTTGTGCATATTTGCATAATTCCTTTAATCAGATGCTCAACAACTCAGACAATGTGCGCACAATTCGTTCTTATTCAATTCCCCCACACTGTCCAGATACTGTTTCTGTAGCTGTGCAATCTTATGCAATAACCATAATTTTGGTACATTATCTGATCTAAGATCTCCTCTTGAATCTGTGAATTTTTATTGCTTTCTTTCAGAACGGCTAATTTGCGTTCTACTTTATTCCTCAGAGTTTGTTGCGTTATTATTTGCAGTTTTCCAGTTGAAGTCAGCAAAGTGTTTTCATAATCGTTTTTATCCACAGTTGTTTTAGGTTCTTTTCATGCCTTTTTGTTACCTCTTTTCTCTCTTAACTCTTTTAGACATTCCTATCACTCATAAGGCAGTGGAAGACTTTATTATGTATTATACTGGTATAGATATTGGTCTGACAAATGCTTCCATCAAACTAGACTTCACATTTGCCCTTCAGTGCATGTCAAGAGCAGAAGCAATCCTTCAAACTCTTAATCTGATTGCTGTCGACAGTACGGAAGGGCGTCTTTGTGTTGCCGTCATCATTCTATTGAACTCTGTAGTGCCCCAAAGTTTGGCCTAATGGTTCCTGTTTACTCGTCCTCACGTCACTTCCAACGTGACTGTGCGTCTTAATAGATTACACAGCCTCACCGGAGTGACAACGGCTTAACAGGCCTGTCTTTACAGATGTAGTAACTCTCTGAACTGCTCATTTTGGACTCATTAGTGAGCTATTACAGTTGTTTATTAATAGATTAACCTTACGGTGACAGTCTTAATTGTGGTGCATATATTATATGATATGAATATGGACCATATCATTATTGGATTCTAGCTTATTATATTTTTAAGTAATGCTTTTTATTTAATTTTTATTATTTAAAAAATATTTTAATATAATGTATGATTTAAAAAAAAAAAAATTAAAAATAAGCCTTCTTTTAAAGCTGATAATTTTAGTGCTTGAAGCATTTAAAACTGGATATTTTTTTATTTTACATACATACATAATGTTTAACATGCTTACATTGTCTATCATGTCTATCATGCATTTAATGTGCTTTTTATTTTCAAAAATGTTAATTATCAGGTTTGCAGATGGATTTTTTTTTTTTTTTTTTACACCTAGGGAAAAAGTCATGGCAATTTCGATAGTGAATATAATTGTTTTTTAGTTATGTTCCACTATATAATATTTCAGATATTGTCCTATTGGGCATTAATAAGTATAATTACACAGAACCCCCTACACCCTACTTTTTTTAAAATCATATATTATATACATTATATATTATATGCATTTATTATATATTTTAAATTCTACAGTGAATATAAATGGTTTTTAGTTATGCTCTGATATAATATTTCAGATATTCCTATATGCAATGTCTTATTGGATCTTATTAGGATTAGTATAATTACATAGAAAAGCCCCCCAAAATCTCTATATATAAATCTTAATAATAATTAAGAACAACTGGGGCAAAATAATTGAATTGTATAAAAATTACAGAAATATAATGCATAATTTAAACTGGTTTCTGATCAAAGTGAACAGCATGACTCTCTCTCTCTCTCTCTCTTTCTCTCTTCTCTCTCTTGCTTGGCTGTTCTATAAATAACCATCTTCTGTTCACCTGCACCTTTTCTCTCAGTGTCTGGTGCTGTGCCACATCCTCTCTGTAATCAGCAGGAGTCTCACCGCTGTGTTTCTGTGTGTGATCTGCAGCTATCTCATGTAGGCAGCTGGATGGTACAGTGGCTGATGTTGTGCAGTGTCTGAAGTTTGCCAGCAGTATGCCTGTTATGAGCCAGCCCTGCCAGTTACCGTGCCGAGACGACTGCCAGCTCTCCAACTGGTCCAAGTTCTCTCCTTGCAGCTCGGACTGCGTAGGGGTCCGTACACGAAGGAGAGCTCTCGTGGGTAATTAGGACATATGCATCATTAACACTGTGGTTTGAACTCAGGAGGTTGCTGGTTCGATCCCTGGAAGGATTGAGGTATTACTGTATCATTTGTTTCCATGAGCAAAGCACTGAACCAGAGGAAATGTAAATGCTAAATGACTTTTAGCACAAGATTCAAGGGATTATGGGATGATATATTATACTATGATGTATATACTTTGATATACACCACATTATCATGGTCCAATTTATTTATTTTATTATGCATTTCTGGGCAATACAATTTTTTTTTTTTTTTTACAATATTCAGATTAATCTTAATATTTATAAAATTGTGAGTAAAATACAGTTTAACATTTAAAAGTTTGGGGTCAGTGAGATTTTCTGTTTGTTTGTTTTTGAAAGAAGTATCTTCTCACCAAGACTGCAGTTATTTGATCAAAAATACAATAAAAAACAGTAATGAAATTGTGAAATAATTACAATTTAAAAGAACTATTGTAATATATTTGAAAATGTAATTTATTCCTGAATATATATAGTGTCCTACAACCACTAGTAAAAATATATCAAAAATATAAAAAATGTCTGAATAATTTTTGGTTTGACTGTGTGTGTATATATATCTTTAAAAAGCAGCTTATTTGATTAAAATTAAATAAATAAAATTGTTAGTCATTATGAACAGTTATCTAAAATAAAATAAAATAATTAAAATAAAATAATTGTTAATTACATGTGAATGCATGATTTTTTTTAACCTTTTTTTTGGTATACAAACCCGTTTTTTTACTCACAGTTATCATGCATATATATTAGGGGTGTAATGGTACACAAACATGACGGTTCGGTACGTACCTCGGTTTAGAAGTCACGGTTCAGTACGGGTTCGGTACAGCAGAGTGAGAAAATAAAACAATGTTTTCTCTTTTTTATTTTAAATAATGTTTTACTGAACCAACTGTGTCTCTGTCTTTAAATTTATTCAATTATAATTAAAATTTTCTTAAGGATAAAAAATCTATCTCTGATAATGCTGTAAACTATTAGGGAGCCCTATTAAAGGTTACAGTTAACAACAGAGCCCAAATAATTAAATTCAGTTGCTATTTATTTTTAGACATAATCATCAACACTCAAATAATAATAATAAAAAATGTACGTATTGTAAGCATGTAAATTACACATAAGGCAGTTTTTGCATTAACTTCTGTTTTCTCCAATTCGTTGTTGAAATAAAACGTCTCGGTTACGTATGTAACCCTCGTTCCCTGAAGGAGGGAACGGAGACGTACGTCAGTAGTGACCGACGAATTGGGATATCGCTAGAGAGCCCTATCAGCTTCGAGTGAACTACAACAGGCCAATGAAGTTGGCGTGCGATATTTGCATAATGCGCACCGCCCCCGCCAGGTGGTATAAATAGGGGAGCAGATGCAATCGCACTCTGTTTTTCGCTGAGGAGACAACCTAGTCTGCACTACAGCGAGGGTACAGCAACTGTGGCAACGGGACGTACGTCTCCGTTCCCTCCTTCAGGGAACGAGGGTTACATACGTAACCGAGACGTTCCCTTTCAGTCGGTCATGTTCGACGTACGTCAGTAGTGACCAACAAATTGGGATCCCAAATAAAGCGCCACAGTATGAACCCCTTCCAGTGCCCAGCGCAAGCTCTAGCCACCCGGCGCACCAGTGGGACGGGGAAGGGGGCGAGCTTACGCCGAGTGAGTCTACTGCTGTTCTGATATATACCCACTAAGTAAACTAGACTACACTGGGGAAGCGAACCCGTAGGGGACGCTGCGGAGACCACTACCCACCCGTAGGGGAGGAATTTACGTGGAGAGTACACATATGGACTGGCCATGGGCAGTACGCATATGGAGTCCCTGGGATGGCTCCACCTGGGTAGGGAGAGACTCATCTGACAGGTGACAGCAGAGCTGGCTCTGCTAGGGAAAGACACGGGCTCGCCGTAGGGAGTTGACCGTGGACAAATACACACATGGGACCACTCACGTGGAGGGGTCACGACATGTGGAACCCAGCCAAACGTCAACGTCGGTGACGGAGGTTTGGCCTGGCATCAGACACTCCGCAATGTCCGAGCCGAAGGGGGAGGTGGAGGAACTCGACAGGGTTCGCCAAGCGGGGAACTCGACTGGAGCAAAAAGGACGTATCCGGCCCAGGGGGCGGGAGTGGCATTGCAAGCCGACACTAGAACGGGCTCTTCGCGTCTACCGGCTGGTGGAAGCGAGTACACAGGAAGATACCGGTTCTACACGAAGGCTATAGAATCTAGCGAACGTGTTAGATGTCGCCCAGCCCACAGCTCTACAGATATCTGTCAGCGAGGCGCCGTGCACCAGCGCCCAGGAAGAGGCCACTCCTCTGGTGTAGTGGGCTCTCAACCTGAGCGGGCAAGGCACGCCCTGGGACTCATACGCCAGGGCGATGGCGTCCACTATCCAGTGGGCCATCCTCTGCTTGGAGACAGCCTTTCCCTTCTGCTGGCCTCCGTAACAGACAAAGAGCTGATCTGAGGTCCTGAAGCTTCGCGTTCTGTCCACGTACAGGCGCAGAGCGCGGACGGGACAGAGCAAAGCTAGGGCTGGGTCTGCCTCCTCCGAAGGCAGCGCTTGCAGGTTCACTACCTGATCTCGAAAGGGAGTGGTAGGAACCTTGGGCACATATCCAGGCCGGGGTCTCAGGATAACGTGAGAGTCACCGGGCCCGAATTCCAGGCACGATTCGTCAACCGAAAATGCGTGCAGGTCCCCTACCCTCTTGAGCGAGGCCAATGCAACCAGGAGGACGGTCTCTAGGGACAGTACTTTTAACTCAGCTGATTGCAAAGGCTCGAAGGGACGACCCCGGAGAGATGTAAGAACCAGGGTCAGATCCCAAGAGGGTACAGAGGGGGGCCGGGGAGGATTCAGTCTCCTCGCCCCCCTCAAGAACCTGACGATCAGATCGTGCTTCCCTAGCGATTTACCATCAACTGCATAGTGATGTGCGGCGATAGCGGCAACATACACCTTGAGGGTGGAGGGAGACAGCCTTCGCTCCAGGCCCTCTTGCAGAAAGGAAAGCACGGTTCTGACCGAACATGATCGGGGGTCCTCTTGGTGAGAGGAGGGCAGCTGTTTGCCAGGGCATCCGTGCCGAGCGTGCCGCCGGTCAGGGAATAGAACAACTGGCAGAGGGCAGTCTCCGGGGAGGCGAACAGATCTATCTGTGCCTCGTCGAAGCGCTGCCAGATCAGCTGGACCACCTGGGGATGGAGTCGCCATTCGCCCGGAAGTGGAGGCTGCCGTGAGAGCTCATCGGCTGCACGGTTGAGCACGCCTGGGACGTGAATGGCACGAAGCGACCTCAGATGCTTCTGACTCCATAGCAAGAGATGGCGGGCGAGTTGCGACATACGGCGGGAGCGTAGACCACCCTGATGGTTGATGTACGTAACGGCCGCAGTGCTGTCTGAGCGGACCAGTACGTGCTTGTCTGTCAACAGCTCCTGGAAGCGGCCCAGTGCAAGACGTACTGCTAACAACTCAAGGCAATTGATATGCCAATGCAGTTGGGGCCCCGTCCACAGACCCGATGCTGCATGCCCGTTGTACGTGGCCCCCCACCCCGTGGCAGAGGCATCTGTGTGGACCACAGCATGCCTGGACACTTGTTCGAAGGGGAACTCCAGCCCGCAGGAACGAAGGGTCCGACCACTTGGTGAGGGTGCGACGGCAGTTCGTTGTCACAGGGACACGGAACGTACCGCGCTGCCACGCCCATCTCGGGACCCGGCCGCGGAGCCAGTGTTGAAGCGGCCTCATATGAAGCAATCCGAGCGGCGTGACTGCGGCTGCGGATGCCATATGCCCCAGGAGCCTCTGAAAGAGTTTCAGTGGGGCCGCCGTCCTGCGCTTGAGCGTACTCAGGCAGGTCAACACTGACTGGACTCGCTCCTCGGAGAGGCGCGCGGTCCAGGCGACCGAATCCAGTTCCCTACTGAGATAAGAGATCCTCTGCCCAGGGGAGAGTTTGCTCTTGTCCCAGTTGACCCGAAGACCCAACCGACTGAGGTGAGCTAACACCATGTCCCTGTGTTCGCACAACTGCTCCCGCGAGCTGGCCAGGATGAGCCAGTCGTCGAGGTAGTTGAGATGTGAACGCCCTGTTCCTTGAGCGGAACAATGGCCGCCTCCGCAACCTTCGAAAAGACGCGGGGCGACAGGGCCAGCCCGAAGGGTAGGACTTTGTACTGATATGCCCGACCCTCGAACGCAAACCGTAGGAGTCTGTGACGAGGCAGAATCGAGACATGAAAGTACGCGTCCTTCAGGTCGATCGCTGCAAACCAATCCTGGGGACGGATGCATTTGAAAATGCACTTCTGCGTAAGCATCTTGAACGGCAGCCTGTGAAGGGACCGATTCAGGACACGCAGATCCAGGATTGGCCGTAGCCCACCGCCCTTCTTGGGTACAATGAAGTAGGGGCTGGAGAACCCTGACTCCATATCGGCTGGAGGGACCGGCTCGACTGCATCCTTCGCCAGGAGGACAGCAATCTCCGCCCAGAGAACAGGTGCATTGTCCAGGGACACACGAGTGTAATGGACACCCCTGAACACCGGGGGACGCCGGGCGAACTAAATCGCATAGCCGAGTCTGATGGTACAAATGAGCCAGCGGGACGGGCTGGAAAGCGCTAGCCAGGCTTCCAGACACCGAACCAGCGGGACCAAATGCACCACAGACGTACCGGGCGTGGGGCAGCGAGGTAGAGTGCTGGGACCCGACTCGGACGGCATAGCGGCCCGTAGTGTGGTCAGACTCTGCAAGGTGGCAGTGTGAATGGGAGACGGCACATGGGAGGCGGCCTTGACCAACACACTGGGACCTGCTGGCGAAGTGAGAGGGGGCTGAGAGTGGCGAGGTGGGGCCTCGCGCACTGCCAGCCGCGCCCTCTTGGGACCTGGAGGGTTAGAAAACAGTTCTACTCCGTGGGCACCGCTGGTCTCCGGAGAGCCAGCGGCGGAACAAACCAAAATTCTCCACCCGGCCCTCCTCCGGGGAGGGAGCGATGTGGGCATCGTCTCCCGAAGAACTGTTTACCTCAGCTCCAGGTCACCCGTTTCTCCAGGACCGCTTCTCGCTAGCCAAGTGGCTTGTCTGCGGCTGAGCGGGCTGGAATTTAGGCCAGCTTGTGAGATGATAGCATCGAGAAAGCGTACTTAGACGATGACACACCTCTGCAAGGCTAGCCAGGGGTGTTTCCGGACCACCATGGTGGACATTGTCTGGCCAGGGGCCTGCGCTATGACTTGCATCATGCGTAGCTCAACCCCGACTCAGAACTACCCATATGCAATGAGTGCTTTGGCCTTCCACAGACTTGCCGGGGGCCAAGACCCATGCAGGGCAGAGGTGGTATGCCCGTAGCACTGCCACCCCACCACAGAGGGTAGTGAGAGAGAAAAAACTTTTAATGCAGATTATGACCCTTTTGGCATTCCATATTTGGCACCAAAAAAGGCTTCCAAACTGCCAAGTTTTTAATGCACGTCCGGGCTAAGACAGGGGGCGGGGCAAGGCGAGTATGCGTCGCACCACACCCCCAGGGGCCCGGGAAGCATGGTCGTTAACTCTGAATCTGATTCAGCATGAGCACATCACAACCGTGGGACGCTCAGCCTCATCTTCATGTCCAGAGCCCAACAACCCTCTCTCCAATGTAGCAGTCGACATCTGATCCTCTGCTGGAGCCCTGCTAAGATGCTAGGTCCCCCATGAGAAGGACCAGCAATCCACCCAGAAGCTACCAGCCATGTGGGAGAGTGAACATGGTCGTCTAACTGAACGACACACGGCGCTGAGCGCTGACGTGGCCATGTTTTTACCAAACATAAACCACCCACGAACACAGTCACAACATGTTTGCGATGCATTAGGAGGAGTGGGGGGCCCACGGAGATTGGCTCGGCAGGTATTGCCCCACTGTGATCCTCTGGTCACCCTGGCTTATTCACCAAAAGTAGTACTTTTCTGATTCAGAAAGAGAAACTAGATCGGGGAATAGGTGAGGGGACTCCACCTCATTTGAGGCACTCGAGTCTCGACCACGCATCTAGAGCGCCGAACAACGCGCTGGGTTGCCATGGCAACGCGCGCTGTCAGCCGGCAGCTCGACGGCACACGGCGCGCTGAGCGCTCAAGCCCTTACGAGAAAGGCAAGACGAACAACGTGGGCATGCTCTCTTTTTTTTGTTTACAAGAGAATATGAACCACCCACAAACACAGTCTCAGCACGCTAAGCAGACATGAGAGAAAATGATTGTGGCCGTCAGTGAGGATAGGAAACGACCGCCTCCAGAAACGCACAGACAGCATGACGTCTTGAAAAAGACGCAGTGTCTGTCTGTGAAGCTCTTTTAGAAGCTCTTGTTCTTTGTGCCGAAGCACACAGGGAACAGCCGCGATGTGACTGCAGGTACACTTTTCACTCCCTGAGTCACACACACAGAGGAACCGGCCCAAATCGCAAACCAACGGGGCAAATAATGCTGTGAAAACAGCAGTTGAGAGCTGTATAACAGCTCGAGAAGCTCACTCTGGGAAAGCTCGCGGCCTCGCTGTAAGGTGCCATAAAGCCAGCACTGTAGAACAAAAGCTCTTCAAAGGCTTGCGAAGTCACTCTCAGACTAATAGCAGGAACACACAGGTTGGCTCCGAAACGAAAGACAGAGTGCGATTGCATCTGCTCCCCTATTTATACCACCTGGCGGGGGCGGTGCGCATTATGCAAATATCGCACGCCAACTCCATTGGCCTGTTGTAGTTCACTCGAAGCTGATAGGGCTCTCTAGCGATATCCCAATTCGTCGGTCACTACTGACGTACGTCGAACGTGACCGACTGAAAGGATACTGTTAATCATTTACACAGTGGCTGTCATAACTTGTTTTCATGACGGATTTATTTAGGCCTTACATTAACAGGTTACGTTAAATATAATTAATATATAGGCTAATATAGTGCATTTATTTAGCGAAACAGTTCATTTCTCTAGCGAACTAACAAGCTGTTGACACTGAATGGCTTTTCTGAGGTAAATGTAATAGCCTACTATGTGACATATTGTTTACAAACTGTTTTACTGACATCTTTCCGTGGTTGAAACACTAAGTTGTACTGTATCTTTCAACATACCTTCATGTTCAATGTGAAGAGGAAGTAATGATCGCGTTCACTCGCACTCTGCCGTTTGAACTGCGATCAGTAACGCCACATCAAAAAGCTTCAAAACGGTATTTATTGTTTGAATTTCATGATAAAATGAACAGAATTTTAAAGATGGCACTTTGTTTCTTATCGAAAGTAACAAAACACAGAGCTTATTACGATTATTGGTGGTTAATGCTGTTTAAAATAGGTTAGGCTAAAAAGCATTACTGTGCCTGCCCCCTTTTGGATTGGAGTGTGGATCGCCTGTAGTCGTCGTCATACTGCATGAACCGAACCATGACATCCGTAACGTGACGGTTCGGGACGAATACATGTACCGTTACACCCCTAATATATATATAGTGCAACTTTACTGTAACTGGTGATCAATTTAATGTGTGCATTTATTTCTTAACAAAATCTCTTACCTCAAACTTTTGAATCGTACATTTAAAATATGAAAAATAATTAATTACTTATATATTACCAGAAAAAAGCTCACTAATATATCATGAATATTAGATATATCACCCAGTTTATATATATTACCTGCACAGCATGCTTTTGCCTCATATCATGTCCAAAAATCATGGTAATACCATTGTACCTTTTGTAAATATTAGTCCAGCCGGTCGTGCAGCTGCAAGACACGGCGAGTCTGGCAAGAGGTTTGGAGGTGACCTCAGTGCTCATGACTCATTCATTAGTGAGCTTAATTAGTGCTGCAATCAACACTTACTTCCTCTGATTACAGGAAAAAGCAAGAAGAAGGATAAGTGTAAGAACAGCCAGATGTACCCGCTGAGCGAGACCCAGTACTGCCCCTGCGACAAATACAACGCCCAGCCGGTGGGCAACTGGTCTGACTGCATCTTGCCCGAGGGCCGTGTGGAAAGCGCTGTGGGCATGAAGGTCCAGGGAGACATTAAGGAGTGTGGGCAGGGCTACCGGTTCCAGGCCATGGTGTGCTACGACCAGGATAACAGACTCGTGGAGACTTCACGCTGTAACAGTCATGGTAAGAAGTTCATCATGTAACTCTCACCATAGAGTTGACGTCATGACAAGCATTAGGGCGCCATTAAAGTTAGCCAACATTGCTAAGTAACCTTCCTGGACTGCGCTAAACTAATTTATATTCATTAGCTAAGCCAAGCCTGGTATAAACTCCCATCCTGTGAAGAATTGGCACTTAAGTTGTATGTCCTTGCAGACTAGGCACGTTCCCCCCTCAGATTTTTGAGCCAAGTAGATTTTTAAAATGCAACTTGTCTTTAAAAATGGCTTTGAATAATTATTAAAAGACATTTTTAATTATTATCAATTATTAAAAGACATTTTTAATAATTTAGAATAATTATTTTATTTTATTTTATTTTATTACCAGACAGTCTTAATATAGTATTTTTTAAATATGTTTTTAAAGCTAATAATATGAGTGCTCGAAGCATTTAAAACGAGCTTTAGAAATGTGTTTTATTTTATAACTGTACATAATGATTAACATAATTTTATTTATTTAATTTTAATAAAATAAGCTGCTTTTTGAATATTTTTAATTATTATGTTTACACAGTCATGGACAACCCAAACAAAATAAAATTGCAATTTTTATGCCTGGAGGTGAATGAAATGGAAAAAAACTAAATCTATTAAAATGGGAACAAATAAACTTTTAAAGTATAATTATTGTGTGTAAAAATAATAATAATTAAAAAAAGATGTTTGTATACAAAAAATTATGATAAAAATAAGTACCACAGATGATTTGCTTTATACTGAAAATTCAGTCATCTACTCATCCTCAGTTCATTTTTAAGTCAAGTCCAAATTGCGTCTTATTTTGGTTAATAACAGCCCACTTAGACAGGAACAGGGCAGTTATTTTATACGACATTCAGGGGCATCTGAGTCACACCTTCATTTGATCATGTGTTGTTTCATCCCTGTTCATTCGTCATTTTCTACAGCTTCCTCTCTCTAGTGACCTTTCCTCTCTCTGTTAGTGAAACTTTTGGTGCATTGCTCTCTTAATCTTGTTATTTGGATGACGAGCAGGCTGGTAAGAGTGCCAGGCGCTGCTCGGTTGACTTTGCCCTCTGCCCGAGTGGCTGTTTCACCCTGCTGATCTCCAGGTATAAATCTCGGCCCTCATTAAAGACCGCATGCTGTCGGCGGGACTGGGCCTAATCAGAGCTGACATTAACCACTGACAGATACTCTCGCTTTTACAGCACACAGCCCACGTGGGGTTGGGAAATGAGGTCCGAATCCATTTTTCAAAAAAATGCACGAATGATTTTCATGACATTTTCATAAATAAACACTGTAATATAAATAATATTTATATGTATAATGTAAATATTTTTATATTTATTATATCTATTTTTAATTTAATTTTCTATATTTAAATATTTATTATTTATATTTATACTGTGCATTTTCTAAATATTTATGTATTTAATCTTTATATTTATAATATACATATTTTTATATATTATATTTATACATTTATTATCTATATTTATAATTATATATATATATATATATATATATATATATATATATATATATATACACACACACACACACACACACACACAGTAAACAATTATTTTCATGATTTGTTATCACAACATTTTTTCTTTTGTCAAATCAACTTCAATAATTGGTTCAAATAACAATTTTTTGAGTTTCTGTTGATTAAACCAATCGCCTTCATTGTATAAAGAATAAATATAAATATTTATATAAATGATTATATGTAAAAATGTGTAAAATCTTAAAAATTAGCTTTTTAATTTGAACTCTAATAATGACAGTCTGACATTCATTTTAGTAACTATTATAAACAGAAATCATCTAGTAAAGAAAATCTGTTGAACCTTATGCTGCTAAGTTATTTAAATAATGACGCTTGACTAGGGAAACAACAATAATAAATACCGATAATAATGATGATTTGATGTGAAACAGGTTGATCAGCAGCCCATGTTTAAAAACTGAAATGAGAGTTGTCAAATGATAATGAAGTAAGAGTTGCCATGAGCTTAAAATAATCTTGGCAAAAGGCTCAAATGTTGTATTATTCAGTTACTTCCTCTGCTTTATTTCCCAGGAGTTCAAAGTGCTTGAGAATTGAACTCCACAACTGATTTAAGTCAAATTATTTGCCTGAAAATGCTCTCAGAGACATTCACATGGAATCAGATGACATTTCACCACTTCATGGGCTTCGTGGATCTCCATGTGGCGTCTCTTAAAGCTCCTCAGATTGGTGATGTCATCAGCAAATCCCTCATCATCTTTCATTATCTTTTTTTTCCTCAATCGCATTACTCTCTCTTTGTTCCAAAATCCAGTGAGCTGCTATGTAGGCTGCATTTTAAGGTATCGCCAAAGGCAGCACCGCATATATCCTTCATGTAAAGCACAATCCCATAGTGCATTGCGACAGCCTGAGTGAAAAAAATCCAATATGTGGATGATACAGTTGAATGTTGATTCTAAGTATAGTGATGTAATTCATGAAATACCACACAAATACTGATAAAGACAATGAAATCCAATTAAAAATTGACTACCCAGTATGTGTTTGTGCTGTGTGTTTTTATGCTTATTAGAGTAAAACGTAATGTAGATCATTCCAAATCGGTCACATGTGACATTCCATCTTAGTTAAGATACTATCTTAGAAGGCAGCTCACTAGATTTCGGAACGGAGCCATTCGCTCTCTTTCACTGGGTTAATCACTACAGTTCCTCATAATAGAAGGCTCTGTCTTACATGCTGCCTTGGGCTACTGAAGAATTTATTAAATACTCTTATATCTCTTCTCTAAACGAGAGCTTAACATAAATGCATGTTTATTTCTGAATGCTTTTGGACGATTAACTTGAACGCAGCAGATACAGCAGTAACGCATAGCGTTTACTTCCATTTGTACATACATTACTGTTCAAAAGTTTGGGGTCACTGTTTTTTTTTAACAGAAATTAATATTTTATTGAACAAGGATGCATTAAATTGGTCAAAAGTGACAGTAAAGACATTTATAATGTTACAGTGATTTCTATTTACAAATAAACTGTTCTTTTGAACATGGAAAGAACATTATTACAGTTTCCACAAAAATCTTAAGCAGCACATCTGTTTTTAATTGATGATAATAATAAGAAATGTTTCTTGAGCAGCAAATATTAGAATGTTAGCATATTAGAATGATTTCTGAAGGATCATGTGACACTGAAGACTGGAGTAATGATGCTGAAAATTCAGCTTTGACATCACAGGAATAAATGACATTTTAAAATATATTCACATAGAAAACTGTATTTTTCACTGTATTTTTGATCAAATAAATGCATAAGAGCCTTCTTTCAAAAGCATAGTATTTTCAAAAGCAAATGTGTGTTTGTTTATATATTCATTATTTATATTTTTAATGTAATTTTCTATATTTAAATATATAATATATATTTATATTATAAATATTAATAATACTATTATATATAATTTTCTAAATATATAATATATACTTGCTGTTTATATTATATATAATACAAATATATAATATATATATAAAGCCTTACCAATCCCAAACTTTTAAACGGTCCTGAAATTGATCAGGAATGAAATGTTAACAAGTTTTTAACATGAATGTTTAATGTTGTATTTACAAGCTTCAAAGACTATTGCATTTCTGATGGGATTCTGATGTTCATGCTTTGCCTTAACAGCCTGATTCAAATTAAGGACTAGTTCACAAAAATATTAACATCATGCCTATCAAGCCCAAAAACGTAGTTTCTTTCCATGCAATTAAAGCATGACTAGACCATAAAACTTGTCCATATTGTATGACTCGTGTGCTATATTGCATTTTTTTTTTTTTTGACAGAATTTGAACTGTTCCTTAAAGCTTTCAGAGTAAGTAACTGTGAAACTTGCTTGTTTTTCTTTTATGACCCTTTAGTTTGTGAGTGTTGCCATTTAATGTTGCCCAGCGTCAGGACTTGGACAGGATGTGGATTGTGTTGAAGGAATGGGGTCACTACGGGCACAAAAGAATAACACGAGGGCTGCCATGTTTGGTGAAGGCCAGTGGCGTCCTGCCACCTCTGAACTGGCTGTAGGGACAGAGAGCGTTGCATGTTGGGTCGAGTGGTCAGCGCATGGCCAATGGGGGCTTGTTTTTCTCCTCCTAGAGGGCGTTTACTCTGTGTTAACAGTGTAACAGGACCAACATGTCTTAACACTGAAGGGCAGAGGAGATGGGAGAGCTGTTTTATACAGATGCATTGTGACTGCACAGGGTATTTCGGGTCGCTGCAGTATCCCCCCCCCCTCGGGAACCGACTCTCCTCCTGCCCGTCACGGCCGTGTCAGATCCTGGTTAATCTTTCGGGCAGGCGACCACAAGGGAGAAGAGACTGTGAAACTCACCCTAGACCTCTCTGATTAATTGCTTTGATTTTTCAATCAGAAGCTCCTCTAGGTGCATGTTTCATGGCTTGTGTTCGAACTGCTTTTTAGCAGCACAAGATGTGCCAAGTTTTGAATGTCGGGTAGAGAAGTGACGTTGTTCTTTTTTTTTAGTATTCAGATACATTTTGGTCTCAAGAATTTGAGTGAATCTTTTTAATTACTTTTCATTAAATATATGTTATTCTATTATTATTATATAATATATTAATATATTATATATTTAATATAAATATTGGTAACACTTTAGTTTAGGCTCCAATTCTCACTATTAACTAGTTGCTTATTAGCATGCATATTACTAGGATATTGGCTGTTTATTAGTACTTATAAAGCACATATTAATGCCTTTTCTACATGACCATATTCTACAGTACATCCCATAATCCTACCCAATACCTGAACTTAGCAACTACCTTACTAACTAGGAGTTTGAGGCAATAGTCATAGTTAATCGTTAGTTAAAGCTGCAGTTCTTTACTTTTTTTGGTTCAAAATTATCCAAAATCAATTTTTGAGCAAGTACATAACCAGCCAGTGTTCAAAACTATCTCCTTAACTTAGTTCAATTCACAAGGGTAAGCTTGTAATAATGTGTTCTAATTTGAGTGGTACTGGTAGGTTTCCACAGGAAATTTGAGCATGATATGAGCTAAGCAATTGTTAGATTTAATCACCATTGGTAGTGCGATTTATTGTAATGCTTTTTTTCCCTCAGTTGGTCAGAACAAAAGTGGCAGATTTGTAACTTGTTCAGGTGGCAAATTCTTACTTTGGTCATACTTCCAAGACTACAATCTGTGATTCCGAAGTACAGTATCCACTGGTGCGGTGACTGACAGCCACATATTCTCCTCAAAACATTAGATTCATCCACGCTGAGGAGCCGTGCCAAAGCACAACCCACATAAAGATGATAATTCCGCAAATAACGGTAATGGCGAACAGAGATGGCGACAAAGAGGCAAAACTTACGGACTGCAGCTTTAATAGTGAGAACTGGAGTTGGACCCTGAACTAAAGTGTGACCTAAATATTTAATATTAAAAATGTTTTGTTACTATTTTTGAACAATTTTATTTAAACAAAATGAAAATGTACTTTTATTTTTTTAAATATTCTTGACAATGTCACAAAGGCTGGTTACAATATGAAAAACAAATATGTTTTATATATGTAATTTTATAATAGTTTTTATTAATAATATTAATTGTCTAGTATATAATTCATTTTCTATAGACAAAATCATTTTTATCTTTATTTTTTTCAGGATGAATATTTTGTGAGATTCATTTATAACACTGAGTGTCCTCATTAAATTGTTCTGACGCATTCCACTGATTCCGTCATTAACACCGTAGTTGCACACAATTTCATGCTGAGTCCAAAATTAACACTCACCAAGTGCCAAATGCTTGTAATAATTGGTTTTGGCAAGGAATAAAACAAATAAAACTGGCCAGTTGGTTGCTTTAGGAAACAAATACAAGGTTGAAAACCGTCAGCTTGACCCCTGTCCAAGTTTTTCTTTAATTTTCATATCAGAACAAACAGTGTTAAGGATTTTCATTGTTAACACACCACTATCGACACCTGAGGAGCAAAATGTGATAGGTGGCAAGTGACAAAATGTCCTATTTGCTGCAAAAACAATAAAAAACAATACTGTATACTGTATATGCATGCATATGAGGGCAATACGCTGCTTGCAAACCATCCATGACTGTGTTCACAATACAGCAAGATATACAGCATGGCTAGTTTATAATTTAAATATTAAGGAAACAAATGTTCATTGCCGCATTAGAAGTGTATTAATTAAAAACACTGCGCTTAAAGATTCAGTACGTCATGTGAGCTGAGGTTAATAATCTCGGTGGGTGTTGTGCAGTGATATGGTGAACATATGTTTGACATCATAGCTGTTTTAATCGTGTGTTTGTGAATGCCTGGAACACTGACCAATCAGCTTCCAGCACCAGAACCATCCATTTTATAATGTATTATTTACCACAGTATTTTGAAAGCAGCAATTTCTGCATTTGACTTGTTCTTAGCCAAGTGTTGGCTGCTCTTGAAAGGCTGCTGTGAAGGATATGGCGTTCAGGGACAACATAATGTGTGTGTGTGTGTTTGTTGGGCCAGCAGTATGTACTTGGAAAAGGCTGATCCTCTTGAGCCAAAAGAGTAGGCAGTACACAAGGCATGAGTAAACAGCAGTAATAAAATTCAGCATTAGCTGTTAAAGCATATCACATTCCCTGACCCTGCAGCCAACTCTCCACAAAAGTACTGCATCTCAAAACATGCCTATTTATACCAATTGCTTTTACACTTTTTGTGCACCTCATAATGTTTTCTGCAAGGTACAAGCTTGCTTTTTATTTTTAATCAAGATTTAAACCACTTCAAAACGGCCTGTTTAATCAGTAAGTCTGTTAGATTTGTGATTACCCTGCAGGAAAATCCAGTTAAAACCAGCATCTGATGGTAGTTTGTTTTACATGCTTGCTGGATGGTTATTTATAGTCATTATTAGTTGGGAAGAAAAACTGGAAGAGACCATCTGAATCACATGTAATTTGTTTTTATGTGCATTTTTGATGTACTGTAAATTCTGACCATGCATGCTCTTTTTTTCAGGGTATATCGAGGAGGCCTGCATCGTCCCTTGCCCTTCTGATTGTAAACTCAGTGAATGGTCCAACTGGTCGCGCTGCAGCAAATCCTGTGGCAGTGGGGTCAAAGTTCGCTCAAAATGGCTCAGAGAAAAGCCTTACAATGGAGGAAGACCCTGCCCAAAACTGGACCACCTTAACCAGGTAAACGTCACCCTACCATTTGCACGGAGGAAAGGATTATAAGTACATTAGATGTTAAAGCACATTGTTTTACAGTAGGCAACATACTAACTGAAGTAAAACATACAGTACAAATAGTGCAATACAATTACAGTTACGCATTACAGTCTCACAATCAGTGTCAGGGAAAGTTACTTTTAAAAGTAAAGCGTTACATTATTGAATTACTCCCTAAAAAAGTAACTAAATATGTTACTTTTTATGGGAAGTAATGCGTTACATTACTTTTGCATTGCTTTTTCTTACCTGGGCTGGGTTTGCTTGTATTTTTTGAGATGGAGAAGTGTCAGTCAATAAATGTGAAAACAAAGTAACTTGTGTTGCTTATTTGAAAAAGTAAATCAGATATTTTGTTGTAAATTTAAAAGTAATGCGTTACTTTACTGGTTAATTGAAAAAAGTAATCTGATTACGTATAACTCACATTATTTGTAATGTGTTACCCCAACACTGCTCCAATTACAATGGAATTCGGTATTAGTATGCTGCTAACATAAAGCAATACTCAAATATTATGTTCAGTAGTGCATTTTTATTTGGATTAAACTATTTTATTGCTACTTTTTGATAAAATAAATTATAAGTTTACTTAAAATCATTTATCTTGCCTTATCTCCCATTTTGGATGGATAGAGAGTGTATTGCAATGCATTATGGCATTGTAAAAGGACACATGAAGTGCTGCCTTACAATTTGTCCCAAAGAAGGTATCTTATGCTGATTAGTCATTCCTTAAGGCATAGGAGCGCATCTATGATATCTTAAAATATTGCCTACATAGGCAGTTCACTATGCTTTGGAGCATAGTTCAAAAGTTTCCCTCAACTTCTAGAATTTTTGAAAATCAAATGCTTAAGATCCAAAAATAGGTTGACAAGTGAACCTCAAATTATTCAGAAATGCTTGCTTTTCATCTCTATTTTCTTTGCTGAGATTTGCTAGAAATAAATCACACCACATCAAAGCGCTTTTGAGATCTCTGCTCCTGACTAATATATGTTCTTGGATTTAATTTAATTTATCAAGATTAAATACTCTCCTTTTATTAATTAACAGATTATCAGGGTGGTTAAAGGTCATGTCGTTTTACATTTTGGCAAAATTAAACATGACGAGCAAGAAATGACACAGTCTTCTACGTATACTTTGACAATGTGAAATCAAAATTGAACCTATTTATTTTCTTAATAGATAGTTCTGGTCTTTCAAACTGTATTTCATGTTGAGATTAAGCAATGCTGTTTCTTAAAAAGAACGATTAATAAGGACCATTCTTAACTGAACATGGTGTTTTATGGTACTTTGGTCTCTAGACGCAGATGTTCTAATGACATTTTTCTCTAACTCTCCAATAATGCTGCTCGGCCACAGGCACAGGTAAAAACACTTTCTCCTCTTAATTGGAATTTCTTTTTTTAGATTTCACATTCCAGAGTTGATTTAAAATTCTCTTATGGGGTTTATGTTGTTGTGTTTTTCTTTGAATAGGGTTCACTTTGGTGTGCTATTTCTATTTTTGCTGAGCAATGTTGCACTTTCCCATTGAGAATGGGCAACAAATTTTTATCTGGATACTTTAGATCGAAATTTGTTGCCCATTCTCAATGGGAAATTGCCCAAGCAACATCGTATATATACATTGTATGTATTTATTTAAATTTATTTAATGTATATATTTTTGATTTCTTTAATGTGTATTTATTTATTACAATCTGTTGAATTAATAGTCTGTTGTTTTATTTAATTTTTATTTATTTATTTTAAAAAAAATTTTGTTTATTTAATTTTTTTAATTTTTTTTCTTTAATGTGTATTCTGTAGAAAAAAATTAGGTAACACTTTATTTTAAGGTGACGTAGTTACACGTTACTACATGTACTTACTATAGTAATAACAGTAAATTATGCATAATTACAAGTAACTAACCCTAAACCAAACCCTAACCGCTGCTCTATAGTAAGTACATGAGGTTAATTAATATTACTCAGTACTAATTTGAGTAAGTACACTGCAACTACATCACCTTAAAATAAAGTCTAACCAAAAATTAAGTCACAGAATCAGAACTTTAAACTGCTTCTAGACATGCAAAAATTGCAATTTTTCATATTAATTTCAGTGCATTTATATTGAATAGAAAATTATTATTTAGTATTTAGTTTGACCTTGCACTGATCATTTCTTTTTCACACTGATTCGATTTTATCCTGTTGTTATCTACCTCAGTTATAGTAGTTGGATGTGTATGATTAGTTTAGTAGTATTGATGCTGTTACGAGTGGTTGGTGGGCTCATGTTTCAGGTCTATGAGGTGGTCCCGTGCGTCAGTGACTGCAGTCAGTATATTTGGGTAGCTGAACCCTGGAGCGTGTGGAAAGTAAGTAACGTGGATCTGAAGGAGAACTGTGGCGAGGGCGTGCAAACAAGAAGAGTCAGGTGAGATGCCTTTTCCTCATATTTATTTTACTGTTATTCCATCCACAATACCCTGATATCGTACTGTGCTCATCTTTGATGGTCCTGCAGGTGTATGTTGAACACAGTGGACGGTCCCACTGACGCGGTTGAAGACTATCTGTGTGATCCAGAGGAGATGCCACAGGGCACGAGGGAGAGCCGACTGCCCTGCCCGGAGGACTGTGTGCTGTCTGACTGGAGTCCCTGGACCCCATGTGACCTGGTCAGGATTATCGCTAATCCATTTAAACCCGAGGGTTGCATATAGGCACTGATTTGATTGCTGTAGTGAAAGGAAAAAGATTCTTTGCTCAAGTCTACTACTTTTCAGAGGTTTCATCAAAAACACCCTAGTAATGTCATGTTTTTTAGAGATCTTAGTCAGCAAAGTCTCAAAAGATATGTCTCAAAGATATGTCTGTGATTGTAGCCAACATCTGTTGAGCGCGTGAACACAATGACCAATCAGGTGTTTACGAACTTCGTTCAACAGCGCTCAAAGCGTCACATTTTTTAAATTTCAGTACCGACTCATAGTTTTAGTTTATATAAAAATAACAACACTAATGACAACAGTTGTCTCATTTGTGTCCATTTTAATTATCCTAAGCATCTGAGACATGTCTAACTTCATGCCTTAATAAATGAGAAATCTCTTCAATCTTCTATAAGAAACATCTGAGCAATACCATTTTGGGGTTATTCCAACAGGGACATAATTTTATCCTCGGATTATATGACCTCAGTGAGAGCCAACAGACAGTGAGGCATAAATTGTGGCATAAAAAATCAAAGCAGGTCATTACGATGCATTTGTTAGACAGTAAATGAACAGCTTGAGGAGAAATATGAGAGAATTATGAGCTCACTAAAGAATGTACTGCGGTGTGTAAAAGACGACCATGTTTTATCGGCCTCTTAAAGCCGTGTTCTGGAAGAGGAGATCGGGAGAGGACGGCGTTTGCCCTGCGTCTGCCTAAAGAAGGAGAGGACTGTCCGGTTAGCATGCAGACCGAGCCCTGCCTCCTGAACCGCAACTGCTTTCACTACAGTTACAACATCACCGGTGAGTATACGAAATTGCAAAGTGTTTCCAAACAGCTTTCCCAACTAGGGCTGCGTGATTTGGGTAAAAAAATCACTTTGGTTTGCCAAATGGTGTTCTTTTTAAAGTCATTATGACATTGATGATCCATTAAATACACAATGGATAAACCCTATATTTTTTCCTCATAGAGCATCTAGTTTTTCTCTAAAGTGCATAATAGTACTGCAGTAAAATTGGTTGTGAATGCCATTTCTTGTTGACTTTATTATTTTGTCCTGCGCTGTGACTTCCTGTAGTTTTTGAGTCCTTCTAGTCTGGGCATTACCCACAAAGCACTTTTCTCTTATTGATTTGAGTTACATGAATGAGTCTTTCAAGAGTTTGGATCATTATTGGAACTACTTCCTCCATCTGCTCAGACTTTATTCATGATTCCCCTCCAAGAGCGTCAAAGCGAAGCGCTGCGGTAGTGTCAGTTGATGGAGCTGAAACTGTGTCCTCAAACCATCCACTCTGGAGGACGCAAGCAACCTCTGACCTAGACGTGTAGTTTAATGAGAACCCGCAGGGTGATATCTGTGTGTGTTCACTTAGACTGGAGCACATGCCAATTAAGTGCCAATGCTGTGTGTGGAATCGGTCTCAAGACGAGGATGCTGGACTGCGTTAGAAGTGACAGAAAATCAGTTGACCTGAAGTACTGCGAAGAGGTTTGTGCGTTTACTTACAGACCCTTTAAACTGCTGTATATTCTGGGCCTAGAAAATGTAACTAGAGCTGCTTTTCCAGAAGAAAACAGTGTTAAATCATTAGTTCACTTCAGAATTAAAATTTCCTGATAATTTACTCACCCCCATGCCATCCAAGATGTTTATGTCTTTCTTTCTTCAGTTGAAAAGAAATTAAGGTTTTTTGAGGAAAACATTCCAGGATTTTTCTCCATATAGTGGACTTTAACGACTACCAATGAAGGTCCAAATGTCAGTTTCAGTGCAGCTTCAAAGAGCTCTACACGATCCCAGACGAGGAATAAGGGTCTTGTCTAGTGAAACGATCGGTCATTTTCTAAAAAAAATGTATATACTTTTTAACCACAAATGCTCATCTTGCACTAGCTCTGCGATGCGCCATGCATTACATAGTCACGTTAGAAAGGTCACACGTGACGTAGGTGGAAGTACCGCGGGGTAGGGCGAAAATCGTCCGACATCTTTGTTTTACCTTTTTTTTTTTTTTTTGTAAAGGCCATTTGACTTGTAGACAATGTAGACACTAGATCGGTACTTCCGCCTACATGATTACATGCGTGGCACATCGGAGAGCTAGTGCAAGACGAGCATTTGTGGTTAAACAGTATATATATATATATTTTTTTTTTAATAAAATGACCGATCGTTTCACTAGATAAGACTTTTATTCCTCAGCGGGGATCGTGTAGAGCTCTTTGAAGCTGCACTGAAACTGACATTTGGACCTTTCAACCCATTGAATGCCAGTGAAGTCCACTATCCTGGAAGTCCAGAAATCCTGGAATGTTTTCCTCAAAAACCTTAATTTCTGAAGAAAGAAAGACATAAACACCTTGGATGACATGGGGGTGAGTAAATTATCAGGAAATTTTAATTCTGAAGTGAACTAATCCTTTAAAGTTTTGGGTTTTACACTTTGATTCTGTGAAAATGAAATGCTGCATCAGCACCTCTTTGCCATTCTCATGACACTTAAAGTGTGTCTAATTTTAAGTGCACAAAAATAAATGCACAATGTTACACAGTGTTGCATTATTACAATAATATGAGGACTGTTGGTTATATTTGAATTATTTATCTAAGTGTGTGTGTTTGGGGTCAGTAAGATTTTTTTTTTTGTAAGCCTCTCACCAAGGGTGCATTTATTTGATAAAAAAAAATATTTTTTTTCCTTTTGAATATATTTTGAATATATAATGTAATTTATTCCTGTGATGGAAAGCTGAATTTTCAGCATCATTTCTCCAGGCTTCAGTGTCACATGATCCTTCAGAAATCATACTGATTTGCTGCTCAAGCAAACATTTCTTATCAGTGTTGAAACAGTTGTGCTGCTTAATGTTGCTGTGGAAACATTTATTATTTTGTAACATTATAAAGGTCTTTACTGTCACTTTTATCAATTTAATGCATCCTTGCTTAAGAAAAGTATTCATTCAAAAAAAAAAAGCGAGAAGTCATATGCACATCATATTAACCCTGTAACCCAGTTTTCAACCAGCCCACTTTGTATCAGAGTTAAAAACCTTTCAAGTGTAAAACACAACTACCCATAATTAAAAAAAGAAAAAAAAAAAGAAAGAAAGAAATGAGAGCTTAGACTTTTTTAATATCTCAGTTGTTTCTACTAAACAGAAATGTGATTAAACATAGAGTATATATGTATACTTCTGCTTCTCAGATGCTTTTTTCATGAATGCTAAAGAATCAATGTGTCTTATTTCCTTGCACAGCTGCGCTTAGAGAAGAAATGGCAGATGAATGCTTCCTGCACAGTGGAGTGTCCAATCAACTGCCAGCTCTCTGATTGGTCAGCATGGTCAGACTGCTCCCAGACCTGTGGCCTTGAAGGTAAAGCCAAAGAATGGAGAAATGCACGCCTCTTTGCTGCCCGCATACCCACATCTACAGTCAAACCAAAAATTATTCAGACATTTTTGATATTTTTGATATATTTTTACTAGTGGGTGCAGGACACTATAGTTCATTTATGTAAGTGAGGATATCAAAATAAACTTTGACATATTATACCCAAAAATTCTTCATACAGTGGACTATCAGTATAATTGATAAAAATTTAGGACCAAAAATTATTCAGACACTTTGACCTGACCATGTTTTGCTTAAGTTTTATCTGACATAATTAAGATTTTTTTCTGACACGGTTTAACTCTGAGATCTTGTCATATTTTATTACCATTTTTTTAAACCATAGTGAATAAACTCTATTAATGAATGAAATGAAAGGTGTCTGAATAAATTTTGGTTTGTATATTTTAATATATTTAAACTGTAATTTATTCCTGTGATGGCAAAGCTGAATTTCTTAATTGTCACATGATCCTTCAGAAATCATGAAAATCATGAATCAATGAAAGTTCAAAAGAACTTTTTATACATTATAATGTTTAGTAACATTATAAATGTTGTTACTGTCACTTTTGATCAATTTAGTGCATCCTTGCTGAATAAAAGTGTTAATTTGTTATAAAAAACAAATCTTACCGACCCCTAAATTATGAATAATAGTGTACAATATATTGGAAAACACGTGAAAATAAAAAGCTCCAAGCAAATTTCCTGATTTAAATGCAACTTTTAAACTCAGTGATCTTGGCATTGCTAGTGTCATGCATAACTGTTTGTGACTAGGTATGCATGTAGGCTGTAACATTGTGCATGCAAAGAGAGAACAAAAAGATAGCATAGGAGAAGGGAGCTAGAACTCTGAAATACGAGATGAAATGATGGACTGTTAAACTGAAAAAAAGATGGAAGCAGCTCTAGATAGAAAATGACAGTCGGCCTGCCAAACACTTCCAAGATAAGGTAGAAAAAGAAGAGCGAGAGAGAAGGCGGCGCATTGTGTGCAGTTTTATGCTAAACACGTGTGGGATGAGCTAGCGAGTTATCTGAGACAGCCGTGTCTTGAGCTGGAAACTGAAAGATGAGTGTGTGTGTGTAGAGATGTGTGTATGCAGGCAGCTCATGAAATCTGTCAAAAACAGGTTCAGGTCATATTTCACTCCAAAATAAAAGTTTTTTGACTTTATTTTCATTCTCATAAGGATGCATTAAATTGATCAAATGTGACAGTAAACACTGTTCTTTTGAACTTACAATTTATCAAAGGATCCTGAAAAAAATCTATCATGGTTCCCACAAAAATATGAAGCAGCACAACTATTTTCAACATTAATAATGGCATCAAATCAGCATATTAGAATGATTTCTGAAGGATCATGTGACACTGAACACTGGATTAATGATGCTGAAAATTCATCTTTGATATCACAGAAATATATTACATTTTAAAATATATTGCAATCGAAAACAGTTCTTTTAAAATTGCAATAATATTTCGCGTTGCTACTGTTTTTACTGCATTTTAAAATAAATAAATGCAGCTTTGGTGAGCATAAGAGACTTTTACTGACCCTAACCCTTTGCACTGTAGTGTAAGTAAAAAATCTCTTTTAAATGCATTGCATAATATATAAATATGAAGTATTGATAATACATTCTAAATACAATCCCATTATCGTTTTTTACTCTAATACAGAACAATTATTTTTGGGCGAACTATTCCTTTAAATGGTCTTGTTCTCTGTGGAACCGAAGCTCAAACTCATTTCTCTGTCGCGTGTCTTAATTCTTCAGGGAAGATGTGGCGGAGACGGACTGTGGTTCAGGCGTCTCAAGGGGACGGCAGGCCGTGTCCGTCTCAGATGGAGCAGTGGAAACCGTGTCCTGTGCGACCCTGCTACAGATGGCAGTACGGCCCGTGGTCAGAGTGCCGTGTTGAGGTTTCTCATTTCATCTTTTTATATTGCATTCTCTTATTGATCAAATGGCTGAATGTAAGTTCACAGATCAGAGTTCATCAAACTTGAACTTAAGCACTGCAAGAAGAAACTTTTTCACAGAATCGCAAGTACATTCAAAGAAGTCTTTCTGCTCAAGTTTGGTGAACTCGGACTCTTGAAGGTTCTAGGTCAAGTTTATTTTTCACAATCCATGTTTTTCATAGTTTTTGTCACTGGAAATGTTTTCAAAAGACATGTGAAACTATCCACACTAAGGTACACAAAAGTACAATCGATTCAATAGACTGTACATACTCTACCGTTCCAGAGTTTGGTGTCGGTTGTAGAGTTGTCAAAAGTACCGACTTTCATACCAAGTCGGTACTGAAATAAAAATGTGATGCTTTGAGCACTGTTGAGCGGATTCGTAAACACCTCTGATTGGCCAATGTGTTTACGTGCTCATCGGATATGTCTGTGATTGGCTACAATGAACGAAGTCGGTATTTTTGACAACTCTAGTCGGTTGGATTTTTTTATGTTTTTTGAAAGAATTCCCTTATGTTCACCAAGACTGCATTTCATTGTATTTATCTACTGTCAAAACAGTAATATTGTGAAATATTATTACAATTTAACAAACTTTTTTTCTATTTGAATTTTTTTATATATTTTTCTGCTGCATTTTGATAGCATGATCCTCCAGAAATCATTCTAATATGCTGATTTGCTGCTTAAGAAACAAGTATTATTATTATTATCAGTGTTGCTTAATCTTTTTGGAAAGCGTGATACTTTTTTCAGGAATCTTTGAATAGACAGTTCAACAGAACAACATTTATTTGAAATAAAAATCTTTTGTTACATTATAAATGGTGTCCTTTTTGCACAATTTAATGCATTGTTGAATAAAATTTTTAGTTATTTTTACTTTTGAATGGTAGTGTTTATCTCTTACTATGGGAGCTTGATTTCGCCATGAAATAAAAAATATCAAAAAGCTAATTTCGATATATCTCGCAATTCTGACTTTATATCATGCAATTCTGACTTTATAACTCACACTTGCGAGAGAAAAAAAGTCAGAATTTTGAATTAAAAAGTCGCAATTACCATTTTTATTTTTTTTATTTAGTGGCGGAAACAAGCTTCCATACTTCACAGCATTCTGAAAGTTTATAATCTAATCTGTTGCTCTTTGTTCTTTTTTTTTCTGCTGAGCTCCATTGTTACTCATGAAAATCAAACAATTTAGTGTTTATTGAACCATATTGTACAACGGAGCAATAGTTGAAGCTAAACACTTCAATCGCCCAGTGGCATGCACTCTGAATACATTAACGACCCTCACTGGAACTCGCTCTTCCAGCACCTTGTTTTCCAGTCTCGCCGTCAACCGTCGTCTTCTCTTCTGTTATTCTCTCTGATCCTCCTCCATTTCAATCCCCCTTTTGATCTTTGGATTTAGGAAGTGTTTATGACTGCTCAGCGCTCACATCTCAAACCTCTGTGTGTGTATGTGTGTTGTAGGAGGTGGTGTGCGGGGTGGGCCTGCGTTTCCGGAACCTGTCGTGCTTTGTATCAGACGGCTCCAGTGATGGGAAGAGCAGCATTGTAGAGGAAGATCTCTGTGCTGGATTGGAGCAGGCCGTCGACGGAGATAAGAAGATTGTTCTGGAGGAGACCTGCACCTTACCCTGCCCTGGTAACAGATTAAATTCACACAGGACTGTTGATTTATGAGTGTTGTCATTGCATGCAAACTGTTATTGGGACAAACTATCTTCAGCAGCAAAAAAAAAAAAAAAATACTGTGATTAAAACAACCCTGCAAGCCAAGCATAGCATGACATCAGTACAGATTTTTTTGTTTCATTCTGATTTTAAATGGCAAATGGCATTGAGATTTGAAAATCACCCTTTTAAGCCATCTTATAATTGACAAAAAAAGTATATAATTTCAAAATTGTATATATATATATGTATATATATATACACACACAAACACACTGTTTTTATTTGTTTTGTTTTTTTGTAAAATATTAGCAAATAATTTTAGTATATAATATATAAATAAATGTTATATAAATATTTAAATCAGAACATGTTCAATAAATATTTGTAGTAATTTATATACTACAAAATCTATATACATGTATATTAATATTATATATATAGAACATAAACAACTAAAAAATATATTATTTCATTTTTTTTACCTGTATGTCCAACCCTAATCTCCATTTACACATACTGATATGATGTTAAAACCTCTCTATTTACTTTATTTTATTTTATTTTATTTTCTGTTATTTTATCAAAATCAATATTAAATTATTTTTAATATTTGCATTAAAAATTATTGCAGTGTCTTAAAACATTTCCATAAACATGCAAACCCTGCCTAATTTAGTTGAAAATAACTGGTTAAAAAATAAATAAATTCAGTAAACTCCTTCAAAAAATAAAAATAAATTCCTTCACTGCTTTCAGTGTAGTTATGTAATTTGGGTGTTTTTGTTTGTTTGTTTGTTTTTTGTTTGTTTTGTTTTATTAGATGTAATATAAAAGTTTTGGTTTAGGTTTGATGCTGACACCCTGTTTGAGATCTTCATTGTTTTTGTGTCACATAAATGTGTTTTAAATCTATATAATCTGATAATTAGATAATTAAAATATGTCATCTAAAAATAATATCCCTTTAAATAGCTTTAATATAGTTTTTTAATATGTTATAATATAGCTAACTTTCTTAAACAGGTTGTAAATATTGGCTATATTTGAACTACTTTAAATTTTAAGTGAATTGTTGCATGTCTAATCATAGTTTCACAGCTTCCCCAACACTTCCGCTGTTATCAGGTTGTGTTGAGTTGGTTAGTGGACAGCTACTATAGACAACTCTCCTGTTGATCTGTTCAGGTGACTGTTACCTGATGGAGTGGTCCGACTGGAGCCAGTGTCAGAGAGTGTGTGTGAAGGGTCAGCGTTTGGACTTCACTCCGGTTCAGGTCCGCTCACGTGCCGTCATCGCGCAAGAACCGGAAAACATCGCTCAGTGTCCGGATCAGGAGTGGCAGTCCCGCCCCTGCAGCAGTGAGACACGCTCCTCCTCTCTCGTTTGCATAAAGACACGGCTTTGCTTTGATTTCATTCCACATGGATGATTGCTAGAATAAACACCTCTCACATCACCTGATTTAACAAGTATTTTACATGAAATGCAGTTGGATGTCTATGGCTTGATTCATTACAACAGTGATTGAAAAGTGAACTGAGACCAAAATAAGTGCCAGGAATAGTGTGAATGCAATGGGAATTGGGCTCTTTTTCAGCTGGCTCACATTTTGTTCCAATTTAACCCTGTAAAGATTGACATATTAAATAACAAGAAGAAATGTTTACATTTTGAATTGGAACAGTTTGAGATTATTTAGATAAAATATTAAAAAATAAATAAATAAATAAAAATCATCAAGCATATAGTATTATGTACTGTAGTAAGAATATGGAGTTCACACTTGAGGAGGAAAAAAACACCTCAGTTTTATTCATAGGCCCAAAAAAATATGCAGTTTGGTGCAGAAGCTGATCTTTATATGTAGTAAATAGTAAGTAAATTCTAATGAATGAGATCTTTATGACAGTATAACAGTCTACTTTAATAAAATGCATATAAATATCAGTCGGCACTCTATATATCTGCCAATAATGTCTTAGTAAAATGATATTTAATTGGGGGGTTTTTTTTGTGATCAAAGCTCTGCAGTTTTTATTGTGTGGGCAAATCAGATAATGCAGTTTAGTACAATGACTGAGAGATGAACAAATAAACGTCCCATATTTGACACTCATATTTTAATATGATTTTTCTAAAATATTATGTATGGATAATCAAGTAAACCTAAGTTCATTCAGTCCAGTAAGTGTTCATCTTGAAATATTACTAATAATATAAAATTTATTCTTACATTTACTTGATAAAAATTTGCAGAGCAAAAAGACATGTGAACCTTGACCATTTTTACAATGATACTAAAAGGCCTTTTACTTGCTAAACAGTATAAATCAGACGACGGAAGGCATGTAGTAGATTGTGTGCAACAGGTTTTTTAGCAAAGTTTTGATCATCTAGAGGCCTTAGAAGTTTGCGCATCAAAAATATTAGGTTAATAATTTTGTTAAAATACTTTTAAACAGGATGCGAGTGTGACAACACCCTTAATGAGTCTCTCTACAACTGTCCAACATCTGCAGTATGTATATTTATTCTTCTGATTTCCGCATAGATGGTGAATGTTATGAGTACCAGTGGATGGGCGGTCCTCAGCTGATCTGGTGTCAGCGCTCGGATGGAATAAACGTCACAGGTGCTGTACAACACCACTTTACATCTGTCTCTTTAAGCCACATGAATGAGCAGCCAGTGAGGTTTTTACAGAGCATTTTTGGACATTTGATAATAGCTGACGCATAATGTGTCTGTGGACTTTTTTACAAGAAGTCCAACAAGGGGTTGAGCGTGTGTGAATTGCCTGAGTAATCAACAGTGTTCGGCAGCAGTATTTCAACTAATAGTGAAACTAAGTTTATCTACCGCACAGTTATTACCTCGATGATGAGAAATGTCATATAGCTTTTATGTTGCTAAACTATTTTACTGAAAGAGCAGCGCTGACAACACGTTTCTGTGCGAGTGTGTTTCCGTGCTGTATGTGTGTGCGTTTGAGTGGGAGAGAGAGGGCGGGAGAAACAGAGTATGTGCTTTCCGTACACAATAAAACGTAATTTTGGAAACTTGGAAGTAATTTGTAATTTTTATCCTTATTTATATATATATATATATATATATATATATATATAAATTTATTTGCTTGGTCAGTGTCGTTGTGGGTTTTGGTTCTTTTGTGGTTGTAGGCTGTAAGGACCTTTGAAATAACTGAAATCATTTGACGAAGTGATATGGAACTGTAATGCGGTCAAGACCTGCCTGGAACTACTTTAGCCATGCGTTACCCTGAAAATAATTGCACACTTTAGAACGTCCGTCAACCAATCAGATTCAAGCATTCAACAGCCCTGTAGTATACACTTCAATATTCCATAAAAAAATAAGAATTGTCTATTTTGATTTCATGTTGACTTAAAGTTGACTGCACGTATGTGATGTAATAGAAAATTCTACTTTGAAATGAGGTAGAGTGACGTTATAGTTACGTCTTTGGTTGGTAGATGCACATAACTTTTTTTGACGGTGTTTGATCAACTCAAATCTAGTTGTTGTCAAAAACTTGAAAAATATCTCTACCCTGTAATTTCTTCCAGGTGGATGCCCTCCAGCACTACTGCCAGGGGCGGACCAGTCATGTGATCCACTTTGTGACAAACCACAGTCATTCTGCTCAGAGGTAAGACACAAGAGGATTGTGGGATTACTGTAATTCTCAGCCTGGGTGTCTGTAACTGCAGACAGTTGCTCCAGCTGTAATTATTATAATGGACATAACAGAAAATCATAGTCATAAGCTGTACTTTTGATTTTTGGGGGTGCAGTTGATTTATATTTCTGAAACTTGCTCAATGAGCTTTTTTTTTTTTTTCTTTTACAAGTTTACAAGACCAATTTTTAATCATATTGAGTTTAGAATTAGTGGATACTGAATAATGGCTGCACAAATAATATAATACTTCCAGTTATTTGGGCTAATTTTACCCACAATCCCTTACACAAAGGAAGAGAAGAAGTGAAAGTTTGTGAATGTTTGTTGAATGTTTCCTCTATAGATGGACGATAACATTTGTTTCCCTTAGTCTATAGAGTGCTGCAGGAATGGATTTTTATAGTAGTTTATAATAGATTTTTTATATTTATAATATTTTTTAAATAATAGGTTTTTTTATAATAGGGTTTTTTTTTTTTTTTCATTAGCTTTTGGAGTATTGCAGAAAAATAAGCTCTGTGACCAACAAAACTGTATGATTTATGCACATTTTGTTCTTAAAGATAATATTCAAAAATTAACCCAACTATTATTAATTTTGAAGACTAAATATAATGTCCAGAAGTAAAAAGCTAAAATTAGGCTATAAATGAACTACACCGCAGTTTCACACCTTCAACATCACCACTGCTAAGCTTTCAACAACTCTTGCAGTCTTTACCTAAAATCTACAATTTGGAAAGTTTGACATTAGTTTGCCAGAGTGCGATTATAAACACAATGAGGCTAGTTTATCTCTTCAGCATGATGACCTTTAATGTCCCCAACAACCTCTGTAGTCACATTTAGCCACTTGTTAGCAGCCGCCTTTCACGGCATATTACT
The DNA here is from genome assembly GCF_019924925.1 of Ctenopharyngodon idella. Classification (NCBI taxonomy): domain Eukaryota; kingdom Metazoa; phylum Chordata; class Actinopteri; order Cypriniformes; family Xenocyprididae; genus Ctenopharyngodon; species Ctenopharyngodon idella. The sequence goes on from NC_067235.1 coordinate 30,611,392, forward strand.
GATATATTTCATGTTGTGGAATAAAGTGTGAGAATTCAACCACAGACTTTATTTCAAGCATTTCACCAAAAACTGTTGAATTTGCAAAGATGGAACTGGAAGTGGGTTTTAGGATGCGTTCCTACAGCACTCTGTAGGTGTGAATTGGGTCAAGCTCTGAGAGGAAGCAAAAAGCATGATTATACAGTATTTGTGTACTTTTGCTGCCCCCTGCAGGAGGGCGTATGTATGTGCGAGGAGGGCTATACCGAGGTCCTGACGGCCGAGGGGATGCTGGAGCAATGTACACCCATCCCTGTGCTCGAAATCCCTACCGCAGGGGACAAAAAAGCCGATGTGAAGACCAGCCGGGCCATCAACCCCACCCTGCCCACCACGGTGCAGCCTGGCCGTGTGGGACGTACATGGTACTTGCAACCCTTTGGACCAGGTAAATGTTCAATTTCAGTTTCTTTATGTACGCTCTAAAAAATGCTGGGTTAAAAACAACCCAAGTTGTGTTGAAAATGGACAAACCCATTGATTGGGTTGTTTTAACCCAGCGGTTGGGTTAAATGTTTGCCCAGCCTGCTTGCTTAAAGTGAACCCAAAATATGTTGGAAATGAACATTTATTAATATATTCAATAAATGAACATTTATTAATCATTTTAATGAATAATAATTAAACAATAAACATTTATTAAATTCACCTTTTGATTATTATTGTTGCCTCTACAAAAATACTCTGTTAAAAACAACCCAAGTTGGGTTGAAAATGGACAAACCCAGCGATTGGGTTGTTTTAACCCAGCGGTTGGGTTAAATGTTTGCCCATTGTGCTGGGCAGTTTTATTTAACCCAACTATTTTTTTAAAATGACTATATGGCTGGCTTAAAATGAACCCAAATAGGTTGGAAATTAAAAATCAGGCACATAATTACTAGAGGCAACAATAATAATAAAAAAGTGAACATTTATTAATAAGCAATTTAATAAATGTTTATTGTTAAACCGCGGGGTTAAAACAACCCATTTGCTGGTTTTGTCCATTTTCAACCCAACTTGGGTTGTTTTTAACCCAGCATTTTTTAGAGTGTAGTAATTATGTGTCTGATTTTTAATTTCCAACCTATTTTGGGTTCATTTCCATATAGTAATTTTAAGCAATAGTTGCATTAAATAAAACTGCCCAGCACGTTTGGCAAACATTTAACCCAACCGTTGGGTTTATCCATTTTCAACCCAACTTGGGTTGTTTTTAACCCAGCATTTTTAGAGTGTAATTTTGCATTTTGCTTCTGCTAAAAAAAATAAACATTTTGCCTCTTTAGACGGAACGCTGAAGACGTGGGTGTACGGAGTGGCGGCAGGTGTTTTTGTCCTCCTGGTATTTATAGTGTCAATGATTTACCTCGCATGGTAAGAACAACGCCACTTTCCATCTGATTCGTCATTGCTCATTTTATTTTCTCATTTACTCCATGCATTCGTTTGCTTGTGTTTTTCTTTAACTCACATCCCACCATCCATGCCTCTCTCGCTGTCATGAGCAGCAGTTACTGTGCCATCCGGCGGTCGCTCGGGACGCCAGATTCTGCCAATGGTACGGTGGTATGGATGGGCCAAGACGCCCATGAACTGACGTACACCTGCCCTGAGTGCCAGCAGCCAAGTCAAGAGTCAAGAGCCAGTTAAAGGCCGGAGAAACAGGCTCCTGATCTCCTGACATCTCAGCCCCCTCTGCCTAGTGCCTCGGCCTCAGTCTGTGCCTTACGTTCTGATGCTCAAAGCATCGAGCTGCCCGGGTAGACTGCCTATCTATGGTTTATTAGATTAGAAAAAGATAAAGAAACTAACTCTGTTGCAAAACCTAGTGAGCTGCCTTGGTGCCTACTAACTAAAACAGCATTGATAATCTTAACTGAAGGATGAAGTGAAAAATAACCTCATAAGTGAGTTTTAAAATCCTAATAATCCATACTACACACATGTACTGGGTAAAATGGTCAATTTTTAAACCCAGTAAAGCTTGTAATTTATATCAATGAGATCTTTGTAACAGTATAACAGACTACTTACATAAAATGCATATAAATATCAGTTGTCACTCTATACCTGCCAATAATATGTCTTAGTAAGATGATTTTGAAATGTTAGTTTTATGATCAAAGCTCTGTAGTTTAAAACATATAATTAAATGCAATACTGAGAGATGAACAAATAAACCTTCCTCAAAAGCCTGATGGATCATATTTGATACTTTTTAACACAATTTTTCTAAAAAAAAAATAAAAAATAAATAAATAATGATGTATGGATAATCAAGTAAACCTAAGTTGCTTCAGTCCAGTAAGTGTTTATCTTGAAATATTACTAACAATATAAAAGTTAAAGTTACGTTTACTTTAAAAATCAGTAAAGATTTCACAGCAAAAAGACACGTGAACCCCGAGCTAAAGGTGGACATTTTTAAAATGATACTAAAAGGCCTTTTACTTGCTAAAGAGTATAAACTATCAATCCGCCGACAAAAGGCATGTAGTAGATTGTGTGCAACAGGTTTTTCAGCAAGGTTTTGATCGTGTTGATAATTTGCCTTAGAAGTTTGCTATATTGAATATAATACAGTAGGCTTTATAGGGTTAATTCTATTAAACTATTTTTATCAATACTTTTCAGTGTTGAATAAATTAAAAGTATATTTATAATTAACATTTCTCTCACTTTGTCCATCATCAATTAATGTTTTCTCTGATTTGTCATAATGCATTTTGGGATTGCCTTTTCTGGGTATATGTGATTCTGCCTTAGAATTATGCTCAGATTAGGTATTCCAGTAGACAGCATAATGATGTTTCCTACCTTTTGAAACAGACTTGCATCTATTATGCCTGACAATGCTGCCTATTAGGGCAATTCACTAGGTTTTGGAACGGTGACTTTTTATGATCATATGTTGCAGTAATGCTGAAAATGAATTAGGCCAATATGGTCTTTAATGAATTTAATTAAACAGCGTTATCCTGCTTGACACATAATTTTGCACCTATCAGGGCACCTGTTATATTTCATCATAAGTCATAACTGAATCATTCCTCATCATCATGATTTTTCATCATCAGTCATTGTTTTTTCATTTCATTTTTGTATCATATGCCATAAAATGCAAATGCATATATAATTTATACTGTATTTATAATATATATCATGTGTTTTCACATTAGATAAAGTATACACAGGCAATGTACACACCAAATTTGAGAGTGACAATCTCATTTAAAGGGTTAGTTCACCCAAAAATGAAAATTCTGTCATTAATTACTCACCGTCATGCCGTTCCACACCCATAAGACCTCCATTCATCTTCGGAATGCAAATTAATATATTTTTGTTGAAATCCGATGGCTCAGTGAGGCCTGCATAGCCAGCAATGACATTTCCTCTCTCAAGATCCATTAATGTGCTAAAAACATATTTAAATCAGTTCATGTGAGTACAGTGGTTCAATATTAATATTATAAAAAAAGAATATTTTTGGTGTGCCAAAAAAACAAAATAACGACTTATATAGTGATGGCCGATTTCAAAACACTGCTTCATGAAGCTTCGGAGCGTTATGAATCTTTTGTGTCGAATCAGCGGTTCGGAGCGCCAAAGTCACGTGATTTCAGCAGTTTGGCAGTTTGACACGCGATCCGAATCATGATTCGACACACTGATTCATTACGCTCCGAAGCTTCCTGAAGCAGTGTTTTGAAATCGGCCATCACTATATAAGTCGTTATTTTGTTTTTTTGGCGCACCAAAAATATTCTCGTCACTTTATAATATTAATATTGAGCCACTGTACTCACATGAACTGATTTAAATATGTTTTTAGTACATTAATGGATCTTGAGAGAGGAAATGTCATTGCTGGCTATGGAGGCCTCACTATGGAGGCATCGGATTTCAACTAAAACATCTTAATTTGTGTTCCGAAGATTAACGAAGGTCTTACGGGTGTGGAACGGCATGAAGGTGAGTAATAAATGACATTATTTTCATTTTTGGGTGAACTAACCCTTTAAATGCAGCATTAAATCGCCTAAATTACAGTTCCCTAAACTTTGTAATAAACTAGCATAGTGATTGCTAAAATATTTTTTTGTGTTTTATGGCTGCTGGATTTTTTTTAGTTTTTATTAAATTGCTCTCAACAGAGGTGCCATTTTTTTGTTGAAGAAAATTAAGTTGCTGCAGTGTGTATGTGGCTGTATACACACTGCAGCAACTTAATTCTCTTCAACAAAAAAAATGGCACCTCTAAAGTAATTCTTAAACCAGGCATATTGTTATTATAGAATTTTGAAATCATTCTTTTGTCCTCAGCAAAAAGCCAAAGAAACCTCAGCGAAGACAAAACAATAATCGACTGAAACCCCTGACCCTGGCGTATGATGGCGACGCGGACATGTAGCCTTTCCCGGAGAACTAACATCATGAAAACGTCATCAACATTCTGAAAATGGCTGAATCTCACTAAAACATGCCCAGGTCACATTATACCCCAATATTAAAAGAAAAAAAAAGTAAGTAATGATATTTTTGATGAAAAGAAACTAAGGCTATTTTAGCATCTTTAAGATTTTGTACATCGTGATATTATGAAAATGAGATTATTGCATTATTCATGACAATGAAGCACATTACTTCCTAAATTGTTTTTTTACTGTAAACAATTGAATTACAATTGTAATTCTTAGTATTGTCAATATTCTAATTAATCTTCTTTTTATTTAAATCAGAACAAGTTAAAGGCAATATAACTAATATTACCATGATGTATTAATACTTATTTATTGAAATATCATAAATATATGAGAGTTTTTACATTACAATAATAAGAATTTGGGGTAAATGTGCTTAATTGTTAAGAAAATAATGTCACAATGCAAACAGTCTTTATAGTCAAGTCACCTTTAATTTTATAGTGCTTTATACAATAGAACTATTCTATTGTAGTTCTATTATTCAGTAGAACTACATTTCAAAGCAGCTCCACAGTAATAAACAGGAAAGTAACAGAATTAATGATGCAAACTTCATCAAATATGACCGATTCAAATTCTGCTGTAAAGCAGCTGTACCAGGATAATAGAGTCATTCATTATTGAGCTCAGTTCAGTTCAGTGTTGATTCAATTCAGTTCAATAACTGTGTAAAGTTCATTCATTATGAAACAAGTTCAGTTTTGCTGTGAAGCGGCTCTACTGTCGTTATTCGATAGTGTCAAAAAAGTCCTAAATAGTCCTAAAATAAGGCTTCATTATTTGTTTATGAAAAATATAATTTCTTATTTTTATTACCGTTTGTTTTTGGGGTGACGTATGACCTCGTCATGTTTTATGAGATACACCAAAATACTCCTCCAAATGAGAAATGCCTAACCATGACAAATACTGGACTCTCATTGCTTGAATCCAACTTGGAAGAAGAAACATCCAAGAGCCGCAAAAGAAAACCTTCGTACTTTGTTTGTACTTCCCATTGTTGTTCTGGAAGAGCCTTTATCTGCATATGCTGTGAGATCATGCCTTTGTTTATCTTCAGTTCCTTAGAAAGTATTTGTCAATTATGCAACTGCGGTCAAGCTAGTGGTCTTCTACGACTGGTCGGACTTCTCTCTAGGACCTTATCGGAACAACGTTCTTCCGACTTGTGCTTCCCAGCTGAGAGGATTCATTTTTTTGGAGGGAGTTATTTAATAGACAATGCCAAAACATACAGTACAAACACACAGTAGAGAACTTCAGATATCACCTACATCATGGACAACATTTGCTCACAGAAGATGCAGCCTTTCTATGGAAGGTGAAAACAAGACAAATCATGTTCTCCTGGAAGTCCCACTCTGATTCCAGGTGTTATTTTGCACTATATTAGTGCAGCAAGGAAGGCATTCGCCATTGAACAATGAATCTGGAGCACATCAATGAAGCGGGATAACTGGGAAAGTGTAAAAATAAATCTCAGAGTGGGACTCTTTAAAGACCTCACGTCCTTTTATTTTCACTCATTTGTGCATTGTATAGTTTCTACTGTATGATGTGTCTTTTCTGCTCAACAGACTTTAAATATGTATTTTTTGTTATAGTTTTCCATTCAGGCATTTTTATATAATAATTAGTTGGTATACAGTTGTTGGGGAAAAGTGGTTGTGACAGTATTATGACTTTTGATTGGGGGATTGTGCCCCATCTTTAGTGTCTAGTATCTGATTACATGAATGATGTACGTGTCAAGAAAATGGGTCTCATGGGAAGACCGATAGTTTCTGCCTTATTATTGATTAAAAAATGTGGAAGTTTTGTTACTAATTGTTGCCAATTCTCACAGGACAGTGGTCATGCAAAATACAGTGGCTCTACAAAGTATTTGGACACTTGAGAAACTTTAAAATGTCTGAATGTAATTGCATTAGATATAACCGGTTGCATTTCGGAAACAAGTTGCAGCTAAAGAACAGACTAAAATATTCTGATGGTGTTTCTGACAATATTATTTTACACCACCAATGTCAGAAATTTTATGAGGTGAATCAAAAACATACAACCTGTCCGGTGTAGTCTAATTCCCAAACTATTGACTCTTATGAACCTGTATTTTACACTGAATCAGAAACATACAACCAGTCCAGCGTAGTCCGAATCCCAAACTATTGACTCTTATGAACCTGTATTTTAAACTGAATCTAAAATATACAACCTGTCCGGTGCAGTCCGATTCCCAAACTATTGACTCTTATGAACCTGTATTTTATACTGAATCAAAAACATACTGCACGACCAGTGTATTCTGATTCCTAAATGATTATAGGAGCCAGTTCTTTTTAGTGAATCAAAAATATACAACCAGTCCTGTGTAGTCCAATTCCCAAATGGTTGACTCTTCTGAACCTGTATTTTATACTGAATCAGAAACATACGACCAGTCCAGCGTAGTCCGAATCCCAAACTATTGACTCTTATGAACCTGTATTTTAAACTGAATCAAAAATATACAACCTGTCCGGTGTAGTCCAATTCCCAAACTATTGACTCTTATGAACCTGTATTTTAAACTGAATCAAAAATATACAACCTGTCCGGTGCAGTCCGATTCCCAAACTATTGACTCTTATGAACCTGTATTTTATACTGAATCAAAAATATACAACCTGTCCGGTGTAGTCCGATTCCCAAACTATTGACTCTTATGAACCTGTATTTTATACTAAATCAAAAACATACTGCACGACCAGTGTATTCTGATTCCTAAATGATTATAGGAGCCAGTTCTTTTTAGTGAATCAAAAATATACAACCAGTCCGGTGTAGTCCGATTCATGAACTATTGACTCTTCTGAACCTGTATTTTATACTGAATCAGAAACATACGACCAGTCCAGCGTAGTCCGAATCCCAAACTATTGACTCTTACGAACCTGTATTTTAAACTGAATCAAAAATATACAACCTGTCCGGTGTAGTCTGAATCCCAAACTATTGACTCTTATGAACCTGTATTTTAAACTGAATCAAAAATATATAACCTGTCCGGTGTAGTCCGATTCCCAAACTATTGACTCTTATGAACCTGTATTTTATACTGATTTAAAAACATACTGCATGACCAGTGTAGTCTGACTCCCAAATGATTGACTCTTATGAACCAGTTCTTTTTAGTGAATCAAATCATACAACCACTCAAGTCTAGTCCGATTCATGAGCTATTGACTCTTTTGAACCTGTATTTTATGCTGAATCATAAACATACTGCATGACCAGTGTAGTCTGATTCCCAAATGATTGACTCTTATGAACCAGTTCTTTTTAGTGAATCAAATCATACAACCACTGAAGTCTAGTCTGATTCATGAACTATTGACTCTTTTGAACCTGTATTTTATGCTGAATCATAAACATACTGCGTGACCAGTGTAGTCTGATTCCCAAATGATTGACTCTTATGAACCAGTTCTTTTTAGTGAATCAAAAACATACAGCTCGACAAGTGTAGTGCGATTCCTGAATGATTGACTCTAATGAACAAGTTCTTTATAGTGAATCCAAAACATAGGACCTTTCCGGTGTAGTCTGATTCCTGAACTATTGACTCTTTTGAACCTGTATTTCATACTGAATCAAAAACATACTGCACGACCAGTGTAGTCTAATTCCCAAATGATTGACTCTTATGAACAAGTACTTTTTAGTGAATCAAAAACATACAACCAGTCCGTTGTAGTCCGATTCATGAACTATTGACTTTTATGAACCTGTATAGTCCAATTCCTGAGTGACGCATTTGAGCAAATGCGTCTGTACATTAAGTGTGGCTTAAATGTGCAAATACTTTCTGGGGTCACTGTACATGTGTAGCACTTTTCTTGGATCTGATATATATTTTATTGTATAATATTATGGCATCATAAATATAGTCACAATTTGAGCTGTCTCTTCACACTTGCAAAAAAATATACAAAGCCATCAAATCATTCGGGTACGGTTTTTGATGTTTTATTATTCAGCCGATTTTTAAATAGTAATCAATTTACATATCCATGAATTATTATTAATTCCCCTAAAATGCAGTGAAAAGAAAATAGTGTATAAAATCTTAAGCATTCATGAAAATTGATTTATTTTGAATTTAACATATTGTATGGAAACAACAGCGTGAATATGATATTCCTAAGATGTATTAGTCTATGAATCCTGCTGAAATCTTCCATTCAGATAGTAGTTATAGAAGATGCTTTTTATTGGTCAACTTTCCTCATTTCCCCTCATTCATTTACGCTGCTACATTAGAGTCGTTTCACCTGGCCGTCCTGCTAGCAGCTGGTGAAATGAATGTTTAGTATAATTTGTAAATAATAATGAGTATTAAATCATATCTTTTATATTGCACAGAAATGTTTAGTACATTGCAAAGTGGTCTCGCTGATCTTTGTTGATTATGGTCATGTTGTAAAGTCTTTTTTTGTACAGCTTATGTTTTCTGATGACCTACAGGTAATAAATACTGGTGTATTAAACATGTATGAAGGATATTTCTTGACATCATTTCATTTCATTATTTTTGTCTATATTTATGTCTATATATATATATATATATATATATATATATATGTGTGTGTGTGTGTGTGTGTGTGAGTGAGTGAAATGTATTATTTTTAGTGCTGTCAAACGATTAATCGTGATTAATCACATCCAAAATAAAAGTTGGTGTTTACCTAATATATATTTTTTTATATTTAAATATAATATATTTTGTTAAATATATACATGCATGTGTGTGTATTTATATATACATAATAAATATACACAGTACACACACACATATTAGGTAAACATCAACTTTTAATTTGGATGCGATTTAATCGGTTAATCATTTGACAGCACTAATTATTTTGTAAATTATGTAGCACCTGGGTAAAAATAATAAAATTAACAGGCTGAACCCAGAAATATATTGTATTATAATGCCTATAATATAATATGAATGCTGAAGAATTCTCATTCCATATATGCATAACCTTTTACCCACTATATGAAGACAGATATGATGGGCACATGACAAATATACTGCGTTGTAAGAATGACTGTATTAATGAAAGTCATAAAGTGTATCTGAAGCTGGATTGGTTGACTCAACATTCACAGGCGTTCCTCCCTCATGCGAGAATCTATCGGTGTCAGATGGAGCTGAGTGACCATGTGTTCACAGCGCACAACACCTCGGCAGAGAAGAGCCTTGATTCAGGAAGATCAGCTTCCCGTGTGAAGTTCATTAAATCCCATTGAGAATCTCACAGGGATCAGAACGGCTGTAAGGAAAGTTCAAGAGTCAGAAACCCATCTAAATGATGATGACTGCAAGCAGTTTGATGCATCTTATGATGCTTTTCTCTATATATGATGTAAGTACATTTACATTTTATCACTAATTCTTATACTCGTCTTCGCTGCGGGTGTTGATCCTGTTCTTTGATGTATTTGGCTGTCTTGAGGTTCAGCGCTGCAGACAGAGACAGGCAGTCAACTCAAATCCTAAAGGAATACATACTGTACATGATTTCTATAGGAATTTCTGTCAGAATTTAGAGCCGATCCTAAAAGGGATCAATTACGAATCATGTAAGATCAAAGACTGAAACATAGTTTGTGAGAGCTTTATGAAGGAAGGACTGGAAGTATGTGGACGCTGGTATTATTATCAATATCAAATGCTGAAATTGAACCTGAAATTTCCACAGAATTTCTTGATATTAAAGGAAAAAATTCCTTGGTAAATCCATTTTTTCAGACTTTAAATTCTGTGATCAATGACCATATGTTTTATAGTTAGAACTATATTACTTGCAAGCTTTGATTATTATTAATAAATGTAACATTCATTGAATATTTATTTAAATACATAGTTTTTGTGTTATGAGATGTTTACAAAAGTCTCTTTAGGATCCTCTGATTCTAAATTATGAAAGAAATTCTGACAAGAATTTAAACATTAAATTATAAGCATTATTGATCTTTTTGACAACAAATACCAGTTTGAGGTTATTTTCTGGTCTTAGCTAGTTTAAAGGATTAGTTCACTTCAGAATTCAAATTTCCTGATAATTTACTCACCCCCATGTCATCCAAGATGTTTATGTCTTTCTTTCTTCAGTCAAAAAGAAATTAAGGTTTTCGAGGAAAACATTCCAGGATTTTTCTCCATATAGTGGACTTCACTGGGGTACATATATATATATATATATATATATATATTCACTTTTAAAAACAAATGTGGTCGTCTTGCACTGCTCTGTGATGCGCCGCGCATTATGTAATAGATGGATGTGTGGAAATGCGTGGCGCATCGCAGACGAGCATTTATGGTTAAAAAGTATATAATTTTTTTTTTTTAGAAAATGACCGATCATTTCGCTAGATAAGACCCTTATTCCTTTTCTGAGATCATGTAGAGTCCTTTGAAGCTGCACTGAAACTGAAATTTGGACCTTCAACCCGTTGAACCCCAGTAAAGTCCACTATATGGAGAAAAATCCTGGAATGTTTTCCTCAAAATCCTTAATTTCTTTTCGACTGAAGAAAGACATAAACATCTTGGATGACATGGGGGTGAGTAAATTATCAGGAAATTTTAATTCTGAAGTCAACTAATCCTTTAAACCAGCTAAGACCAGAAAATAACCTCAATAACCTGGTTCCACTGGTCTTCTGACCAGCTGAAGTGCCCAAAAAACCCTGAAACAATCAAATCAGACCTGTAGAAGCCAGCTAAGACCAACTAACCACTTTTCTTTAACTGAAACTATCAACTTCCTTCCCCTTTTTATGATAATCATTAATGATGGATTCTACTCCTAGTTTCCTTTCTGTCAGCAATACTTTAGTGGGTGGAATTCTAATTTAATGGTTGGTTAAGAATATCATGTGAATGAACACAGTATTGGTCATCAATGGTCTTGGTGATCAATACTGCACAGAAAAGTCAGCAATTTTATCCATCATGTTTTCAGATGAAACACATGAGAAAGAATGAACAAATGTAACCGTTTTTGCATCCAATTTTGTCTCATCTATTGTATTTCCAATTGCAGTTTATCATTGTTTTAGAAGTGTTTTCCAGTATTCATCAGACCAGGAGTTCTCATCGGATACCTTTAATAATGCAACATCATTGTAAGCTGAAGAAATAGAAGTAGTATTTTGTGTTGATGTCTGTCTCTCTCTGTCTCTCCATTCTTGCCTCCTCCTCCTCTCTTTACCCACTCGGTCCAGCTCACACATCAGACTGAAGATCGATTTGTCTCTAATTGAAATAAGAGGCAACGTGGTGCTTGAGCCTCAAAAGGATTATTGCTTTTTTATATAAATATATAAGTGTGACTGTAAGTGTCTGACCCCTGGAGATAAAGATCCAATATACGAATTCTGTGAAAAGAGCTATTGAGTTGATATCATAAGTTTCGATTTTTGGGGTTTCCTTTTTTTTCACCTGGACGTGTTCAATGGAATTGCTCCAGTGTTAACTTTGCCTTCATCTGATTACGGCATGCTGTTTATGTTTTTACCCATGATCCATGGAGTTAAATCATGGCTTACTGATTTATTCACTAATATTCTCAACGCAATCACAGATTCTTTTTCATCTTTAGGCGGATGCAGGTTTCAGAGGTAGTATCTCCCTCTGGGAATGTTTCAGATGACTTACAGTATGTCATGATTTCATCTTTGCAGGTGAATTTCAACCCTCTTTTGACTGACTGCACTGTACATGTCTTTTACCTTGTCTGAGCCTTAGAAATACCTTCAAAGGTATAGCCTAATGTAAAATGTAATCATAGTATTTTATAAACAGCATATGACTTTAATATAATTTATATATTTGTGTATATATATATATATATATATATATATATATATATGTATATAAAATTTTCTCTGTACAGGATTTAGGTTATATATTAGGTTAGATAGATAGATAGATAGATAGATAGATAGATAGATAGATAGATAGATAGATAGATAGATGGATGGATGGATGGATGGATAGATAGATAGATAGATAGATAGATAGATATGTGTATAGATAGATAGATAGATATGTGTATAGATAGATAGATAGATAGATAGATATGTGTATAGATAGATAGATATGTGTATAGATAGATAGATAGATAGATAGATAGATAGATAGATATGTGTATAGATGGATGTGTGGATAGATAGATAGATAGATAGATAGATAGATAGATAGATAGATAGATAGATAGATAGATAGATAGATAGACAGATAGATAGATAGACAGATAGATGTGTGTATAGATGGATGGATGGATATGTGTATAGATGGATGGATGGATGGATAGATAGAAAGATAGATATGTGTATAGATGGATGTGTGGATAGATAGATAGATAGATAGATAGATAGATAGATAGATAGATAGATAGATAGATATGTGTATAGATGGATGTGTGGATAGATGGATGTGTGGATAGATAGATAGATAGATAGATAGATAGATAGATAGATAGATAGATAGATAGATAGATAGATGTGTGTATAGATGGATGGATGGATATGTGTATAGATAGATGGATGGATGGATAGATAGAAAGATAGATAGATATGTGTATAGATGGATGTGTGGATAGATAGATAGATAGATAGATAGATAGATAGATAGATAGATAGATAGATAGATAGATAGATATGTGTATAGATAGATGATATGTCTATAGATAGATAGATATGTGTATAGATGGATGTGTGGATAGATAGATAGATAGATAGATAGATAGATAGATAGATAGATAGATAGATAGATAGATAGATAGATAGATAGATAGATAGATATGTGTATAGATGGATGTGTGGATAGATAGATAGATAGATAGATAGATATGTGTATAGATAGATAGATGGATGGATGGATATGTGTATAGATAGATATGTGTATAGATAGATGGATATGTGTATAGATAGATAGATAGATAGATAGATAGATCCCTAAATCCTGTAAAGAAAAAGAATCTGCCTAGCAATCAACCAGAACAGCTTAGTAATGCAAGAACACAAGACATTAAACACTGAAATTTCAAATCTGTTTTCAAGGCAGTTTTCAAACAAGAAAATTGCTTGTTTTCAAGCTTGTCATAAGAAGAATCATTCAAATGATCTCTGCTCAAGTTCCATTCTGTTTGCTTGGATTCCATCATCCATCATCATGCTTTAATCCCAGATGAAGATGCTGTTGTTCACTGGCATTACCTCGTCTGGGTGCCCTGAATCATGTTTACGAATGTTACAACTCCATAAATTTCCATTTTGGAAAATGAACTCTAAGTTGGGAATACCTTGATCTTATTTATAGCTGGAGTGTGATGGCAGTGTATAACTGCTGGAGACCTAATCCATTAAATCAGCTTCCTCTAAATCTGCCATCGGAAAGCCGTAATCCTGCCCAGAGCTGTTTGGGAAAACTGTCAGTCTTCAAATGAAGTTAATTATGTTTCACAGCATTCTGGCGGTAAAGCAGCATGTCTGACTGTATTGTGTATCATAAAAAAGTAATTCTGAAATGTAAATGAGGGGAACGAGATGAAAGGTTTTTGTTATATCTTCGTAAATTATCCCATTAACTTATCGCTGCAGGGGGCTGGAAATTGACAATGTCTGTTTTTTTTTTTTCTGTACTGTCACCTCTGTGGAATATTTTTTGTCATGATAATTATCTATCATCTGTTTATCTGTCTCTATCTGTCTGTCTGTCCATCTATCTATCTATCTATCTGTCCGTCCATCCGTCAGTCTACAACCCGAATTCCAGAAATGTTGGGATGTTTTTTAAATTTGAAAAAAATGAAAGCTAAAAGATTTTCAAATCACATGAGCCAATATTTTATTCACAATAGAACACAGATAACATAACAAATGTTGAAGACGTCTGGGCATCGAGGTTATGAGTTTCTGGAGCTTTGGTGTTAGAATTCGAGTTTGTGGTCGTCTTTGACGCATTTTTCTTTTAATGATGCGCTAAATGTTCTCTATAGGTGAAAGATCTGGACTGCAGGCAGACCAATTCAGCACCCGGACTCTTCTTCAACGAAACCATGCTGTTGTAATAGCTGCAGTATGTGGTTTTGTCCTGCTGAAATACACAAGGCCTTCCCTGACATAGACATCATCGGAAGGGGAGCATATGTTGCTCTAAAACCTTTATATACCTTTCAGCATTCATAGTGCCTTCCAAAACATGCAAGCTGCCCATACCGTATGCACTTATGCACCCCCATACCATCAGAGATGCTGGCTTTTGAACTGAATGCTGATAACACGCTGGAAGGTCTCCCTCCTCTTTAGCCCGGAGGACATGTAGATAGATGTACAATGGTGATTTCCAAAAAAATGTCAAATTTGGACTCGTCTGACCATAGAATACTTTTCCACTTTGAAACAGTCCATTTTAAATGAGCCTTGGCCCACAGGACACGACGGCGCTTCTGGACCATGTTCACATATGACTTCCTTTTTGCATGATAGAGCTTTAGTTGGCATCTGCAGATGGCACGGCGGATTGTGTTTACCGACAGTGGTTTCTGGAAGTATTCCTGGGCCCATTTAGTAATGTCATTGACACAATCATGCCGATGAGTGATGCAGTGTCGTCTGAGGGCCCGAAGACCACGGGCATCCAATAAAGGTCTTTGGCCTTGTCCCTTATGCACAGAGATTTCTCCAGTTTCTGTGAATCTTTTGATGATGTTATGCACTGTAGATGATGAGATTTGCAAAGCCTTTGCAATTTGATGTTGAGAAACTTTGTTTTCCACAATCTTTTTACGCACTCTTTCACAGATTGGAGAGACTCTGCCTCTCTAAGACATCCCTTTTATAGCTAATCATGTTACAGACCTGATATCAATTAAATTAATTAGTTGCTAGATGTTCTCCCAGCTGAATCTTTTCAAAATTTCTTGCTTTTTCAGCCATTTGTTGCCCCCGTGCCAACTTTTTTGAGACCTGTAGCAGGCATCAAATTTGAAATGAGCTCATTTAGTGGATAAAACTGTAAAATTTCTTCGTTTAAACATTTGTTATGTTATCTATATTCTATTGTGAATTGCTCATGTGATTTGAAAGTCTTTTAGTTTTTATTTTATTCAAATTTAAAAAAACGTTCTATCCATCCATCTATCTATCTATCATCTATCTATCTGTCTGTCTGTCTGTTTAGATCTGTCTTGGTGCGGCATTTTAGATATGCAAATGAGATGTAAGAGATTTTCAGTGAATAACACACTAATCTGTAAATAAATGACAGAATATTGCAGTCAAAAGTGTCTCTTTTAACACCGTCTCTTTTACACTTTGTAAGTCAGACCATGTTTCCCTGATGCTCCTCTAGGTCATTTTGATCTGATATTGATGGCCAAAATTCAATTACATGCCCCTCCTTGACACCTTTTGATTCTCCATATTTGTTTCAGGACTGACCCCAGCGCTGGATGTGAACCGTTCTTTGATAAGTGACATACTGTAACAAACTGTAACATTTGGGTCATTGATCCAAGAGCTCACTAATAAAAGTTCTCTTGTATGACAGATTTGCTGTCAAATCATTTCAGGTGAAGTCAAGGAGATATTGTCTTTTTTTTTTTTTTTTTCATTCAGTGTCTCTCTTTTGTCTAAAACTCATTCTCTATAGTCTAAAAGTCTCACTTTGTTTGTCTCAGATCAGATATGCCAAAGGAAATAGTCCTCTGACCCCAAGGTCTCTACATATGGAGAGGCCAAAGCCGACAATGAAGCATCCATGTGCTGATTCTGACCCTCTGCCCGAGTCAAGTCCTGATGTCCGTGACGCTGACCCCATCCTAGGCCTCCTGTCAGACAAACTCCGCCCATGTCCCGAGCAGGAGCTCTGGGATTGGGCCCCTAACCTGACGGAGACACACCCGTCCGGCCAACAATCAAGGAAACGGCTCACGTTGAAAAGAGGAAAAGCTAAGAAAATGTTTGGCTGGGGAGATTTTCAGTGCAAAGTGAAGTCCGCAAGCCTCAACCTGTTCATTACAGGGAAGATTGTGGATCACGGAAACGGAACGTTTAGCGTTTTTTTCCGATACAACACAACCGGAGGTGGAAATGTCTCCATAGGGCTGGTTCCTCCAAGCAAAGCGGTGGAATTTGATGCAACAGCTCAACAAACTGTTCTGCACTCGGTGGAGTCGAGGATGTTTAACTGCAAGGTGGAGCATGAGAAGGTGGAGAGAGGTACCAAAAGCGCACGCTGCTGGTATGACCCGTCTCATAGCTGCGACCAGGACCAGACTCACAGCCATGTCTCGTGGCTCTGCTCAAAACCATTCAAAGTCATTTGTGTCTACATATACTTCTACAGCCTGGACTATAAACTGGTGCAGAAAGTCTGTCCGGACTATAACTATCACAGTGAGTCTCCGTACTCACCTTCTGGATGATCTTTTACCTCATAATGATAGAAATGGAATTAGAACATGTATTTATTTGAAAAATTTTTTTTGGCAGGTTTCCATTTTGAACTGAATATGAATAGTTCACCAAATGAACATTCTGTTATTATTTTCTCATTTTTCTGCAACTTTAAATTAGGATACAAAAACCTATGACAAATCTATTATCCATTATTTTTCATTTATTATACAAATTCAACACAATCCCTTCCCTTTACAGATACATTATTCTGAGCAAAAAAGAGGGGAAAAAAGAAAAACAATATATATATATATATATATATATATATATATATATATATATATATATGCATGTATGTATTAGGGCCGTCGAATAGATTAATTGCATCTAACATAAAAGTTTGTGTTTACATAATATGTGTGTATATATGTTATTACATTTATATATATATATATATATATATATAATATATGTGTGTGTGTGTGTGTGTGTACACATATATAATATATATACACACATACAAACGTCTATGTTAGATGTGATTAATCATGATTAATCGATTTGACAGCACTAATATATATATATCAAAAAAGAAAGCAAGTTATGTGGTATTGTAACCCAAAACCAACTCATATTATAATAATATAAATTTCTTTTCTTTTTTTTTTTTTTAATTGTAAAAAGTCTCTAGTAAATGTCTCTATACTCACATATGAACATAAGAAGTTGATCTCAGTGGCAGGTGCTGGTGAATGTGTCATGATATCTGACAGACAGAGCAAAACTTAATGAGTTCCTGTAATTGATTTTTCTTTGCTGAGATCATGTGTCAACGGTTTTGTCATTTCTCTGGTGAATTAATGAAATTGCTGTGAAAGTGAATATAATTTCATTTTTGAATACAATCTGATGCCACACGCTGTTGAAGGCAACTACTTATCACATTGAAAATGAATGTAAAATGCATGTTTACTTTAATGTTTCTTAAATCTTCTACATTCCTAAAAGTAATCCTTTCAGAGCTTCAATTCCCATACAGTAATGCGGGGAAAAAAATGCGTTTTTATCGTGAAGTATGTCACATGTGTACGTCATGAAAGTATTTTTGCACTGCCTTTATTTTTTACAGCAAGTCTTAATAAAAAATAGGCTTCAGTTTCTTAGTGCAAAATATAATTTCTTTCTTTTGTCTTTCCTTTCTCATTTCGACCCGAGTATCTCTAAAGAATCGCAAACGGCTGTGATTAGTCTATTCTACTAAGCGGTGAGAAAAGTAACAGGTACCACATGATATCGCCTGTGCGCTACTTCTGTTGAATTCTTGAGAATAATAACTGAATAATGATACAA
Organism: Ctenopharyngodon idella; assembly: GCF_019924925.1. Taxonomy (NCBI): domain Eukaryota; kingdom Metazoa; phylum Chordata; class Actinopteri; order Cypriniformes; family Xenocyprididae; genus Ctenopharyngodon; species Ctenopharyngodon idella. Next base: position 30,629,718 of record NC_067235.1, read on the forward strand.
AGAAACTTTAATAGTTATTTAAACACTACAAAAACTTAAAATATCATATTAATATCATCAAATCATTCAGAATCATTACAGTCCCCTGTTTCAAGATAATTGTCATTCAACCCACCCATTCTTCTTCGCAGTGCGCTCGTGCAGTAGCGCGCATGGCGTCATCACTCCTTCTGCAAGGACGCGCACCCAAAAACACGCAGTGATACACATATAGCGTTTCATTTTCTTATTACAGAATGTCTTAAACATCTGCAGCCGGGATCCAAACTCATAAGGTGAGTCTCACACTAATTCAATTCATTATTAGGCCTATTATTATAAGTAGATCATTTCCTGCATTTACTGTAGCTGTTGCATAATGACAGAATAATATAGTAGCTGTTTGTTTTGGTGCGGCAGAGAATGTAATCCGGATGTGAGAAAATCACATGCAGGATGAATATTGTGAGTGACGCGTGTACTGTAGCTCAGATATTATTAATTAGGTTTATTAACAGCGATAATACCTTTTAGTCGAGAAATGCACGTGAAGATAAAGAAAAGAGGCCTGTATGTTCAGTCAGTTATGTTTCTGGTGCACTGATGAAACATTTTCAATGACACAATAGCCAGTTATCTTCTATAAATTAAAACAATGTGCTAAAAATGATAAACGTGACAGTACATCAGTTATTTTTCATGTTTATTTCAGATAATTGATAAACATGGAGAAAGGGAACCAGTGAGTATGCATTCATTTGCAGACATTCATGATTGTAGACTTAAAAAAATGAGATGCTTTCATAACTGGTTTGTCATCTCTTTGCAGAGGTTATTCTCATTTTGATCAATTTCTCCAAAGTCAAGAATCATCTGTGGTGAACAAGTTCCAGCAGAAATACTGGAAAACCAAACAAACACTGATCAAAGTCACAGGAAAGAAGGAGGATGAACATGTTGTTGCTTCCGATGCCGACCTGGATGCTAAACTGGAGGTGAGGAATGGAGAGAATTCAGACTTTTCTCTGAATCTGAACGAATCAAGTGGTCATGTGATGGACTTGGTTTCGCATGCTTCCCCTCAGGTGTTTCATTCAGTACAGAGAACATGCATGGAGCTCCTTAAGATGATTGAACAGTATCAAAGGAGGATCAGCTGTAAGTAGACCTCAAATTCATACATTCATATCCTCATATCCTTGATCCCTAGTGAAAAAAAGTACACTTAATTGTATTGAGTGTGCACCTCTTGTAATGTAATTCTAATCTTAAAAGTATATTTAGAAAAACTGTACTTGCAGATAATATAATAGCAGTGAAAGAGAGTCCACTTTCATCAATATGTTACACTTAAGTACACTTTTAAAGTGCACTTTGTAATAATGTCAAATTAAAAGTTTTTCTTTAAAGTAGCCTACATCTTAATCCATTGTTTTAATAATCTGTTCATTCTTTAAAAAAAATAACAGTTTGTAAAATACTACAGCTTGTGCAAAGTTCTTGATTATAATTTTAACTGTAGTCATTTGATATAACAGTTAAAGTTAATATATTTTAAATGTACTAAACTGCAACTTCATCATTACAGCAATATCATTAACTAACTTAAGTTCAACTAATTGCATTTAATATCATTTGAAACTATTATTTTCAGTTCATTGTAAACAATAAGCATTTAAAGGGTTAGTTCACCCAAAAATGAAAATTCTGTCATTTATTACTCACCATCATGCCGTTCCACACCCGTAAGACCTTCGTTCATCTTCGGAACGCAAATTGAGATATTTTTGTTTAAATCCAATGGCTCCGTGAGGCCAACATAGGGAGCAATGACATTTCCTCTCTCAAGATCCATAAAGGTAATCTTCCTGAAGCAGTGTTTTGAAATCGGCCATCACTAAATAAGTCGTTATTTTGGTTTTTTTGGCGCACCAAAAATATTCTCGTCGCTTTATAATATTAATATTGAACCACTGTACTCACATGAACTGATTTAAATATGTTTTTAGTACCTTTATGGATCTTGAGAGAGGAAATGTCATTGCTCCCTATGTAGGCCTCACTGAGCCATCGGATTTAAACAAAAATATCTTAATTTGTGTTCCGAAGATCAACGAAGGTCTTATGGGTGTGGAACGGCACGAGGGTGAGTAATTAATGACAGAATTTTCATTTTTGGGTGAACTAACCCTTTAAGGGTCTGAAAACATTACATTCAGTTTGCACTTAAAGGGATAGTTCACCCAAAAATGAAATATAAAAAATTTCTTTCTTCTGTTGAACATAAAAGAAAATATTTTGAAGGATGTCGGTAACCAAACACTTGATGGACCCCATTGACTTCTTTATTATGGATACTATGTGGTCCATCAATTGTTTGGTTACCAACATTCTTCAAAATATCTTCTTTTATGTTCAGCAGAAGAAAGAAATTCATACAGGTTTGGAACAACTTGAGGGTGAGTAAATGATGACAGAATTTTCATTTTTGGGTGAACTATCCCTTTAAGTATATTATTTCCGTAATAATTACTCTTTTATATGTTAAAGTGTACGTCTTTTTCACAATGAATAACTGTTCATTCTAAACTTAAAGGTGTTTTTTTAGTCATAATTTATTATTCAAAGAAAATAATTAGTATATGTGGCTAATTTTCTGATGCTCTTTTCAGTTTTGTCTGAGGAGGAGAATGAATTGGGTCGGTTCCTGCGTTCGCAGGGCTCACAAGACAAGAGTCGTGCTGGAAAAATCATGCAAGCTACTGGGAAAGCACTCTGCTTCTCTTCACAGCAAAGGTCTCTCCATTTATTCGTAGTTTTAAAAACAACCCTGCTGTGAAATCCAGCATTGCTGGTCATCAGTATAAGGTATTTTTGCATGCTGGATTCCTCTGGTCACTGGCATGTGAACCGAGAGTGCAGGTAGACAAGCTACGCTCAGTTTTGACTATGCTGATCCACTAGCTAGACCAGCACTATACCAGCATAAACCAGCCTAGACCAACATTGAATTCATGCTGGATTCTTCAGCAGGGAATATTCTATATCATCTTCTGTCATTGGTTTGAGAATTCTTCTCATTCATTGGTCTCTCACTGCAGATTGGCGCTGCGAGGTCCACTGGGTCGCCTGTACCAGGAGGTGGAGACCTTCCGTTACCGAGCAATCTCCGACACGTGGCTGACGGTGAACAGGATGGAACAGTCACGGACAGAGTACAGAGGAGCTCTGCTCTGGATGAAGGACGTTTCTCAGGAGCTTGACCCGGACACACACAAGCAGATGGAGAAGTTCCGTAAGGTCAGTCTCTTCCAGAGCCACGGTGTTGCCAAGTTTGCAGTTTTCCCACACAATTTGGCTACTTTGAAGATGCACTCGGGGGAAAATTACAGAGCCATGGGTTTATTTGGGCTATACTTTTATAGTGTACTGCAGCTACCAAAAAGATTATCTGTAGGCAAAATTGAAAAGGGACACTTGTAATGAAGTGTATTGCTTCTTGGAATGAATACCTGGCAACCTAAGGACCACTAAAAGAGCATGCCTGCATCTCAATGTGCATACTATCCATCCTAAATAGTATGTGAAATTAGTAATATTAGTAATATATATAATTAGTAATTAGTAAATTAGTAATATTCAATACAGGGCAGATAGGGTGGATAGTATGCACATTGGGATGCAGGGCAAGTGAGGGAGAGACGTATGGAGGCATGTTTGATGTCACGTACAAACTAGAGATTATGTGAGTTATGACCACACCAGGAATTTTAACTGAGTTTAGCTTTGTAGAATAATTGCACATTGATGCTTGTGATCTGAGATCAGAATATCTGTTTTTAATTAATTGTATAAAGATGTGTTAAAACAATGTGTTAAAAGCATTGGGGAAGTGGAAGGCCAATACGTGTATATCAAAGCTAGATTTTTAATGAAAAAAAAAATTATGAATGGCTATGTCCGCATATCACATTGTGACAGTGTTATTCATATTTATAGCTCACATTTGAAAGAATTTATCATGCAAAGTGCTGAAAATTAAAAAAAATTTTTTTTTAAAAAGTTCTAAAATAATAATTAAATTGAATTAATAATTGAAATAGAATAAAAATTGGGCTAGTTTTCATTCCTTTTGTACAAGTTTTGCGTCTGCTTTAGGCTGGAAATTTTTCTGTGACCTGGCAACCCTGCAGCGGCATTGTTACTGCAGTGAAACCTTTTCACCAGCAGGAGGAGTAACTTGTCTTCTAATTATTCTCATCTGCAGTGGGATGAGATAGGCTGCATCCAAACTCGCATACTTCCCTACTACATAGTAGGCAAAAAACAGTATGTGACAAAAGAAATATGTCTAAATTCACAGTACTCATAAAAGAGCAGGCCAGATGACCTACTACGTCTGGTGAGATTCTGAAGTGTGCATAAGATGGACACTTTACTATCCCATGAGGCCACGGGCGAGGATTTGTGAATGTCAGCGAAGCGACACAACTGACGCTAGTAGGTCACGTGATAATGACAACATGACAAATGTAGTACGTCTAAATTACATACTACACACATTCATACTATAGAACATATGTTTTTAGCGTTCACAAAGTAAGTACCTACTCAAGAGAGTATGCAATCTGGGACGCAGCCAGTGTGATGGGAGAAACTAAGCTTTTCGAAGCTCTGAATCAACTGAACTAATTCCTTCGTAAAATGAATCACTGTTTCGACGTTCTCTAAACACCTCAAGCTGGCGGCACCTGCTGGTCAAAGCCTTGTAAGTGCAACGAAAACTCAGCCCAAGCATGTAAGAAGAAACCTTTTACAAACCAAATACAAATGTTTTCATGAAAGTTTAATCTATTAAATGGAATCTACAAATAATTATATACGACTAAATATGAAGTTTCTGTAAAATTTATGTTTTATTAATTTGCAGTCCTTGTTTTGTGTGCTGTTAGGCAGGGCGTTTGCAAACTAGGTTAATTAGAAGCAATTAAGTATTATTCTCTTTTTTGTATTATATATACATATATGTATACATATTAAAGTTATTTAAATGAATTAAAAATGAACCTACATTCTAAAACTGACCTGAGATCAGTTAAGAACCATTAGACACTCGTCCATGGGTTCATCAGATCAACATCATCTAGCAGTTGTTTTCATCTCTTTATTTCCCTCAGGTTCAAACTCAGGTGCGTCATACCAAGACAAGTTTTGACAAACTGAAGAATGATGTGTGTCAGAAGGTTGATCTGCTCGGAGCCAGTCGCTGTAATCTGCTCTCACACGTCCTGACAACCTATCAGGTGCTGCTTCTTCTAGATTTGTTATTTTTATTATTATTTTATCTGAGTTGTGAGCATTGTAAATGTGATGTATGCAACTATATATTATAATAATATGAAAGTATATTGCATTTAACTTTAATGTAGCAGGAATATTTTATTTTGAAATTGACATGAAAATTAATGCAATTATTAGTCATTAAGCCTTGAGTTATTTTATTATTACTTTTATTATTTTAAATTATTATTACTTTATCTAAATGAATTGTTAATAAAGGCAGTTATCTCTGACAATTTAATCAAGTCTTGCTGAGAGTCGTATCATAAAGATAAATATCTGTCTTTTCTGTGCTTCAGACCACACTGCTACATTTCTGGGAGAAAACCTCTCACACTATGGCTGCTATTCATGAGAGCTTCAAAGGCTGCCAGACACACGAGGCTTCAGCACTGGGGGTGAGAGCTTTCAAATGAAATGAAAATTATCTCATTATGCAGATGTTTTATATTAATATTTTGGGGGATGGATGTGTATATTTACTTCCATAGCTCTCATTTGGTGTTAAAACTATAAAATAAGTTTTTGTTTTCCAGTGATATTTTGATGCTTGATTTCAACATTTTTATTTAGTTTAAAGGAAGATGATTTTACTGTTCCCATCTTTCATTGTTTGGACAAACAGGCTGTGATATTGTGATGCGTGTCCAACAGATATGTTCATCTGTTGTGTCTGATCCTCCAGGGTTCAGATCAAGCTTCAAAGAAAAAGGTGAAGAAGAAAACGAAGGCAAAAGCAGAAGACGAGGAGACGAGTCAGAATACAGATGAAATGTAAGAGTTTCATAAGAGTCCTCATTTCTTTTAGTCTAATATGTGATATAAACCTCTAATCGCTCGTTCTTCTGTTTCAGGCTTATTTCAATTGAAGAAGAAACTCTGAGCAGTAACTCCATACAAACAGGTAAAGCTTTCATACATACATTTGTTATACACGAGTATTATCCACACAGGAAAAACACAATAACTAATGTTCATCCTTAAAGAGGACCTATTATGCCCTTTTTCAAAGTCTTGGTTTTCTTTTTGGGTCTACTAGAATAGGTTTTCATGCTTGAATGTTCAATAAACATTATTTTTCACATATTCTCCATTGTTGCAGCTCCTCTCTTTCCAGTCTGTCAGTAACGCTCTGTTTAGTTCCTGTCTCTGTGAAGCCCCTCCTTCCGAAAAGCACAATGTGCTCTAATTGGTTGGCTGGATCAGTGTGTTGTGATTGGTCAAGTGCTTTAAGTGCGTTCGGGAAATGTCACACACCTTACTATAACCATGAGTTTCAACACAATACTAACTCAACTCAACCAGGCCCCACCCCTTTATTTTGCATATGCCTTGGGCGGGAATTTTTTAAATGAGGAATATTGTGACGTGTTTATTCCCAGAAGAAAACTCAAGACTACAATGGAGGCGTTTCAGGGAGTTCAGAAACAGTGACACTGATATAGAGAATAACTCCCGCTGGAGTGACCTTTGCAGACCTTTTTCATGTTCAAATACCAAAATTATACACTAAAGAAAATGTTAAAAAGCCCAATAGGACCCCTTTAAACATTATCAACAATAACTTTTTTTCTCTCTGTACACTGCATTTACAGGAAATGAGTGTTTCTCTGGCGGTCAGGAGAAGGATGGCTTGAGTTTGTTGGATGAGATTCTGGGCAGCAGTTCTCTGGAGGACAGGGGTTTCTCGCAGGAGTGGCGTGAGGTGTTTGGGGAGGATGAAATAGCCGGCAGTAGCAGAACAGAGACCCAGCTGCCTGAGGAGGAGCCCGCCTTCTTTCTGCCTTCCAAACTGCTCGACCAGAACATGAATGACCTACAGTCCACAGTCTCAGGTGAACAGAGATATTTGCAATAAAGTCTGCTTCATGTTGCAGTTTATTGTGGACAAGAACAGACTCTTATGCCGCATCCTAATTCAACTTCTTATACTACGCCCTAAAGTATGTACTGTCTTTATGAAGAAAAAGTTCATCATTTTGAGTGTGTAGCAAAGGAGTAGACAAGCTTTGGGACATACTATGACGTCAATAAATTGCGTCTTTTAAGGGACGCTCCTGTCACTGTAAACTGGCCTGTCAATCATCTTATCACCGTTAAAATCCTCCACATTTCATTTAATTCAATTTCCTACCATATTGGAGAGAAAAGAAGTAGCATGCTGATCTGCCAGTCGTGGGTCTTTCATGTGCAGAACTCTCCTCATGTGTTTGCATAATGTGAAATATTATTACAATTTAAAAATAACTGTTTTCTATTTAATTATATTTTAAAGTGTAATTTATTCCTGTGGTCAAAGCTGAATTTTCAGCATCATTACTGCAGTCTTCAGTGTCACATGATCCTTCAGAAATCATTCTAATATGCTGACTATTAACGTTTTCATTATAAATGTTGAAAACCGTCGTGCTACCTCATATTTTTATGGAAACCATGATACATTTTTTTCCAGTATTCTTTGAGTAAAAAGTCCAAAAGAACAGCTCTGATTTGAAAAAGAAATATTTTGTAACATTATAAATGTCTTTACTGTCAATTGTGATCAGTTTAATGCATCCTAGCAATAAAAGTATTAGTTTCTTTTAAATATAGTATATATCTACTTTTGAATAGTAGTATACATCTACTGTAAATTTTCTTTAATATCGTCTGTATTCCAGGTTGGGCAACAGCCATTCCACAGAATATCCCTGAACGCTCATCTGTAGCGAGTCAAATCTCTTCCAAATCTGCAGTGAAAGGTAAATGATCAGAGCCTTTTATAATGTGTCCGACTCAAAATTGTGTAAACATGCAATGATCCAGTGTTAAAAAAAAAAAAAAAAAAAAAAAAAATTGTGTTCATTTCTTATCCAAAACATAATTGATATATTTTCAGTAGTAAAAGTATGAATCATTCCCCCTCTCCTTAAAAAAAGAAATTCATCATATTGAGAAACCAAATTGTTGGATACATTGTAATGCTTCTTTAAAAATAAAATGCATCACTTCTAATTTTTTTTTTTCCCAATTACAGATACCTCAAAAGATCTCTCTGCTTGGTTCAATCTGTTTGCCGATCTTGATCCGCTGTCAAACCCGGATGCAATCGGCCGAACCAGTGAGGAGCATGAGCTAATGAACGCTTGATCTGCCCTGTAACAGATGCACTTTATCGCTCTTGTCGCACAAACGGCAGTGATCTGGACAGATATCAACAGTGATTTCTTCATGCCATAGCAGTTAACCTATTATTTAATGAAGAAATATTTGCTGCCAAAGGAAATTAATAATAATCACTCTGGCCTTGATTCCTTTTCTATTGCTAGTATTGTCAAGGCAGTTTGATTTGCCATAACATTGATTTTACACAAATGTATATATTAACATTTCTCAACATCAGCAACAGTAAGTAGTCTTGGTTTGTATATTGTGATATTGCATGTTTTTTTAAATCATTATTTATTGTAGATGTTCAGCCTTGATCAGTTAAAATATTTTTTGCAAATGTTGCAAATTTCCTTAAACTGGATAACTATAGTTTAAAAATGTGTTTAGTCTTACTTTAGTGCCGACCACTAAAACTAATGCTGCATTTCAAAAGCCTTAAATATGAGAGGGGTTTAGGACAGTCCTTGAATTAATTTATTTTAATGAAAGTCGTACTGTATATTATCTATTGGAAACTATAGCTGATGTGAAAGCAGCTGTTACAAGGTGTATATATTTTTAAGATGTATGGTTAAGTTATAGAATGCAACTGTAACCACTCACTTTTTACAGTCTTGGTTCTGGAAGTTATTTTTCCTGGAAGTATTTTGCCCCCTAAAAGTGTATATAACAAATAATAAAAACCTCAGCGCTCATGGTAGGTCTGTTTTGAGAGATTTAAACATTGAGAGATTTTTTTTTTTTTTTTCCAGAACCTGACTATTGTACTCTATTTTTGTCCGGAATGCCAATCAAACATTGGCAAAAAGCTTGGACAAATCAGGTCCTATGAAATAAGCATTTATGTATATGTTGATTAATTGTATTTGTGCTGATTGTACGTGTGTGCCTGAAAACTGGGTCCCATGTACTACAAATATCCTCGAGCATTTTAAATACGATTACCTGGGTATTCCCTTTCACTACACATTGTTAACCTGCAAACATGTAAGTGCAATAAAATGTAATAAAAATGCATTTTTGTAAATGTGAATCCACATATCACCTAATACCCAGTGGGACCAAATGGCCTTACTGAAGTCAGTTCTTAGACAAAAAAAAATAAATGCATCATAAATCAGTAACTGCTACACCAAATAATGCCATATAATTTTCAATATTTTGTGCTGTATTATTGTTTACATTTTTACCATTAATATGTAACCGGATGGCATGAAATTAATTAATAAATGATGTGTAATTTGAATCTAATAGTGCAGCTATACCTTTTGTGGATAGATAGATAGATATTATACAATAATATATATGTGTATATCAGTGGTGTGCGGTGGTGTTTTAAAATGAGGAGGCAACGTCCTCATTTATGTCCCTGTTACACAATTTTCCTGGTTAAGTTAACATTACAAAAAAAGAGAGACCAAATACAAATCTGTTTTGTATTTTTACACTATGTAATGTTCTATTTATTAAAACCAAGTATAAATTTCATCAAGTTAGTGTTTTTTTCGCATTTTTACATTTATTCCAAAATAATAACTAAAGGCAGTAACAATTTAAACAATATACATTATTTATAAACCAATATTCAGCTTTTATTTTTAACAGTCAATTTATTTTCAGCAGCCATCAAGCTTGTACACACGGTAACTCACTCACAGACACAAAGATGTACCTTTGATTTCACCACGCTTATTGTTCACTAAAAAACCCCGCAGTCATCATGTTTTCAGGCCATTTCGAGTTTGATTTTGACATGAAATAAAGAGGTGATATCTAAGTGACAGTTGTATACTTACTTTTTAATTAGTCTTCCCATTAAAGCCATCACTGTCTTCATTCAGGCCGATTCGACGAGAACGCGCACGAAAACGAAGAGGCGGGATTTATCGCACAAACCAATCATGTCCAATCGTAACCGATCATATCCAATCATAGCGCGATGGAGGCACTGCCTCCTCTCACGTGACTTTCCCCCATTAATTCTCAATTACCCCCCACTAAACCCACCGCACGCTTTGGGGGTTTGGGGGCTCTGCGGGCTCTACTTCACCTCCGGGTGTCGCTGTTTGACAGTGTTTCTTTAGAAAAACAAGTGACTTTTACACTTTTTAATGTCAAATTTTGTAACATTTGCGTTGTTTTATTTTTGTAATATCGATTATTTTCTCAGTTTTTTTTCTCCCAGTTTTTTGAGGAGGCACTGCCTCCCTTGCCCCCCTGGTATACACACACACACACACATATATGTATATATACATATATATAGTAGTCATATATAGTAGAAGTGGATCCAAAAAGTTCATCAAAGTTGTCCTAAGAACTAAGTTGTCCAAAGGTTTTAGGACAACTTTGATGAAAGGTTTTGATCCACTTCAAATGTGTGTGTGTATATATATATATATATATATTTATAAAAGTTAGTTCCTGTCCTTGATTCTGATTGGTCAATAGCTGTGTTTTATTCACGATAAAACACGGCTATGTCCACTTCACCCAACGGTTCTGTGTATCACTACACAACACCCTTAGCAACCACTCTTAGCAACGTAAACTTTATGTTCTCAATTGATATTGTTCATTGAAACTTACTGTATTATGTAGAAGAGTATTGTGAGAAAGAGATCGAGTGAGCAAGTTTGTTACCTGCATTCAGATTTAGCATTTTCCTTCAGGTCAGTCCTATGTTCATAATAAAAAATCTGTTTAAATGTCCAATGCATTATCCTGTCCTTTTAACAGTTAAGGGGTTTTCCTGTGACTGACAGCTAGTCAAAGCATTTGTCAGTTGCGTCTTGTTCCGTGTTCACAACAATTCAGTCTTTTCAATGTAAAAGTCTTTGCTACTGACTGACACACTCATAAAGAGTCTTTGCCGCCATCTAATGGCATAATAATGTAACTTCTGTTGCTGTTCACGGTCAGGGATTATTTTTTCAGGCGGAAGGAATGTTTTAGTGAAAGTTTACGTCATGAAAGTTGAATTGATACATATTTTTGGCTTTAATATTTGTATTGTGCTAACAACGCCCTTCCGGCGTAACTTATTCACGATACAGCACAGCCTATATATATAGTCTCAGTACTAATGTAAAAATAAAAACTCCTTAATTCCCAATTCAACCAAAAAATATAGCACATAGCTGAAGTAAAACACATGGAAATACATGCAAATATCATACTTTATAAATGTCACTTTAATGTGAGCATCCAGCAGTTATATTTATACACCATAACAGTGTCACATGAATAAAACAGGAAGACACTAAAATGACAAAACCATTATTACTGGCATTATTACTCAAATAGGGAAGTATGGATGTTAGGGCTGGGCAGTATTTTGAATATGCACAATATATTTGCAATTATTTTGCTGGCAGTACAATGACTGTTGGGGTGAAATGATGGTTCCTTTAATGAAAAAATATATATGTTTCATTAAAAGAATGCAAAATAATATTGAGATATAATTAGTTATAGCTATATCATCCAGCCCCAATGGAAGCTAAACCTGAGTTAAGTGTTAAGGCATGAAATAAGATTTTTGGCTGTTGGATTACAGCAGCAGTTACTGTCATATCTAATGTGTTTAACCTGGTTAGTAGGATGTGCTGTAAGATTAAGTAAAGATTTGTGCATTCCAGCAGAATTACATGAAACCATAAGACAAAGTTCAATGTACAGCATAATGGTCCTGTTGTACAACCATTAGCAAGTAAGAAACTTCCTAGAAAGTTGATTCAGACAGCTGTTTCAGATCTGAGCTCTGATTGGCTAACTGAGCAGCAGGCACTTCCTAATACTGCAGCATTCAGAGGGCAGCGGGAAGCTGTTTTGTACAGTGGTCTCTGTAAATGGACCAGACGTCTGTCCTGAAGTTTGATTATCCAGCGGACTGGGACGAGCAGCAGCATCTGATGGGAATAGGGACGAACACAGCAGCTTTACAGGACAGAAGGCAGAACCACTTGGAGTGAAGTTCACCTTGTTTCTGTCGGGGCAGGAAAAGATGGGAAAGCCTTGTGTCCTACAAGTGCTATGAGAAAAAAAAAAAAAATATCAGAAGATCAAGAAGAATAGTCAGAGAACAAGCAAATAACAAGGTTGGTGGCCATTAAAATTCTTTGTGTATATAACTGATTTATTATAATATATATGCAAATACAAATCAGTTTATATCACATAAATTACAATTACAATGATTTTTTTAATATCATAAAATTACACACTTTAGAAATTGTTCTTTGTGAGAGCAATCTCTATGAAATACTTTTTTATATTTTTTATTTTTTTAAATAACAAATGACTGGAACAGTCATGTTTTCTTCCACAAACATGGCATTACTATAGAACCAAAAAACACGTCTAACAAGTATAACATGATGCTTTATGTGCTAAACTGAAGCTCACTGAGCAGTTTTACCAGCAAACGTCAATCAAAACCTTATAACAAAAAAAAAAAAAAAAGAATAAAAGCATGCTCTCTGGATGTGTACGATAATATGGTTTTAACCCTCTGGTGCTGTTTTTACAAAATTTTACATTTGTAAAGGTAAAGGTTTTGGCACTTGCTATGTGAGCAGAAAAACAAATCATGGACATGATTCGAAAAGGTTAAATGGTCCTGAGAAAAATAGTCACGCTTGTATTGTTCGCAGTCAAGACGAATTTCATCTATTCTAAACATTTGGTACTGCGACCACACAAAATCTTACTGAAAGCTCATTTTTTTTAGATTTCAACCTCAGATTTGGAACATAACTTGTTTAGATTTATGGCTCTGATTTTTTTCACAGTTGAAACAAGCAAAACATGTTTTGGAAAATATATATTTCATATACAAATTGAAAATGGTATTTTTGTGCATTTTCATAACAATAAATGTATTCTATAACTTAACTATAATTTTATAACTTTTTTCAAGTTCAATTTTTTAAACTTTATTCATTTCAGCAATAATCGGCCAAGTGTCCTCTTTAAAAAGAGACCAAACTTAAGTCTGTGCTCCAAAGCATTCAAGATATATGACACTTTAAGTTGGATATTTCATTTTCAGGTCTAAAAGTGAATAAATGGATTGTAACTACTGCATAAATATAATTTAGAATCCCCTAAAAAAATACAAAATATTAAATGAAAAACATTATCGAACTAAAATATAGTACAATCATTTCATTAAGATAAAATAAAAAAATTCGGTAATTTTTGACTGTCATGTAAACAATACCAGAGGGTAAAAGTGTTTAATGAGAATTCACAGTAGTGCAGTCGATGGTACTTACATGAGATCTTCAAACACTTTGACTTTCTCGCAGCCCTCAGGAGGCTCACGTTTAAACGTATAACTGTTGTTGGGTTTGGGAGAGCTGGAAAACTGAGGCAGAGGTGAACCGTTCCTGTAATCTAAGAGGACAAAATGAAGCTGTTTATATAAGCAAACCTTCCCTTATAAAAAATACTGTGGAAGTACCACAGCACAGTGATGGTATCAGATGGCAATACCATGGTAATTTGTCATATGCCATAGCATAGGACTGAATAAGTACCATACTGAGTGCTACCTTTCTCAGTGTCCGGAGTAGGAGAGCAGGAGTAACAAGGACTGCAGCAGATCTGCATCTCAGCGTTGTGAGTGTGAAGGTCACCGTGATGAAGAGGAGGCACAGGTGCACGGCCACCGTCTCGCACCTCCAAAGCCTGAAAACACCAGGACAAGCATGCTATAATTACAAATCAGAGTGTTACAAAGTTGAAATGTTCCAATGAAATCTGTGTGTGTGTGTCCTGGTATTCCCTGTTATGGGGACCAAATGTCCCCACAAGGAGGTTATAGACATTTTTGGTCCCCATGAGGAAACAAGCTCATAAATCATACATAATGATGTTTTTTGAAAATCTAAAATAGCAGAAAGTTTTCTATGATGACTAGGTTTAGGGGTAGGGTTAGTGTATGGGGAGAAAATATACAGTTTGTACAGTATAAAAACAATTACGTCTATGGAATTTCCCCCGTAAAACATAGAAACCCAAAACGTGTGTGTGTGTGTGTGTGTGTGTGTGTGTGTGTGTGTGTTTGTACCTTCTCCTCCTCCCTCCCCCAGTCCTCACAGATGAAGACGCTCTCCAGCTCCTGGTTAATACAGTCACTATAGCTGGGCATTCTACATATGAGGGGTCTTGAATGGACCATATTAGATGAAGATGCCGAGAGTCGCTTTGTCTGAAAAACAAAAAGCACATCTTCATTAAACAGACAATTTAGACTAGTAACCTAATTAATGTCAGTCACCTGATTAATGTCTGAAATTGCCTCTATAAATATGAGTTAACCTCTCAAAAATGGACAGTATCAAATATAACAAAATGTAAAACTTAAGAATAAGAAAAAAAAAATATTTAAAAGAAAAATAAGACATTAAATTCTAATAAGAAATTAAAATCATAATAGGAAAAAATAGGGGAATATATATATATATACACTGTATTCACACACATGCACACTACCATTCAAAAATTAAAAGAGCCCAATATTCTGATTATAAAACCCCAAAATTGCTTTAAAAAGTTATGGTTAATACTTAGGGTTAAAGACCCTAAAAAGGCAGACAAGCAAGCACTACTCTCCATAGTCTTCATAAAACACATGATGAAGTCGATCTAAAGTACCTGGATCTGATTCAGCGGCGTCACTTCTTCTTTCTCCTTGATACTGCGACTGCACTGCAAACTGCGCTGGAGCTGCTGCCGGAGTTTAGCAATCTAGAAATCACATACTTATCATTAGTAATGGCTGGAAGTAAAGAACATTTGGTGACACAAAATATAAGCTCATGCCATACAGCCCTACACCAGATAACTATTGAATACTAGATGACTTGCCCTACTATATATATACTGGAATAAGTCCAGGAGATCAGGAGATTTGCTTAAAGAAGCCTTTTTTTTTTTTTTTTTCTTTTTTTTTTACATATTTCCTGTATTTTCTGTTTGTATCTCAATAGGATAGTCATTAAAACATTTATAAAAAAAAAGCTAGTGGTTGCCTAAGACTTTTACACAGTATTATAAATGAAACCACACAGGTTTCTCTGCTAATTTATGTTTCTGAATAGATGTTTGTTATGTTGCCACATCTTGGAATTCCTAAACTGACTTTGCAAGTGTACGAGAGCCAATACTGGCAAGTCAAGACACAATGTGTGGGTAAGTTTAAGAATAATTATGGGAAAAGAGGCCAATTATACGCCCAAAGTATGTTTATAAACACACTACCACCCATCATAACCCAGAGGTTACAATGGCTATGTTCACACAGCAACAGAATATGGTTGTGAGTTCTGTATTTAACTCCTTTATATGGCTGTATTTACACAGTTTATGGGAGTGACAACTGCATTCTATCACTAAACTCACACCTGTACATTTTCACGACTCTGCAAACCCCTGCTGTGTGAACTGAACTGGACAACTAGCTGTCTGTCACATCATTCAGTGCGAAAGAATCACTCTGCGCTGCACACAAGCGTGTCTCATGTGTGGCATTTTCACGTGTGGTTTCTTACAAAGACGGAGATATGAGCTGTGTGTCATGTCAATGTTTCAGATTCAGTCTCTGTCTTTCATTGGAGCTGCATATTTGTGTGGTCTGTGTATGACTCAAATGCTCGCTCTCTACTCAGGGATAAAAGCTTTAAAGATTTAACTGATGAACTTGTACTGTGTCGACTGT
Organism: Ctenopharyngodon idella; assembly: GCF_019924925.1. Taxonomy (NCBI): domain Eukaryota; kingdom Metazoa; phylum Chordata; class Actinopteri; order Cypriniformes; family Xenocyprididae; genus Ctenopharyngodon; species Ctenopharyngodon idella. The sequence continues at coordinate 30,645,913 of NC_067235.1, forward strand.
GATAGTAATTTCTAGATTTATGGATGTCTTTGGTATTTACTTTGATCACTGTCACTATGGTTAAAAGGTGATATTCATGGCAAGCGCGATAATAGAATACGGGCTGGTGACTTTTGAGACGCTACTGTAAGCTGCTGTGTGAACAGAACATTTTGAGAATCAGATCTGGAAGAAAATGCTGTTGTCATTTGCAAACAGTGTAAGTGCAGACAGCAATGTAAGTGGTTTTCCATTGTTCGGAGTTGTGCACAGCACTGCATACGCATATTGGTCGGAACAACTTAAAATATTATTGTAAATACAACAAAGGAATCTGTAAATGACTTTGCGTTTTCTGCAGGAAACTGATCTCTAGTGATGTGTGAGTTTTTAATGATCATCTGCTGGTGAAGGGTGAGAAACATGGCGAGCCACATGATTTGTCAAAGACTAAAACACAAAGACACAAGTTCCCGACCACCGATTTAGGGTGCGTTCACACATGTAGTTTCGGTTCTCTTGGTTCTTTTGACCCAGACCAAAACAGAAAATTTTGGTACCTTTGGTCCTGGTTCACTTAGCATTTACACTGTCATTTTTAACACCGAACATAAAGATACAAAACAAAAAAAATGGCTTTTATGATGTATATTTTGTGACAGAACTTACCGAACATCCAATGCTGTGTACTGGGATAAATGCGCTTGTTGTAAGTGCGTACATACAGTATGATAGTATTTTTACCAGCTAAGAACTCACAAAAAGTTTAAAAAATGTGTAAAGGAGTCAAAACAGTGCCAGGAATTTCTCCATTACACACACACACAAAGATCTGCTGCAAGGAGACACATGTACCGAACTGTAATGGCCAACATAGCTCCTATGACGAGAAAAAACAGGTATGCTTGGGCATTCTGTCCTTTTTAGGGTCACATCTTACATCACATCCTGTTTTTGGTTCATTTAGATGTCTTTGGTCTGTGTTGTGTCCATATTTCAGTCGAACAGGATTCAAATGGCAGTGTTTACACTTATTCAAATGAACTGCACTAACAGAGCAATCGCACCAGAGCTTGTTTTAATCAAACTAAACCTGCCAAGTGTGAACACACCCTGAAAGGCATTTTTCAAGTGTAAAAACTGTCTCTGTGTAAGTATTTTCATGCATACCTCTATGAGATGGTCAGCGCTGCCCCACGATGCCGAGCGCTTGTGTACGTTAACCTCTCCTCCTTCCTCAGTCCAAAATCCAGGCGTCTGCAATAAACAATTAAAATATGGTCACCATGCAACCGCTGGCTAAATTATCATGCTGACTTTAACTTATATCCTATGCAGAATATATTCTTGAAATCATGTGACCTAGAAATGTAAATTTCTCATAAAACAACAGGATGTTTGTGGTTGGCAAACAACACATGTGCCGCTATGACCAAAACCACAACAAAGAGATGAACAAAAAAAACAGCCACAAATAATGGACAACAAGCACCCCAAATAGGTGCATCTTTTTCCAGAGACTCATTTTCAAATGAACCTGCACGTGTCGTGTTATGACTTGAACTTCCAGGCTGTCTTGAATGTGTTTTGTTTTGTGGTGCCAGCTGATAAACTTCTAAGAAAGTCTGAGAAGATGAAGGGTGAAGGAATATTTATGAATGTTTCAACTGTTTTGTTCCATATAATAAAAGTCAGTGGGGCTCGAAAACAACATTGGGCCTCACTGACTTTTATTTTATGGAAAAGAAAAAAAAAAACAGAAGAAAGCAAGTCATACTGGTTTGGAATGGCTTTGGCATACTTTTAAAAAGATTTCTTATTATGGAAATAATATACTTGAAAAGAATATAAATGTTTTCAGACACTTAATTGCATATGTTCAAATGAATGAAAATGTATTATAGTTTAAATTTATATAAAAGTTGAACTTAAGAGTGCTTTTTTTGACCCACTTAAGAAGGACTTACTTACTTTCATAATTACTTCTATTGTATTTGAATATAATTGTATGTAATGCATTTAAATATATTTGCAATTACACATTTGTAATGATTTAAAATACATTACCTTTAAATGTAATATGAATTAACACTACAGTTAAAATTATAAAGTACTTTACATGTGCTTAAGTATGTCAGTTAACACATAAAAATAAGCGTACTTCTATAAAGCATGACAAAACATTATTGAAACAATGATTTAATATGCATTTTAAAGTAAAGTGCACTTTTTAAAAATGTACTTAAAGGCACAATATGTAATTTTTCGCCACTAGAGGTCGCTTATTCAAATCAAAGGCGTAGCTTGATGACGCCTTGATTTCGCGGAATCATGGGAGGTGTTGTCTTTACGTCTACAGCAGGTGGAAAAGAATCGGGATGGGACTCGGGCAGAAATCATGTTCATGGATGAGATTATTAACGTTACTGTAGTATGAAACAGAGCAGAGTGCTGTTCGAGCAGAAATGAGGCCACTGGAGTGATTGCTAATGAGAGACAAACATGACACACGTCTCGAGAGCAGTGGAGCTTTTATTATGCTGCAGTCGCTGCTTCCGCTTCTTCCGGTCAAGCATATGTGGGATAACGCAGCGCTGTTTTATCATATTAGATACATTTGTGTGTTGAAAGTTGTTATAGTGCTACTCTGCGTTCGCTCGGCGGCTGCTATGAGACACTTGTACACTGCAGTAAGCTAGATCGATATTAGGCATGGTAAACCATGGTACTCGCGGTAAATCAAGAAAATGAGATTTAAACAATAGACTTACTGTGTTGAGCTATATAACATGATTCGTTTTCTGTTGATGAATGTATCTAAACAGTTGCTCACATGTCTAATAAAACATAATATATTAAAGCGAGGGTAACGTGGGTATGATGTCATTGATAGGCGACGCACGGACACGATCCATGTCCTGGTTAAAATTGCTTATCTTTCTGGATTTAAACATTCTTAGAAACATTTGGGATAATGTAAGTACACAAGTCAACAAAATATATAACACTGTTCTAGTGGTTTTTGGATATTTTAATCCAAAAATCTTACATATTGTGCCTTTAAGTGCGTTAAAAAACAGTCATGAAAGTTATCTATAAGTACAGTTTTTAAAAATATACTTTGAAGTACACTACAAGTGAGCATTCAATACATTTAAGCATACTTCTTTTTCACAAAGGGAGGGTGAGTAAATGATGGCAGAATTTTCATTTTTTGGGTGAATGATCCGTTTCAGGAAGCAAACAGGGTCAATTCTGATTTCATGTTGACCAAGAAAACAGTCCACGAGAAGTTTTTAAACACTAATCATTAATTCACCAAGTGCTTTAAACAATGGCAAAAGCTGCTACTGTCAACAAAGAGCCTCCGCATGGTTCTGCGGCGTGAAGAGAGATGTTGAGAAAAACGGGATGATTTTGACATTCCCGGCCGCTCTGGGAGCGCGAGGCCTCCGCGAGCCGGATCAGACATTAGCATATGTATGGATCTCACTGCAGGCAGCTCAGCGCAGGCACACAAAGAGCTGTCGGAGAGCACCAGGTGGTGCAGAGACACACAGCCATGTGCTCTCAACCCTTAGGTAGCGCGTGCACACACCTACACACAAATACACACATGCACACACAGAGCGACAGGTGCAAACTGCTGCACCTCCAGAAAGAATTCACTCCACACAACGCCAGAGAGAACTTTCTATAGCGACAGACTGCCACGAAGCATCGGGCCTTTGTGACGGTTTTGTTTTAGGGGAGGCGAGGGGTCTCAGCGGAGCTAAACCACTGAGCTCTCAAAGACTTCATGATACTAATGAATAAAGGAAACAAAACAGAGCAAGAATAAACTTTGTTACACACAGATGACTATATGGACCAGTCAAAAACAGCACGAGCAAACGAGCAAAACCACATTTTTCAATAGACAGTGGCTCTAAGAGGTATTTGGACACTTAAAGTCAAAATAACAATAAAATGTACTTCCTTAATAGACGTTTCTGGTCTTAAGGCTCATTTGCACCAAGGACAATATTAACAATAAAGTTCTAAAAATCATTCTAAATATAAAAGAACTGCAGATTCCACACAACAACTATAACAACAACAGCACAGAGAAACTATATCGTTGCAATCACTTTTAGAACGATTTTTTCCAGCTGATGAACGATAAAAACATTGACAGCCAATCAGAATCCATCTTGCTTTCGAGAATTTAAAGTGACAATCGACAAAACTGCAGTGTGCGCTTAGAATAAACAAAACTATATCTTGTGATGGTGTGGACACTAATATAGTTATCGTTATCTTTACAGTTATAGTTCTTGGTGTGAAACGCCTTTATTGTGAATTATTTATTGGTGCACATTATTTTAAATATTACAAAAAATGGTATTCAGTGCAAATTTAATAATTTGTGTCGCCTCTACAGTGACTGACAGTGATTGCTTTTTCAACCCTTTTCCATTTTGTTTAATGTCAAAGATTGAATGTATTGAAATTGCCTCTATAAATAAATATATTTCTCCCTGCAAATGTAAATGTAAATACTATGTTATTATTATAATACGTTTATAGGACAATTGGTAGTATTGATAGAATATATCTGGCACCAAGACATTAACAGCAGGTCCTTCAAGTCCCGTAGGTTGCGAGGTGGAGCCGCCGTAGATTAAACTTGTTGGTCCAGCACATCCCACAGATGCTCAACTGGATTGAGATCTAGCCAAGAACTCCTCTTCATGTTCCTCAAACCATTCCTGAACAATGTGTGCAGTGTGGCAGGGTGCATTATCCTGCTGAAAGAGGCCACTTCCACCAGGGAACTCCATTGAAGGGGTGTACCTGGTCTGCAACAATGTTTAGGTAGGTGGCACGTGTCAAATTTACATACATCAATGGCCGGACACAGGTTTTCCCAGGAGAACATTGCTCAGAGCTTCACACTCCCTCTACCAGCTTGTCGTCATCCCACAGTGGATCCTGTTGCATCACTTCCCCAGGTAAACGGATCAGACATACACGCGCGCCCAGGTGATGTAAAAGAAAACGGGACTCATAGGACCAGGCGACCTTCTTCCACTGCTCCAAAGTCCAGTCCCGAAGCTCGCACGCCCATTGTAGGCGTTTTCGATGGTGGACAGAGTTTATCATAGGCACTCTGATTGGTCAGCGGCTACACAGCCCCATACGCAGCAGAGTACGATGCACTGTTTGCTGTGACACATTCCTCCCATTACCATCATTAAAATTTTGTGTGACTTGTGCCACAGTAGACCTTTTGTTGGCTTGGACCAGACAGGATAGCCTTCATTGCCCTCGTGCATCAATGGGCGCCCAACAGTGTGTCGCTGGTTTGTGGTTTGTCCCTCCTCAGACCACTAAATTCCCACCACTGCTGACCAGGTGCAACCCTCAAGCCTTGTCGTTTTAGAGATACTCGCCTTGCCATAACAGTTTAGCCCTTATCAAAGTCTCTCAGATCTTTATTCCTGCCCATTTCTCCTGCATCCAACACGTTGATTACGAGAACTGATTGTTTGCTTACCGTCTAATCTACCCTATATGTGGCCTTGTTAGGAAATGATCAATGATATTCGCTTCACCTGTGACTGGTCAGAATGTTTTGGCTCATCAGTGTGTATTCAAAATTAGTCTGGGGTCACTTTGTGTTTGTAAAACAATAGTATGACATTAGTATAATTATGTCACCAAGCAAACATTATGAAAAAAGTAGTTCTGAGAAAAGTCCTTGTATCAATGATATTATAATGATATGTTGTTATCTAATGTAATGACATTCAGACATCTTAGTTTAAGTGTTATGTTTAAGTGAGATGAATCATCATGAACATGAGTCATCGGTGCACAATATTCCAAAAAATACACAAATTGTCTTTTTAATCTTTCATTAAAAAACTGACTGATTTGCACCATCTCTGCAATGACTTTCCTTTTCTATTTGTCACTGGGCTCTTATTTTTCATCTCTCCTAACCACCTGGCTCCATTTTGTTATGCAACGTCCACTTTTTTCAAATGAATCCTGATGAATTCCCGATGGATAAAATCAACATGTTTTCTTGTTTAATATCCTATTTAATTTGGAAATGCATCTGTTTTTGGATGTGAAATTGGTTGTGAACACCATTTCATGCTGACTTCAAGCCATACAATATCTAAATATCACTTTTCTAGCAAAACATTTCATAAAAATAGGCAGCATATCAATGGTTTGCAGATGCAACTTGTTTGATATTTTGTTGCCTAATACAATGGTTTTCAGGCATTGTAAGTGTTAGTGTAAGTGTAAATTTATTTTAGGGGTTACTATACTGTGAAGCAAATTGCATGTAGCATTGACTGACCTGCGTGGCTTTATCACTCATGCAGGACGGCTGGGGTTGGTACGGCTCTCGCGGCCACTGTCCAATCAGGTATTGCTCAGGCAGCTTGTCCAATGAGGGCGGCTGTCGACTGGCTGATCGTGCTTGTGAGAAAAGACAGAGGTGTTTTTGATTATGTATGCAGTGGACAGTTTTAAAAGACATTACTGCACAACAGTGACAGAGAGGAAGTTGGTGGGTGTCACTGGAAACTGATGAGCATTTGCCTGCAATGTCATAACGGTACTGAAACAGAACAAAAACAGACTGTATTTATGATGGAAAGGAAGTAACAGAAACTTGATATTTACATTTTCTGAAGAAAATTTGACCATGCAAAATTTGCTTGCTTGCATTTGCTAGTGTTTTCCTACAGGCCTAAAAGATATTCTGATTTCTAGATATGGCTCTGGTCCCTCCTTCAGTGTAAGTCTATGGGAATTTTTTTTTTTGCCCATTTTATGGTCCATTAGCCAAAAATCTGTCTGATTCTATGGCACAAACATAAATGAAACTATAGTTGCAGGGAGTTTAATAAACAAAACTGATAATAAACATAATAACAATAATAATATAAATATTATAAAATAATAATTAAACTATTTATTATTATGTTATTAAATATTATTAATGTAAAGAATATTATACACGGTGTTAGGGAAAGTTACTTTTAAAAGTAATGCATTACAATATTGCGTTACTCCCTAAAAAAAGTAACTAATTGGATTGCTTAGTTACTTTTTATGAAAAGTAATGCGTTACATTACTTTTGCATTACTTTTTCTCACCTGGGCTGAGCTTGCTTGTTTGTTTTTTAATAACAACTAAAAAGTTCTATTTTTTGGCAAATGTAAAGGCCCTTTCACACCAAAAGTGAAATGAATAAGCCTCAGGCTGAAGGAAATGCATATTTACTCCTGTACAGTAGAGGGCGCAGCTCAAACAAACAGCTGTGCTGCCATTATGGATTAAAGAAGAATTGGATACAGGAGAAGGAAGTTCAACACTCTTATTTCTAAATCTAATCTAAAGTAATTTTTGCTTGGTTGAATTGGATCACTGAAGGTCAGCAGCAAAGATATTGGTTAATAAAGTGAGATTAAATACATAAAGTATATTTGTGTAATTTAATATAGTTAGTTATTAAAGGTTTGCGTAAAATTCTGAGATTGCATTTCACTTTTTTTTTACAATTCTCTCAACATGGGGACAGGAGAGCTGTCAGTCAATAAATGTGAAAAAGTAACTTGCGTTACTTATTTGAAAAAGTAACTTAGATATTTTGTAACTCAAGTTACTTGTAATGCGTTACCTCAACACTGATTATATATATATAAAAATATATAATATAATGATAATTTTAATCTATAACATAATAAACTTCACATTTGCGATGCAGAACTGAATACACTTAACACTGTCAATAGATGACTTTATTTACTGATTATAGAACTTTTTTGTATAAAAATTTTCATGCACATATTACATTATATATATACTATATATATATATACAGTCAAACCAAAAATTATTCAGACACTAGATCAAATTTAGATATAACTTTTTACTAGTGGGTGCAGGACACTATAGTTCATTTATGTAAGTGAGGATAGCAAAATAAAGTAAACTGTGACAAATTATACCCAAAAATTCTTCATACAGTCACTACCAGTAAAATTGATAAAAATTTGGAACCAAAAATTATTCAGACACTTTGACCTGACCATGTTTTGTGTGTTATCTGACATAATTAAGATTAATGTTTTCTGACACAGTTTAACTCTGAGATCTTGTCATATTTTATTACCATTTTTTTAAACTATAGTGAATAAACTGTAATAATGAATGAAATGTTCAAGGTGTCTGAATAAATTTTGGTTTGACTGTATATATATATATATATATATAATGTATAACATATAATTGATTGTTCTCACATAAAAGGTTACACTTCGAGGACACTCAGGAGGAAATGAAACAAAGTGAAACTGCTCACAGTGAAACCCACATGCATGTACACACATGCACCAACAGCTGAAATTCAAAACAACCCGCTTGCATGCAGCCCACAGAGCGATTCCTGCGTATGTTTGCTCTCTGCTCCAGCTCTGCAAACACAAATGTCAAAGCCTATGCAAAAGAGCCAACAAAATGGCACTGACAGTTTACCCTCTCCTCATTGTTTTACAACAATGTACAGAAAGAAAACAACATTGCAAGCAAAACTCATGAGAAGACGTGTTGTGGCACGGCTGGTTACAGTACAGGCCTCAAACACTGAAGCGTTCCGAATGATAACATCAGCTATGAAACATTTTCAGCCCAGTACACACACCTTTTCTCAATGCACTTGTTGGGGGACGGCTACACTACATTCACTTGCAGATTGCAGCGAGGCAGCTGCAAGGTCTTTGTGTGGAAGAGAAGCATTTCAAATGCAAATCTACACAAGCATCAGGCACTCCATGAGGATGGGAGATAGAGAGCTGTCGGACTTAATAAGTACAGCCTGCCAGGCCAGAACGGTTAAGACAATAGTAGTTTATTCGTATAAGAACGGGACGTCAAAATGAGAACGAATGTCAGAACGTTGTTTTTTGAAATTTCTTTGCTTACAATGTGAACTTGCACAACACTTGTGAACATTTGAAACACAAGCAGATATGGCCATGGTCAGAATGGAATTCTAGCTTACTAACTACTGTGTATTACCAACTATTAGTATGTACTGTAAAACACAAAGCAATGATAAATGTTTCACTGAATAGTGAATAGAATTGTTGTCACATGATGTTTCATGTTTAATACAGCGAGTGATGTGGAGTTATTATCTTGGAACAAAAAATGTCAATATTGTAAAATAAAAAAGATGTACATTTGTCAGACTGATAAAATAAGAAATCAAGAAATCGATTAGCTGTAAAAGTCAAGACTGAAGTCACTTCGTGTTCAGCCATCATACTCGAAACGGAAGATCAAAATTAGAACATTGCATTGTGGGATACAGAATTCCCATACATTTCGGCAAACATTGTAGGTTATTTGGGTATTTCATCCATGCAGAAAAAACTGTGCAAATTATATATACTGAATACCAGAGTAGTATGGTAGTATGCTATTATGAACATAGTAAATGCGACAAGACGTGCACGTCACCTGAGGTGCATTGTGGGTAATGTGCCATCAGCTGGTTATTATTGAAAAATAAACCATTATCGCAAAATAAAACTTTTTTAGAGACCACAGTTTTTATGTATCTGCATTAGCACCCCACCAGAATACTGATTTATTTTGTGATGATAATCATCTGATTGTATAATATCCCACTTATTTATATGGCTACTTGTCAAATTAAACAAATAAATGAACATGAAATACAAAAACTTGAAAATTAAACAGGTATGAAGGAAAATGATTGACTGGGATGATCAATTGTGCAGTTTAGTGTCATTATTATGAAAATGCCTCAGTGCTGAATGCCACAGTTGATCAGAATCATCTTCAGGGAGCAGTGGAATGAAATTAAAATATATGATACTTCACAAAATGGTGTGATAAAGTGATCCACAATAATCATTTTATATAATTTTGAACTACCCAGAATTTGTGGCTGGATGATAAAAACATGAACTTGAAATACAAGAATTACCATAAAACGTTAAAAGAAAACAAACAAACAAACAAACAAAACACTACATTAATAACACACGCATAAATTTGCAATCTTGATGTATTAAGAGATCTGTCTTGAGATCTGTGATGACCACAGAAATGTGCCGTTGGTCTGGGTCTCAACTCTCAAGTGGTCTAATCTTGGTCTGGGTCTTATTTTGCATTAACACAATGGCTTTCATTTTTTCTGATCATTAATTATTTTCTTTGTAGGATTTGAAAGATGAGCTACATTTTATTTACACAAAGACTATAACAAACAACAATGTTGTTTTATTTGGTGATTTAAACCCATTTGCACTTAAAACAGACCTTTTCAGTAAATATAAATGATGGAGGAAAGCATCTTCAAAAAATATCAAATGTGGATGATTTGGATGAAGTTAAAGGGTTAGCTCACCCCCAAAAAATGAAAATTCTGTCATTAATTACTCACCCTCATGTCGTTCCAAACCCATAAGACGTTTCTTCTTCGGAACACAAATTAAGATGTTTTTGATGAAATCAGAGAGGTTTTTTATCTCCCATAGAGAGCAACAAAAGTACCACATTCAAGATCCAGAAAAGTAGTAAAGGCATCGTTAAAATAGTCAACGTGACAACAGTGGATCAACCTTAATGTTATGAAGTGACAAAACAAAAACAACAACTTTATTCAACAATTTCTTCTCTACTCTGCCAGTCTCCTACGCAGTTGATGCAGTGCAGCGCTTCTGTGTTTACATCCGAACACCGGCTCTTCAATATAAACTGCGTAGGAGAATGACAGGGTAGAGAGGAAAGTGTTGAATAAAGTTGTTATTTTTGTTTTTGCGCACAAAAAGTATTCTCGTCGCTTCATAACATTAAGGTTGAACCACTGTAGTCACGTTGACTATTTTAATGATGTCTTTACTACTTTTCTGGATCTTGAACAAAGATCTTATGGGTTTGGAACGACATTAATGACAGAAATTTCATTTTTAGGTGAACTAACCCTTTAATTCAAGCTCATGTTAAATATGAGTGAATTATAGATCACATGCAAAGGGTTTAAGAACAAATAAACTCATTAACTGAAAAATAACACTTACTTCATTTGTTAACATTACTTAACTACATTAGTTAGTTAACATGAACTAACAATAAACAATACTTCTACAGCCTTTATTAAAATTAGATAGTTAATTTAAATATTTACTAAAACACTTTAATGTCAAATCTGTTGACATTAGTTAATACACTCTGAACTAACATAACGTTATCATTTTTATTAACTACTGTAACATTAACAAATAATAAATGCTGTAACATGGACTATATTGTTCAAGCATTAACTAATGTTAACAAATGAAAACTCATTGTAAAGCGTTACAAACTAAAATTAAAGGAGGTTAAACCTAAAAATGCATTATGCATTTACAAAATAAGATATTGCTGTTACAGTTTTCAAAACTTACAAAAATAAAACTTACCTTTCCCTGCTGTTATAAAGTGATTCTCTGATGGGATCCGGATGGGCTTAGTGATCTGCTTCATATTTACAGCATGTGATGATGATGATGATGATGAAGGGCTTCTGCTGTGTCTTGAAGAGAAGAACGAAGGAGATCTCTCATCACTCCATCTCAGAGGGACACTGGCAGAGGCAGGCTGAAGTCTAGAGTTACTATTGCTCTTGGTGCGTAAATGTGCACGGGACACAATAAACTCCAGAACGAGAACTGAAAACGCGTTCATGCGAAAAGCTGGGCTATTTTAAAACTTTGCTTCCTCTTAATCTATTGTGCGCGTACTAGCTTGTCATTCCCTGTAAAACTCTGAATCAAAGTTGACACAAAGTTCAGAAGCAAGACTAAACTGTAGTTCTCCTGCGCTGACAGATGTTGCAGTAAAGGCAGTGGGCGGGCGGAAGACGCGTGCGTGCTGCATCTGATTGGAGCTCAGCGATGTTCGATCATTATTGGGTTATACGTTCCTTCTTACCGCAAAGAGCCAATGAGATCACTGCATTTCCTGCGGGGGGCGGAGTTAAGCGTTGCATGGAAAAATAAGCACTCTGCTTTGGAGATGAGGAATGTTTTGTTTTTTTTATGTTGCCTCATTTTCTGAACAGAGAAAGTGTGGGAGTCTTGTTTACATTCTGGGAATCATTATTTGAGAATGAGATATCTAGAGATGATCTTAAAGGAATAGTTTCATTATTTACTCATAATTTACGCGTATGCTGATCGAAGTGACTCCATCTGTTCAGCTCCAAAAACGAGGATGAATTTGTTGAATGTAAATTGTGAGAGAAACGGGAAAAAATTAATTAATCATTATTTACCGAACACCTCTTCCTAAGCTCAAATCTCATTTGAGTTCTTGTTCAGACTCAAAACAGCAATGGGTTTGATGCTAAGTTTGATGGCATTGATAGCAAAATGCTATTAGTTTTCATGACAAAGCACATTTTCTATCCAAAGTCTCCAAGGGAAGGCTGTTGTCATGGGTTCCTCCAAGAATTTCTTTTTGTTTTGTTCTACACCATAAATTAGAGGTATTACTGCAATTTATGTTGCAGAACAAAGCGTGAAAGTCTCGACAAGTAGGCCAGTGTTAACCACAGACCATATTTTACCATTTATTACACATGCATTTAAAAAAAATCTATGCATAAAAACAATAGGAGTCCATGTCTCGAAAATGCAAATTGTATTTCTGGTCTTAGGACTAAAAGCTCAATGGCTTTATTGTCTTGAAAATGTCATCCTATAAAACTGGAAAAGTCTTTAAAATAGGCTTATTTTGGGGTGAGCTACGACTCAGACATGTTCATCACAGATTCTAACAGTAAGTAAAGATTTGGTACTTGATCTGAACAGTTTATTTCTTGATTACTGCTATTGCATCTTCATCATGGTTCATTAAACTGAAAACATGTATTAAAGGCACAATATGTAGTTTTTCACCACTAGAGGTCACTTATTCAAAACAAAGGCTTAGCTTGATGGCGCCTTGATTTCGTGGAATCATGGGAGGTGTTGTCTTCACATCTACAACCTGCGGAAAAGAATCCAACGGGACTCGAGCAGAAATCATATTCATGGATGAGGTAATGTTTTTCAGGGTGTGGCTGAAAGCCATTGGAGTTAAACGAGGCCGCTGGAGCGACTGATAATGAGAGACGAGCACGAAACACGGCTCGAGAGCAGTGGAGCTTTTATTATGCTGCAGACGAGCGCTTCCGCTTCTTCCAGTCAAGTGTATGTGTAGTAACGCAGCATTGTTTTCTGCCGATGAATGTATCCAAACAGTTGCTCACCTGTCTAATAAAACACATAATATATTAAAGCGTCTTTGGTGTTTCCATGGCTTCTACAAATAAAACCGTAAATCGAGGATAACACGGGTATGATGTCATTAATAGGCGACGCACGGACACGATCCGTAAAATTGCTTATTTCTCTGGATTTAAACATACTTGGAAACATTTGGGATATTGTAAGTACACAAGTCAACAAAACATATAACACCGTTCTAGTGGTTTTTGGATATTTTAAATCCAAAAATCTTACATATTGTGCCTTTAATCACACTGCAGCAAACAAAAGGTCTCATTTTGTTGCACACACACAAAAAAAGATACTTCATTCAAAACGTCTTCAAAAAAGTGTTTTAATAACATTAGTCCTCAATGGAAGTACTTTTTTGTTTTTCCAAAAATAAAGACAATCATTTAAATAGTCAGGATGTTAAGTTGTTGCATTGATTGTGCAATAAATTAAGGTAAGCACTACAAAACAGCATCTTATATTACCTTCAGATCCAAAAATGCAACACTTGGCCAGAACTAATGTTAAACCTACACGTTTTAAACAACAATCACTGTGTTATTTGTTAAAAGCAATTTTTAAAACAAACCGAACAGGCACAATTTTATTTTTACTACTTTCCAGTGAAGATCTTTTCTCTTGACCTGGAATTCCCTTAACCTGTTGTACAACACCTCTACAATGGTGGTTCCTTTTTTTTTTTTTTTTTTCAAAGAAATATGATCTCTGACAAATCAATTTTTAAACATCTGACTGAGGTTCAGTGTGGTATGGATTAATATGCAATAAATACAGAATAATAAAACGATACGATTCGCTTAACTCAAAGGCAAGTAATGGAAGTAGTGGACCACATGAAAGCACTTTCTAAGACATAAACAAAACATTTCTTGCATGCATTCAAACTCCTCATGTTGAAATGATTGTAATATCTCTTTTCCTGTCTCTAAACTCAATACTGAAATAGTTTTATTCATAGAAATTCCTGCTACTGGACCACAAATGCTTTGGTCAGACAATCACATGGATACTTTCTCAGGAAACACAACTGCCCATGGGTGGGTGAGTTAATCATGGGTAACATAATCCTAACAGTCTAACTGCTTTAGTTCCTGTGACAAAAGAGCACCTGTCGTTGACATAAATACAAGTAAGGTGTACAGATCACTTCAGAAAGACATATGTTCGCCTTTGACTCCTGAAACCGTCACTTACAGTACTAGTGTTGGTAGCTGGTTTCTAGTAACATGGGAGATTTAACTTGGAAAACTACGGCAGAAAGGCCTTTATACACTATCACAAGGCACCAGGTTGCCTGTGGTGTCCAGCTGCATGCATTTACAGGTGCAGGCCGACACAGGACACTCACTGTGATCTCTGAAAGGAAAGAATATATAATTACATTTAAAATACTGTACTTTACACTAGAGCTGCACAATTAATCGTTAAAAGATTGTGATCTCGATCCAAACACCCATGAGATCTCATTCCTAAATGACAATGATTCACCTGTTTCTGTTAAACCTTTGACACACATTCAAATCTGTTGAACCACCGAGCCAGAGAGAGCAGTTTTCATGTACAGCATAAGTATGAAACAGCTTCACAAAGTGTTTTCAACCACATTGTAACACAGAAATAACGATACTAATATAATAGTTAATAGACAATAGTTTATAGTTTAGATATAAACACCGATGTCTATGTTAGTGATCAAAAGAGCGAATTACCTTTTGAAAGTAACTTGGCGCTTCAAATAACGATTGTATCGATTACATCGTTACAATAAGTCACTGTTAAAAATGTATTTGTCATTGAATCATTCATTGAATCAGAAACTCTAATTCATCCAGTAATGAAACAAAGTATTTATGATTGAGTCATTGAATCATTCATTCAAACCGTTTTTAATTCATTCAGATTAAACATTTTAAATAGACTGCAGCAATTAACATTTTGTCAGAACCTCTACTAAATTACATGTTATTTTGTTTAGTTGTCTGTTCAGAATCATGGGAGAATTGTGATCTCTGTTTGAAACAAAAAAATTGTGATTCTCAATTTCAGTGTTGGGGGTAACACATTACAAGTAACGAGTTACGTAATCAGATTACTTTTTCAAGTAACTAGTAAAGTAACACATTACTTTTTCAATTTACAACAAAATAAGTTGTAAAGTTACTTTTTCAAATAAGTAACGCAAGTTACTTTTTCACATTTAGCACTCCTGTCCCCATGTTGAGAGAAATAAAGTGCAGAGGTGTTGTGTGCGTGAATATGCATTTCCTTCAGCCTGAGGCTTATTCATTTCACTTTTGGTGTGAAAGGGCTTTTACATTTGCCAAAAATATAACTTTTTTTGTTTTGTATTAAAAAACAAACAAGCAAGCCCAGCCCAGGTGAGAAAAAGTAACACAAAAGTAATGTAACGCATTACTTTTCATAAAAAGTAACGCAATTAGTTACTTTTTTAGGCAGTAACACAATATTGTAATGCATTACTTTGTAACTTCCCCCAACACTGCTCAAATTATCCAGAATCATGCAGCTCTACTTCATACTATAGTATATTTGTATTTATAAGGCCATCAAATAAATGGCACAATATGGGTGAATATGACACTTACCTGAACCAGCTGAGCATGTGACCCGCGTGACCACCATGCCGGCAGTTGTGGCACCAGGTAAACCAGTTATTGAACTGTGCAAGTTTTTTGTCTCGTGTGAGATCGGCTTTCTCATCTGCTTTTGCTGATAAGATGTATTAGATGAGTATCACAATGAACTGAACACATGGGCATTATGATATCATTTATCAAGAAGATCTTTAAATGATCCATCTGTTACCTGGGCAGCTAGACACAGGGGTGCCCATGTTCATTAAGCAGAGGGCACAGCGTGGAAGTGGTTTACGACAGCCAGGGCAACTGGTGACCTTTGACTTGGTGGGCGAACCGCTGACCCCATACTGACTGAATCCACGGCCCTGATGTGGTATCGTCGAACAGCTGTATGATATAGACTTACCACAGAAGTTACAGCTCACAAACACCTGCACAGATCATATGAAGAAAATCAGAAATAGCCAGCATAGACAAAATGTAAGATGAAGGATGCTACCAAAATGATATTAATTCATGATAGAGAATGATAGGGATGCACTGATAATTAAGTTATGGCTCATAAACAACATTATAAACTATAAATCGCTTCAATATATATATATAAAAAAAAGCAATCTAGAATTTTATTTAATAACAGTAAAATAATATGACAAAAATAATAGCATTAGCTAAATCAGATTGATAATAAAAAAACATTGACTTATACAAATTGGTCAGTGATTATACACTCTAAAAAATGTGTTGGCTCAACAACAAAAAAATTAACGCAACAGTTTGCATCAATGTTTTTGAGTTATGACAACTTTGAGTGAATTTACATTCCACCAACAAGCTACATTGAGTTAGAGGAACTTAATAATTTGTAGCATGAACACAAATTGTTAAGTTGATTACTCAAAAAAATTAGTAGCCCTGGAACCAATTAATCTTATCTATTTCAGTTCAAATCTACAGCTATCATAGCACATGCTAACATAGCTTATTTAACATACATTTAATGATCCAGTCCTATGCAAAGCATGCTGGGAACTAGAAATTCACTGCCTAATTTCCGAAATTATCAAGACAATTTCTTTACGTTACTACAATTTATTTTGTTAAAAAAGGCAATTAATGCAGAAATTTGAGTTTAAATTACAGACGATATTAAATTGACGTAATGATCAACATTATTATGTTAACCGAACAAAATAATGTTTGCAACTTAAAAGGTTTAATTAAAATAAATTAAAATGTTTAACTTGCAACCATGCATTTATTTAAGTTGTGGCAACAGGTCCCCTGAATTACTTTTTAGATGCATAATCAAAACTTAACAACTGGTAGAAAAAAAACATGTTTCTAGCCTGTGCAAGTGGTTTTGAGCTGGGATCCAATTTGCTCCTATGAATGTCAAATTCAGCCCGTTTATGCCAAAACCTCCAGGCGTCCAACAGATTTCGATAGTTCTCGATCCAGCACTGCACCCGAGGGTCCTTCAGCACTTCTCCTGGAGAGCCCTACCACATCAAACACCACATACACAAACATTTATTCCACTCATCTGGACTTGTGTCAAGTTGACCTGAATGCACACCGATTGTCCTGGTTTTACAACAGTTACATTCAGTCTGTGCCGCCATCTAATGAACATCTTAATTTTTTAGCATTTAACTTTTTGTTTCTGTTGTAAACTTTACTACCACTCAAAAGTTTAAGGGAAGATATTTTTAGACAATAATTAATAAGGATGCAATAAATTGATCAAATGTGGCAGTACCTACATTTATGTAAAAAAAAAAATGCTAAATTCAAATAAATTGTTCTTTTGAACTCTTAATTAATTAAACAATCTTAAAAAAAAAAAAATCATGGTTTCCACAAAAATATGAAGCAGCACAACTGTTTTCAACATTGATAATAATAAGAAATGTTTCTTGAGTATCAAATCAGCATATTAGAATGATTTCTGAAGCATCATGTGACACTGAAGACTGGAATAATGATGCTGGAATTTTCAGCCAGTCTTCAGTCTTCCAATAGCTTTGATCACTGAAATAAATTACATTTTAAAATGTATTAAAACAGTTATTTTAAATTGTTTTTACAGTATTTTGATCAAACAAATGCAGCATTGGTGATTATAAGAGACTTCTTTCAAAAACATAAAAAGCTTACAGATCCCAAACTTTGAATGGCAGTATATGTAATACCAAACATCCATCTGAGAGCATATCATTCTCTTATGTGACCGTCTTTATCATCTATTGTTCGGTTACCTTGAGCATGCAGAAACTGGCTGTCTGCACGTCTCCAGTTCGGTCTACATAACTTTCCATGAGATCTACTCCATCTTTGGTTAGTCCTGTAAGCAGGATTCCCTCCAGGTTACCAGCATCCTTCATCTCATTGGTCAGCTTTTCTATGTAACGTGGCAACTTAAGGGAGGAAAAAAATGACTGTATATTTCATACTGCACATCAATCAGACTTGGATAAATGGAGGTGTGAACGGGCCTTACCTGAGCGTCATTGAGAAACATGCATGCAAAGGCCACCCTGTCCCTGACAGCCACACGACTCTCGTACTGTAAAATAAAGAGCCTGAATATTCAGCAATTCAAAACAATGTGATAAAATTCAGAGCAACTTTGAATATTCATTTAAGCATAATAGTTTTTCTTTTAACATACCAAGACCCCATCATACGCGCCAGGTTCACTAGTGAGGAAGGCAAACATGATGCACAGGTACGGCTTCTTCAGCTGGAGTCTGAGAGAGCTGCACATTTCTCTCCATAGGGAGTTCTTCTCATCGGTGTAGCCCGACAGAGCCATGGCCACCACGTTCAGATTCAGATCACCTAATCAGAGCATAAAAGGAACAATACTGAAAACATTCCAAATTAATTTCTTTCTTAAGTGCATCCATGATGATGAATGATGAATCTCCAAACTGATCTTCCATACAACAAAAGCATGGGCTTGCCAAGGTCCAAAAATAATTTACAAAAACACCATTAAAGAATTAGTTCACTTTCAAATAAAAATTTCCTGATAATTTACTCACCCCCATGTCTTCCAAGACCTCCATGTCCTTCTTTCTTCAGTCGAAAAGAAATTAAGGTTTTTGATGAAAACATTCCAGGATTATTCTCCTTATTCAATTTCAATTGACTTCAATTGGCCCCAAATGGTTGAAGGTCAAAATTACAGTTTCAGTGCAGCTTCAAAGGGCTTTAAACGATACCAGATGAGGAATAAGGGTCTTATCTAGCGAAACGAAATTCAACTTACGGAAAAAACAGAACTGGCGCCACGTTTGTTCCGTAAGTTGAATAGGGAAGGCATGGACATACAGCGCAAGCTTTTTGAAGAATACGGAAGGCAGTCTGGCGGAAGCACTTGTAAGGCGATCATTTGTGTTTATAAAGCATATACATTTTTTTTTTTTTCTGAAAATGACAGATCGTTTCACTAGATAAGACCCTTATTCCTCGTCTGGTATCGTTTAAAGCCCTTTGAAGCTGCACTGAAACTGTAATTTTGACCTTCAACTGTTTGGGGCCAATTGAAGTCCACTATAAATAATCCTGGAATGTTTTCATCAAAAACCTTCATTTCTTTTCGACTGAAGGAAGAAGGACATGGACATCTTGGATGACATGGGGGTGAGTAAATTATCAGGAAATTTTTATTTGAAAGTGAACTAATCCTTTAAAGCAACATCAAAAATAGTCCACATCTGGCTTGTGCACTTTTTCTGAAACCATATGATAGCTTTATATGATACAGAGTTATTTTAGTTTTTTATTTTGGTTTTACTATAGTTTTATTAATATTTTGAATTATCATTTTAATTTTTATATGTTTAGTTTTCCTGTTAATTTTAGTTTAGTCATTTCATTTTTTTTTTTTTTTTTTTTTTTTTTTTTTATATTGCTTGTAGTGATAATGTTATGTATTTCCAGTTATTAATTTTAGTGCTTCAACTTTCACTTATTTCAGTTTATTGCCAAGGCAACATTTCAAATTTCTGTTTAGTTTACTAATATTTTTATTTTATTTTATATCAGATTTATTTAAATTTACAGAATGCTTTTAATAGTTTTAGTTAAAGATAATAACCCTGATATATGATAGACTGAAATTTAAGTCATTGTTTGCTTAAATTCTTCCTCTCCACCTCCTCTTTGTACTTGCACATATTCAAGACATACAGACAGCTTTTTAGCCCACTGGTCAATATATGCTTTCACTGTGACTGGACATTCTGCCAACATCTCCTTTTGTGTTCCAAGGAAAAAAGAGCATCATATGCTGTTTGCATGAGTGCAAACAAAGCACACTGTAAAGACAAAAGACAAAAATGGTGGTAGTAGGTGTGAAAAACCACACCCTTTATAAAGATCATTTTTGTTTTCTAAAACCTCTGAGCCAAAACAAATTATGCTTAAAACCCAAACAACAGGCAATTATGAATGTTAAGCAAACAGCCCCATATGCTGTATGCATCTGCGGCTTAAGAGCATTTAATATTAAAGAACCATCATTGTGTAATGTAAGCCATGCTTTGTCATTTTATCAAGTATATAAGAAACGCTTTCGATAGCAAACAGGCAGCTGATGGTGTTCACCATTTCTCACTAGCCTGGATTTCACATAGTCCTTATAATAACTTGACAACATTCATTCGAGCACAAAGGAGAGGACAGACTTCCTGTGAATCCCTCAGGGAAACATTATCATCTCTCTTTCTATATGAGTAACGTAAGGCATTACTCTTAATTTTTCTGTAATTTAATTACAGTTATATCTGATGCAATTTCCATTAAATACTGTATAAACTATAGAACAATTCTGTATAAAACAATAGTGGATTTAACATCAGGTTGATATGAGATTCAGAAAGTAATTATTAATAAGTAATGTAATACTTTTTAGAGAGAGTAATTAGTACAGTAATCTAATTACCCTGTTGAAGATGTAATTAGTAGTTAGTAGTTAGTAATTACTTTTTTAGAGTATCCTACTCAACACTGCTCCATAATAAAGATTAATTATATATTGTTAACAGTCAACAGAGGCATTTTCTCCAATTCAAACAGTATACTCTTACTTTGTATATAGTTATGCATCTTTTTACTGTGCATTATATTTTGATGTATGTAAAGTTACAGACTGGAGTGTTAGTGTGAACATTAAAGAAGTAAAAACAGTTGCAAAATCACACACATTTGTAATATTGGTCATCATCATATCATTAAAAAACATCATATATGGCATCAGTCAAAATTGCTAAATCTTCTGGAAGTGGCACTAACATGTCCAGGTCACATTTCTACCCAAAATTAAGAGGACAAAAAAAAAAACTAATTATATTCTGTACAACAGAAATGAAGCATATTTGATTACTGTAATTACTACAAATTATATATATATATATATATATATATATAATTTTTTTTCTTTCACTTTTACAGTAATGAATTTAATGTCACAGTACAAAAAAAAAAAAAAATCTTAAAAATAGGGTTAATTTCTTTTTCTGTTCATGTTTTGATTTTGGGCTTCCTTATTCATAGTTTTCACTTGATGTCACACCCTTATAGGAACGCCCACCTAGAGGGCAAACAAGGATTTCCTCCATTGCTCGCCAGTCATTTTTACCAAGTTTGTACTAATGTAGTAAGACAGTGACAATAAAATTCCAAATTTAATACACACCTTAGTTATGATGAACTCTATGTACACGCAAGCAGATGAACCCAGAATATAAATGCAAAGCACAGTTTCTTATTAAGCATTTTTCCATTATAAAGAAAAGGCTTAACCAGTTGGCATGTTGCGTTCAAATTCTGGGCTCATCTGCTTGCTTGTATATAGTATGCATGCATCACCAATAAAGTGTATAATGAATTCTGATATCTTTTAATACCACTGTTTTAATACATTAGAGCACTTTAAGTGTTTTTCATGCCAAGCGTTTTAGAATTTCCCTCTGTTTTTAGTTATTGAAATACTGCAGCAGTTGCTGTATATGAGTATATACTTGCATTTTGTTTCACATTTTAGTTTTTCTTTCTCGTAATCTAAATATTCATAGAAAAATGACAGGCCTGTGCTGCAGTTCTATGGATGTTTTGCCCTTCAGGGCTCCGGGCCAGTCACGTGACTGAAAACTATGAATAGGGGTTACAGGGGGCCCATGTGAAGGACCCCAGTCACTGGCTGGACAATGTTCCTCCAGTCCAGTCGTGTACCTTTCTCTGTGGAAGCCCCTTTATGAAGAATCTGAATCGCCCGGCGGATGTCAAGGTTAAAGAGGGCGACGGCAGCCGCTCTCTCCCACTCGCCCTCCTGCTCCAGAGACTTCAGGAAGGGTTCAACATCGATGTCAGGCCCTCGGCTAATCCAGCCACACAACTGCAGGGCCAAACTGCGCTCCTCGCTGTGGTACCGCGGGACATCGGTCTGCCTGTCTGAACCCGACCAGCACCGCCGTGTCTCTGTAGTGCCTGAGAGAGGAAAGGGAGGAGGTGACATTTCTTCAGAGGGCCTCCACTGACAGATAACAAGAAGGGTGACTGAGGCATTTAGCAGATGTCTATGAGAAATACTTGTACTGTACAACAATCACCATTATGTTCAAAGAAAATCTGATTGACTATTGTGTCTTTTACACTTACCAGAGCTGGACTTGACAATGTTTTTGATGCCTGAGTAGATGAGCGACTGTTTATTGCTCTGTTGTTTCTGTTCCACATTTTCAGTGTACTGCTTCATAAGTAAAACTTGCATAGGAAATATATCAAATAGAACAAGACCATATGAACAAGAATATGACAACAAAAATTAACCACTCAAGGGATTAACAAATAAGGAATTCATAAGAAGTGTAAATATATAAAACACAGTTGTCAAAAGAATTTCATGTTAATTCAGTCATTAAAACTGATTTCTTGTTGTTTAATAATGCCAAGTGTCAATCTCAGATGCCACAGAAAGAATGACTGAAAAATCTACATCAGTCAACTTCTGGGAGACAATGAGCACCAGTCTCCATTTCGTTTAGTTTTGTTTAAGATATATTAGAGTGATACAATGAGCATGTTTGAGAAAGAAATGATCAGTAGATTGGAGCTAGTTTAGTGGCATCAAACCATTGAAGATATATATCATTTTATTTGAAGCAAGTAAATAAGATACATAAGCAGAATGATATATTCTTTGTTGCTGAAAGTGAAATTACATTATAATTAAAACAAATAAAAAAAATCTTCTGCAATATTAATATGTATTAAAATATATGTATATATTATATAAATATTTATTTCATATATTTATATATAATGGTAATTTATCAAGCTCCCCTGGAGTATATAGTGTTAGGCTATATCATCTATTGTAGTGGACAGATATGTACTTCTTGATTACACAATAATAATAACAAAAGAATATTATTGTTATTATTATTATTTTATGTAATTAATGTAATAAAATGTGTGTGTGTATATATATATATATATATATATATAAATAATTATAATCATTATATGTAGTATAATGTGTATTATATATGTAAAACATATTACTATATGCAATAAATCATAATAAAATAAACCATATGAGTAAAACCCAAAAATGAAAATTCTGTCATTAATTACTCACCCTCATGTCATTCCAAACCCGTAAGACTTTTGTTCATCTTCATAACACAAATGAAAATATTTTTAATAAAATCTGAGCGATTTCTGTCCATCCATTGCCAGCTACGCAACTACCATTTTGAACTTCAAAAAGTTCATAAAAAGACTGTAAAACGAATTCAAATGAATTGAGTGGTTTAGTCCAAATTTTCTGAAAAGACTCAATATTATATGATGAACAGATTGAATTTAGTATTTTATTCACATATAAACATTGATCAGCGAACATAAACAGAAGCTCAACCAAACCTGCTTCACACGTAAGAACAAACCTCTTGCGGAAGCTCAAACGTACTGCATAACACGAGAATGAACCTGATTGGTTCTTGCATGCATCAAGCAAACATGCTTGAGCTTCTGTTTACCATAACTGATATCTGAGTTGAAGAATGTTTAAATGTCAGATTTCAATGTTTATATACTCAGATTTCATCAAAAAGATCTTCATTTGTTTTCCGAAGATGAACGAAAGTCTTATGGGTTTGGAACGACATGAGCGTGAGTAATTAATGACAGAACTAACCCTTTAAGCCAGAATTTAACATGACATTCAACAATGACTGTAATGCCCCTGTAATGCCACAGTGCTGCAGTGAAGGATATAGTGTAGTGTGTACCAGAGCGACCTCAGCTGCGGGTCGTCTCCTCCAGCCAGCACGTGGTTCCGCCACACCTGGACGGTGTCGTGGCCATAGCGTGACTGCGCTCTCTCCCTCATCTTAGTGGCGATGTCCTTTTCAGCAGCGGCTGCCCCCTGGCCGGCGTCCTCTGCACACTCGTAGAGGTGCCGCCCACACGCCCACATCAGCGAAGTGGTGGAGCTCCAAGCCAGTGAAATGCGCTCAAAGACGGTGAAGTCATTCATGACCCGGTTGGGCGACACCACCACCATGCGGTTCTGTGCAGAAGGATGCCAGGCGAAGCTGCTGATGATGCTCTCGCTGCAAGGCTGCACACTGCGCTCGATGATGGTGGGTTCGACCTCGTCGCCGAATGGCATGGGCGTGTGCTGCATGTCATACAGCCGGATGATGTTGCTGTCCCGCGTGAGCGTGGCCAGCAGGCCCATACGAGTGGGACACCAAGCCACTTTAGTCAAAGGTTTGGGCTGCTCAGTCAAAGTGAAGACTGGTTTTTCGAATTTGCGCAAATCCCAGATGGCCACCTGGCCTTCGAAGAAGGATGCCACGCGATCCTGAAAGTGAGGGTCCACCGTCACACCCTGGATAGCCTTGGTGTTCACAAACGTCTTCTGGCTGGTGTTGCGCAGGTCAAAGATGGCCAGATTCCTGTGCATCCCGGCCAAGAGCAACTTCTGATGGTCACGAGGGAGCCAACAAAGAGAAAGACAGGCGTCGTTCTGACCCAGCTCGTACAGCGGTTTGGTCACCACTAGCCCAGAGTCTGCATCCCCAGACATGCGAACCTTCTCGGCAGGAACTGCTTCAGGGGAAAACTTACTACTGATGTCCCATATCAGAACAGAAAAATCAGCTCGATGCTTATCCAAACCAGCCGCCAGCCAATTACTGTCCACCGGGTTCCACGCAAGCGTATTGCATTGTCGGGCGTGCTTGGGCACAAACTCCTTACCCATAAGCTCCTTACATTTAGAGTTGTGGCTCTGTCCCAGACTGGTCAGGACGACTCGGCCATTGGCCTGTCCCACTGCCAGCAAACACTCCGGCTCATGTTTAGGATACCAGGCCACACATTTCATGTACGGGGTGTCAGAGTTGATGGCCAGCAGAGTGGCCGCCGTCTCCTCGGATAACGGAAGGGCACCAGCTTTGGTTTCTGAGCTTCCTGCATGTCCGATCCGATACAGACTGAGTTCATTGTCACAGATCACATAGCGGTCTGCGTGATGGGGGGACCACAGGATATCTGGCTTATAGCCACTCGACATGGCAGGACAGTGGTTTCTTCAGTGCAGATTCCTGTAAATGATTAAGCATTTAATTTATACAGCACTTATACACCTCATCTATTTCAGAAATACTTGGATTAATTAATATATTTAAAGACATTACACACACACAACACACACACACACACACACACACACATATATATATAAATAGAGAGAGAGTGAGAGTTAGTCTATATCATTGCTTGAAGTGCAATGTAACTTGCTTACATAATCATAATAATAAATTTATAATAATTATTATTGTATCATATTAATTATATTTTAAATTATATAAATATATATTTATAAATGTTATTTAATCAAACATCATATTAAAATAAATCATATAATAATAATAATAATACTTTTGTTATTATTATTATAGACGTAATGGTTTACACTCTTGTAAAAATATACATTAAGAATTTGTTTCCCTTTGTGATTTAATAATTCATACATCAAAGGTTTAAAATAAACGAGAGTAAAGTTGCACATGAAACTAAAGATAATTAAAACAAATGTTACCAAGACATTAAAGCTCAGGTGGGTTGTTAAAGCCACAGTAAATACGTTTTAATGTGTTAAAATAAACAATAAATAAAATTTAAAAAAAATCATAAGGTACATCTCATGATTCTAGCTCTTCAAGTTAAGATGTAAATATGATATAATTAAAGATAAAAATATTAAACTTATTTGATAAACAAGTAAACAGTTGAGCGTGATTTAATGTTCTTATGACTAGACTTCAATAACTACGAGTTAGCCGGTCAGCTACTGCTAAATTAACCATTCAACCTTTTCTAAACCGGAAACAAGTAATGACAGACGCCAGCCACCTTATAAAGACAGAATAAACCATGCTTTGAGATATAAATAAATGACAGGGTTTGATATATATAAACTCACATTTGACGCGCAAACATGCTGAAGTTTGTTTAAGTAGCGGGAAGTCGGAAGCAGTGCAGATTGTAAACAGACAGAAGCACACAAAATAAAAGTCCTACTGCGTCTAATGGATATAACAAACATCTTCAACGGTGAAAAATGTGGAAGCTCATTTCCGACACATAAAGAAAAAAAAAGTGACATAAAAAGTAATAAGTATAAGATAAAAGTCTAAATTGTGATATAATATGTGGAAATTAAGATATAAAAAGTCATTATGAAATGAAAAATAGATTTTAGATGACTATTTAATCTTATAATTATGGCATAGTAGATAGTATCTTATAATTTAGACTTTTTGTGTCATAATAATGAATTTTGATCTCATAATTATGATTTACGAACGCATAATTGTTTCCTTAAAGGGTTAGTTCACCCAAAAATGAAAATAATGTCATTAATTACTCACCCTCATGTCGTTCCACACCCGTGAGACCTTCGTTCATCTTCTGAACACAAATAAAAATATTTCTAATGAAATCCAATGGCCCAGTGAGGACAGCAATAACACTCCCTTTTCAATGCCCAGAAAGCTACTAAAAACATTTTTAAACAGTTCATGTGACAAAAGTTGTTCAACCTTAATATTATAAAGCGACGAAAATATTTTTTGTGCGCCAAAAATAACAAAATAGCGACTTTATTCCACAATATCTAGTGAAGGGCAATTTCAAAACACTGCTTCATGAAGATTCGAATCTTTACGAATCATTTGTTTCGTTGCTCTGAACCACTGATTCGAAACAAATGATTTGTAAAGATTCGAAGCTTCATGAAGCAGTGTTTTGAAATGGCCCTTCACTAGATATTGTGGAATAAAGTCGCTATTTTGTTATTTTTGGAGCACAAAAAGTATTCTCGTTGCTTTATAATATTAAGGTTGAAACACTGTAGTCACATGAACTGTTTTAAATATGTTTTTAGCTTTCTGGGCATTGAGAAAGGGAGTGTCATTGCTGGCGATGCAGGCCTCACTGAGCCATCTGATTTGATCAAAAATATCTTAATTTGTGTTCCGAAGATAAACGAAGGTCTTACGGGTGTGGAATGACATGAGGGTGAGTAATTAATGACAGAATTTTCATTTTGGGGTGAACTAACCCTTTAAGTGGCAGAAATGGGCTTCCATAAGGTTTGGAACAATTTTGATGTGAAAACTTTACTGCCCTCTACAGTTGAAAAAAAAAAAAAAAAAGGTTTATTCCCTCTGGTTTATTCATGAAAAGTGAAAATTTATTAATAATGTTAATTTTGTAAAAACTCTGAAGCATTTAATGTAAAAGAGACAATAAAAATCACAAACATAAACAGCTGATTTGCATTTAATTATAATGGAAGCTTTTTATATGACTTCTTAATGCTGTATTGTCATCTCGTCCCAATCTCCTTGTTCTTAGAATGTTTATTATGTAGTTGTAGAGATAGCCTATGTTATAGCTAGTACTTCATGCACACCACATGAGAAGAGGTCCCTTTAAAATAAAATAATAAAGAAAGAAATAAAAAATAAACCTAATTTTTGTGTTCCACAAAAATAAATGCAAACAGGTTTGGAACTATATGAGGATGAATAATTAGTGAAGGCGAACTATCCCTTTAAAAGTCTAAGAATCCTTGAGATGAGTCAGATCTCAGGAGGTTCCTGCATGTTTTCCAGATTTCACGGGGGTGCTGTTTATATGAATTTTTGTCAAGGAATCAGAAACCTTTGGGGAAAATGTTATTGACCTCCAAACAATCTCTCAGCATTCATCTCCAAAACAGATCTAAACAATGGAGTGTGTGTGACAGAAAGAGGGGGCCTGTGTGTGTGTGTGTGTGTGTGTGTGTGTGTGTGTGTGTGTGTGTGTGTGTGTGTGTTCAGTCAGGCATCAGATTGTTGGGTTTGTGATGATGAGCTGATGTTCAGTACAGAAAGTGCTCCACACAGGAGACATGTGGATACTCTCTATTGCATAACAGACAAGGTAAGCACTTTATCCTTTCTTCATATTATTGTTCTGATATTTGTTCCTGTTTAAAACAACATTTCAGTATTAAATGACAAAAATGAACATAAAATTTATCATTAATGTTAAAAATAGCCTACTGAACACATTTAACATTATTGCATGATGTATTTGTGGCTTTGATTTGGTCTTTGTTTAAAATGTGTTTTGATGCATAAGCTTGGATTTATTACACTTGATTTATTAAACATTATTACTTGTTTAGAAATATCCTAGGACCATGTTCAGCTGTGTTTGAACATAAAAAGTGTGTATTCAAACAACAAGAAAGGGACACTATACCTTTCTGTACATTTATGTTTTAGCCACTTGTGTTGGTCTTTGCATGCAATGCAAATGTAATCTAATGCATGCAATAAATATGCACCATTTTTAAGATGCACAGAAGGTCTGAAAGATGTTTTATTCGATTATCTTTAAGGTTAGACATGAATAAAAGCATGGCCAGAGTGTTTTTTCTGTGCCTGTTGCTTTGGCTGCCTTTACCTGCGGCCAGATGCCAGAACAGAAGACAGTCTGGAGAAACACCGATAAACCTCACCACAAAACTGGACAATGGTAAATGCATTAGCGTTTTCTTCAGTGCATCATTTATTGTGTTGACTTAGTCTTGCATGTACAAAAGTGAAAGTTAGATATCTTTACTATTTCGATTGTTTCTCCAAGACAACAATGAGATTAAGCAATGGAGACTGTTCTCCTGTGTGGGTCCAGAAGTCAATTAACTTTTCACTCAAAATTGTTATGCGGATAATAGGCTTTAATTTGTAATAAGAATTTTTAGATTCAAGAAGAAAACAGGCCAAATAAAATCATTTTCACTAGTGGTCTCAGGAGTTTGGACCCTATATCACTCTAAAAAAGCCCAATGTATCATATCTGATTCACAAATTTCTAAGTTCCCTAAATTATCAGCATGATTAAGTTCTCTAAATTATCAGCATGATCAAAAGTGCTGAAAAACCTGTTGCACACAATCTACTTGCCTTCTGTCGCCGAATGATAGTTTATGCTTTTTTAGCAAGTAAACGTCTTTTTAGTATCATTGTAAAAGCGTCCCCCTTCCGCTCGTTGTTCATGTGTCTTTTTCCTGTGAAATCTTTACTGACTTTTATAAAGTAAATGTAAGAATAACTTTTATATTAGTAATATTTCAAGATAAACACTTAAAGCAACTTAGGTTTACTTGACTATTCATGTCATTTTGTAGAAAAATTTTATTAAGTATCAAATATCAGCAAATATCAGGCTTTTGAGGAACATTTATTTAACTCTCAATCATCATTTTGCATTGCATTAGACATTTTGCCCCCACAATAAAAACTACAGAGCTTTGAAAACTAAGCATTGAAATATCATCTTAAGGCATATTATATGCATTTTATTAATAGTCTGTTGTACTGTTATAAATCTCACTGATTTACATTACAAGCTATCAAATTACATATTACTTTTTGGCCATTTAAATATCAGCATCTGCTCCAAATTGCATATTTTTGCTCAGTTTGTGTCTTTGAATAAAACTGAGGTGTTTTTTTCTTCCTAGAGAAAGAGCTCAATAATCTCATACTAGGGGGACACCGGGGATGGTTGTAACGTTTTTGACATTTCTGTCATCTTGGAGTTCTTTTAAGCCTGCGTGTTCAAAATGTGATTCAAACTAGTTACTAGTGTCAGCTATTAAATGACAGCTGTTATCTTTGCAGCACAAACAGAAAATGTGTGGTTTAGTTTCAAACATGAGGAGTGAAATGTTACAATTCACCCCACAGTCTGGGTTAGATGGGGTAACACTGTGATATCCAACGGGGTGATATGTGACATTATGAAATAAGGATTATGATAAAAAAAAATGATTTACTGCAGGACAGTGGCCCTCTAGGACTGAGTTTGGACACCCCTGACCTGCATACTGAAATGCAAAGAAAACATATAAATACAACTAAACATTTACTTGGGATAGCATGCTTCATTGATGTTACAACTAACCCAGAGTCTTGTAGCCATGAATAGCTCACCTTACAGCTAACAGCCAAAACACTAACAACTTGCATTAAAAAAATATCTATATAAACACACAATAAACATAATTTAACTTTGATGAGTTTAACTACAAAGCAGGAATTGCCATAACAAAAATAAATGAAGTTTTTAAAAAAAGTTACTTTCTTATATCAAATTAGTTTTTCTGCTCTAAAATCTGCTGTCTGCCACAGCGCTCTACTTACTCACAAATGTGAATAAAGACTAAACCTAGCATGTGTGAAGTGAATCAGGTGATTTAAAAACTGTTAACCCATGTTACAACCATCCCTGTTCTGTCCCTTTATGAGCCGTAAAAGCCTGATGCATCAAATATGATACTCAACAAAAAAAAACATATGCAATTTATTTTGGATTTGGTCTAAAAAGGTTCAATATACTATGGAAGATTGTTTCTGCCAAGGAATAAAACAATTTAAAAAGGTAATTGCGACTTTTTATCTCACAATTCTGACTTTTATTTTTGCAATTCTGACTTTATAACTCGCAATTGCGAGAGAAAAAAAAGTAGAAATGTGATATAAAAAGTCGCAAAGACCTTTTTTTTTTAATTCAGTAGCAGAAACAAGCTTTCATAATAAACTGTTCCACTATTATTTCATATGTCAGGCTATAATGGGTTAAAAATAAAGGTTCCAAAAGGCGGTTTTCCCAGTGATGCCACTGAAGAACCATTTTCCCACAGAACCTTTCAGTGAACAGTTTTTAAAGAAACTTTTTTTGTCAGAATGAACTACATTTTAATAATCTAAAGAACCATTTCCACTATAAAGAAACTTTTATGTCTTTGTTCTGCTCTACACACAAGATATTTGGAAGAATATTTGTAACCAAGCAGATCTCGCCCCCCATTACTATAGTACACAATTATAGTACACTATAGTATATTACACTATAGTATTTTTTCCCCTACTATGATAGTAAATGGCGGGAGAGATCTGCTTGGTTACAAACTGTAACATAGTTCGTATGTACGGGAAGAAGGAGGCGGGAACCGGCGAACGTTTAAACAAATTTATTGTATAAAATAAACAAAGAACAAAACGAAAGTAATGCCACACAAACATAATAAAACAGGCCTGGTCCTCTCTCGTCCTTCACTGTCGTCGTTCCCCTTTTATGCTTCCGGAGCTCCTCCGTGAGAGATTCGAGACCGGTGAAACGCGCAGCTGACGCTCGTTTACACTCGCGCCACCGTCTTCGCGCCGTTCCCTCACGGCTCTCGCCCGCCCTGCTCGTCACACAAACATTCTTCCAAATATCTTCCTTTGTGTACAGCTGAACAAAGAAATGTATACAGGTTTGGACCAACTTGAGGGTGAGTAAATGATGACAGAATTTTTATTTTTCGGTGAACTATCCCTCTAAGAACCTTCATTTTTGTATATATAGCCTAATATGGTATGTGTAAAGAGTTTATGGAATTCTTTCATTTCAGAGTTAGTATGTCCACTAGAGATCGCATTCATCCTAGACAGCTCAGAGAGTGCAAAGAGCTTTCTGTTTGATCAAGACAAAGAATTCGTGCACTCCTTCAGCAGGCAGGTGGTGCAGATGCAGGTGTCTGACTGGCATCTGAAGACTCGTTTGGCGCTCATCTACTACAGCAGCTCAGCGCATATCAACCAACGCTTCAAAGACTGGCAGGACCTTGACATGTTCCTGAGTAGATTGACAGATGTCATGTACATCGGTCAGGGGACATATAGCTCTTAGCTCTTCACCAGTGAGACCAAGGAGCAGAGTGTTCGGGTGGCCCTGCTCATCCTGACATCATGAGGGCGGTCGCAGAGGCCAAAGGCCACAACATTAAGATCTTCACAATAAGCTTATCATACCTGGCAAAGAACAACGTGAACAGTGCCAAACTGCGGGACATAGCGAGCAGCCCAGCCCAGCTATGCTGAGATACATCAGCATTTTGCATTTTGATTAAAATTAAATCATGATTACCTTGTGCAACAGAGCAAAGTATGAAAATATTATTATAATTAATTATTATTTATTTTTTATATTTATATATGTATCGTGCCTAATAACACCATTTAGCTCTTCAAAATTTAATGCAAGCCACTTCTTGGGGCTTATTGCTTTTATAAAACGGTTAGTCCATAAAAGTATTTACTTTAATGAGGACACAGGTGTTAGTTTGTAGAATAATCTACAACAGCTTCGAACGCGGCTCAGCCAATCAGAATCAAGTACCGGAACTATATTTTACCATATTACTAACAATTAGTAATATATTTTTTATTTAAATTTTATTTTGATCAGACTTAGACTTAGACCTAAAGAGGGAAATGTTAAAACAGACAACAACAATAACAACAACAACAAACTCAGTAAATTATTTTAATACTCTGAAGTAAAAAATTTTGCATTCTCGAACACATACTTTTAATAAAGTAAATGATGACACATTAAAAATAAAAATGCATTTGGGAAAATTATTTTTTAATGATTTTGCTAATTAGCATTACCTGGTAGCAAAATCATATGTGATCTTTGCTCGTGGTCACTCAGTTCTGGGTTCAGTGCACTGCAGTGTTCACTGTGCATTTAAAACCATGTAAATTAAAAAAACATATTAAATAGAGTTTCGGATAATTCTAATTTTAAATTATGAATAGCCATGTTTGAAGATGATGTAAAATGCTGATAAACACACACCTGTGACTTGGGTCAATAAGAAATCACCTAGCAACTACCCAGAATACTTTAGCAACCAATATTCTAATTAGTGCTGTCAAATCGAGACAAACTCCGTGATTCCCTCCTATGGCCATCAGAGGGCTCCCTCACCCGAATATTGACCCTTACACATACACACTACATTTCCCATCAGCCCCGTACCTGGCATTATGTTGCTCAGCTGCAGCGCATTCACTGGCAACTGACTCCTCACCATTCCTCTTTGCGAGGTCTTGTATTACTACGGTTTGCATTTCTGAGCGTTTATTCCTGTATTGCCTGCCTGTTGTGACCCAGTTTGTTCCCCGTTTATGATTCTCTGCTACCTGCCTTTTGGACTGGTTGCTTTGTTTCTGATCTGTGATCGTTCTCTGCCTGCCCTGATCTACTGCCTGTTTATCGACTACGACTGTCTCTGCTCTGTTACTGTGTTTGTTGGTGTCTGACCATTGCCTGTTTGACCACGATTTAATAAAAGCCTGCTTATGGATCCCACTTCGAGTGACGCCTCGTTACAGATTTATTGCAATTAATTGCATCTAACATAAAAGTTTGTGTTTACATATAATATATATGTGTGTGTTTATATATATATACATATATATTAAAATAATAATACACACATATATTATGTAAAAACTTTTATGTTAGTTGTGATTAATCGCGATAAATCGATTTGACTCTAATGCATGTGGGCTGCAACATGCTAATAATTGCTCAAAACATCTTGCCAAACACAAAGAAACATGCCATTCTCACTTTTCTGTTTCTGCACAATAAAATTTATTTTCTTTTTTACAGCCTAGCTGTTATTTATGGATGCTCTAAAAGTTTTTATTTGTGAGGGTTTGAGATCCAAATACAGTAACTAGCGTTTGGTATGCGTGGTTCACACATCAGTGAGTGAATCAAATCTGTGTGTGAGGGATTTTCCATATGAACACAGAAGAAAGGGTTTGCCGCTCACAAAATGTCAAGCGCTGTCTGTGATCACACAATACGGGTCTCTTAGAAATGCATAATAAAGCTTCCCACATGTCATGCACAGAATTTGGTAATAAATTGGACTTGTTTTGGTAGTCATAGATTTGTGTCCTAATTCTTATATAATCGTACAGATCTACATAAAGATGGCTATATATTGTATCCAATTTTATCCGCATACATGCAGTAAACTCAAGGCACTTACTCAAAGCAATATATACAATATAGCAAATCTCAACCGCCTGATTTTTTTTTGTCTCAAAATGTAAATATATTATTGCCCAGTTCTTTATATAAAGTTATATACACAGGTTGGACAATGAAACTGAAACACCTGGTTTTAGACCACAATAATTTATTAGTATGGTGTAGAGCCTCCTTTCGTGGCCAATACAGCAGTAATTCATCTTGGGAATGACAGACACTGTACGAGTCCTTCAGTGGCCAGAGGGATTTTGAGCTATTCCTCTTCCAGAACAGAGTCTAGGTCACTGTGTGATGCTGGTGGAGGAAAATGTTTTCTGAATTGCTTCTCCAATATACTCCAAAGTGGCTTAGAAATATTTAGATCTGGTGACTGTGCAGGCCATGGGAGATGTTCAACTTCACTTTCATGTTCATCAAAGCATTCTATCTTGCTGTGTGTATTGGTGTATTATCATTCTGATACATGGCACTCCCTTCAGGGTACAATGTTTGAATCATTAGGTGCACATGGTCACCTAGAATGGTTCGGTAGTCCTTGGCAGTGATGCTTATCAAGCACAGTAGGGAATGTCATGATATTGCAGACCAAACCATCACTGATCCACCATGCTTCACTCTGGGCAGCAACAGTCGAGTGTTCAGCCTCTTTGGGGCTTCTACACACCATAACTCCCATGGATGTGGGAAAGACAGTGAAGATGGACTCATCAGAGAACAATACATGTTTCACATTGTCCACTGCCCAAGATTTGCACTGTTTGCGCCAATGAAACTGACATTTGGCACTGGCACGAGTGACCAAGGATTTGGCTATAGCAGTCCGACCATGAATATTGACTCAGTGGAGCTCCAGATGAACAGTTTTGGTGGAAACAGGAGGTGCACATTTAATTCTGCAAGCTGTGGTTTTATGTTTTTTGGATACAATCCGGGTTAGTACCTGGACATCCCTTTCAGACAGCTTCCACTTGCGTCGACAGTTACTCCTGTTGAATGTTTTTCATCCGACAGTACATGGTGGTATGCCGACATTACCCTGGATACCATAGCTCTCAATACACCAAAATGACTTGCTGTCCTAGTCACAGATGAGCCAGCGAGACATGCACCATTAGTTGGTCCTCTTTTGAACTCTGATATGTCTCCCATTATGTTGGGTGAATTGCAATATTTTATGTACAGCTGTGCTATTGCTCTGCTAATTCAGCCTTCACACTCTGCTCTTACTGATGGAACGTAAAATCAATGAAGATTGGCCCCGAGGCCACGCATATATAGGTGTGAAACTTCCAACACTATAATGGCCAGTGTTTCAGTTTCATTGTCCAACCCCTGTATGAATGTGCCCAACTTTATCCAAAGCATATCCACTCTCAAAGCATATCACACCAAAAATGATAACTCAACTTGAACAATGCTGATTGCAAACTACCTGATGGTTGTATTTCTCTTGCCAGTGCCCACGACCACCGGTGTGTTTGTGTGAGAAAGGTGAACAGGGTCCTCCAGGAGCTCCTGTGAGTATCACTCGCATGGAATTGAGGCAATTTTCCCTCACTGGTGTCATTTATGAGGAAAACTCTATTGTGTTTAGGGTAAAAAAGGAGATCGAGGTTATGAAGGAGCACCTGGTCAAAAAGGCTCAAGGGTGAGAGTAAAAATAATTATCATATTTGTTTAAAGGAATTATGATGATTAGATCTGTAGTTTATTGTTGTTGACTCCTTGGTACAGGGGGAAACAGGAGCACCTGGTCTTCCAGGAATCAACGGTGCAGAGGTACATCACATCTTCATATGGACATTTTATACATTTTGTCTTACTACTTACTCTCTGACCAACACTGTTCTTGTTCCTGGTTCCTTATCCACAGGGAAGACCTGGGTTCAGAGGTGATAAGGTAAAACATCCTAGTTTTATCATCTGCATATGCATTTGGGTTATTGCAATTAATTGGTTAATATTTCCATGTATTGTCCTAATTTTATATATATATATATATATATATATATATATATATATATACACAAACTAAAGTCTTGAATCATGTTTTAGGGGGATCAAGGTAATTGTGGACCACCAGGGCAAAATGGACATAAGGTAAGTCTTCTCTACTGTTGTGCAGTTATTGTTCTGAAATATGTCACAAAAATTGATTCAATTTTATGTTTTATTCACAGGGCGCTGAAGGGCCTCCAGGGCTGAGGGGCCCCAGAGGAGAGCAGGCACAGTATAAACATTTACCTCTTTACATGACATATTATATGCCACATTTCAGGTTTCAACTAAATTCATGATGCATAACAGCAACTGTATTTTCATTCTTTATCATTTGATGATAATTATTTAAAAACTGATTATTTCATTTGATTTTGTGAATAATCTGTGTATGAGTCTTAAGTAGGCCTAAAGATTGCGTATATTCCTTTATGTATGGTTGCCGAGAGAGCTCAACGAGCTGCAACTGAAGAAAACACATGCAAATTAAGCAAATTAAGCAAATTAAGAAAAATTAAGAAAATTAAGAAAACAGTTTGCCAACACGTGTGCTGCAAAGACTCACAACGCAACCAAATACAGAAACCCGCTGCAAATACTCTCAACACAACCAAATACAGAAATGCAAATACTCACAACAACCAAATAGAGAAACATGTTGCAAATACTCACAATGCAACCAAATACAGATACGTGCTGCAAATACTCACAATGCAACCAAATACAGAAACCCGCTGCAAATAACCAAATACAGAAACACGTTGCAAATAGCACAGACCACAATGGAAATGTTTCAAGGGGACTCCAACAGGTGAAGAACCTGGCTGGGACATGCTTATTGTTCAATGTCTACTCGTACAGTGGTGTTGTTGATGACCTGAAAGGTGAGTTTTTTGTTTATTTTAACATCCTGATCATATGATTCCTTGGCCTTTTGGATATTACTAGCCTAAATAATTTGAGAAAATACACAGTTAATTGTGAAATGTTCTGTAAGCTGGCTAACATACTTTCACAACTGTGATGTTCAAGGTTCACAGAAATAAGTTCTGTAATGCTTAATTTATGGTTAAAACCAGGTCAAAATAAATGCGTTTTTTGGTTGTATTTGGTTGCACTGTGAGTATTTGCAGCACATGTGTTAATGAAGATGTTTTGTTAATTTGCTGGTGTTTTTTCTATTTGCATGTGTTTTCTTTAGTTGCAGTGCATTAATGTCTCTGGCAGCGTGTTGAGCTCTCTGGACCACCGTATGCATATTTTTTAAACAGTAGAACATTTTTCTAATTAGATTTTCACTCACAAAAATGTTTGGAAAAAATTAATTCTTAAGAATTCCTCCAATTAATTATTATTAATTAATTAGTACACGCCAACAATGCGCCTGAACACATCTCGCTTTCAGACCAGCACACCCATGGGCGAACAGATGGGCGCAAGTGCATTTGCCATTTAAACAACGTGGGTGCTAGACAAAAAATGATTACTGCGTAATGTTACAAAAAAACACTTGCGTTGCGCCTGCCGTAGCATTGCACCGGGTGTATGATAGGGCCCACTGTCTCATCACATAAATGTGGTGATCATGGCAGGCCATGGCTGTTTCCCGCTCTGCACTTATGGAATGTGATCGGCAGATTGCTCGTAATCCTAAACTAATGTACACATGTTAAGCAGTGAATCCAAGCTTGCAGGATATTTTTCTTTTTCCGAGGGTGACTTTGTACAGTGGGATTAGTGAAGAGAATGAATAGTTCAGATTGACTGGATCAGGTCATTCAGAACCCACATTAGCACAGTTTAACAGGCATCTACAGCTGCCTAAAGTGCCATATCAGCCTATGGTTTATTATAGGCATATGGCTGATTAATTATTAAAAAAATTTAAATGATTAAAAAAATAATGCATGAAAGTGCAAGACCAATGTTAACATGTTTCTTCTTTATTTTACCAGGGTCTGAAAGGGCCTCCAGGAGACCAGGGGCATGAGGGTCAAGCAGGACCCAAAGTATGAGCATATCATCCATTTCTTTGCCAGTGAAATGTCTGTAACTGATATGATGAGACAGATGGTAAAGAACTGACATTTTAGGGATGTTTCCATGTCAGTTTAAATGCAGATTTTGCCTCTCATGTTTAATCAGGAAGTTTTAACAAAGAGTGCTTTGAAAATCTGTCAAATATATAATAGCACTTTAAAATGCAAAAAAACCCTGAACTGCCAGACACAAGGGGTGCCTTTATGCTCTGTAAATGTCATTTGGAACATACATGAGAGAATGGGGGATCAAAATATGTACTGAACCCTTTCACTATACCTCACGTTAATAGTAGGATGTTGTTAATACTAGAAGTTGCATTGCGACATGCATCCAAGATGAATGAGGTTTACGGTATTTAACAACAAATATATCATCTTTATATTTATGTGAATTTTAAAATTATGTGGAGATGATGTCCAAATGAATCACTGACCTACATTTTACTCCTAGGGGGATCGAGGGCCGGTTGGTGCGTCTGGCCCGCCAGGAGATATTGGAATTGGATTCCCTGGTCCAAAGGTAAACTTTTCAGCTGGTTGTTCTCAACAAGACTTAGTTCATATTATACAGAAAAAAAAAAGTTTAAAGCAGTGGAAACATAAATCGTTCAAAAGTTTAGGGTCAGTAACAAGCTTTTGAAAGAAATTAATACTTTTATTCAGCAGGGACGCATTAAATTGATCAAAAGGAACAGGAAAGACATTTATAATGTTGCAAAGGATTTCTATTTCAAGTAAATGCAAAATAATCCTGAAAATCCACAAAAATATTAATCAGCACAACAAAATGTTTCTTGAGCTGCAAATAAGTGTATTAGAATGATTTCTGAAGGATCATGTGACACTGAAGACTGGACTAATGATGCTGAAAATTCAGCTTTGATCACAGGAATAAATTACATTTTAAGATATATTTACATCGAAAACTGTTCTTTTAAATTGTAATAATATTTCAAAGTACTGTATTTTTGATCAAATAAGTGCAGCCCTGGTGTAAGTATAAGACACTTTTCAAAAACATTAAAAAAATCTTACAAATCCCAAACTTTTGAACGGTAGTGTAAACATTACAGACATTACTGTTGTTTCTATACAATCCCAGAGGAACATTTTATCATTCAGATGTTGCTCTTTCATAACTCAGGAGATTTAATGGGGTTCTTACTTGTTTCAATTAAGTATCAACACTCAGTTTTGGATGTTTCTTCTAAAATTAGAGGAAAACAAAAAATGGAAACAAATAAGACAGTTATTGAAATACAGTAAGATTTAGACTTTAATGAGAAATGTTTGAGTTTAATTGAAGATCGCTTACATTTAACTAAAGACTTCAGTGTCTTGGCACAGATTTGAGGGGACATTCCAAAAATCATGGCAACTGATGTTAGTAGGTTTAAGTATAAGCGGCCACATATGAGGTGTTTCTGGGCATTTCTTGCTTATATCTGCTATGAGGTGGCATTCCAGCATTCCCATTTATTTTGCCATTTATGAGTTTAATAAAGAACTCTCATCTTCTATCTAAACATACCACACCATCTTTAAAGAATGATCGACTTTTACGTACGCCAGGTGACCTGTAAATGCGAAAAAACTGTTTATATTGCAGTTTTGCAAGATTTTCCTTTTTCGAATTCCCTGAAAAACCACCTCATGCAAGAGTAAAAAGGTTTTTGCGATATATGGGTGTTTTGGATTAATTTACACAATTCCATCGGGCGCATTTTCAATTCGCAGTTTTACATTGCGCAATTTGAAGGGTTATGGAAACGCAGCAATCGACGGTGAATGTAATTTCACCAAGTAAAACATGTTCCTGGATCAACATCCTTGTTGATTCTGGAGAAACTTTTCAATCAACCAATGAGATTTGATAGGTTTACAGTTTATGTCAAGTTTAGGTTTACAACAAGGTACTTCTACATCCATGTTATTCACCTATCATTTACCTTAGGGATAAGTTATGGGTAGGGTTAGGTTTAGTGGCAGGGATAGGGTTAGGACTGTTTTTGGACAGGAATGTTGTTCCAGGATCAACAAACGATGTTGATCCAGAAACAACATGTCTTGGCAAAATCACAATGACCTACAAAAGACAGACAGAAGTTGAAATTGTTCAACCCCAGAAAGATTGACTTAATAAAAAAAAAATTGCTGAATAATTACTGAAAAATAAACAAAAATGTTAGTTTCAAATTTCTGCTTTTAAACCCTCTGGAACAAAAGTCAGTTTACTTCCATTCTAAGTTCTTGCTTAAAAAAGATTAATTGATACATTTTTATTGTGGCTTAAATTTGTTGGAGCCACAGTATGTGTATGTGTACCCACATCAGGAGATCTCATACCATGTTCATCTTGCTGTAGGGAGATCCAGGGCCAGTTGGAGAACCAGGGATAGGCATTGCAGGGCCGAAGGTAAGAGTGACGTAACAGCAGAAACCTACACTGCTTTTGTGACTAAGATAATCCATTTTGTCTGTCTTTAGGGTGAAATGGGGTTACGAGGACCCATTGGACCACCAGGGCTGAAGGGAGAAGGCTATCCCGGCCTACCTGTGAATATTAACATTACAAAGAACATTGTTCATGCTAATCATAGTTACATTTGTATAGTCTGTATTTAATCTGACATACCAAATGGAATTATAACAGACTACATATGTGTTGCTTATGTGATCTATAGGGGCCACCAGGTCTTCCAGGAGAGATTGGGCCAGAGGGTCCAGGTTTACCTGGACCAAAGGTAAGGCGACTGCATCCCTCTCAATTTCTTCAGAAAATGTACAAATTTGAATTAATAAAAAACAATATTATTCTATTAGAGCATTGATATTTTCTGTCACAGGGGGATCGAGGCCCTCCAGGTCCCCCAGGGCCTGCTGGAGCACCAGGTCTTGGGCAGATGGGCCCAAAGGTGGGAAATATATTTCAAACTTTATATTGTATGTAGAATACATTAGTCTTCAGACTTACGGCAGAAGTCTGGACTCCATAGCAGTTTTCATTGGCCAAGGATTTCTCAAGAGGACATCTGACTGACATATAAAGCAACCAATCACACGTCGTGCAGTTCAGCGTCATGTTTAGGGGCATGAAAATGTACAGTTTTATACAGACATGCAATTCGTTCAAGAATGTTGTGCAAGTTTACTGCAACAATGGTGCTGTGAACTTCACACTTTTTGAAAATCCAGCATTTAGCTGATCATGGTAAGGGCTCACTAGCTATTTTTCCATCCAAAGTTGTGAATTTAACATGTGCGCAAATTTGGAATACGCATAAAACATTTGCGAATAAAGCACTGTTTCCATCCAGTGAGTCAAAGAGAACAAAATCGTCACTTCCTGATAAACCGGTGCTAAATATCACTAAGAAAAATGGAAGTTGCTGCAGTAGAAGCCACTGTATATAATAATTTAATTATATAATAAATTATTTGTGCCTCAGAGCGCGCAGACGAAATGCAATGTCATGTTATCTTGTATTCAGATGCCTGGTGTTTGTGAATGCAATCGTGTGAGGCGAACCAAACCACTTTTCTCAGGCATTACAGAATGACCAAAACAGCATTTCAGATGCTGTGCAACGAGATATATATAGCAAAATGTGATTCTGTTCAGATTGGCCTGTTCAGGTTTGCTCAGAAGTGTTTTTGTGGTCTGTAGGGCTCCAATGGTCAGACTGGTCCAGCTGGTCCTCCAGGATTACCAGGAGAGGGCATACAAGGACCAAAGGTAACAGGAATCTGAGGCATATCAACAGGATACTGTTTTCCTGAACATACAGTATTACAGTGTGCTGTACAGTAATGTTTAATTCACATGCATTTTACTCTGTTTTGTACAGGGTGATCCTGGATATCAGGGTATACAGGGGCCAAGAGGGTCCCCTGGAGAGGGTCTGCCGGGACAGAAGGTGAGGAGACTCTTATAGCCTCTGTCATGCATTCATATTTTAGTTAGCATTAAAGGAATCCTTCACCCAAAAATAAAAATGTTATCATTTACTCACCCTCAGGTTGTTCCAAACCTGAATGACTTTTCTTCTGTCAAACACAAAATACTCTTTTCCACAAACTCCAAAAATCACACTTAACATGCAATTAAAAAAATTGGTAGATCAAGTCATGTTTGAAAAACGTGACCACAAATGTGAGCTTCACCTTTGTGATGTAACTGCTCTGTTTGTAGGGGGATCGTGGGTTACCAGGAGCACAAGGACGCAAAGGGGACGTTGGAAGCCCGGGAGAACCAGGATTTACAGGACCGCCGGTGAGAAGAACGGAGAAGGAAATTTAGATTAGTTGAAAAACTCCTCATGCTATACTTACTTTTTAATCGTTGAGCATTATGATAGTTGACAACACTATAATCAACATCTCTATATTTAACTACATTAACAAACTGAACATTGCGTCTTCTTACATTCACAGGGTAATTCAGGAACAAAAGGAGAACCTGGTCTCACGGTATGTGCACAGATAAAATAATTATTTTTCTACCTTGTCATTAAAGGTCCAAAACTTTTTTAAGTAATTTATTCCAATGTAAAAAGGTTTTGAACCTTAAGAAATGACAGTTTTAAACTGCAATATGTTATGCTGTTGCTGCATGACCTCATCATTATGTGATTGTTGGAAAATAAAAACCAATTTTGCATTTGTAACCCAATTTTGTGTAAAAATAACTTGACTTTTAACAGTCTGGTCAAGTCATGTGCGTTGCATTGTGGGATACAGTATGTCACACAGTGTATACTGCTCACTTTGGTCTTCTGCACTAAAAAAAAATGGATTTACTCTGAAACAATTTTCACCCAAATTGCTAGTAAATTTCACAAATAGTTACAAAAAAATGACAAGTAACAAATATTTTCTTGTAAAACATACTCTAATAATAATGTTTTATTTACAACTTCGTGAAAAAAAAAAAAACGTTTTTTACAGCGTGTATTTAATGTACAGCATACAGAACATTTTAATATTGTGCATGGTACGCATGTCTATATATTTGAAATAAAGCTGAAATTACACTATTGGATAAAACTTAAATGAAAAAACATAAATGAATATAGCCACAAGCAGCAATTATCAGGGTTCAAGCGCTTTAAGAAATAAAAAGCTATTATGTTTTAATTAGAAAGCCTGTAACCAACTCAATCATAGATGAAAAGGACCAAACAACCAAATAACTAAAAGAAATATAACCTTTTTAACAGATATTGAGGTTGAGCCAAAAACCAAGGACTAGTTCGCCAAAGTAGGTGTTTGAAATAATCTCCAATATTTAATGAACGATACGATGGACAGCGACGGTCCTAGAAGCAAAGTTG
Source organism: Ctenopharyngodon idella (assembly GCF_019924925.1). Classification (NCBI taxonomy): domain Eukaryota; kingdom Metazoa; phylum Chordata; class Actinopteri; order Cypriniformes; family Xenocyprididae; genus Ctenopharyngodon; species Ctenopharyngodon idella. The sequence goes on from NC_067235.1 coordinate 30,689,713, forward strand.
CTCAGAATGAGGAGTGCTACCACGTGGTACGAATGTCTTGGGCGTGTGTGCAAAATCGTGCGATACACAATCCCTTACGCAGGAGAAAAATGATGCGAAGGCGCCCACCGGTGGCCAATTTCTTTCAAATTTCTAACAGGCCTCTAGGGCCGTGAGTCAAAAAAAGACAATCATGGCACCTCGGACAAAGACACTGCATGCCAATTTCCATGTCAGTCGGACTAATAGTGAAGTAGTTATAGCCATTTTCATGTTTTTTTTCCTGTTGTAGTACCACCAAACGGCCAGTCGCCGTGTCCTTTTTCACACATTCACAGATTAAGTACGTTTGCTGAGTTTGGTGAAAATATCTAATTTCATTAACGAGTTAAAGCCATTTTAGTAAAGGTGGCTCCGCCTACTTCAAACGTTTTGGCGGCCCTTAGGGACGGTTTTTGATAATTATTGACAACCAGAGTTCAGAGAATCTTGCTGCATTGGTTTGGTTCCAATCGGGCCAAAAACCTAGGCCCAGTTCGCAAAAGTAGGTTTTTCAAAAACAATCCAAAATACCCGAAAATTTTGCTTGAAAATTTCGCTTGAGTCTACACCTAACGGTTTAGGAGTTATGAGCGATTTCATACTTTTTACTGCTGTCCCTCAAAGTTTTAAGTCTCTACGACTTACGGTTTGGTCTGCCTGAATACTTTTAGGGGAAATTTTAACAATTACAATAAGGTTTCAGCGCTATGCACTTGAACCCCTAAAAAATTAACTTTAAAAGATTTATGTATTTTGCAGAGAGAGGAAATAATCACTCTAATCAGATCTATTTGTGGTAAGTAATCAAATTGCAGATCTATTTCTAAATTTGAGTGCTTTGTGATGAATTACACCAAAACTGAAGTGGATGATTTATTCTGGATTCTCAGGTTGTGGCCGGATATGCAGAGTAAAACCTCTTGAGCTGGTGTTTGTGATTGACAGCTCTGAGAGCGTCGGCCTGGAAAACTTTGAAGTCATTAAAGACTTTGTGAATACCTTGATCGACCGCGTGTCAGTCAGTTCGAAGGTGACGCATGTAGGGGTTGTTCTCTACAGCCACATTAACCTGGTTAGTTCACTTAAAATAATAAAAATTTCCTGATAATTCACTCACCCCCATGTCATCCAAGATGTTTATGTCTTTCTTTCTTCAGTCGAAAAGAAATTAAGGTTTTTGAGGAAAACATTTCAGGATTTTTCTCCATATAGTGGACTTCAACAGTTGCCAATAGGTTGAAGGTCCAAATTGCAGTTTCAGTGCAGCTTCAAAGGGCTCTACATGATCCCAGCCGAGGAATAAGGGTCTTATCTAGCGAAACGATTGTAATTTTTTTTTTAGAAAATTACCAATTTATATACTTTTTAACCACAAATGCTCATCTTGCACTGCTCTGCGATGTGCATTACATAATCACGTTACAAAGGTCACACGTGACGTAGGTGGAAGTACAGATCCAGTGTTTACAAAGTGAACGTGCAAAGATTAAGTCAGACACCCTTTACAAAAAAAGGTAAAACAATGAAGTCGGACGATTTTGAAGTTGGAGGAGAAAATTAGATTTTCGCCCTACTGCTGTACTTCTGCCTATGTCACGCGTGACCTTTCCAACGTGATTACGTAATGCGTGGTGCATTGCAGAGCAGTGCAAGACGAGCATTTGTGGTTAAAAGTATATAAATTTTCATTTTTTTTAGAAAATGACCGATTGTTTAGCTAGACAAGACCCTTATTTCTTGTCTGGGATGCTGACAGATTTTTTTTTTTTTGTGGACAATCCCATTAAAGGGCTTTATATTTGTGTTTATGTTTATCCAAAGCAACTTTGAGTTCCCTGGGAATCAAATCCTTGACCTCATCAGAGCTACAGGATCATCTACATTAATTAAATTCATGTTTTCTGTCTCTGTGTCTAGAAGTGGAAAGTAAATTGCTCCAACAGGTCTGTGAGAACACTGATGGATCAATATTCAGCACTACCTCCAGCTTCAAGGTAAAGTGACACACACTTCAGTCTAAAAGGCCATTAGTTAAACTCATGATGCATCTAAAGCCGCCATATTTGATTCGAGAGCAGCATATTTGATCTGAAAGATACACTGTTTGATAAGAAATAAAATGTTAACAAAAATGTCACACTGCAGGACATTTATTATGCTATTTACGTATTTTTATCATAATGTTATATTATTATTAAAATTGGAAATAGCAGAATTTTTAAATTAAACTGTGAAAAAAAACAATTCCATCAGTATGACATTATAAATGTATTAATTTATTAATTATATTTTCTTATTACTATAATGCATGCAATTTTTATGGCTTCATATTAATTAAGAGACAATATTTGGAATATTTAAATTATTTGTTAAACTGTAGGACAGTATTAGTAGACAAAAAAGGAGACTGAAATTTCAAAAATTAAATCTTCAGGCTAAAATCAAAACAGTGTGATTTTTGATGATCACTATTATTATCTATTAGTTCTATAGTTATGAAGAGATATTAATATTACACTAAATCAATCAGCCAGATGACCCTGGAGAGTTTGGCGTGTTCCCCTACTACGATCCTAAACCAGACGACACGGACATTATCAGCACCATTACACCATATTTGGAAAGAGATGACCTGAACCTCCTCCCAGGTTTCTCTTTTACGCCTTTGGACCGGCTGAATCGGGGCACATACAGGACTGCCCCGAAACGCAGACCAACTGACCCACTGCTGCTTGTACAGAATCATTTTACCGCAGGTAAATGCCCATTCAGCCATTCAAAAGTGATACAATATAAATAATAGCAATTCTGTAAACAAAAGAACTACCTTAATCTTTCTATTTTCTCTCTCTCAGAGGAGGGGTGCCTAGAGCCTCTGGATCCCGGTCCATGTCGACAGTATGTTGTTAAATGGTATTTTGATCCTAACGCCAATTCATGTGCTCAGTTCTGGTTTGGAGGTTGCAATGGCAACAAAAACCGATTTGATAGTGAACAGACCTGCAGAAAATCCTGTGTGAAAATGTAAGTCTTATCATTAGAGCGCTGAAACTGATGCAAAAGGACGGGATACTAAAAAAAGAGAAAAAGAAATAAAGCTAATGGACCATTTTAATATTTAACTATGAACATTTTAAATAACTAAACTGCTCAGAAGAACTTGAACAATTAAATAAATGGATGCATTTGCATAAATAATGGCCACTAAAAGTATTTGTCACACTTAAATTGAACTGAGACTGCATTATATAGCATAATATCAAACAGTGTCTTTCATTTTAAAGAAATATAGAAGACATGGCTCAGAAAAATTAAAAGTAGTTTGATATGTTGTTATCTAATGCAGTGACATTAAGACATTATTTTGAGCAAACCAACAAAAAACTCTTTCTTCATGGGCAATGAACAAATATTCATACAGAAAAACAATCAGTAATCTGTCTTCTTCCATCAAATGTTCTCATGAAAACTGTTTTTTTGGTCACATTAAACATCTTTGTGTATTTTATTTTTGTCTATTGTATTTGTAATGTGGTTTAAGTTCACTGGTGCTGTTTTGTTGAATAGTGTTGAATCTGTACTTGTATCCAAATGGTCGGAGGTGATGTGCAAAATACTCCAGCATGTACATGTCTGCAGATTTCACATAATGAAACGATATCGCAAAATCCGCACAGCAATCAGGGCCCTGGAAGAAGAGAAAAATCATTAATTTTTATCTTGCAAAACAGTCATTATGCAAAAGTTAAACTTCAATATACACAAGTCCTACAGAAATCCATATTTGTTTTAAAACACATTTTAACTATAGTGGGAATCTTATTAATATTTACAATTACTTTAATTTTAACATTTTCTTTGAGCATGACAATACCGCTCTATTATGATGTTGAGTAAAGAGACATTTTTACAGTTTAAACATAGTAAAAATATAAAAGGAACATTTGTTGTACAGTAATTGTAACTGTAGTGACAAACTGAAATTATAAAGTTAAAATGACAAAATATTTTGTCAATTATTTACATTTAAAAAAAAAAATCTGTGATTTTAATCTCAGTAAGTGTTTATGCTATATCTGAAAACCAAAAGGACTTTTATTTTCTGCAATCTAATGTAAATCTGAGTGAAACAGGATATTCAACAAGAAAAAATGGTGGATAAAGCATGTTTTCTAATCCAAGTCTGTCTCTGTGTTTGGGTTTAAACTGAATTTAACATTAAATATTCAAAAATATGGTAAAACCTTTTTGCCTCGATTCTGATTCACAGTATCTGCAGTTCAGTGCAAAATTCGGGTTCCAGAAGTCAAGTCAAATCAAGTCACCTTTATTTATATAGCGCTTTTTACAATGTAGATTGTGTCAAAGCAGCTTTACATTGATAACTGGTACATTGTTTGGCTGCACAGCAGCTCTTAAAGAATAGTGTCAATGCAGGCAGATCAAAGCACTGTTGAATATCAAATGTCAAGTCAAATGTCAAGTGTCCCCAACTAAGCAAGCCAAAGGCGACAGCGGCAAGGAACCCAAACTCCATCAGGTGACATCAGGTGGCAGACAAGTGGCAAATAGGTGTTTAAATGGAGAAAAAAACTTTGGGAGAAACCAGGCTTAGTCGGGGGGCCAGTTCTCCTCTGGCCAACAGTGCTTTGTTACGATTCAGGTAGCTATTATAAGTCCGACAGGATCGCAAAAAGTAAAAACACCATTCATTTTCTCCATAGGGAAAATGACTTTTAACGATAAAGCCCTGGGTATATTTCGTTTTTTACGCGTACGCTAGTGTATACACACAGTCGAATGGACAGCCTTGGAAAGTATACTTCATTTGACTCGTACGTATACGCACAGGCATTCGACGCATGCACAGTTTTGAGAAATTTCTCGCCACAAGTTACAACCCATGTAAACATATATTCTTTCATGCTAGAGTTGTACAAATGGGGTACTTTCTAACCTCTTCACGCAATCTCTCGTCTATGTAGGCCTCCATTGTCGCTGTAACTGGCATGCGTTGCACTGCGCGCCAGTCTGTTCTGTTTATGCAGTTTTTCTTTGACTACCTTGTGAATAGATGCCCCCAGGTCATGGTTGCCACCTTGTGGATAAACTAATTACTGCAAAAAATAAAAAATAAATAAATGTGCACGTGAGACCTACGCGCAGTTACAAAAATCCGCCGGTTCGCGTACAGTACACACGTACTCTTCTGATGAAGAAATTCACATCACGCGCACTGTACACTGACCTTCGCGTACGCGTAAAATGTGAAGTATACTTTGGGCTTCACTTAAAAACCTTTAAAGACAGCCTAAGCTGCGAGGTTGTTAATTGATAGTATTTGCTTCTGTTGAAGCTGTCAGCCCACATTATTTCAACTTAGTTCTAAAATAATCATGTAACAGCGGAAAAACTACATTACCCATGATGCTGTACAGAAAATTGAGTCAAAACAAGCAAAACGCACCAAAAGAGCTCTTTAGCCCCACCCACTTCCATGAAGCACTGCGAATCAAGTCAATCGTGTGTCCAAAATCGTGTAGCTACTGTCTGAGTAGGTACTACATTTGAATTTGAATTTACTTTGTCATTGTTAAAAAAAAGTATGCTCTACATTGTAGAAATGTAATCCGGATGTACTATATCCACCATGTTGTCATTATCATGTGACCTACCGCTTCACCTCCATTCATAAATCCCCTTCTGTGGCCTCATGGGATAGTAAAGTGTCCATCATACGTGCACTTCAGAATCTCGCCGGACATAGTAGGTCACTTTTCAGGAACTGTTTTTCGAATGCTATCCGGACATACTACTCTGTTGGCATACTGTTTTTCGCATAAGTATTCGATTTTGGACGCAGCTATTAATAGTTATTAATAATTAATATTCAATTCACATTTATTTGTATAGCGCTTTTCACAATACATATCGTTTCAAAGCAGCTTTACAGAGAATGCATGTCAACATTACAGCTAGCTAATCAGCTAATAATGTAATAATTTAGGCAATTCATTTGCAATCACTGTTAGCAGTTTAATTGAAGGTAGAAGCAATGAGCTCCTGGAAATAATGAATTACATATTAACAATAATTAGGATATATAGAAATTTGGGAATGTGCATGCTGATCCAGATGTTGCATCATCTGAATTCCTCGCAGGAGTTGGCGCCGTCTCTTCACGGGTGTTGGTCATCTGAGGTCTTCTTAAGAGGCTGGATCCAAACTGAAGCTGATGTACTCTTTAGTCACAATTAGCATAGCTGCTGTTCATAACATTAAGCAAAGATGGTTATGTGCAATTGATCTGATATGAGATGCATTATGTGAATGCTTGGCTAAAGAGATGCCTCTTTAATCTAGATTTAAACTGGGTGAGCGAGTCTGAGTCTTGCGGCACTCCATAATTTATTAATTAATAAGTTGAGTTGAGTTTATTTGACATAAAAGTAGTAATACATCATTGTTACAACTTCTTTGTCAAGGATTATAATTAAATTTTCAAGTCCCCCTGAAATCAAATGTAAGTTTTTTAGATTTTAGTATGAATATGTTAGCCTTAATATTATGAATAAGCTGGTAAGTTCCAAAACAATGACAAAATTCGAATTTAGGAGATATTAGCATTCAAAACTTAGTCTCTCACTTCCGCTAAAATGGATCACGGATTTTCATGACATCACATCGTACTTCAGCTTCTCATCAAATCTTCTGTCCAATCAAATTCTCTCTGGAATCTGAAGTTTCGCCCCTCCTACACTATCAACAGACACTGAAGCTGTGGCTGAAATTGGTCATTTGTTCACACGTTTACTAGTTTCTACATGGTGAATGGCACATAGTGCACTATATAGGGGATAGAGAACGATTCAGACAGTGTAAATATGGTTTCCATTGACGCGAATGAAGTCCGTTTTCGCATTAGTATATCGTGAACCGCCGCAGCGCGAGCACAGTCTGTCTTCCTGTTACAGTTGAAATTACGTCAACACATTGAATAATTCTGCGCGTTCCAAGACACTTCAGCGGGCCTTTAAGTTTATATATATTAATCAACATTTTTAATTTGATTATGCTTTTCTCAATGCTTCATGGGATTGTAGTTTTTTCTCCCTCACTAAAAACGTTAAGTACAGTCTTGTACCTTTGTCTAATTTTAAAAACTGTTTTGCTTCAAATCAAAGTTTGTAATGTTATTATTCATCTCATGGCTGATTAGCTTGGTTCATGGCTTATAATGCAGTAATGAAGACTTTTTTGAAATCCCTATGGGAGAAATGAAAGGAACCAATGCCGCTGAAAAAGAGGGCGGGCTGTTGCACTCTATTGTCTTTTGTTGCGTCTTACCCAGTGTTACACAGTATTAGCAACAGTAATCAAGGAGGGCAGAGCTTAGGTTTAACTGTAGAATGACTCACAAATATTTTCAATGAAAAACTGCCAGCTGCATTCATCCGTCTGGTTTTGTAGTAACTGTAGCCCCAGGTCTGTTTTCCATTCTTTGGGGGAATGAGATGGTTTTCCGGTCTAAAAGGATTAAATGTTTCTCGTTTGTTTGGGTCTCTTGAATCCCCAGCCTTCACTCCCATGGTCTCCATGCACCTTCCCAAGGCCATGTCCTCCACGGAGCTGAAATGCTTGCAGCGTCCCAGGCTGAAACCTTGCACAAATCTCCTGAGAGCCTCTCGGCTCAGAACGTATCCGGCACCTCCGCTCATGTAACCCTGATGTACGAACGGCCGGAACTTGTGGCTGAAAAATAAACAGGCTCCTCAGTGTCATGATGGGAAAGTAGGTATCTCAGGTTTTCAACCACCACAAATGTGTCATCATCTGCTTTGAGGAACCAGTCGGCATGCTGGCATGGTCTTCCAGTACAGCTGAGATCGGCCCTCGCTGACGTTGAGCCCCACGGTGGGGAAGTCGGAGCTCTGCGAGCTCATGTACAGCACCTGGTTACAGTGTTTAGCCCAGGTGGCACGAATGTGCTGGAGCTTTTTCTGCAGATTTTCAGGCCTCGTCATGACCCAACACAACACACGCACATGGGAATACAGGGACTGTGCCCGCTCATCTGGGAAATTCAAGCAGAAGTTTGAATTAATTTGATTAAAAGTGACAGTAAAGACTTTTAAAATGTTACAAAAACGTACTCGGTTACCAACGTAACCTCGTTTCCTTTAGATACAGAACGAGTACTACGTCGTTCGTCTTAATTAATACAGATTATTAATAAAACAAGACGCTATGGGGAAAACTTATTTTTCTCCGATTCTGAAGCCTTTATACAATCACGCAGTGTTAACTGCTCGTGCATTGGTTCGTAAAAATTAAGAAAATGAACCAATGACGGCGCGGAACGCACAAGCCAATGGTGAGCGAGCCCACTCGAGCCCGCCAAAAGGGGCGGGGTCTCAGGCTATAAGCGGCTGTCTCACCATGGCAAATCGATTATATTCGACTGAAGCGACGGCATGAGGCGTCTCGCGTGTAGCGCGGCAAGGAACGCAGTATTCGTTCCGTATCTAAGGGAACCGAGGTTACGTTAGTAACCGAGTACGTTCCCTTGCGATACTACACGAGTACTGTGTCGTTCATCTTATTAATTAATAGAGATTATTAATAAGACAAGATGCTATGGGGACAGTATAATCACGCCGTGCTACGTAGGGGGACGACCGAGCATCAGAGCAGAGCACTTGAAAAAAAGGGCGCGTAACAGACACGAGGGTAGCCCAGGGTAGCCCAGGCAACGGGGTACTGAAATACTTTTAGTCATCCACTCAATCCCATAACTAAGGCACCTGAGGGGCTTAGGGTACATATATAGAGGGCACAGAACATAGTTACGCGCAGATGTGGTCGGGGTCGTAATGGAAAACCATAAACTGGACACAGCAGAGCTCATGCAGAAAGGACCTGCGACTGAAGCGCAGGGACATCCAGATTATAAAACCTGACAAATGTGGACAGTGAGGCCCAGCTGGCCGCCGCACAGATGTTGGCAATGGAAATGCCACAGGACCACGCCCATGAGGAGGCCATATCTCTCGTGGAATGCCCTCTCACACCCAAGGGGCACTGAAGGCTTAAGGAGGAGTAAGCGAGTGCTATAGCGTTGACTATCCATCTGGAAAGTCTGGGCTTCGTGAAAACACAGCGAGCGCGGCTTCTGCGTGGGACTTACCCAGACATCGCACGCACTCACTGTGCCGGTCATCAGGGTGCAGAGAGGCTCTGCACATGCCATAGTCGTGGCGCGACATTTGCAACAACGTCGCAGAAATTTGCTCTTTTGAAGGTCTTTATTTTAAGACGCAATTGCGTTGCAAAAGGATACACCGAAGTGCACTCGCTCGATGCTGCAGGCGGCTCGGGGGCGAAACGCTGACCAGGCTGCTTGGGAGCGGCGTGGGAACAGGGCTGCTTGAGAGCGGCAAGCTGATCTTGCTGCTGCGAAGCGGCGGGCGATCAGCGCTGCACAGGAGCGATCTGAGCGGCGAGAGAGCTGCAGGCTGCTTGAGGCAGCGGCTGCTAGAGAATGGCGAGCTGCTTCAGAGCGGCGAGCAGAATAGAGAGCGGCGAGCATATCAAACTACTGCAGAGCGGCGAATCCAACTGCTTGCAGGTGAAGGCGGCTTCAAGTCTCGTAGATCAAGCGAAGAGATGATATCTGTGCCACTGAAGGAGAATGAATCGATTTGCCATGATGAGACGGCCGCTTATATAGCCCGAGACCCCGCCCCTTTTGGCGGGCTCGAGCAGGCTCGCTCACCATTGGCTTGCGCATTCCGCGCCGTCATTGATTCGTTTTCTTAAACTTTACGAACCAACGCACAAGCAGTTAACACTGCATGATTGTATAAAGGCTTCAGAATCTGAGAAAAAGGAGTTTTCCCCATAGCGTCTTGTCTTATTAATAATCTATATTGATTAATAAGTTAAACGATACAGTACTCCTGTAGTATCGCAAGGAAATCAAATTTTCTATAAACAGCACAACAGTTTTCAACATTAATAATCAGAAATATTTCTTGAGCAGCAAATCATATTAGAATGATTTCTGAAGGATCATGTGACACTGAAGACTGGAGCAATGACGCTTAAAATTCAGCTTTGACCACAGGAATAAATTACATTTTAAAATATATTACAATAGAAAACAGTTGTGCAATAATATATCACATTATTACTGTTTTACTGGATTTTTGATTAAATAAATGCAGCCTTTGGGAGCAGAAGAGACTTCTTTCAAAAACATTACAAAATCTTACCAACCCCAAACTTTTAAATGGTAGTGTTGCTCATGATATTACAAATATTTTGATCCAAATGCTTCTGCTTAAATGCTTGAAAATTTGCACTTTTTTTTTTTTTTTTTTAACTTTAACTATTTTTGTTTTCTTAAAGTTGCAGCATATAAGAAAAAAATAAGTAAATAAAGTTGATAAAAATTGAGACTGTGTGTCTAGACCAGTATTGTAAACACAAAGCCAATATGACTCGAAATATGAGTTACAAGTAAATCTTAAGAAACATACCATTCTTTTTCCATGCATGACTTTTGGCTTGAGAGGAAAGAGTATGTGGAGATGGAAGTGCTCTGGCTAGAAGGTCAAATCTAACACTTATGAGCTGCTGAACAAAGAGAAAACCAATGAACATCCCACAAAATAGCATTATGTGCTGAGTAATCTGAAAGAAAACAAGAGAAAAATATTTGAAAACAAGCAATATAACCACTGTATATAATTCTGCTACAGAAAAATATTACGTACCATATTAGTGCAGCTTAGGTCACATTTTTATTATTTTCTGCATATTTAAAATGACTTCTTAAATTTTAAATCAAGGAGGGCGACTGCTCTCTGCTGAGGTTCAGTTGTTTGTCTCAAAACATTGTGATTGTCATGTCACACCTTTTTTTATTGTAACTCACCCCACAAAACTTTTATTAGCTATCCTTGACGTCACATTTCTCTTACCCTGTATTGACAAAGGTTGCATATATAGCTTGAGTTATTAAAGAGATAGTTCACCCAAAAATGAAAATTATCCCATGATTTACTCACCCTCAAGCCATCCTAGGTGTATATGACTATCTTCTTTCAGACGAACACAATCTGAGATATATTTAAAAAAAATACCCTGGCTTTATGATGGTAGTGAATGGGGGGCGTGTTTTGAAGTCCCCAAAAAATGCATCCATCCATCATAAATATACAACCTGAATTCCGGGAATGTTGGGACGTTTTTTAAATTTAAATAAAATGAAAACTAAAAGACTTTCAAATCACTTGAGCCAATATTTTATTCACAATAGAACATAGATGATAACAAATTTTGTGCACAAAATGAGCTCATTTCAAATTTGATGCCTGCTACAGTTCTTAAAATAAGCCACTTTTCCACCGTCGGGCCGAACGGATCTTAGAATGTTAAGGAATGGTTCCAGTTGTGTTTCCACTGGAGCCTGGTACGACACGGCATGATTACAAACCGTTCTTGGCCCGGATTTCTCGGCACGGTTGTCTAACTGTGCTGAATCATGCTGGTAGAATCTGTGAAGTGATGTCAACACACAGGATTTGTCACTTGTCTGTTGCCTGGCTACTAGTTTCTCCGTAGCTGGCTAAGCACTCTATTTGAGCGACGTAAACACAAATTAATAATAAAATTAAAAGAAATATCTAATAATCCGCACTAATGTGGTCGTTATTACATCTCATATCATGAGTAAACCGTTGCGTTAACCAGGCAACGACTGACGCTTTTATATTATATTCCAAAGAGCGGCTGTTATCAACTCCACAGTGGAAAACAAAACCGTAACCGTACCGGCTGGTCCGGATCGGCACGGAATGGAACGGTTACGCAATGAGAACCGTTCGGCCCGATGGTGGAAAAGCAGCTATAGTTGAGACGAGCGCATGTTTACCATGGTGTAGCATCTCCTCTTCTTTTCAAAACAGTTTAAAGACGTCGAGGTTATGGTTTCTGGAGTTTTGGTGTTGGAATTTGGTCCCATTCTTGCCTGATATAGGTTTCCAGCTGCTGAAGAGTTTGTGGTCATTTTTCATTTAATGATGCGCCAAATGTTCTCTATAGGTGAAAGATCTGGACTGCATGCAGGCCAATTCAGCACCCGGACTCTTCTATGACGAAGCCATGCTGTTATAATAGCTGCAGTATGTGGTTTTGCATTGTCCTGCTGAAATACACAAGGCCTTCCCTGAAATAGACGTCGTCTGGAGGGGAGAATATGTTGCTCTAAAACCTTTATATACCTTTCAGCATTCATAGTGCCTTCCAAAACATACAAGCTATACGGGGCGCCATGGCGGGTCGGGCGCCTCGGGGAGCCATGGCAGGGTCACCGGTATATGGCCCCCCCCAAAATTTCTTTGGGAGGATCAGTGGGCTCGTGGGCTGGAGCGGGCTCGTGGGCTGAGTCGGGAGCTGACTCGTGGGCTGAGCCTGGAGCTGACTCGTGGGCTGAGCCTGGAGCTGACTCGTGGGCTGAGCCTGGAGCTGACTCGTGGGCTGAGCCTGGAGCTGACTCGTGGGCTGAGCCTGGAGCGGGCTCGTGGGCTGAGCCTGGAGCGGGCTCGTGGGCTGAGCCTGGAGCTGGCTCGCGGGCTGGAGCGGGCTCGTGGGCTGAGCCTGGAGCTGACTCGCGGGCTGGAGCGGGCTTGTGGGCTGAGTCTGGAGCTGACTCGCGGGCTGGAGCGGGCTCGTGGGCTGAGTCTGGAGCGGGCTCGTGGGCTGAGTCTGGAGCTGACTCGCGGGCTGGAGCGGGCTCTGGTGCTGAGTCTGGAGCTGACTTGTGGGCTGGAGCGGGCTCGTGGGCTGGAGCGGGCTCGTGGGCTGAGTCTGGAGCTGACTCGTGGGCTGGAGCGGGCTCGTGGGCTGAGTCTGGAGCTGGCTCGTGGGCTGGAGCGGGCTCTGGTGCTGAGTCTGGAGCGGGCCCGTGGGCTGGAGCAGAGTCTGGAGCAGACTCAGGGACTGGAGCGGAGTCTGAAGCGGACTCGGGGACTGAAGCGGAGTCTGGAGCGGACTCGGGGACTGGAGCGGAATATGGACTCTGGTAAGGGACAGTACTTGGCTCTGAGCAGAAGTCGATTAGCCAGAAGTCCTCCATTAGCTCTATAGAGGGCTTAGGCATGGCGGCCATTTTGGCTGAGGGCTCATTTTCGGCGGTGGCCATTTTGGCTGAAGGCTCAGCCGTGGTGGCGGTCATCTTGACCGAGGGCTCAGGCGTGGCGGCGGCCACCTTGCAACGAGGCTCTGAAGTAGCAGCCATCTTGCGACGAGGCTCTGAAGTGGCGGCCATCTTGCAACGAGGCTCTGAAGTGGCGGCCATCTTTATCTCTGGACTGAGGACGTGGATGGTTTTGGGTCCTGCAGATGGACAGGGACAGGCTGACTTCAACGCTGTTAGAGACCAATTTACGTGTTCTGGGAAACACAGGACAGAAATGGACCGATCCATTGGAGCGGTATGTGGAGGGTACCGGCTTGGGGTGAGCTGGTGAGGCCACGTGTGTTTTTGATGGGGCTGGATGAGGAAGATACTTTTCTTTCTTAACTTCTTCAACTTCAAAATTAGAACCATTTAAATAGAGAATAAGATTAATAGACTCAACTAGAGAGAAATAACAAGCAGGTTCGCTATAGCGAATAATATCCTCATCCAGACCCAAGCAAAAACACACAAGGAGAGAGGCGTCAGGCCAGCTCACCCGATGAGAGAGCTCGAGAAACTCCTCCACATACCTCTCCAAAGGATGACCACTCTGTCTCAATCCCCACAGACGGTCCTCAGCCAGGATGGTGTTTTCAGCTGCAAGATCCATATCCTTTAGGTCTGTCCTTCTGTCACAGTTGCTGGTTGCAGCACAAACGAATATAATCAGGATCTTGATGCAGCAGTGTTCTTTATTTAAACAAACTCAAAAACTCCAACTACTGGGAACAGAACAACCAAACATTACAATGACGAGGACAGACAGAGAACTGAAGGAAACACAGGGTATAAATGCACAGCAAACAAAGGGAACTTAACAAGATAATTAATAAGAAACACCTAAACTCAATCTGTAACCAAGGGAACTAAATGATGGCGGGAAAAACTGAACAAAAGGAGGACATGTGACAAATGACAAAAACAAACACAGTCCAAAACAGATGTAACCCTGACAGTAAGGTATTTACGATTTCCTGCACTAAAAATAAAGCAAACAATAATATATGACTTACTGTAAACATTTAAATACTTATACGCTTATTTAAGCTGACTGTACAAACTACAAGTGCGCAAGAAGCTGGAGTAACAGACTGCACTTTACAGGACTCGAAGTTCTCTGTAAGTTACATTGTTCCTTTGAGGATGACTCACTAGATAGAACATGTGTGGGTGAGCAATGGCTTTTACAGCTGCAAACAGTAAATTAGTATTTGAGATTTTTTTTCCAGGAAAATATTGGCCGTGTATGCAAATATTTAATCTTAGTTTCAAAACATAGTGTCCTCTGCCTACATGCAGGTCCCTTTTAAAGCAGCATCCTTAACTGAAATGACTGATCACTCAAGCGATCAATTTAGAACACACTATATAGGCAGCAACTGTGTGTCATTCAAATACTGTAGTGCTCATGTACCCCAAAAGCCATTTGGACACTTTAAAACCACACCTAAAAGTACTTAACATGAAAAAACTTTTGAACAATATTTACAAACTTGCATGTTTGGACACTTAATCAATGCATAAAATGCCTGAACATCATTACATTAAATAACAAAATATGTTATAATGTTCAAAAGTTTGGGGTCAGTAAGATTTTTTAATTTTTTTTAATATAATTTTGAAAGAAGTCTCTTAAGGCCCTGATATACTCACAGCGAAGTTCTTTTTTGTTCTCCGTTTAGGGGTAAAAAGAAGTTAGAATACCTTTGCAGTGGTATACTGTTAGCTGAGCAGGAAAAATAAAAATGAACAAAGTAGAACGAATTGTGTGATGAACGTGTTAAAAAAAAAAAAAAAAAAAAAAAAAAAAGTGTGTATGTACTGTGAGTTGGGTGTGTTTGAATATGTGTGTGCATGTGCGTGTACAAGAGTTTGTGTGAGTTCACGTGTTTGTGTGTGTGAGAGAGAGTAGGGCGCATCACTGTTCGACCTGACACCTAGATGAACACTTTAGAGTTGGTTTTGTGACTGTAAATCATTGTCTTTAAACGCTATTGAAGGTAGAAACGTGAATACCAATGTCGTAACTTTAGAGACGGTCCCTAAATTTGCGAATATCAAAAGTTCAACGTCAAATCAACTTTATGCCAATATCTGCTTTCTTGGAGCCTACATAGTACAACGTACATCACCAATAAGGTGCGAGTTTGGTCTTTTATATCACTGTACTAGTACATTAAGCTGTGTTAAGAGTTTTATATGTCCTGATGGCAGGGGAATCCAATGACGTATGAGGGAAACCCTAGTATTACAACACAGCGCCGCGATATAAAGTTAAGGAAACTAAACAACAGAGAGAAATATATGTCTACCTCAGATTTAACTTTGATCTGTACATCAGCATCGGGCAATAACGTTATAATCTCGTTCACTGGAGAGACAACTGCATACATGTAGCCTACACAGAGAAAGCAACAGTGAAGACACTGAATTAAACATAAATGCAGCTTTTGTGTCTTTATCAGCTAGATCTGCATTTATTCTGTCCCTGATAATCATCACACATTCACTTACCGCTTGCTCCATTTCTGTAAATCCTTTTTAATGAATGAATGATGACTAGCCGTTGCTCTGGTCTTCGTAATCAGCCGCTAGCGGCACCTGCTGGTGAGGATGACTAACAGCAGATGGAGATCATGCATCGGCACTCTACTGCTTTTCCTGCAGTTCCCGGATGTGAAATGTTGAATTTTCTGCCGAATTTGAACCACTGAATTTGTAAAGCGAAATAAAATGGACCGAAAATTGCCAGTCGAATATTATAGGTTGTATTTTTAAACAGAATGAATATTTTGGAAGTGAAATCTGAAAGGTGAATATAAATTATTGAATTTTTAATAATGAAAATGTGTGTGAAATGTTTTGAATTGAAATATTCACAACTTAAATATGCAACCATGTTGAATTTCAGACCATAAAAATGCAAGTCTTAAAAAATACAATGCATCAAAATGAATGCACAGTTAATGCAATGCATATTTTTTTCAATTAGTGCAATTCAACAAGCTTTTTATTTCAAAAACATTTGGCATTAATTTACTTCCATAAATATGTACATATCTGCATGCGCACTTTCCTCTCAATAACAAAATAAACACACAACAAATGACAGTGGTAAGAAAACAGCAGTTAAGAAAGCATCTGATTGTAGCGATGTGAATGTTTGCACATGCTGTGCAATTCAGCACTCCAGTCAAGTAAAGTCACATCACATTTAATTATATAGCTCTTTATACAATAGATCGCTTTAAACCAAGCAGCTTTACAATATTTACATGGAAAACAGTGTCAGTGTTGCTTTAAATTACTCTTCAATTTCTACTAAAATGCAGCTCTCCAGTGTTTGTTTTCATTCGCAGACGTCTGACCTCGATGGACTCAACAGAGGAAATGAACCGGAGAAGATTTCCAAGTCAAAGAAGGCGGAGTCTCAGAGCAACACCTACCTATTACATTATCACCACGGACCAATAGTAGTTCGATGTTATTTTCTGGAGAGTTCGCTCTGGCAAACTGCTTCAAACTCCTAAAACTAACACAAAATGAACTTCGTTTTGGCCTGATTTTGTTTGAAATGATGTCACACCAGTTCGTTCTTCAATTTTGGTTGAAGTATATCAGGACCTTTATGCTCACCAAGGCTGCCTTTATTTAATTAAAAATACAGAGGGGAAAAAACAGTAATATTTTAAAACAGTATTACGATTTAAAAGAACTGTTCTCTATTTGAATTTTAAAATGTAATTTATCCCTGTGATCAAAGCTGTATTTTCAGCATCATTACTCCAGTCTTCAGTGTCACATGATCCTTCAGAAATCATTCTAATATGCTGATTTGCTGCTCAAGAAACATTTCTTATTATTATCAATGTTGAAAACAGTTGTGCTGTTTCATATTTTTGTGGAAACCATGATACATTTTTGTCAGGATTCTTGAATAGAAGGTTTCTTTTATGCATTTATTTTTATTGCATTTATTTTTATTGCATTATTTTTACTGCATTTATTTGAAATACAAATGCTTTGTAATATTATAAATGTGTTATTGTCACT
The DNA here is from genome assembly GCF_019924925.1 of Ctenopharyngodon idella. Lineage (NCBI taxonomy): Eukaryota > Metazoa > Chordata > Actinopteri > Cypriniformes > Xenocyprididae > Ctenopharyngodon > Ctenopharyngodon idella. Next base: position 30,707,033 of record NC_067235.1, read on the forward strand.
TTGATTTAATTTAATGTGCTCATGCTGAATAAAAGTATTAATTTCCTTTAAAAAAACAAAACAAAAAAAAAAACCAATCTTATGGACCCCAAACCAAAGACTTTATCAAAGACGGTGCACTCATATTACTTATGAATGGGAGAACATGCAATGCCCAATATGGCGGAATAAGTCCCGCCTTCTGTATAAAAGAGCCAATCGCTGGTTGGTTTAGTCAGTGTTCTGTGACTCGTTCTTATGACTGCACATGTGCAGTGGCTGGTCTAGCCTGAAAAATAAGCTTTTTAACCCTATTTAAGCATAAGAAAAAACATTTATGGGACAGTTCATGTCAGATTTTGTTGCTGATTTGAAATATGTTATTTAATTGTGAGTTCGGCAAGCAGTTTTTGAGATTTCAGGATTCCCCGATTCAAGTAGATAGGACTTAGTCTTGGATGCCCGAAACAGGCATTGCAAATATGGCCGCCGAGTGAACAGACTTTCCTTGAAAAGGACTTTGCCCAAACTTTGAACCATAATGTATACTGTTCACAGTGAGTACAAAAAAAATATTGTGTCACTTTGAACATGTTCATAGTTAATGTGATTAACTTCACCTGTGGTTTCTCTGCTAGGACTTGAGGATAACTTTATACATTCACCAAAATCACCAAAACACCAGTTGATTTAAAGACCTTGCACAAAGTTGCCACACAGTGCTTTTATGACCTGTAGTACAATGTTCTGACCTGTCTGGTTGCTGTGACTAAAGCGTAGATTGGGAGATATCATCCATGGCATCGCCCATGGCACAGTCTTCATGGTAAAGGAACACTTATTGTTATTTAGCAGGGGAATCAAAGGGGACACATCCGTCAGCCGTCATCCATCATCCGCCAATGACCTGAGCCTCTGTAAAGATAGTCACAAACCATTTTAAGTAGTAGCACACTGACTAAGGCTAATTCCAAAATGGTCCAGAATTATGGTGTTGAAAGAACAGCAACAATTCAGTTCTGCAAAAACCGGACGATCAAGTACCTGCGGAAGGCCGTTATCCAGCGTCCGAGCTCCAGATTGCAGTACGGGCTGGTTTGATCGCAGCATACATACAGCTGTACAGTGTGATCCCAGTGAGCACATGTATCGTCTCTGCGGCAGGGACAGGACAGGGAGGCGTCCAACTCCAGAACATCATAATTTAAAATGTCTATATAGAAAAACAGTAAAAAAAATCCTGATTTCTAGCTTTGAATGACAGGCCTGCATTGGTAGATGTTACTATAAAGCTCAAACCTCCAGAGGGGATTTAATGACCACACAGAGCCATGACCTCCGTCTCATCCGAAGGACGGTGCTTGTTACAGTATAGCGTCCCCGTTGCCATACTGGGGCGTTAGGACCCACACAGACCTGCTGGCCTCACTAATACCTCTTCCAGCAGCAACCTAGTTTTCCCAGGAGGTCTCCCATCCAGGTACTAACCAGGCTCAACCCTGCTTAACAATATAATAATATAACTTAGGGAACAACATTTTTAGTTTTACTCAAATTAGGGTGATGCAAAAATGAGTACATCCCACTGAAAGTCTCTGGAGAAAAGCTAAATTTCAGACTACAAATGTCTAATTTAACAAGAATTCAACCACAGGTGAGTCTAATTATTCATTACACTGGTGTCCAGCAGACAGCTGACTATAAAAGGGTGTTAAAACCCCTTCCCATTTCATGCTGTCAGCAATGGCGCCACATGGAAGAGAAATGTCACAAGACCTGAGAATGAAAATAATTTCTTTACACCAGAAAGGTGAAGGCTACAAGAAGATCAGCAAAGTTTTACTTATCAGTCAGAATACTGTAGCAAAAGTGGTACAAAAATTTTAAAAAGATGGAACTGCAACCATCTCACAGAGACGTCCAGGTCGTCCACGGAAGTTAACACCTCGACAGGAGCGTCTTCTGATGAGAAGGGTGGAAGAAAATCGGCATGCAAGTTCACTGCAGTTATCTAAAGAAGTAGAAAGCCAAACTGAGGTGACTATTTCCCGTGACACAATACGGCGTACACTGCAGAGGAATGGCATGCATGAGTGCGGTCCACAAAAGAAGCCTCTCCTAAAGCCCAGGCACAAAAATGCCCGCCTAGAGTTTGCCAGGGCCCATGCTGACAAAGATGAAGACTACTGGGACTCTATACTATGGAGTGATGAGACCAAGATAAATGTTTTTGGAGCTGATGGCTTCAAAACTGTATGGTGTCGCAAAGGTGAGGAATACAAAGAAAAATGCATGGTGCCTACAGTGAAACATGGTGGTGTCAGTGTCCTTATGTGGGGCTGCATGAGTGCTGCTGGTGTCGGGGAGCTGCATTTCATTGATGGCATCATGAATTCACAGATGTACTGCTCTATACTGAAAGAGAAGATGCTACCATCACTCCGTGCCCTTGGGCGTCGTGCACTTTTCCAACATGACAATGATCCTAAACACACATCTAAGGCCACTGTTGGATTTCTGAAGAAGAACAGGGTGAAAGTGATTCAGTGGCTCCTGATCTGAACCCAATCGAACACCTATGGGGAATGGAAAATAATAGATGTTGCAAAATGTTGCCAACTTGTTCATTCTGTGCCTAGAAGACTTGGTGCATTTCATTTCACTGGATTCAAATTGTGACAACTAGCCCCAGTTTCCACATATGCACTAAACGTGAAGACAAATTGTTTTAAAAATGTTAAGTATTAGCTGTAAAGTGGATGAAACATTCGGCAAACAGATATCAGTGTTCTTACCATTGAGCCTGCCAGGCCATGATTCTAAAGGTTTGGTAAAGAAACCAGCCCTTCTCAGACAGCGCCCCCTTCTGGTCGATCGTAAAGAAGAAGTTTGGTGAAGGTGTGATCTGGAATGTGACATTCACTGGGCGCCCCTTTCTATCCCAAACAATCCATGTCATTAAAAAAAAAAAAAAATGCTGATTAAACTTTAAATGACACAATTAATGCATAGTAGAGGCTGCAAATTCACATGTATAAAACTTTTCAAACTATGCTTGATATTGTATTTTTTTTTTTTTTTTTTTTTTTAACCATAGGTTAACCTGAGTTAAAGTCACAGAAACTTTAACACACTCTTTGGTTTCAGTATCTAAAGCAAACTACTTAAAATTATGTACATGATGGCAAATGAATTAATTGCAGTTAAGAAGAAACAATATTATTTATTGGTGGAAGTATATTACAGCATTTGCAATATGCAAATAAGGACCAGTGTTTTTTGTTTTTTTTGTTTTTTACAATTACAATACATATTAATATTTTGAATGAGCTTTTATTTTCATATTTTCAGTTTTCATTTTAGTTTAAGATTTAGAAATTTTGTTAAACGCTTTTGCCATTTTTTATTTTTTGTTTTAAATATTTCCATTTAGTTTTATTTCTGTTTTAATTTTTAGTAACTTTAGTTCTTAAACTTTTTTTTATTTTAGTTAGCTGTCAAGGCAACATTTCTAAATTTTGTATATTTTATTTCAGATTAATTTATATTAAAGGATTAGTTCAGTTCTGAATCAAAATTTCCTGATAATTTACTCAGCCCCATGTATTCCAAGATGTTTATGTCTTTCTTTCTTAAAAGAAATTAAAGTTTTTGAGGAAAATATTCTAGGATTTTTCTGCAGTCTCTTAACCAAAACAATCTCCAGAGAGCTACAAAATGAGTTCTAAGCAAAACAGAGTATTTATTGAACAAAGACTGAACAAAAACTTTCAAAGTTGGTTGGATATGCAAATGAACAGATTATCATACGGCCTCTCTTACTTTTAGCATATATGTACATTTTCCGGTTCATCTTCATCCACCTTGGTCTTCCTCAACATCCCATAATATGCCCTTACATATAATATGACCTGACTTACATAAATATTTTTTTTTGGAAACATTTTATCTGACTCCCTGAGACTTTTCCCAGGCATACTGACCTCGACTGAAGAAGGAGACATAATTCACAAGTTGTTTCTCAAAGCAACTTTGTAGAGTAACAGAGAGAGAGAGAGAGAGAAATGAAAAAGGCAATATATCTGAGTCTCCTAAGTGTGTGACAGAAAGAGGGGGCCAGTGTGTGTGTGTGTTCAGTCAGTCTGAATCTGACTGGGTCTGTGATGTTGAGCTGATGTTCAGTGCACAACTGAAGTCAGTACAGAAAGTGCTCCATACAGGAGACATGTGGATACTCTCTATATTTGCATAACAGGCAAGGTAAGCGCTTTATCCTTCCTTCATATTATTGTTCTGATATTTTTTCCTGTTTAAAACAACATTTCAGTATTAAATGACAAAAATGAACATAAAATTTATCATTAATGTTAAAAATAGCCTACTATTGAACACATTTAACATTATTGCATGATGTATTTGTGGATTTGATTTGGTCTTTGTTTAAAATGTGTTTTGATGCATAAGCCCAGATTCATTACACTTGATTTATTAAACATTATTACTTGTTTAGAAATATCCTAGGACCATGTTCAGCTGTGTTTGAACATAAAAAGTATGTATTCAAACAACAAGAAAGGGACACTGCCCTTTCTGTACATTTATTATTTTTTAGCCACTTGTGTTGGTCTTTGTAGTGCATGCAATAAATATCCACTATTAACACATTTTTAAGATGCACAGAAGGTCTGAAAAATGTTTTATTTGATTACTTTTTAAGGTTAGACATGAATGAAAGCATGGCCAGAGTGTTTTTTCTGTGCCTGTTGCTTTGGCTGCCTTTACCTGCGGCCAGATGCCAGAACAGAAGACAGTCTGGAGAAACACCGATAAACCTCACCACAAAACTGGACAATGGTAAATGCATTAGCGTTTTCTTCAGCGCAACATTGTGTTGACTTAGTCTTGCATGTACAAAAGTGAAAGATAGATATCTTTTCTATCTCAAGTGTTTCTCAAAGACAGCAATGAGATTATGAGATGAGATTTTCACTCAAAATTGTTATGCGGATAATAGGCTTTAATTTGTAATAACAATTGTAAGATTCAATTAGAAAACAGGCCAAATAAAATCATTTTCACTAGTGGACTCAGGAGTTTGGACCCTATATCACTCTTAACTCTAAAAGCCCAATGAATCATATTTGATTCACAAATTTCTAAGTTCTCTAAATTATCAGAATGATCAAAAGAGCTGAAAAACCTGTTGCACTACTTGCCTTCTGTCGCCGAATGATAGTTTATACATTTTTAGCAAGTAAACGTCCTTTTAGTATCATTGTAAATCGTGATCTCATGAGAAAACGTGTGTATTTTTATGTAAATTGTGGTTCTACCACACGTACATTTACTTACGTTTTCATACACACAAAAACGTACATTGATGTATTTATAGCACTAAAACGTAAAAATACTTACGTATTAACAGCAATAAAAACGTAAATCATGTAACGTAAAGTGTGCATGTATATGAATTCCCATGTATTAATATTAAAATCGTGGCTTTAATGATTCACCGTTGTTTTTAGTCGAATTTATTGAAAGCAGTTTACTCATCTACTTAATATGAAATAACATCTCTGTTCTTGACTTGTGCTGCTCGTTTCGGAGGATTACATAATGTTAAACAAGACTACAATTTGTAACCTTATGAATAACATTTCTGTAATTGTTTAACCATTTTGTAATATTTAGTTTGTTTGCTGTGAGACACAGAAGGCGTTTTCTCCTATGCAGCGACTGACAATACATCCATAAGATACACCAAAGCACAACATAAATTCACAAATCACATCCATTTTATATGTTCGCTGTACTCCAAATCTTTAGAATCCATATGTTTGTAAGGAGCAGATCCAAATTCAGCCCTTTATCCATCGATCTTCATTCTCAGCAACAGCGACGGTCACACTCAAAGCTCGCGCTCGTTATGATTCAAATTTGAAAGTAGCGCCACCCTCGAGAAGCGTTACGAGATATGGTTTACGGCACTGATATCGAACGCTCATTGGTTCTCACCTGCTTCATCACAATTTGCGACATGCCGTGTTTCAGTGGATTGACATTTGAAATGAGTGCGCGCCTTCACGGAGAGAAGCCGGATTTATCATATTTTCATGGATTGATAAGTTAAATTCTGCTCTGTACCCTATAAAAAAACTATTGCCGCCAGAGAGGACTGTGACTGAAACTCACTCATCATCATTTGAACTACTTTTGGTAGCCTAATACTTTTGACATTTTCGCAAAAAATAAATTATTGTGATTACGCTTGTTTGTCTGTCATTCTTTTATTTATAACAGTAGGTAGTTTAAATAAATGGCTATGGGTAGATTTAGGGGTAGGTGTAGGATTAGTGGCTCAAAATATCGTTTTAATGTTATATTTTTTACTAAAATTGTCATTTTGTCACAATGAGACCAGGCTGTAAAAACATCCCCCTTCAGCTCGTTGTTCATGTGTCTTTTTCCTGTGAAATCTTTACTACTTTTTATAAAGTAAATATAAGAATAACTTTTATATTAGTAATATTTCAAGATAAACACATAAACTTAGGTTTTTGTAGAAAAATTTTATTAAGTATCAAATATGATCCATCAGGCTTTTGAGGAACATTTATTCAACTCGCAGTCATCATTGTATTTCATTGTATTATACGTTTTGCCCCCACAATAAAAACTACAGAGCTGTGAAAACTAAGCATTGAAATTTCATCTTACTAAGACATATTTTATGCATTTTTTAATAGTCTGTTGTACTGTTATAAATCTCACTGATTTACATTACAAGCTATCAAATTACATATTACTTTTTGGCCATTTAAATATCAGCATCTGCTCCAAACTGCATATTTTTGCTCAGTTTGTGTCTTTGAATAAAACTGAGGTGTTTTTTTCTTCCTAGAGAATGAGCTCAATAATCTCATACTAGGGGGACACCGGGGATGGTTGTAACGTTTTTGACATTTCTGTCTGTATGTTAAAGTTCTTTTAAGCCTGCATGTTCAAAATGTGATTTAAACTAGTTACTAGTGTCAGCTATTAAATGACAGTTGTTATCTTTGCAGCACAAACAGAAAATGTGTGGTTTAGTTTCAAACATGAGGAGTGAAATGTTACAATTCATCCCATAGTCCGGTTAGATGGGGTGAGATGTAACTTTATATGTGACATTATGAAATAAAGATTATGATAAAAAAAAAAAAAAAAAGATTTTGAAAGCTTTTTATTCAACACAGACTTTTTTTTTTTTACATAATTATGTGCATGTATGTAACAAAAATAAATAAAATGAGCAAATAATGCAGGACAGTGGCCCTATAGGACCGAGTTTGGACACCCCTGACCTGCATACTGAAATTCAAAGAAAATATATAAATACAACTAAACATTTACTTGGGATAGCATGCTTCATTGATGTTACAACTAACCCAGAGTCTTGTAGCCATGAACTAGCTCACCTTACAGCTAACAGCCAAAACACTAACACTAACAACTTGCACGAAAAGTGTCTACACAAACACACAATAAACATAATTTAACTTTGATGAGTTTAACTACAAAGCAGGAATTGCCATAACAAAAATAAATGAAGTTTAAGTAAAGTTACTTTCTTATATCAAAATTAGTTTTTCTGCTCTTAAATCTGCTGTCTGCCACAGCGCTCTACTTTCTCACATATGGGATAAAGATTAAACCGAGCATGTGTGAAGTGAATCAGGTGATTTGTAACTTGTTTCTGATTGTAGCGATTAGAAGTGTTACAATTAACCCGTGTTACTACAACCATCCCCGGGTCTCCACCTTTATGAGCCGTATCTGATGCATGAAATATGATACTCAACAAAAAAAACAATTTTTATATTTTGTCTAAAAAGGTTCAATAAACTATGGAAGCTTGTTTCCACCATGGAATAAAATTGCGACTTTTTATCTTACATATCTGACTTTTTTTCTTGCAATTCTGACTTTATAACTTGCAACTGTGAGTTTATATCTTGCAATTATGACTTCTTTTATCAGAATACTGAGATAAAAACTTTTGCAATTATGAGTTATAAAGTCCAGTTCTAAGGGGAAAAAGAGATGTCTCACAATTCTGACTTTAAAACTAGCAATTTGCGAGAAAAAAGTCAGAAATGTGAGATAAAAGGTCGCAATTACCTTTTTTATTTTTTCTTATTTTTCTTAAAAGAACCTTTTTTTTTTTTGTCAGTATGAACTGCATTTTAATAATCTAAAGAACCTTTTCCACTATAAAGAAACTTTTGTGTAACAGAAAGGCTCTATGGATGGTAAAGGATTAGTTCACTTTTAAATGAAAATTACCCCATGATTTACTCACCCTCAAGCCATCCTAGGTGTATATGACTTTCTTCTTTCAGATGAACACAATCGTTATATTTAATTAAAAGTTATATTAATAAATATCCTGACACATCTGAGCTTTATAATGGCAGTGAACAGGGATCACGAGTATGAGCTGAAGAAAGTGCTTCCATCCACATCCATCCATCATAAACATATTCCACATGGCTCCGGGGGGTTAATAAAAGCCTTCAGTTCACCCAAAAATGAAAATAATGTCATTTATTACTCACCCTCATGCCGTTCCACACCCGTAAGACCTTCGTTAATCTTCGGAACACAAATTTAGATATTTTTTTTTGAAATCCGATGGCTCAGTGAGGCCTCCATAGCCAGCAATGACATTTCCTCTCTCAAGATCCATTAATGTACTAAAAACATATTTAAATCAGTTCATGTGGTTCAATATTAATATTATAAAGCGGCGAAAATATTTTTGGTGCGCCAAAAAAAAACAAAATAACGACTTATATAGTGATGGCCGATTTCAAAACACTGCTTCAGGAAGCTTCGAGCGTTATGAATCTTTTGTGTCGAATCATGATTCGGATCGCGTGTGAAACCGCCAAACTGCTGAAATCACGTGACGTTGGCGCTCCGAACCGCTGATTCGACTCAAAAGATTCATAACGCTACGAAGCTTCATGAAGCAGTAGTGTTTTGAAATCGGCCATCACTATAGAAGTCGTTATTTTGATTTTTTGGCGCACCAAAAATATATTGTCATCGCTTTACAATATTAATATTCAACCACTGTACTCACATGAACTGATTAAATATGTTTTTAGTACATTAATGGATCTTGAGAGAGGAAATGTCATTGCTGGCTATGCAGGCCTCACTGAGCCATCGGATTTCAACAAAAACATCTTAATTTGCGTTCTGAAGATTAACGAAGGTCTTACAGGTGTGGAACGACATGAGGGTGAGTAATAAATGACATTATTTTCATTTTTGGGTGAACTAACCCTTTAAGCTTTTTCCGTAAGCTGAATAGGGAAGGCGTAGGACGTAGCGTAAATGTTTTGAACTGCGAGAGTTTTATACTTTCTTTCGTAAGTTGAATACGGAAAACGTTCTGGCGGAAGCTAGATATTTTACTTCATAACTTGTATAAATATGCATATTTTGTTTTACACAAATGCATTGCTTCACTTCAGAAGGCCTTTATTAACCCCCCGGCGCTGTGTGGAATATGTTTATGATGGATGGATGTGGATGGAGGCACTTTCTTCAGCTCATACTTGTTGATCCCGTTCACTGCCATTATAAAGCTCGGATGCGTCAGGATATTTATTAATATATCTCCGATTGTGTTCATCAGAAAGAAGAAAGTCATATACACCTAGGATGGCTTGTGGGTGAGTAAAGCTTGGGGTAATTTTTATTTGAAAGTGAACTAATCCTTTAAAGGATCCTTCCATGCCAATAAGAACCTTTATTTTTGTATATACGGTATACATGTGGTATGTGTAAAGAGTTTATGGCTATAGTTTCTTCTCTCATTTCAGAGTTAGAATGTCCACTAGAGATCGCATTCATCCTGGACAGCTCAGAGAGTGCAAAGAGCTTTCTGTTTGATCAAGAGAAAGTATTTGTGCGCTCCTTCAGCAGGCAGGTGGTGCAGATGCAGGTGTCTGACTGGCATCTGAAGACTCGTTTGGCGCTCATCTACTACAGCAGTTCAGTGCATATCGACCAACGCTTCAAAGACTGGCAGGACCTTGACGTCTTTCTGAGCAGATTAACAGACGCCATGTACATCGGTCAGGGGACATATTCAACATATGCCATATCCAACGCCACTCAGCTCTTCACCAGCGAGACCAAGGAGCAGAGTGTTCGGGTGGCCCTGCTCATGACCGACGGCATCGACCATCCGCGGAATCCTGACATCATGAGGGCGGTCGCAGAGGCCAAAGGCCACAACATTAAGATCTTCACAATAAGCTTATCATACCTGGCAAAGAACAACGTGAACAGTGCCAAACTGCGGGACATAGCGAGCAGCCCAGCCCATCAGTTCTCCCACAGCCTCACTGACCCCAAACTGGAAGAACGGCTCCTGCAGCAGCTCGTGAGGCATTCAGTTCATCTGTCAGCTTCGTTAGATTTAGCAAGATCAGACATAATCCCCCATATTATAAATGCAAAAGTGAAAGTGAAGTGAAAGATGCATACAAATAGCACAATTACATTTTACAATAAACAAAAACAATCAATAGTGTATTGAGAAACTGCAGGTATCAGCACATCTAACTGAATATTTTTAAAATACATTTTTCCAGAGCTTTTCAATTTTATACCTGCACGCCACTTCAGTTACTATTGACATACAGCATTTTGCATTTTGAATCAAATTAAATCATGATTCCATAGGCTTCAGTGCAAACACACAAAATCACCTTTTGCAACAGAACAAAGTATGAAAATATTATTATAATTTAAAAAAAAAAAAAAAAAAAAAAAAAAAAAAAATATATATATATATATATATATCATGCTTAATAACACCATTTAGGTAAACCACTTCTTGGGGCTTATTGCTTTTATAAAACGAGTAGTATTTATTTTAATGAGGTCACAGGTGTTTGTTTATAGAGCAATTTACAACAGCTTCGAACGTGGCTCAACCAATCAGAATCAAGGACCGAAACTATCCGTTTTATAAGTAGTATTTTACTGTATATTACTAACTATTAGTAATATATTTTTTTTATTTCAATTTTATTTTCATCAATTATGAAGACTTATTATTTTTCAATGATTTTGCTAGCTTTTTTCGAACCGATTTTGCTAACTATGTACTACCAGGTAATGCTAACTAGCTAACTAGTATGTGAGCTGCATGCTGTCATCTTTGCTCGTGGTCACTCAGTTCTGGTTTCGGATATTTCTAATTCTAAATTATGAAAAGCCATGTTTGAAGATGATGTAAAATGCTGATAAACACACACCTGTGACTTGGGTCAATAGGAAATCACCTAGCAACTACCCAGAATACATTAGCAACCAATATTCTAATTAGTGCTGTCAAATTGATTAATCACGATTCATCGCATCTAACATAAAAGTTTGTGTTTACATAATACACTATATTGCCAAAAGTATTGGGACACCCCTCCAAATCATTGAATTCAGATGTTTCAATCACTTCCATGGCCACAGGTGTATAAAATCAAGCACCTAGGCATGCAGACTGCTTCTACAAACATTTGTGAATGAATGGGTCGCTCTCAGGAGCTCAGTGAATTCAAGCGTGGTACCGTGATAGGTTGCCACCTGTTCAATAAGTCCATTCGTGAAATTTCCTCACTACTAAATATTCCACGGTCAACTGTTAGTGGTTTCATAACAAAGTGGAAGCAGTTGGGAACAACAGCAACTCAGCCACGAAGTGGTAGGCCACATAAAATCACAGAGCGGGGTCAGCGCATGCTGAGGCTCACAGTGCACAGAAGTCGCCAACTTTCTGCAGAGTCATTAGCTACAGACCTCCAAAGTTTGTGTGGCCTTCAGATTAGCTCAAGAACAGTGTGTAGAGAGCTTCATGGAATGGGTTTCCATGGCCGAGCAGCTGCATCCAAGCCTTACATCACTAAGTGCAATGCAAAGCGTTGGATGCAGTGGTGTAAAGCACGCCGCCACTGGACTCTAGAGCAGTGGAGACGTGTTCTCTGGAGTGATGAATCACGTTCGGTAGAGAGGGGATTATGGTGTGGGGTTGTTTTTCAGGGGTTGGGCTTGGCCCCTTAGTTCCAGTGAAAGGAACTCTTAATGCTTCAGCATACCAAGACATTTTGGACAATTTCATGCTCCCAACTTTGTGAGAACAGTTTGGGGATGGCCCCTTCCTGTTCCAACATGACTGCGCACCAGTGCACAAAGCAAGGTCCATAAAGACATGGATGAGTGAGTTTGGTGTGGAGAAACTTGACTGGCCTGCACACTCAACCCGATAGAACACCTTTGGGATGAATTAGAGCGGAGACTGCGAGACAGGCCTTCTCATCCAACATCAGTGCCTGACCTCACAAATGCGCTTCTAGAAGAATGGTCAAAAGTTCCCATAAACACACTGCTAAACCTTGCGGAAAGCCTTCCCAGAAGAGTTGAGGCTGTTATAGCTGCAAAGGGTGGGCCAACTCCATATTAAACCTTACGGATTAAGAATGGGATGTCATTAAAGTTCATGTGCAGGTAAAGGCAGGCGTCCCAAAAATTTTGGCAATATAATGTATATGTGTGTGTATTATATATATTATGTGTGTGTATATACATACGCACATATATATATATATATATATATATATATATATATATATATATAATACTACACACACATATATTATGTAAAAACTTTTACGTTAGATGCGATTAATCGTGATTAATCGACTTGAAAGCACTAATTCTTATGCATGTGGGCTGCAACATGCAAATAATCCCTCAAAATATCTTGGCATACACAAGGAAACACGCCACCCACACTTTTCTGTTTCTGCACAACAAAGTTTCTTTTCTTTTTAACAGCCTAGCTGTTATTTTGGGTCAGAAAATGGATGCTCTAAAAGTTTCTATTTGTGAGGGTTTTAGATCCAAATACAGCAACTAGTGTTTGGTCTGCTGTCATGAAGCATGGTTCACACATCAGTGGGTGAATCAAATATGTGTGTGAGGGATTTTCCATATGACCACAGAAGAAAGGGTTTGCCGCTCACAAAATGTCAAGCGCTGTCTGTGATCACACAATACGGGTCTCTTAGAAATGCATAATAAAGCTATTTGGCAATACATTGGACTTGTTTTGGTACTGTCATATATTTGTGTCCTAATTCTTATTTTTCTTTCATTTTTGTTTACCAGGAAATAATTGCAAAGAATGAAGTAAGTACTCAACTATCAAGAAGAGTGGCCCTCAAAGTATTTAGACACTTTAGTCATAAAATGTCTGAATTTCAAGTATATCAAGTATATCCAACTGTACCCAGATACAGTACACTTATGTAAAGCAATATATACTATATATAGCAAATCTCAGCTGCATGATTATTTTTATTGATGTAAAAATGTAAACTGTATAACTGTACAGATCTACATAAAGATGGATATATATGATATCCAACTTTATCCGCATACATGCAGTAAACTCAAGGCACTTACTCAAAGCGATATATACAATATAGCAAATCTCAACTCACACTCTGCTCTTACTGATGGAATGTAAAATCAATGAAGATTGGCCACGCATATATAGGCATGAAACCTCCAACACTATAATGGCCAGTGTTTCAGTTTTATTGTCCAACCCCTGTATAAATGTGCCCAACTTTATCCAAAGCGTATCCACTCTCGAGCATATCACACCAAAAATGATAACTCAACTTGAACAATGCTGATTGCAAACTACCTGTTGGTTGTATTTCTCTTGCCAGTGCCCACGACCACCGTGTTTGTGTGAGAGAGGTGAACAGGGTCCTCCAGGAGCTCCTGTGAGTATCGCTGGCATGGAATTGAGGCCATTTTATTTCACTTGTGTCATTTATGAGGAAAACTCTGTTTTGTTTAGGGTAAAAAAGGAGATCGAGGTTATGAAGGAGCACCTGGTCAAAAAGGCTCAAGGGTGAGAGTAAAAATAATTATCATATTTGTTTAAAGGAATTATGATAATTAGATCTGTAGTTTATTGTTGTTGACACATTGGTACAGGGGGAAACAGGAGCACCTGGTCTACCAGGAATCAACGGTCCAGAGGTACATCACATATTCATATGGTCACTTTATACATTTTGTCTTACTACTTACTCTCTGACCAACTTGGTTCTTGTTCCTGGTTCCTCATCCACAGGGAAGACCTGGGTTCAAAGGTGATAAGGTGAAACATCCGAGTTTTCATTTGCACATGCATTTGGGTTATTGCAATTAATTGGTTAATTTTTCCCATGTATTGTCCTAATTATATATATATATATATATATATATATATATATATACAATAACTAAAGTCTTAAGTTGTGTTTTAGGGGGATCAAGGTAATTGTGGACCACCAGGGCAAAAGGGACATAAGGTAAGACTTCTCTACTGTTCTACAATTTACTATTGTTCTGAAATATGTCACATATGATTGATTCAATTTTATGTTTCATTTCACAGGGCGTTGAAGGGCCTCCAGGGCTGAGGGGCCCCAGAGGAGAGCAGGCACAGTATAAACATTTACCTCTTTACATGACATATTATATGCCACATTTCAGGTTTCATGATGCATAACAGCAACTGTATTTGTATTCTTTATCACTTGATAATGATAATTATTTAATAACTGATTATTTAATTTGATTTTGTGAATAATCTGTGTATGAGTCTTAAGTAGGCCTTAAGATTGTCTATATTCCTTTATGTATGGTTGCCGAGAGAGCTCAACGAGCTGCAACTGAAGAAAACACATGCAAATAGAAAAAACACCAGTAAATTAAGAAAACAGTTTGACAACACGTGTGCTGCAAATACTCACAACGTAACCAAATACAGAAACCCACGGTAAATACTCACAACGCAACCAAATACAAAAGCCCACTGCAAATACTCACAACACAACTAAATACAGAAACTGCTGCAAATACTCAGAACACAACCAAATACAGAAACGTGCTGCAAATACTCACAACGCAACCAAATACAGAAACCTGCTGCAAGCACACACAACACAACCAAATACAGAAACTGCTGCAAATACTCAAAACGCAACCAAATACAGAAACGTGCTGCAAATACTCACAACGCAACCAAATACAGAAACGTGCTGCAAATACTAACAACGCAACCAAATACAGAAACCTGCTGCAAGCACACACAACACAACCAAATACAGAAACTGCTGCAAATACTCACAACACAACCAAATACAGAAACGTGCTGCAAATACTAACAACGCAACCAAATACAGAAACCCGCTGCAAACACACACAACACAACCAAAAACAGAAATGCAAATACTCACAACAACAAAACGTGCTGCAAATACTCATAATGCAACCAAATACAGAAATCCAGTACAAATACTCACAATGCAACCAAATACAGAAACAATCTGCAAATAATCACAACGCAAACAAATATAGAAACACGTTGCAAATAGCACAGACCACAACGGAAATGTTTCAAGGGGACTCCAACAGGTGAAGAATCTGGCTGGGACATGCTTATTGTTCAATGTCTACTCGTACAATGTTGTTGTTGATGACCTGAAAGGTGAGTATTTTGTTTATTTTAACATCCTGATCATACGATGGTCCTTGGCCTTTTGGATATTATTTGCCTAAATAATCTGAGGAAATACACAATTAACTGTGAAATGTTCTGCAAGCTGGCTAACATACTTTCACAACTGTGATGTTCAAGGTTCACGGAAATAAGTTCCGCAATGCTTAATTTATGATTAAAACCAGGTCAAAATAAATGCGTTTCTGTATTTGGTTGCACTGTGAGTATTGCAGCACATGGGTTGTCAAACTGATGAAGATGTTTTGTTAATTTGCTGGTGTTTTTTCTATTTGCATGTTTTATCTTTATGTACACAATAATAATCTTTTACATAGTAATCCTTTTATTTGCTGCTGCGTGTCCCTGTGTGTGTAATAAGCAGAGTGTACACGTGTTGTGCACCCGCATATTACTAACGCGCCCTTTAAATAACAAAAACGAAATACTGCGCCATTGACTTTAGACCAGGTTTTTGTTGGTCAATGGCACAGTCATTTTCAGTTGCCTCAAAATAGCAACACGCCAACAATGCGCCTGAACACATCTCGCTTTCAGACCAGCACACCCATGGGCGAACAGATGGGCGAACAGATGGGCGCAAGTGCATTTGCCATTTAAACAATGTGGGCGCTATACAAAAAATGATAACTGCGTCGGGGCTGAAACTAGCAAAAAACACTTGCGTCGCGCCTGCCGTTGCGTTGCACCGGGTGTATGATAGGGCCCATTGTCTCATCACATAAATGTGGTGATCATGGCAGGCCATGGCTGTTTCCCGCTCTGCACTTATGGAATGTGATCGGCAGATCGCTCGTAATCCTAAGCTAATGTACACATGTAAGCAGTGAATCCAAGCTTGCAGGATATTTTTCTTTTTCCGAGGGCGACTTTGTACAGTGGGATTAGTGAAGAGACTGAATAGTTCAGATTGACTGGGTCAGGTCATTCAGAACCCACATTAGCACAGTTTAACAGGCATCTACAGCTGCCTAAAAGTGCCATATCAGCCTATGGTTTATTATAGGCATATGGCTGATTAGTTGTTAAAAAAATTAAATAATTAAAAAATTAATTCATAAAAGTGCAAGACCAATTTTAACATGTTTCTTCTTCATTTTACCAGGGTCTGAAAGGGCCTCCAGGAGACCAGGGGCATGAGGGTCAAGCAGGACCCAAAGTATGATCATATCATCCATTTCTTTGCCAGTGAAATGTCTGTAACTGATATTTTTATATTTTAAATAGAGACAGATGTCTGGGTGGTAAAGAACTGACATTTTAGGGATGTTTCCATGTCAGTTTAAATGCAGATTTTGCCTCTCATGTTTAATCAGGAAGTTTTAACAAAGAGTGCTTTGAAAATCTGTCAAATATATAATAGCACTTTAAAATGCAAAAAACCCTGAACTGCCAGACACAAGGGGTGCCTTTATGCTCTGTAAATGTCATTTGGAACATACATGAGAAAATGCGTTGGGGGATCAAAATGTGCACTAAACCCTTACGCTAATAGTAGGATGTTGTTAATACTCAAAAACGTGACATGCATCCCAGATGAATAAGGTTTATGGTATTTAACAGCAAATATAACATCTTTAAATTAATGGGAATTTTAAATTTATGTGGAGATGATGTCCAAATGAATCACTGACCTACATTTTACTCCTAGGGGGATCGAGGGCCGGATGGTGCGTCTGGCCCGCCAGGAGATATTGGAATTGGATTCCCAGGTCCAAAGGTAAACTTTTCAGCTGGTTGTTCTCAACAAGACTTAGTTCATATTATACATGAAAAAAAAAAGTTTAAAGCAGTGGAAACAAACTATCGTTCAAAAGTTTAGGGTCAGTAACAAGCTTTTGAAAGAAATTAATACTTTTATTCAGCAGGGACACATTAAATTGATCAAAAGGAACAGGAAAGACATTTATAATGTTGCAAAGGATTTCTATTTCAAGTAAATGCTGTTCATTTTAACTTTCTATTCACCAAATAATCCTGAAAATCCACAAAAATATGAAGCAACACAACTGTTTTCAACACTGATAATAATAAGAAATGTTTCTTGAACAGCAAATGAGTGTATTAGATGATTTCTGAAGGATCATGTGACACTGAAGACTGGAGTAATGATGCTGAAAATTCAGCTTTGATCACAGGAATAAATTACATTTTAAGATATATTTACATCGAAAACTGTTCTTTTAAATTGTAATATTTCAAAGTACTGTATTTTTGATCAAATAAATGCAGCCCCGGTGTAAGCACAAGACACTTTTCAAAAACATTTAAAAATCATACCAATCCCAAACTTTTGAAAGGTAGTGTAAACATTACAGACATTACTGTTGTTTCTATACAATCCCAGAGGAACATTTTATTGTTCAGATGTTGCTTTTTCATAACTAGATTTAATGGGGTTCTCACTTGTTTCAATTAAGTATCAACACTCAAGTCTCAGAAATTAGACTAAGTTTTGGATGTTTCTTCTAAAATTAGAGAAGAAAAATGGAAACAAATAAGACAGTTATTGAAATACAGTAAAATTTAGACTTTAATGAGAAATGTTTGAGTTTAATTGAAGATCTCTTACATTAGACTGAAGACTTCAGTATCTTGCACAGATTTTTAACTCTAGAGGAGGCACAAGTGAGATTACTGGTGTATTTAGATCAAATTAAAGTCTCCATTTGCTTTCAATTTAATCTCATTGCTGCCAAAAGAGAAATCATTGAGAAATATAAAATAGATCTCATTTGTGGATTTTCTTTTTTATTGCTATTGGATGCTGTGATTTAAAGGCTTTATTCAATAACCAAAATAAGTTACAATGTTACAACTTTCTTGTTCCAGAGGTTTTAGTATGTTCTTGTCCATCACAAACTAAGTGCCTTAAAGTTATTTGAGGTGTGATTGTTTTAGGGTGACAGAGGAATCCCAGGAAGACCAGGTCCTCCAGGTCAGGTTGGCGTAGGTCAGCCAGGTCTACCTGTAAGTATAAACAGCCTCTTGTATGACTTTAAAACATCCATCTACTGTACAGACTATAATGAGATAATGATACATGCATCAATGAAGGGTCCTCCAGGTTTACCAGGATCACAGGGGAAACCAGGAGCTCCAGGCGAAGGACTTCCTGGCCCAAAGGTGAGTAGATACAGTTGCGGTTCTTGCTTCTTTTTTTAGGTCATTCCCTATTCAATGGGCTCTCTCACCCTCGCATTGTTCCAAACCCGTAAGTCGTTCTTTCTTTTGTGAAATGCAGATGTTTAGCAGGATGTCCTGCTCTTTTCGATACAGTGAAAGTGAATTAAGTTAATTATGTCAGTAACATACACTCTTGAAAATAAAGGTTCCAAAATTGGGTTTTCACAGTGATGCCATAGAAGAAACATTTTGGGTTCCTCAAAGAACCTTTCAGAGAACAGTTTTTAATAGAACCATTTTTTCTTAGCCTGAAGAACTTTAATAATCTAAAGAACCTTTTTTCACTATAAAGAACCTTTGGTTAAAAGGAAAGATTCCATGGATGTTAAAGGTTCTTCATAGAACCTTAGACTCCAATAAAGAACCTTTATTTAAGAGTGTACATTTAAAATCATATGAAATTCCTCTTTGTAATTGTTTCCCTTTAATGGTCATCTGAATAAAGACATTGTAATATCACTTTTTAATCTGTTTTGTGTTTGTGTCTTAGGGTGACCGTGGCTATGTCGGCCCTACTGGTGGACGTGGACCCCCAGGTTATGGAGGCAAAGGTGAAAAGGTATGATGCAGTTGTGTGAGATTTTAGTTGCCCATATAAAGAGCCATTTTGCATTAAATTTAGCCCCTATATCTATCCTCTTAGGGCAACATGGGACCTCCTGGATCACCTGGACTATTAGGAATGCCTGGCAGGGGAATTCAAGGAGAGAAAGTATTTTGCTATTTTTCTGTTTTTTATACCAATATTTATATGCTAGTTAAGGCAAGCTTCATGTTCTCAATACATGCTTATAGTGTTAGCGATTTAAACAAATCCCTAACTCTAAGTAATAAACACTGTTTGTGCTATATTCATATATGATTCCTCAAATCATGCAGTGTGTTAAGAAGTGTGCTATTATTTTTCTAAACAATTGGAAACATTCAATTGTTACCTTCATCTTAATATTTAAAGGGGAATCAGGGACCAGCTGGTCCTCCTGGTCAGAGAGGGAATCCTGGGATAGGACTCATGGGTACAAAGGTAAGACTGCACTTCTATACGACTTCTTTTTTTTTTTTTTTTTTAAGAAATTGAGTTTTATTCAGCAAGGATGCATTAAATTGGTAAAAAGTGAGAGTAAAGACATTTACATTGTTACAAAAAAAAAAAAAAAATCTATTTCAAATAAATACTGTTCTTTTGATTCTTTGAAGAATCCTAAAAAAAAAATGTATCATGATTTTTACAAAAAAAAATATGAAGCAGCACAACTGTTTTTAACATTGATAATAACTAGAAATATTTCTTGAGCAGCAAATCAGCATATTAGAATGATTTCTGAAAGATCATGTGACACTGAAGACTGGAGTATTAATAAATTACATGTTAAAATATATTCAAATAGAAAACCGTTATTTGAAATTTTAATAATATTTCACATTATTACTGTTTTTACTGTATTTTTGATCAAATAAATGCAGCGTTGGTGAGCAGAAGAGACTTCTGTCAAAAACAACAACAACAAAAAATATTACCAATCGCTAACTTTTGAATGATATCTAAACAGTGTGTTTTCGTTTTGTTTGCTCTCAGGGAGAACAGGGATACCCTGGAGATCCTGGAGCCACTGGAGAAAGAGGAATTGGAGAACCAGGACCAAAAGTAGGTTGTAGTTTCAACTAAACTGTTAGACATGACCTGAAAGAACAGAATAAAGTATCAAATAACGAAATCAGAGTTGTGTTTATGGGTTGATGCCGTAGGGTGAACCTGGATTCCAAGGTTTACCAGGTGTACGAGGTGTACCAGGAGAAGATGGAGCCAATGGACCAAAGGTGCTCTTAATAGCATATTAGTGATGGATAGCATTACATCCAAAATATTTAGGCATATATTATAATAAACTATATAATATCTTGTTGATTTTAGGGTGATTTAGGCCTACCAGGGTCCAAAGGACAAGATGGAGCTCCTGGAAAAGGCCTACCAGGAGAGAAGGTGCCATGCCTACTAAAATTATTATATTAAAAATATATATAGAACAGTATGTATTAAAAAGGTTGTATCTTCCTTCAATAGGGGGATCGAGGTGAGAGGGGCTCCAAAGGCCATCCAGGACCAATGGGACCAGCTGGGCCAATAGGGGCAAAGGTGAAAACAACTCATTCATTCATCTTAACAAACACAAAATACTATGTCAAGAAAAGCCCTATGTCTCTGTCACTGCTGCTAACAGTGTCTTTCATTTAAAACAGGGAAACCCAGGGAATGTTGGACTTCCAGGTGTTCCTGGGCCTTCAGGAAGAGGCATACCTGGAGCTAAGGTACATTAAAAATGTTCTGGATTCAACACAAGCTTTATCAATTAAATAAAAAGCAAAAATCATGGTCACACTAGCCGTGTTTCCATTACAGATTTGCTCAAAACTTTTTGCAATATTTTCTAAATGTCAATAAAAAACTATTGCGAAATGACGGCGTTTCCATTAACCGACGTTTTGCAACTTAAACATCATTTTTTCCTTGCGCAATAAGTAATTCCAAAAATCATGGCAATTGATGTTAGTAGGTTTAAGTATATCGCAGCCACTGCACTAGCCATTATTTTTAAATTGAAGGAGACGTAGGCGTGTTATCCAAGCATTAATGGCAAGGAAAGACCCCTATACTTGGGAGCGGAGGTGTTTCTGGGTGTTTCTCCCTCATATCTGCTTTGAGGTCTTGATAAAGTGTGGCATTCCAGTATTCCCATTTCTTTTGTCTTTTATGAGTTTAATAAAGAACTCTGTCTTGTCTTCTGTCCAAACATTCCGCACTATCTTTAAAGAACGATTGACTTTTAGGTACGCCAGGTGACCTGTAAATGCAAAAAAACTGTTTCTATTGCAGTTTTGCAAAATTTTCCTTTTTCGAATTGCCTGAAAAACCACCTCATGCAAGAGTAAAGACGTTTTGCGATATATGGGAGATTCCAATTCGCAATTTCAATTTGCGCAATTTGAAGGATAATGAAAACGCAGCTAGTAAGACACTTACTAATGGACGGTGAATGTGATTTCACCAAGTAGAACATGTGCCTGGATCAATATCCCTGTTGATCCTGGAACAACATTTCAATCAACCAATGAGATTTGACAGGTTTACAGTTTATGTCAAGTTTAGGCTTACAACCAGGGTTAGGTGCTTCTACATCAGTGTTATTCACCTATCATTTCCCTCTGATTTTAGAGATAAGTTATTACTTTAATTATGATTTTAGGGATTGGGTTAGGACTGTTTTTGGACAGGAATGTTGTTCCAGGATCAACAAACGATGTTGATCCAGGAACGCGTCTTACTTGGCAAAATCAAGGTGACCTACAACAGACGTACACATGGTCAGGCAGTAAACATTAAAACACCTAGACAATTGTACAACCCCAGACAGATCAACTTAATAATAAACAATTGCATTAAAATTAATAAAAACAATTACTGAATAATTCATGAAAATAAACAAAAATGTTAGTTTCACATTTCTGCTTTTAAACCCTCTGGAACAAAGGTCAATTTACTTCCATTCTAAGTTCTTGCTTAAAAAAGATTCATTGATACACTTTTATTGTGGCTTAAATTTGTTGGAGCCACTGTATGTGTATGTGTACCCACATCAGGAGATCTCATACCATGTTCATCTTGCTGTAGGGAGATCCAGGGCCAGTTGGTCCACCAGGACTTGCTGGAGAACCAGGGATAGGCATTGCAGGGCCGAAGGTAAGAGTGACGTCCCAGCAGAAAGCTACACTGTGCTTTTGTGACTAAGATAATCCATTTTGTCTGTCTTTAGGGTGAAATGGGGTTACGAGGACCCATTGGACCACCAGGGCTGAAGGGAGAAGGCTATCCCGGCCTACCTGTAAATATTAACATTACAAAGAACATTGTTCATGCTAATCATAGTTACATTTGTATAGTCTGTATTTAATCTGACATACCAAATGGAATTATAACAGACTACATATGTGTTGCTCATGTGATCTATAGGGGCCACCAGGTCTTCCAGGTCTTACAGGAGAGATTGGGCCAGAGGGTATTGGTTTACCTGGACCAAAGGTAAGGCGACTGCATCCCTATCAATTTCTTCAGAAAATGTACAAATTTGAATTATTAAAAAAATATTATTCTATTAGAGCATAGATATTTTCTGTCACAGGGGGATCGAGGAACTCCAGGTCCCCCAGGGCCTGCTGGAGCACCAGGTCTTGGGCAGATGGGCCCAAAGGTGGGAAATATATTTCAAACTTTATATTGTATGTAGAATACATTAGTCTCGCTTCAGACTTACAGCAGAAAGTCTGGACTCCATAGCAGTTTTCATTGGCCAAGGATTGCCCAAGAGGACATCTGACTGACATATAAAGCAACCAATCACACGTCGTGCAGTTCAGCGTCATGTTTAGGGGTGTGAAAATGTACAGTTTTATACAGACATGCAATTCATTCAAGAATGTTGTGCAAGTTTACTGCAACAATGGTGCTGTGAACTTCACACTTTTTGAAATTCCAGAATTTAGCTGATCATGGTAAGGGCTCACTAGCTATTTTTCCATCCAAAGTTGTGAATTTAACATGTGCGCAAAATTGGAATACGTATATAACATTTGCGAATGAAGCACTGATTCCATCCAGTGAGTCAAAGAGAACAAAATCGTCCTGATAAACTGGTGCTAAATATCACTAAGAGAAATGGAAGTTGCTGCAGTAGAAGCCACTGTATATAATAATTTAGTTATATAATACATTTTTTGCGCCTCAGAGCGCGCAGACGAAACGCAATGTCATGTTATCTTGCATTCAGATGCCTGGTGTTTGTGAATGCAATCGTGTGAGGCACTTCTGGGAGGGAATTATACCAAACCACTTTACAACAGACTTTGCTCAGGCATTACAGAATGACCAAAACAGCATTTCAGATGCTGTGCAATGAGATATATATAGCAAAATGTGATTCTGTTCAGATTGGCCTGTTCAGGTTTGCTCAGAAGTGTTTTTGTGGTCTGCAGGGCTCCATTGGTCAGACTGGTCCAGCTGGTCCTCCAGGATTACCAGGAGAGGGCATACAAGGACCAAAGGTAACAGGAATCTGAGGCATATCAACAGGATACCATTTTATTACAGTGTGCTGTACAGTACTGTTTAATTCACATGCATTTTATTCTGTTTTGCACAGGGTGATCCTGGATATCAGGGTATACAGGGGCCAAGAGGGTCACCTGGAGAGGGTCTGCCGGGACAGAAGGTGAGGAGACTCTTATAGCCACTGTCATGCATTTTAGTTAGCATTAAAGGAATCCTTCACCCAAAAATAAAAATGTTATGATTTACTCACCCTCAGGTTGTTCCAAACCTGAATGACTTTTCTTGTCAAACACAAAATACTTTTTTCCACAAACTCCAAAAATCACACTTAACATAATTAAAAAAAAAAAAAGGTACATCAAGTCATGCTTGAAAAACATGACCACAAATGTGAGCTTCACCTTTGTGATGTAACTGCTCTGTTTGTAGGGGGATCGTGGGTTTCCAGGAGCACAAGGACGCAAAGGGGACGTTGGAAGCCCGGGAGAACCAGGATTTACAGGACCGCCGGTGAGAAGAACGGAGAAGGAAATTTAGATTAGTTGAAAAACTCCTCATGCTATACTTGCTTTTTAATCGTTGAGCATTATGATAGTTGACAACACTATAATCAACATCTCTATATTTAACTACATTAACAAACTGAACATTGCGTCTTCTTACATTCACAGGGTAATTCAGGAACAAAAGGAGATCCTGGTCTCACGGTATGTGCACAGATAAAAGAATTAATTTTCTTGTCATTAAAGGTCCAAAACTTTTTTATGTAATTTATTCCAATGTAAAAAGGTTTTGAACCTAAAGAAATGACAGTTTTAAACTGCAATATGTTATGCTGTTGTTGCATGACCTCATCATTATGTGATTGTTGGAAAATAAAAACCAATTTTGCATTTGTAACCCAATTTTGTGTAAAAATAACTTGACTTTTAACAGTCTGGTCAAGTCATGTGCGTTGCATTGTGGGATACAGTATGTCACACAGTGTATACTGCTCACTTTGGTCTTTTGCACTAAAAAAAAAATGGATTTACTCTGAACCCCCAGTTCAGAGAATCTTGCTGCATTGGTTTGGTTCCGATCGGGCCAAAAACCTAGGACTAGTTCGCAAAAGTAGGTTTTTCAAAAAAATCCAAAATACCCGAAAATTTTGCTTGAAAATTTCGCTTGAGCCTACACCTAACGGTTTAGGAGTTATAAGCGATTTCATACTTTTTACTGCTGTAGCGCCTCCGTCAGGCCGATAGGGGCAAGCCTTGGTGATGGTGTGAGTACTACCAGCCCTCAAAGTTTTAAGTCTCTACGACTTACGGTTTGGTCTACCTGAATACTTTTAGGGGAAATTTTAACAATTACAATAAGGTTTCAGCGCTATGCACTTGAACCCCTAAAAAATTAACTTTAAAAGATTTATGTATTTTGCAGAGAGAGGAAATAATCACTCTAATCAGATCTATTTGTGGTAAGTAATCAAATTGCAGATCTTCTATTTCTAAATTTTAGTGCTTTGTGATGAATTACATCAAAACTGAAGTGGATGATTTATTCTGGATTCTCAGGTTGTGGCCGGATATGCAGAGTAAAACCTCTTGAGCTGGTGTTTGTGATTGACAGCTCTGAGAGCGTCGGCCCGGAAAACTTTGAAATCATTAAAGACTTTGTGAATACCTTGATCGACCGCGTGTCAGTCAGTCCGAAGGTGACGCATGTAGGGGTCGTTCTCTACAGCCACATTAACCTGGTGATAGCAAGCATAAACGAGAGTTTAACTCGTGAAGAAGTGAAAGCAGCTGTGCGCAGGATGCCTTATATTGGGGAGGGCACTTACACAGGAAGTGGCATCAGAAAGGCCAATGAGATCTTCCACTTTGCTCGCCCTGGTGTGGGGAAAGTGGCGGTGGTTATTACGGATGGTCAGACGGATCATCGTGACACGGTGAAGCTGGAAGATGCGGTCAAAGAGGCTCATTCAGCCAATATCACCATGTTCGCTATAGGGGTGGTGAATCAAAGTGACCCGATCTATAATGATTTTAAGGAGGAGCTGAAGTCAATAGCGTCCCCGCCCACTGAGGAGCATGTGTTTTCCATAGAAGACTTCAGAACACTTCCTGGTATGTCGCAATGCATTTCACACAATTAAATGGATAGTTCACCCAGACACATTTTTTGTCTGGTTGGGCCAGACAAAAAAAGCGGTAACTTCTAACTTCTTACAAAAGAAAGGCGGTAACCTCTGACCCAATCGAAATTTAGGTTTTTGAGGAAAACACTCGGGTTGAAGGTCCAAATTGCAGTTTTATTGCAGCTTCAAAGGGCTCTACATGATCCCAGACAAGGAAAATAAGGGTCTTGTCTAGCGAAACGATTGGTAATTTTCTAAAAAAAGAATTTATATACTTTTTAACCACAAATGCTCGTCTTGCACTAGCTCTGCGATGCGACGTACATTACATAATCACGTTGGAAAGGTAACATGTGACGTAGGCGGAAGTACCGAGCAAGTGTTTATAAAGAGAACGTGCAAAGACTAAGTTAAATGGCCTTTACAAAAAAAAAAAGGTAAAACAATGATGTCAGACGATTTTGAAGTTGGAGGAGAAAATGAGATGGAGTTTTTCGCCCTACTGCTGTACCTCTGCCTATGTCACGTGTGACCTTTCCAACGTGATTACGTAATGCGTGGCACATCGCAGAGCAGAGCAAGATGAACATTTGTGGTTAAAAAGTATATAAATTTTTATTTTTTTAGAAAATGACCAATCATTTAGCTAGAAAAGACCCTTATTCCTCGTCTGTGATGCTGACAGAATTTTTTTTTTTTTTTTTTGTGAACATTCCTATTAAAGGGCTTTATATTTGTGTTTATCCAAAGCAACTTTGAGTTCCCTGGGAATCAAATCCTTGACCTCATCAGAGCTACAGGATCATCTACATTAATTAAATTCATGTTTTCTTTCTCTGTGTCTAGAAGTGGAAAGTAAATTGCTCCAACAGGTCTGTGAGAACATTACCTCCAGCTTCAAGGTAAAGTGACACACACTTCAGTCTAAAAGGCCATTAGTTAAACTCATGATGCATCTAAAGCTGCCATATTTGATTCGAGAGCAGCACATTTGATCTGAAAGATAAACTGTTTGATGAGAAATAAAATGTTAACAAAAATGTCACACTGCAGGACATTTATTATGCTATTTACATATTTTTATTATAATGTTATATTATTATTATTTCGGAATTATTATTATTAAATCGGAAATAGCAGAATTTTTAAATTAAACTGTGAAAAAATACATAAAATTCCATGAGTATGAATTTTTTTTTATAAATGTATTTATTATATTTTCTTCTTATTATTATAATGCATGCAATTTTTATGACTTCATATTAATTAAGAGACTACTGGAATATTTAATTTATTTGTTAAACTGTAGGACAGTATTAGTAGACAAAAAAGGAGACTGAAATTTCAAAAATAAAATCTTGAGGCTACAATCAAAACTGTTTGATTTTTGATGATCACTATTATTATCTAAGTACTCTAGCTATGAAGAGATATTAATATTACACTAAATCAATCAGCCAGATGACCTTGGAGAGTTTGGCGTGTTCCCCTACTACGATCCTAAACCAGATGACACGGACATTATCAGCACCATTACACCATATTTGGGAAGAGAAGACCTGAACCTCCTCCCAGATCAGGGCACATACAGGACTCCCCCGAAACAAAGACCAACTGACTCGTCGCTGCTCGTACTGAATCATTTTACCGCAGGTAAATGCCCATTCAGCCGCTCAAAAGTGATACAATATAAATAATTCTGTAAACAAAAGAACTACCTTAATCTTTCTATTTTCTCTCTCTCAGAGGAGGGGTGCCTAGAGCCTTTGGATCCCGGTCCATGTCGAGAGTATGTTGTTAAATGGTATTTTGATCCTAACGCTAATTCATGTGCTCAGTTCTGGTTTGGAGGTTGCAATGGCAACAAAAACCGATTTGATAGTGAACAGACCTGCAGAAAATCCTGTGTGTCTTATCATTAGAGCGCTGAAACTGATGCAAAAGGACGGGATACTAAAAAAAGAGAGAAAGAAATAAAGCTAATGGACCATTTAGTATTTAAAAATATTTTAACTTTTAATATTTAACTATGAACATTTTAAATAACTAAACTGCTCAGAAGAACTTGAACAATTAAATAAATGGATGTATTTGCATAAATAATGGCCACTAAAAGTATTTGGTACACTTAAAATGTCGAATTGAGACTGCATTATATAGCAAAATATCAAACAGCAGCTTTCATTTGAAAGAAATATAGAAGACATGGCTCAGAAAAATTAAAAGTAGTTTGATATGTTGTCATCTAATGCAGTGACATTCAGACATTATTTTGAGCAAACCAACAAAAAACTCTTTCTTCATGGGCAATGAACAAATATTCATGCAGAAAAACAATCAGTAATCTGTCTTCTTCCATCAAATGTTCTAATGAAAACATCTTTGTGTTTTTTATTCTTGTCTATTGTATTTGTAATGTGGTTTAAGTTCACTGGTGCTGTTTTGTTGAATAGTGTTGAATCTGTACTTGTATCCAAATGGTCGGAGGTGATGTGCAAAATACTCCAGCATGTACATGTCTGCAGGTTTCACATAATGAAACGATATCGCAAAATCCGCACAGCAGTCAGGGCCCTGGAAGAAGAGAAAAATCATTCATTTTTGACTAATCTTGGACAATGCAAAAAAGTCATTATGCAAAAGTTAAACTTCAATATACACAAGTCCTACAGAAATCCATATTTGTTTTAAAACACATTTTAACTATAGTGGGAATCATTAATATTTACAATTACTTTAATTTTAACATTTTCTTTGAGCATGACAATACCACTCTATTATGATGCTGAGTAAAGAGACATTTTTACAGTTTAAAAATAGTAAAAGTATAAAAGGAACATTTGTTGTACAGTAATTGTAACTGTAGTGACAAACTGAAATTATAAAGTTAAAATAACAAAATATTTTGTCAGAATTATTTACATTAAAAAAAATCTGTGATTTTAATCTCAGTAAGTGTTTATGCTATATCTAAAAACCAAAAGAACTTTTATTTTCTGCAATCTAATGTAAATCTGAGTGAAACAGGATATTCAACAAGAAAAAAATGGTGGATAAAGCATGTTTTCTAATCCAATTCTGTCTCTGTGTTTGGGTTTAAATTGAATTTAACATTAAATATTCAAAAAATATGGTAAAACCTTTTTGCCTCGATTCTGATTCACAGTATCTGCAGTTCAGTGCAAAATTCGGGTTCCAGAAGTAAAAACTCCATTCATTTTCTCCATAGGGAAATGTGTATACACATAGTAGCCTTGGAAAGTATACTTCATTTGACTCACACAGGCGTTCGACGCATGCGCAGTTTTGAGCAGTCACGAGTTACAACCAAAGTCCCTTTAAGTTATCCCTTTCCTGTTATTCTATAGTCTTTGTTACAGCCCATGTAAACATCTTTGTATTCTTTCATGCTAGAGTTGTACAAATGGGGTATTTTCTAACCTCTTCACACAATCTCTATGTAGGCCTCCATTGATGCTGTAGCTGGCATGCATTGCACTGCGCGCCGGTCTGTGTTTATGCACTTTTTCTTTGACTACCTTGTGAATAGATGCCCCCAGGGCATCGTTGCCACCTTGTGGATAAACTAATTACTGCAACAAAAAATAAATAAATAAATAAATAAATAAATAAATAAATGCGCACGTGAGACCTACGCGTACAAGTACACGCGGCTACAAAAATCTTTACAAGTTAACACAACATTTATACATTTTGAAGCCTAAATAAAGTCGTCAGATCAGATATAAAAAGCTAACAGTAGGCTATAAACGGACTACAGCACACCATGGTCGTGGATCAACGTCACCACCACCAAGCTTCCTCAAACTTTACTTAGAAAACAACTTTATTGAAAAACATGCTCGCTGATTATGATCTGTGCTGTATATGAATACTTATCCACTTTTTCATGAGAAATGCTGTCCAAATGTCCTGTTTGTCATGATGACGTCTAAAGTCCCCGCCAAAGGAAGTAGTCCCTTTTAGCAACTTGTTAGCAACCGCCGTTTTTAAGACACAATAAAGGTTTAAAAAATCACAAGCGGGTTATAACTGGTGTGTTTTTTATGTCATTAATCAAAACGTGAAAATATTTAGAGGCTTTGTTAACCACAGACCTTATTTTAGGCGATTTAGCAAAAACCTATTCAGAAAACCCATTGACTTCGGGGCAATGGAACCGGAAGTCCTAAAGTGCTAACTCGCTTCCGGGTTTTGCCTACAAAAACACGTCATCCCTGAGGTACTCTATTTATAAATCCCCTCCCGTGGCCTCATGGGATACTAAAGTGTCCATCATATGTGCACTTCAGAATCTCGCCAGATGTAGTAGGTCATCCGGGGACTTTTCGCCAACTGTTTTTCGGATACTATGTATCCGGACATACTACTCTGTTGGCAAACTGTTTTTCGCATTCTATACAGTAGGGAAGTATTCGATTTCGGACGCAGCTAATCTTTCTATACTCTCAAAATATTTCAATATTTTAATATATATATGCATATTTTGCAATAAACTTTAATATATATAAACTTAAAATATATATTTTCAGTTTATAGATTAATCAACATTTTTAATTTGATTATGCTGTTCTCAATGCTTCATGGGATTGTAGTTTTTTCCCTCACTAAAAACGTTAAGTACAGTCTTGTATCTTAGTATTTTTGTCCGATTTTAAAAATTGTTTTGCTTCAAATCAAAGTTTGTAATGTTATTATTCACCTCATAGCTGATTGGCTTGGTTCATGGCTTATAATGCTGTAATGAAGACTTTTTTTAAATCCCTATGGGAGAAATGAATTGACCCAGCGCCGCTGAAAAAGAGGGTGGGCTGTTGAACTATATTGTCTTTTGTTGCGTCACACCTGGTGTTATGCAGTGTTAGCAACAGTAACGACAAGGAGAGCAGAGCTTAGGTTTAACTCACAAATATTTTCAGTGAAAAACTGCCAGCTGCACTCACCCGTCTGGTTTTGTAGTAACTGTAGCCCCAGGTCTGTTTTCCATTCTCTGGGGGAATAAGGTGGTTTTCCGGTCTAAAAGGATTAAATGTTTCTCGTTTGTTTGGATCTCTTGAATCCCCGGCCTTCACTCCCATGGTCTCCATGCACCTTCCTAAGGCCATGTCCTCCACGGAGCTGAAATGCTTGCAGCGTCCTGTGCTGAAACCTTGCACAAATCTCCTGAGAGCCTCTCGGCTCAGAACGTATCCGGCACCTCCGCTCATGTAACCCTGACGTACGAACGGCCGGAACTTGTGGCCGAAATAAACAGGCTCCTCAGTGTCATGATGGGAAAGTAGGTATCTCAGGTTTTCAACCACCACAAATGTGTCGTCGTCTGCTTTGAGGAACCAGTCGGCATGCTGGAGGTGGTGGGCATGGAGGTACTGAAAGGCACGGATGGTCTTCCAGTACAGCTGAGATCGGCCCTCGCTGACATTGAGCCCCACGGTGGGGAAGTCGGAGCTCTGCGAGCTCATGTACAGCACCTGGTTACAGTGTTTAGCCCAGGTGGCACGAATGTGCTGGAGCTTTTTCTGCAGATTTTCAGGCCTCGTCATGACCCAACACAACACACGCACATGGGAATACAGGGACTGTGCCTGCTCATCTGGGAAATTCAAACAGAAGTTTGAATTGGGTTTGAATTAATTTGATCAAAAGTGACAGTAAAGTAATGTTACAAAAATCAAATTTTCTATAAACAGCACAACTGTTTTCAACATTGATAATCAGAAATGTTTCTTGAGCAGCAAATCAGTATATTAGAATAATTTCTGAAGGATCATGTGACACTGAAGACTGGAGTAATGATGCTGAAAATACAGCTTTGATCACAGGAATAAATTACATTTTAAAATATATTACAATAGAAAACAGTTGTGCAATAATATATCACATGATTACTGTTTTGCTGAATTTTTGATTAAATAAATGCAGCCTTTGGGAGCAGAAGAGACTTCTTTCAAAAACATTACAAAATCTTACCAACCCCAAACTTTTGAACAGTAGTGTTGCTCATAATATTACAAATATTTTGATCCAAATGCTTCTGCTTAAATGCTTGAAATTTGCACTTTTTTTTTTTTTAACTTTAACTTTTTTTTCTTCTTAAAGTTGCAGCATATAAGAAAAAAATAAGTAAATAAAGTTGATAAAAATTGAGACTGTATATCTAGACCGGTATTGTAAACACAAAGCCAATATGACTCGAAATATGAATTACAAGTAAATCTTAAGAAACATACCATTCTTTGTCCATGCATGACTTTTGGCTTGAAAGGAAAGAGTATGTGGAGATGGAAGTGCTCTGGCTAGAAGGTCAAATCTAACACTTATGAGTTGTTGAACAAAGAGAAAACCAATGCATATCCCACAAAATAGCAATATGTGCTGAGAAATCTGAAAAAGAAAGAAAAGAAAAATGTTTGAAAACAAGCAATATAACCACTGTATATAATTCTGCTACAGAAAAATATGACTTACCATATCGGTGCAGCTTAGGTCACATTTTTATTATTTTCTGCCTATTTAAAATGACTTCTTAAATTTTAAATCAAGGAGGGCGACTGCTCTCTGCTGAGGTTCAGTTGTTTGTCTCAAAACATTGTGATTGTCATGTCACACCTTTTTTTTATTGTAACTCACCACATAAAACTTTTATTAGCTAACCTTGACGTCACATTTCTCTTACCCTGTATTGACAAAGGTTGCATATATAGCTATAGTTATTAAAGAGATAGTTCACCCAAAAATTTAAATTTAACCAATCATTTACTCATCCTTAAGCCTTCCTAGGTGTATATGACTATCTTCTTTCAGACGAATACAATCGGAGATATATTTAAAAATATCCTGGCTTTATGATGGTAGTGAATGGGGGGCGTGTTTTGAAGCCCCCCAAAAATGCATCCATCCATCATAAATATGCAACCTGAATTCCGGGAATGTTGGGAATTTTTTTTGAATTTGAATAAAATGAAAACTAAAAGACTTCAAAAAATCACATGAGCCAATATTTTATTCACAATAGAACATAGATAAAATAACAAATGTTTAAAATTTTACAGTTTTATGCACAAAATGAGCTCATTTCAAATTTGATGCCTGCTACAGGTCTCAAAATAGTTGGGACGGGGGCATGTTTACCATAGTGTAGCATCTCCTCTTCTTTTTTAAAACAGTTTGAAGACGTCTGGGCTTTGAGGTTATGAGTTTCTGGAGTTTTGGTGTTGGAATTTGGTCCCATTCTTGCCTGATATAGGTTTCCAGCTGCTGAAGAGTTCGTGGTCATCTTTCGTTTAATGATGCACCAAATGTGCTCTATAGGTGAAAGATCTGGACTGCAGGCAGGCCAATTCATCACCCGGATTCTTCTACGACGAAGCCATGCTGTTGTAATACCTGCAGTATGTGGTTTTGCATTGTCCTGCTGAAATACACAAGGCCTTCCCTGACATAGACGTCATCTGAAGGGGAGCACATGTTGCTCTAAAACCTTTATATACCTTTCAGCATTCATAGTGCCTTCCAAAACATGCAAGCTGCCAATACCGTATGCACTTATGCACCCCCATACCATCAGAGATGCTGGCTTTTGAACTAAACGCTGATAACACGCTAGAAGGTCTCCCTCCCAACAAGAATGTCAAATTTGGACTCGTCTGACCATAGAACACTTTTCCAATTTGAAACAGTCCATTTTAAATGAGCCTTGGCTCACAGGACACAACGGCGCTTCTGGACCATGTTCACATATGGCTTCCTTTTTGCATGATAGAGCTTTAGTTGGCATCTGCAGATGGCACGGCGGATTGTGTTTACCGACAGTGGTTTCTGGAAGTATTCCAGGGGCCTGTACCATGATGATAGTTGAACAAACTCAGGGTTATAGGATTAGTTTTGAGTTGACAAAACCAAACCACTCCAATCTGGCTTTGTTGGTACCATGATGCTTATCATCAACTTTCTTTGTCAACTCAGGCTTTGATCCTGAGTTTGTGGAGCGCGTGCACATGAATCCATGACATCAGTGGTGGACAGCCAATCACATGCTTTGCAACAGAGAGAAACTATGATTCACTTCTCACGAGAGAGCCAGCGCGATTCAAAACTCTTTTGCTGAAGGTTAAGAGATTGAAGAAAATTAAGTATTTAAACTCATTTTCACTAATGAAAATACTTGAGGACAAATAAAAGAAATTATCTTGCTCTATCAGTGCAAGTGAAACTTGTGAAGTTAGTTTATTTAGTTGATAATATATAGCGATAGAGACTCATAAATGTAAGGTCACGTCATATTAAAGTTTATTTACAGCTTATTTATATTACATATGATCTGTATATATTAATATTCATTGAAACTAAATGCTTAATAATAACTGCTAAACTAAAATTGCTTGTATGTATTGGATTAATAATAATATATATCATATAATAATGATATAAATCATAAAATAATTCTAAGTAATTATCATTAAAACCAGACAATTTCATTGTTAATTTTTTTTTTTTTTTTTTTTTGGAGGACGAGAAACTGGGCATGACTTTATTGCGTTGGATGTGTCAGTTCATTTAGCTCACATCCGATTGGTCCAGTTTCGGTTTGAGATCTCTGAACCAGAACATAACCTGCCCTTGAGCAGGTTTGCCGTGGAGCGTAAGTTACTATGGTGATGAACACCGCTTAAAAGCCAAGTCACTTTCATGGTACCTAAAACCCAGGATTGGCGCAAACTAATCTGAAACTTACCTGGCTTGCCAGCTAATCCGGCTTCATGGTACAGGCCCCTGGGCCCATTTAGTAATGTCATTGACACAATCATGCCGATGAGTGATGCAGTGTCATCTGAGGGACTGAAGACCACGGGCATCCAATAAAGGTCTTCGGCCTTGTCCCTTACGCACAGAGATTTCTCCAGTTTCTCTGAATCTTTTGATGATGTTATGCACTGTAGATGATGAGATTTGCAAAGCCTTTGCAATTTGACGTTGAGGAACATTGTTTTTAAAGTATTCCACAATCTTTTTACGCACTCTTTCACAGCTCTGCCCATCTTTACTTCTGAGAGACTCTGCCTCTCTAAGACATTCCTTTTATAGCTAATCATGTTACAAACCTGATATCAACTAACTTAATTAGTTGCTAGATGTTCTCCCAGCTGAATCTTTTCAAAATTTCTTGCTTTTTCAGCCATTTGTTGCCCCCGTGCCAACTTTTTTGAGACCTGTAGCAGGCATCAAATTTGAAATGAGCTCATTTAGTGGATAAAAGTGTAAAATTTCTCAGTTTAAACATTTCTTATGTTATCTATGTTCTATTGTGAATAAAATATTGGCTCATGTGATTTGAAAGTCTTTTAGTTTTCATTTTATTCAAATTAAAAAAACATCCCAACATTTCCGGAATTCGGGTTGTAATCCATACAGCTCCAGTGGTTAATAAAGGCCTTCTGAAGTGAAGCAATGGGTTTTTGTAAGACAAATATCCATATTTAAAACTAAAACATATTTAATGACTAGCTTCCGTAAGATGGCCGTACACATCGATTTGCGTTGGAAGAGTGAACTCTGAACCGACGCAATGACAAACGTGAAGCTCAGAGGACAGAGCAAAACAAAACACCAGTCATGAATTAGAAGTCTAAAACGAAAAGTCTTAAAGAGAAATGTCAGAGGATTTCAATATAAGAGAAGGGGAGCTTCAGTGTGTTGCCCAGCCCTATTTGTTTAAACCGTGAGAGGCGTCTAAACTACGCTACTCCTACATCCTGCGTCATACATCGCAACAGGGGGTTACTCTTGTGGCGCAAGTCGACTTGCACAGTATGCGTACGGTCGTCTGGTGGAAGCTAGTTATTTTAGATTCTAAAGTTTTAAATATGTATATTTTTCTTACAAAAACCCATCGCTTCACTTCAGAAAGCCTTTATTAACCCCCTAGAGCCGTATGGATTATATTTATGATGGATGGATGCATTTTTGGGGACTTCAAAACACGCCCCCCATTCACTATCATCTTAAAGCCAGGATATTTTTAAATAGTCAAATACACCTAGGATGGCTTGAGGGTGAGTAAATCATGGGATAGTTTTCATTTTTGGGTGAACTATCCCTTTAAATCAGTCATTAAAAAAGCTCTATTTGCCTCAAAACAAGAATATAATCATTCCCAATCTTTTTTTCCTCAAATATTACATATGGCTTTTAAAAAAAGCGGCTACTGTAGTGCACATAAATATGTCCATATTCTGTTCTAATTTATGTGCAACCAGCATTAGAAGTACAACATTTCAATTACAGAACACATAAGAAGTGTGGAAACTAATTGAGCAAGGACGACCTCTGTGACTCAGATACTGTGTCACAATGGGTCAGTCCTCAGAATCAGGCACTTAAAAGCTCCTTGAAAGTAAAAAGCAATTTTCTCAAGAATGAAGATCAAGATTTCCTGGTCTTTCTTCCACTTTAGGTTTAAGAAGGTACTGGAGACTTGTCTAATTGCACATCATCTTATAAGATCATTACAAATCACACTGTGCGACATGTATCTAATAAACTCGGGTACGACATGTATCTAGACTGTACAATGATGACACCTATTGAATCATTAGTTAGTAGAAGAATAAAATGTCATCAGCATGCGCCAGTGACAAACAAATAGAGCAAGATGAATCAAGCATTGGCACTTGTGGTTTTTATGTGCCACTATTCCTTTTAGCTCTTTTCACCTCCACGGTATTTAAGTTTTAGAGACATGTCGCAATGATCAATATGTCAGTTCATGTTGCATTTTTATTGGCTAGTCTGTCTTTGAACCTGTATCACAATACGACAACTGTTTAGGAGTCAAGACCAAAGAAATCTCCACGATTGTTTCATGTTGATCATCTTTCGTCTGGGAAAGCCCAAAATCGTACAATGTATGCCGGGCATTACAGAGATTACCAAGACTTTAGAAGAATGACAGAGGGCAAATCCAGCTATTTTACTAAACATTATGTGAAACACTGTTCCAAAACCTAGTAAGTTGCCCTGATGTCTGCTGACTACAAAGACAACTTCCTTCTAAGGCAACATTCTAACCGGAATGGAACATCATAAGTTTGGAACACTTTACACAGGCAGCAACTTGCTTGAAAAG
This sequence comes from Ctenopharyngodon idella, assembly GCF_019924925.1. Taxonomy (NCBI): domain Eukaryota; kingdom Metazoa; phylum Chordata; class Actinopteri; order Cypriniformes; family Xenocyprididae; genus Ctenopharyngodon; species Ctenopharyngodon idella. The sequence goes on from NC_067235.1 coordinate 30,744,210, forward strand.
CTTGATACTTTTAGATTTAACTTTTCACTTTTTTGTTTCTTCACAAAGAGGGCCAAAAGAAGGTACAGTATTTTAGAAAACAGCATAATCATACTTCCTACATTTTAGAACAGCCTTTGCATTGGGAGCAAGTATGATGCCTTAAAATAATGCCTACATAGGCAGCTCACTAGGTTTTGGACAAGTCTGGCTAGTAATACAAATAAATGACCTCAGTGAGAGTGATGTGAGTCTCTTAAGACATACAATTTATTTGAAAATATCTCAATTTATGTTTTTTAAACATCTCAGTAGTCAACTATTGTAAAAGTTTGATATTTGACAGATGACAGATTGCACTTATAAACAAAAATTACTTTTTGGTTTAAAAAAAAAAAAAGAGCAGCATGAGGAAATACTAAAACTAACATAAATCATTAAAACAAAAATAAATGATTGTGAATGTAGGAAAATGAATGATTAATGCTGTCAAAACTTTAAAAGATTCAAGTGAGAATTTAAAAAAAAGAAAAAAAGAATATTTTTGCAGATCTGTAAAATCATTTATAAAACACTAGAAAGGAGTACATAATAATGTACCCCGGCTCAGTCTTTGGATCTGGGTTGCGTCCCTCATAGAGTCCAAAGTAAAGGACAGAATTGGTTCAACTCATGTCCAGCTGCGAGAGGAACAAAATGTTTTTAAAACATTAACACATCATGCATCACATTAATCATTAACACATCATAAACACATTCAGAAAGCCTGACCTATTTTACCTCATGACCTCTTTAACACATGTTACACTGACTACGTTTACATGCACCCTAATAATGTGACTACAATGACATTTAGGTAATATTGCGATTAAACTTCACCTCATGTAAACAATATTTTGATCAAATTGATGTGATTAATCTCAAAATCGTAGCAACCGTAATTGTAGTAAAATATGTGGCGTATGCTGATTAAAATCACAATAAACAGGTACAGGTATGCAGACACTCTGACGAATGTGTGCATGTGCTTGTGACGTACACAGATGAGGGTGTCATGCGCAGATTTGAAGTATGGGGGTAAAAGAAGGCATCACATTTTTGGGGTGCTGAAGAAACTGAGTTCATGTTGCCATCGTTCCACAACATGAATATAATGCAGTATATTGATGGTCGAAAACATCAAAATGGAGTAATTTTAGGCACATCACTGAAAAAAATCCAATAGTCTATGAGCCAGATTTACTAAACAAGGCAAATTAGTGTGAGAGTGCAATTCCAAAAAAGCGCAGATTGGAGTGGAAAGTTCTGCAAGTGATCTACAGGTACCATGTTCATTGGGCACTGCCCCTTCAGGTTGTGATAAAATGTTATCAGGTGTCACACTCTAACCATCCTGTCACCCTGGTCCTACTAACCAGCTGACTCAAATATGAGTGTGTTATTGATGGCTCTGTTGATCAGGAAGAGGTGTGATGTCACACAAAATTCACCGCAAGTTCTTGTCAGACCCATGAGCCGTGATAAGGAGGGTTAATCACCTTCTTTGTTTAAGCTGGGAGACTGAACTTGATCTCTTGGTATCTGCTGTTATAGTCCTTGTTAAATGTCCCACCACTGAAGAGTGATGTTACCTTGAAAGGGTACAATCTCTCCGAGTAATTACCTGCGAAGACATTCTCAGATTATGTCAATATTCATAACAGATGTCCTCATCGCACTGCAAACTATTTGACTTGACCAAGCCCCTAATTGCAGCTTCCAAGAATTAAGTATTTATGATTTCCTGCAAGTGCACTAGAAATAGAAAATAAAATATGACTTATTGTAAACATTTAAATATTTATATGCTTATTTAAGATGACTGTACAAACTACAAGTGCGCAATAAACTGGAGTAACAGACTGCACTTTACAGGACTCGAAGTTCTCTGTAAGTTACATTGTTTCTTTGAGGATGACTCACTAGATAGAACATGTGTGGGTGAGCAATGGCTTTTACAGCTGCAAACAGTAAATTAGTCTTTGAGATCTTTTTTTCCAGGAAAACATTGGCTGTGTATGCAAATATTTAATCGTAGTTTCAAAACCTAGTGTCCTCTGCCTACATGCAGGTCCCTTCTAAAGCAGCATCCTAACTGATATGGAACCTCATGTAATTAATTTAGAACACACTATATAGGCAGCAACTGTTTGTGTCATTCAAATACTGTAGTGCTCATGTACCCCAAAAGCCATTTGGACACTTTAAAACCACACCTAAAAGTACTTAACATTAAAAACCTTTTGAACAATATTTACAAGCTTGCATATACAGTACAGTACTTGGACACTTAATCAATGCATAAAATGCCTGAACATCATTACATTAGATAACAAAATATGTTATCTAATGTTCAAAAGTTTGGGGTCAGTAAGATTTTTTAATATTTAATATTTTTTAATATAATTTTGAAAGAAGTCTCTTAAGGCCCTGATATACTCACAGCGAAGTTCTTTTTTGTTTTTCGTTTAGGGGTAAAAAGAAGTTAGAAATACCTTTGCAGTGGTATACTGTTAGCGAACATCCTGATGCCGCCCACACTGCTGGGAGCAACGTTTAGATGAATATGTAAATATGTGCTGCACACTTTCCTCTCAATAACAAAATAAACACAAAAATGACAGCGGTAAGAAAACAGCAGTTAAGAAAGCATCTGATCATAGCAATGTGGACGTTTGCACCAGCTCTGCAATTCGGCACTCCAGTCAAGTAAAGTCAGGTCACATTTATTTATATAGCTCTTTATATAATAAATCGCTTTAAACCAAACAGCTTTACAATATTAAACATGAAAAACAGTGTCAATGCTGCTTTAAATTACACTTCAATTTCTACTGTAAAGCAGCTCTCCAGTGTTTATGTTTTCATTCGCAGACGTCTGACCTTAATATATGGTATAGAAAGATGGTGCACTCATATTACTTATGAATGGTAGAACATGCAATGCCCAATATGGCGGAATAAGTCCCGCCTTCTGTATAAAAGAGCCAATCGCTGGTTGGTTTAGTCAGTGTTCTGTGACTCGTTCTTATGACTGCACATGTGCAGTGGCTGGTCTATATAAGCTTTTTAACCCTATTTGAGCGTAATAAACAACATTTATGGGACAGTTGATGTCAGATTTTGTTGCCGATTTGAAATATGTTATTTAATTGTGAGTTCGGCAAGCAGTTTTTGAGATTTCAGGATTCCCCCATTCAAGTAGATAGGACTTAGTCTTGGATGCTCGAAACAGGCATTGCAAATATGGCGAACAGACTTTCCTTGAAAGGGACTTTGCCCAAACTTTGAACCATAATGTATACCGTTCACAGTGAGTACAAAAAAATATTGCGTCACATTTACATTACATTTACATTTAGTCATTTAGCAGATGCTTTTCTCCAAAGCGACTTACAAATGAGAATAGTAGAGAATAGTAACACTTTAAACATGTTCATAGTTAATGTGATTAACTTCACCTGTGGTTTCTCTGCTAGGACTTGAGGATAACTGACTTATACATTCACCAAAATCACTAAAACACCAGTTGATTTAAAGACCTTGTACAAAGGTCCCACACTGAGTGCTTTTATGACCTGTAGTACAATGTTCTGACCTGTCTGGTTGCTGTGACTAAAGCGTAGATTGGGAGATATCATCCATGGCATCGCCCATGGCACAGTCTTCATGGTAAAGGTATTGTTATTTACCAGGAGAATCAAAGGGGACACATCCGTCAGCCAATGACCTGTGCCTCTGTAAAGATTGTCACAAACAGTTTCAAGTAGTAGCACACTGACTAAGGCTAATTCTAAAATGGTCCAAAATTATGGTGTTGAAAGAACAGCAACAATTTAGTTTCGGCAAAAACCGGATGATCAAGTACCTGCGGAAGGCCGTTATCCAGCGTCCGAGCTCCAGATTGCAGTACGGGCTGGTTTGATCGCAGCATACGTACAGCTGTACAGTATGATCCCAGTGAGCATATGTCTCATCTCTGCGGCCAGGACAGGACAGGGAGGCGTCCAACTCCAGAACATCAGAATTTAAAATGTCTATATAGAAAAACAGTAAAAAAAATCCTGATTTCTAGCTTTGAATGACAAGCCTGCATTGGTAGATGTTACTAATATAAAGCTCAAACCTCCAGAGGGGATTTAATGACCACACAGAGTCATGACCTCCGTCTCATCCGAAGGACGGTGCTTGTCACAGTATAGCGTCCCCGTTGCCATACTGGGGCGTTAGGACCCACACAGACCTGCTGGCCTCATTAACACCTCTTCCAGCAGCAACCTAGTTTTCCCAGGAGGTCTCTGAAACTAACCCTGCTTAGTTTCAGTGGGGAACCAGTCTTGGGCTACAGGGTGATTTGGATTGATATATATATATATATATATATATATATATTGTCCATCAGTCAATCAATACATTAAACATTACATTTCACTGGATTCAAATTGTGACGACTAGCCCCGGTTTCCACATATGCACTAAACGTGAAGACAAATTGTTTTAAACATGTTATGTATTAGCTGTAAAGTAGATGAAACATTCACCAAACAGATATCAGTGTTCTTACCACTGAGCCTGTCAAGCCATGAATCTAAAGGTTGGGTAGAGAAACCAGCCCATCTCAGACAGCGCCCCCTTCTGGTCGATCGCAAAGAAGAAGTTTGGAGAAGGTGTGATCTTTAATGTTGCATTCACAGGACGCCCCTTTCTATCCCAAACAATGTCAAAAAAACAAACAAACAAAAAAAGACAAATGACACAATTAAACTTTTTTTATTTTAGTTAGCTGTCAAGGCAACATTTCTAATTTTTGTTTAAGTTTTTCATCTAAAATTTAATCTAATTTTATTTTATTTCAGATTCATATAAATGAAAGGATTAGTTCACTTCTAGTGAAAATTTCCTGCTAATTTACTCACCCCCATGTTATCCAAGATGTTAATGTCTTTCTTTCTTCAGTCGAAAAGAAATTAAGGTTTTTGAGGAAAACATTCCAGGATTTTTCTCCATTAGTGGACTTCACTGGGGTTCAACGGGTTGAAGGTCCAAATTGATCCCATGCGTGACGTAGGCGAAAGTACTGATCCAGTGTCTACAAAGCAAATGTGCAAAGACTAAGCCAAACGGCCTTTACAAAAAAAAAAAGAAAAAAAAAGGTAAAACAATGATATCGGACGATTTTAAAGTTGGAGGAGAAAATTAGATGAAGTTTTTCCCCCTACCGCGGTACTTCCGCCTACGTCACGTGTGACCTTTCAATGTAATGCGTGGCGCATCTCAGAGCTAGTGCAAGACAAGCATTTGTGGTTAAAAAGTATATACATTTTTATTTTTATTTTTTTTAAAAATCATCCAGAGGGTGTCCTGTACCGCAGAGTCATCCAGGGACAAGAGCAGGATTTCAGTGTTGGACAGTGCTTCAGATTAATAAACGATTTCGCATTTCTCGGAGGAGTCGTTGCATTTACGCGAAACACAACGCAGAAATATAACAGATAAAAATAAATCAGCAGTAATCGACAATAAGACATGATTCTTAATTCAAAGCTTGCATTTCTTTGTTCATAAACACGTACGTGAACTATTAAGCTGTTCGTAAAAGTATCCGGTCCTGTAACTGTTTAATTGTTTCACTTTTATTCAAGTTCTTCCTCATATGGATAAACGCGGGGGCGTGACCTACAGAGGCCTGTCAGGTTTGAGTGACACGTTCAAATGGCCAATAAGAGACAAGAAGTGGCAGATTACTATGCAGAATAATAATTAGAATCAAACGTAATAAATAAATCAATACATTTAAATACTGGAGTGAAAAGAACAGCAACGACTTGAAAATCTATTTCATTTTATTTAATTAATCCATTAACGAAATTTATTTTTAGTAACAACAACTATTTTACATTTCATAATATAGATTTGTTTCTTCATTATATCACATACTTTTCCTTTTTTATTTCCTTTTTTAATAAACAAACAAATTACATTAATTCGTTTATCATTAATACTGAAAAAAAAATGATATTCAAGCGAAATAAGAAAAATTTGGACCTCTTCATCCTGTTCAAAAGTTTTCACCCCCCGACTCTTAATGCATCATGTTTCCTTCTGAAGCATCAGTGAATGTTTGAACCTTTTTTAATAGTTGTGTTTGAGTCCCTCAGTTGTCCTCCATGTGAAAAGATGGATCTCAAAATCATTCAGTCACTGCTGGAAAGGGTTCAAATATACAAAAGATGGTGGACGTTTAACATTTCTAGCGTAAAACAGCTGTCAAATATGAAATGTTTAGTTTAGCTACTTACATCTTATCTCACACTTTATGACTGCGTTGTGCTGGAATTTGCGGGCTTCTGTCAACATAAAGCCCGCCTACTTTAATTTGATTGGTCATCTCAAATATTTTGACATTGATGAGCGGTGACAGACCTCACTGCTAAGGCAGCTCAGATGAGAAGTTTGGTTATTATCTAATTGCTGTGCAATATCTTTGTAGCACATAATTAGAGTTAATACTTTATTAGGCAGTTATTTCACAAAGTTTATTAAATACACCTCAGAAAATTACAGAGGTCCGGACCTCGGTGACCTCATAGCTAGCTACGGCCATGTTCTAGGCCAGGGGTCGGCAATTAAGTGTGGCATCGGGCCAAAAAAAATTTTCGCCACTAGATGTTTAAGAACATAGTCAAATGATGAATGAAATTAATTGATGAAAAATGCAACTAGAATTGCCTGTGACAAACTGTTAGTGTCTTTTGTAATTGGTAGTGAGCTGTTACTCTGTGTTAAATCCTGTAGTAGGACAGTCATTAACAAAAAGCCACATTTGTGTGGCGGTGTCCGGGTTTTACACTGGATAAATTAATAAAGCAGAGTAGTGACCTGGCAAGTATCTTCATTCACCAACTTGCAACACAGACCGCCTTGCTAAAACACACATATGTGGGAGATGTGGAATGGATAAAAAAATAAAAGAGGACTTGAACTGCCCATTAATGGCATGCTTGAGTCATGCTCTTAACAAACTATGTTTTATTTCCTCTGTCCATATTGTGAATAATAAATGTATCATTTTAATTTGCTTGTTACACAATGGAGCCTAACTTATTGTAATAATTATTTGACGTAGCCTACTTTTACACTCAGGATTATTCTTTGGCATCCTCACATACTCTGCACTTATTTTAAGTTGTTTGCGTGCTGGAGGTACACTATTACGTCTTGTGCAGAGTGATGTTAACATTTAAGCTAGCTGGTGAGAGAAAATAGTACTATCAAAGAGTCTAAAGAGGAAAGTTGACAGTGAAAATAGGGCATACAAAGAAGAATGGAAAGACAACTATGCGTTCTTACCTAGTTTTGCCTATTGCCGACCACTGCTCTAGGCCATCCCACCTAATCAGACTGGGCTTATGAGACAGCTCTAGCACATCTGGCTGCTTCCTCCTGGTGGCACACCTCCTCCAACACCAGGTGCCGGCATTCATATGGTGTCGCCTTTTGCCATGTGGGTGTTGTTGTTCCCAAACCAAGTCGTGGACTTGCCCCACAATGTCCTGGTGTCTGAGGGCCGCCTTCGCTTCTGCTACTGCCGAAGCTGGATCCCATTTCCTCCCAGTTGCTAGGGTCGGTGCAGCGTGTCTTATAAAGGGTCACGAGACTCCTTAAGTATCATCTCTAGGCTAGTTTTGGTGCATTTATACTCCTCCACAAGGCTTGATATAGGCAGAGAGAGGGCTCCGTTCCCATAGAGGCCATATGGTGCTAAGGCATCTTGGTAGCCCGAGCCACTTCCTCGCTTGTGTGCTCACCAGCCTCTCCAGCCACAAAATGTGACCATTGATGGCAATTGACCATGTGAGATGAGGCATAAATCCAAATTGGAAAGCACCACAGCTACAACTTTCCAGGGAGAGCAGTGCTGTTAATTTTCTTGAGGCCACTATTTGTCTCCTGCCTAAGTTGTTCCACCTATTCAGAGTCTTTGAGATCCGCAGTGTACCAACGTCTAAGGCTTTTGATTGGTTTCTCTAGGACAGTTGGTACTGTCTCATCGTTTATGCAGAATCTCTTGTTGGTAAGCCGGCCTTTGACAATGGATATACTGCAGCATTTGCTAGTTTTGAGTTGCATTCATACATTGGATGTTTCTCTGGATTTTTTCCAGCTGGTGTTTGGTACATGCTTTTGTTTTTGTGATTGTTGTCATGTCATCCATGTGCACCCTTACTGGAGGGACACACAGCCCATTCCTCAACCGTTCTCCTCCAACCACCCACCGTGATGCTTGAATAATAAGCTCCATTGCCATCGTAAAAGCAAGTGGAGAAATGGTGCAACCCGCCATTATCTCAAGCTGCTGCCAGACGGTGGTACTGTCCTGTGTTGTGATACCGAACTGAAGATCCTGGAAGTACTCTTTGACCAGCTGTGTTATGCTCTCTGGCACATGAAAAAAATTGAATGCTGCCCACAACATCTCATGCAGCACTGACCCAAGGGCATTGGCAAGATCTAGCAAAACCACATGCAGATCTTTCTTTCCGTTTTTGGCTGTCGGTAACTGGTGCCAGATGATGTTGGCTTATTTCAAGCATCGTGAAGAACCACCAATCCCTGCTTTTTGCACTGAGGTGTCGATGAAACAGTTATTCTGCAAGAAAGCTGAGAGCCTTTGGGCCACAACGCTAAAGAAATCAATGGTGGGTGAATCTCACAGGGATAATCCAGTGAAGCAGCAATTTTCTTTTAATAATTCATAATTGCCATCATGTGCCCATTTCACCAGCCACAGAGCTCCTGTTCACACCACATCTGAGTAAGGGGATCATCGCAGGCAATGCTCAGGTTGTTTAGTTCCAGTTTCTGTTGTCAGAGTAGAACTGCGTAAGAGTGATTTGGTCTGGTCACTGGTTATCCATCAACTGAACTCCATCAAACTCACTGCAAAGACATCAGCGCATCATGAAGATCTTCCTGCTGATTCTTCTGCTGTTGTCTGTTTTAACAGATATGGATGAATTGAGATAACAGAGATATGGAGATAACTGGATGAATGACTTCATGTTCATGATTTCAGTCTTGCATTGTTGTTCTAGTTATGGAATGCACAAGTGATATCATTTGTACAGAAATGTAATATTCAATTATATTAATATTTAATATAAGATTATTTAACAACAGGAGGTTCCTGCATGTTTTTCAGATTTCACGGGGGCACCGTTTATGTGAATTGTTGTCAAGGAATCAGAAGCTTTTGGGGAAAATGTTATTGTCCTCCAAACAATCTCAGCAATCATCTCCAAAACAGATCTAAACAATAGAAAATACTGGAGAGCTTAATTCCTGTTTAACACCACATTAAATCACAAAAAAAAGTTTATTTTTCATATTTTATACCATAATACAACAGGTATTCTATAAATATTTATAATTATATTAGTGTAGTGTTATAATTATATAAATAAACAATTTCACAGGTTAGATTGTTGCCCTGTTCTGTACTGTAGTGTGTGTGTGTGTGTGTGTGGTCCTGGTTTTTCCTACGTAATGGGGGCCAAATGTTTGTTTGTTTGTTTTTTGGTCATTTGGTCAATGACATTTTTTGGTCCCCATGAGGAAACAAGCTTATAAACCATACAGAATTATCTTTTTTTGAAAATCTAAAATAGCAGAAAGTTTTCTGTGATAGGTAGGTTTAGGGGTAGGGTTAGTGTAAGGGGATAGAATATACAGTTGTACAGTATAAAAATCATTATGTCTATTAGATGTCCCCATAAAACATGGAGACCTCTGTGTGTGTGTTTGTGTGTGTGTGTGTGTGTGTGTGTGTGTGTGTGTGTGTGTGTGTGTGTTTCAATCAGGCCGAATCTTTGTTCAGCACAGAACTGAAGTCAGTCAGAACAGAAAGTGCTCCATACAGGAGACGTGTGGATACTCTCTGTATTTGCATAACAGGCAAGGTAAGCACTTTATCCTTTCTTGTATTACTGTTCTGATATTTGTTCCTGCTTAAAAAACATTTCAGCATTAAATGACAAAACTAAACATAGAATTGAGCATTAATGTTAAAATACTATTGAACGGATTTAACATTATTGCATGATGTATTTGTGGATTTGATTTGGACTTTGTTTAAAATGTGTTTTGATGCATAAGTTCCATTACACTTGATTTATTAAACATTATTATATTTGTTTAGAAATATCCAAGGACCATGTTCAGCTGTGTTTAAACATCTAAAAAGTGTGTATTCAAACAGCAAGAAAGGGACACTCTTTGTATGTTTTTTATTTTTTAGCCACTTCGTCTTTGTAATGCATGCAACAAACACATTTGTAAGATGCACAGAAAGTCTGAAAGATTTTTATTCAATTATCTTTAAGGTTAGACATGAATGAAAGCATGGCCAAAGTGTTTTTTCTGTGCCAGTTGCTTTGGCTGCCTTTACCTGCGGCCAGATGCCAGAACAGAAGACAGTCTGGAGAAACACCGAACAACCTCACCACAAAACTGGACAATGGTAAATGCATTAGCGTTTTCTTCAGTGCATCATTTATTGTGTTGACTTAGTCTTGCATGTACAAAAGTTAATCAAAAGGGATAAATCGCCCAAAAATGTAAATTCTGTCATTAATTTCTCACCCTTATCTTGTTCCAAACCCGTAAGACTTTCGGGTAACACTTTAGAATACTGATCTTTCGTTACTGAATAACTACACAGGAACAAATGAGTAATGCATTATTAACACTCTTGTAACTCTCAGAGAAACTCTGATTAATGAATTAATAAGTAATAGTGCTCAGTTGAAGGTGGTAGTTCACTATTAGCTAATCAGTAACTACTGTTTTTTTCATACCTCCCCGAGAACTACTAAGAACTACTATATACAGGTTCATAATTAACATGAATGATGCATAATATATAATTAATTCTAAAGGTCATGGTAACCCACTAGTAATGACTGAAGTATTACCAAATCCTTCAAAAGGAATTACTAATTATTTGGATCAGTATTCTAAAGTGAAAAACATAATAACTCTCTAGTAACTACTGAAGTCATTGTAAACTTTTGAGGTTTTTGTACATTTTTGTACAGTAATTCCTTCTGATGTATTTATTAACACTTAAGAAATTACTAGTGGGTTACCATGATCTTCACTTTAGAATACTGATCCAAATAATTAGTAGTTCCTTTAGAAGGATGTAGTAACACTTAAGTAATTACAAGTGGGTTACCATGATCTTCACTTTAGAATACTGATCCAAATAAGTAGTAGTTCCTTTAGAATTATGTAACTCTTGAGTTATTACTATCCAGTACTTTACAAAAACCTCAAAAGTTTACAATGACTTCAGTATTTACTAGAGAGTTATCATGTTTCTCACTTTAGAATACTGATCCAAATTTTTATTAATTCCTTCTGAAGGATTTGGTAATACTTCAGTCATTACTAGTGGGTTACCATGATCTTCAGTTTAGAATTAATTATACATTACGGATTATTCACATTAATTATGAACCCGTATATAGTAGTTCTTAGTAGTTCTCTAGGAGGTATGAAAGAAAAGGTAGTTATTGATTAGCTAATAGTGAACTACCACCTTCAACTGAGCACTATTACTTATAAATTCATTAATCAGAGTTTCTTGTTAGTTAATAGTAGTTACTAGAGTGTTAATAATGATTTACTCATTTGTTCCTGTGTAGTTATTCATTAATGAAGGATCAGTATATTAAAGTGTTACCAACTTTCGTTCATCTTCAGAACACAAATAAAGATCTTTTTGATGAAATCTGAGAGATTTCTTTCCCTCCATAGACAGCTACACAACTGACTTTGATGCTTCAAAAAGTTCATAAAAAGATTGTAAAACTAAACTATATGAATTGAGTGGTTTAGTCCAAGTTTTCCGTAAGAGACTTAATCGCTTTATATGATGAACAGATTTAATTGAGGCTTTTATTCACATATTCACAACATTGATCAGCGAACATAAACAGAAGCTCACCCGAACCTGCTTGACGCACGAGAACAAACCTTTTGCAGAAGCTCAAACGTACTGCGTAACACGAGAATGAAACTGATTGGTTCTCGCACGAGTCAAGCAAACATGCTTGCGCTTCTGTTTACCACAACTGATGTGTGAGTTGATGAATGTTTATATGTGAATAAAAGCCTAAATTCAATCTGTTCATCATATAAAGTGATCGAGTCTCTTCAGAAAAATTGAACTAAACAGCTCAATTCATATGGATTAGTTTTACGATCTCTTTATGAACTTTTTGAAGTGTCACAGTGTCAGTTGCATAGGCTGTCTATGGAGGGACAGAAAGCTCTCAGATTTCATCAAAAAGATTTTCATTTGTGTTCCGAAGATGAACGAAAGTCTTACGGGTTTGGAACGACATTAATTTTTATTTTTGGGTGAACTATCCCTTTAACTTTTGTTAAAAGTTGAACATCTGTTCATCTTTCAATCATCATTGTATTGCATTGCAATATATGTTTTGCCCCCACAATAAACACTACAGAGCTTTGATCATAAAACTAAGCATTGAAATATCATCTTAGACAATGCATTTTATGTAATAGTCTGTTATACAGTTATAAAGATCTCATTGATTTACAGTACAAGCTATCAAATTAAATCTTACTTTTTGCCCATATAAATATCAGAATCTATGCCAAATTGCATATTTTTGCTCAGTTTGTGTCTCTGAATAAAACTCCTCCATTCAAGAACCTTTTCCACTATAAAGTGTAGGTTTTACAGTTTGAGAGACTAATTTACAGTTAAAGACCCAAAGAAATAAATTGAAGAAATTTTTACTTAAGAATAATTTGCAGTTTTATCAGCAGAAGCCAGCTTCAAGTCTTACAAGGAGTTCGTAGGCCACTCTCTGTACATTAACATTTCCACAGCAATTATACTCTAACAGAGTCCACTAACTAAGTCATTAATTCAGGTTGAATAATACTGACCTGTAACACAGAATAATAGTGCACATACACAGATACAAAGGATTGTCAGCTTCTTCAAGGTTGAAGTTGGCCGAACTTCCCCAAAACATACTGATAAGTTGTACTTTTCTCTCAGCAAGAGGTACAGACAATATTTATCATAATTCTCTAGTGTTTGAAGATGAAAAGGAAAATAAATGCTTCAACATAAGTTGAAGAAATCATTCAAATAATTTAATATTTAGAAGGATAAATGTTGATTAATAACTTGATTATAAATCACTCAAAAGATATATATTGAAACGGCAGTGGATTCCAGAATCCACCCCTTCAAACAACACCTTTGTGTCATGGAAAGGCTCCATGGATATTAAAGGATCCATCGATGTCAATATGAACCTTTATTTATGTATATACGGTATACATATGGTATGTGTAAAGAGCTATAGTTTCTTCTCTCATTTCAGAGTTAGAATGTCCACTAGAGATCACATTCGTCCTGGACAGCTCAGAGAGTGTGAAGAGCTTTCTGTTTGTTCGAGAGAAAGAATTCGTGCACTCCTTCAGCAGGCAGGTGGTGCAGATGCAGGTATCTGACTGGCATCTGAAGACTCGTTTGGCGCTCATCTACTACAGCAATTTAGTGCATATCAGCCAACACTTCAAAAACTGGCAGGACCTTGATGTCTTCCTGAGCAGACTGAAAGATGTCATGTACATCGGTCAGGGGACATATACAACATATGCCATATCCAACGCCACTCAGCTCTTCATCAACGAGACCAAGGAGCAGAGTGTTCGGGTGGCCCTGCTCATGACCGACGGCAGCGACCATCCGCAGAATCCTGACATCATGAGGGCGGTCGCCAAGGCCAAAGGCCACAACATTAAGATCTTCACAATAAGCTTATCAAACCTGGCAAAGAACAACGTGAACAGTGCCAAACTGCGGGACATAGCGAGCAGCCCAGCCCATCAGTACTCCCACAGCCTCACTGACCCCAAACTGGAAGAACGGCTCCTGCAGCAGCTCGTGAGACATTCAGTTCATCTGTCAGCTTCGCTAGATATAGCAAGATCAGACATCATAATCCCCCATATTATAAATGCAAATAAACGATTGATTAAAAAATGGAGGCGAAAGATGCATACAAATAGCACAATTAAATTAACCAATAAACAAAAACAATAGTGAATTGAGATACTGCAGGTATCAGCACTTCTATATATAGTAGGAGTATATATAGAATACTACCAGGTAATGCTAACTAGCTAACTAGTATGTGATCTGCATGCAGCCATCTTTGCTCGTGGTCACTCAGTTCTGGGTTCAGTGCACTGCAGTGTTCACTGTGCATTTAAAACCATGTAAATTAAAACCTATATTAAACAGAACAGTTTCAGATAATTCTTAATTCTAAATTATGAATAGCCATGTTTGAAGATGATGTAAAATGCTGATAAACACACACCTGTGACTTGGGTCAATAAGAAATAACCTAGCAACCACCCAGAATACATCAGCAACCAATATTCTAATGCATATGTGGGGTGCAACATGTTAATAACCGCTCAAAAAATCTTGGCACGCCACTTACACTCTTCTGTTTCGACACGACATTTCACAGAGCTTTAGTTGTAAATGGACTCCAGCTGAAATGCTACCCATTCATTTAGCTGTGATGCAAAAAAAAAAAAAAAAAAAAACCTGCAGTAAAACATGTTGTCTGGTGTGTCTTGCCTTATGTCCAGTAGTTCATCTCTGGTGAAACTCATAGGAAAAGAATGACTAAAAAAAGAATTGGAGAGATCCATATCGAGGCTGCCATTCGCAGCGCCATCTTGATCTATTATATATATTAAGCTATTATATAGGCAGAAAGGGTCTGCCGGTTGTGAAATGCCAAGCACTGTCTGTGATCACACAATATGGGTCTCTTAGAAATGCATAATAAAGCTTCCCAGGTCATGCACAGAATTTGGCAATAAATTGGACTTGTTTTGGCATTGTCATAGATTTGTGTCCTAATTCTTTTGTAACTGGTGGCTTGCGATGCCAAGCATGATGTGCAGCCTCAGACATCAGTTATAAAACACTTACATTCTGCATTGTGTAGCTTTGTGAAGTTGTTAGACACGGAACAGTAGACATCAGTTTCGCTGGATCTTTTAGTCCTTATACAAAACACAAACAAGCAGACTCTTTAGAGAGAATTGCCCTTGTTCTCTCTCCCATAAGATTACAATACAAAAAGGAGCATGAACCAGAGTAAAGAGAAATCACAGTAAACAAGGAAATAGTACAACAGAGAAAACATACCTGATACAAAACACAAACAAGCAGTTTCTTTAGAATGAATTGTCCTTGTTCTCCATAAAATAAATATGTACACTGATCACCATGTGCTCTAAATTCCACATATTAAGGCAAAAGACAAAATATAACTCAAATAGGGTAAAATGACAAAAATAATCACACAGGTAAGTAAAATTACATTATACACATGAATTGGAGTGAAAATAGAGATATAAAAGCAATAATTACAATAAAGATTAAATAAGATTATCAGGAAGTCAAAAGAAACCTACCTCTTCCATGCAGTTACAATGCAAAAGGGAAGAGGAGGAGACAGAACAGGAAGTTATGTTGACTCGTGACATCACAACAATTAAAGGGAAAGCACCCATTTTGATCAGGCAGCCACATCAGGTGTATAAATGAACAATTTTGTGTGAATTCTACTAAACAGTACATATATTTTAACAGTATAATTTTTATACCTGTTACACTTATTTCTCTTTTAATTTTTTTTTTTCTTTTTTTCAGGAAATAATCATAAAGAATGAAGTAAGTACTGAACTATCGTGAAGAGTGGCTCTCAAAGGACACTTGGCATTAAGCTACAAAACCACACAAATTTAATAATTCTCAGATAATGAATTAATAACTCAAATTAATTAAATTAATAATTAATAATAAATTATACAACTACAGTACTATAAGTATATCCAACCTTATGCGGATACAGTAGATTTATGTAAAGCAAAATATACTATATAGCAAATCTCAGCTGCTTGATTGTTTATACTGACGCAAAAATGTAAATTATATAATCATACAGCTCTCTATATAAAGATGGATAAATATTATATCCAACTTTATCTGCATGCATGCAGTAAACTCAAGGCACTCACTTAAAGTGATATATAGCAATATAGCAAATCTCAACTGCCTGATTTATTTTTTTTTTTATTTTTTTTTTTTGTCTCAAAATGTAAATATATTATTGCCCAGCTCTTTATATAAATACAGGGGTTGGACAATGAAACTGAAACCACAATAATTTATTAGTATGGTGTAGAGCCTCCTTTTGCGGCCAATACAGCATCAGTTCATCTTGAGAATGACAGATACAAGTCCTTCACAGTGGCCAGAGGGATTTTTTGACTCGTTTTCTGAAACGTTTTCTGACTCGCTCCTCCAAAATACCCCAAAGTGGCTTAAAAATGTTTATATGACAGTGCAAGCCATGGGAAATGTTCAACTTCACTTTCATGTTCATTGAAGCATTCTGTCACAAGTCTTGCTGTGTGCATTGGTGCATTATTATGCTGATACACGGCACTCCATTCAGGGTACAACGTTTGAACCATTAGGTGCTCATGGTCATCCAGAATTGTTCGGTAGTCCTTGGCAGTGACAAGCACAGTAGGGAATGTCATGACATTGCAGCCCAAACCATCACTGATCCACCGCCGTGCTTCACTCTGGGCAGCAACAGTCAGGTGTTCAGCTTCTTTGGAGCTTCTCCACACCGTAACTGCCATAGATGTGGGAAAGACAGTGAAGGTGGACTCATCAAAGAACAATACATGTTTCACATTGTCCACTGCCCAAGATTTGCACTGTTGGCAGCAATGAAACCAACATTTAGCACTGGCACAAGTGACCAAAGGTTTGGCTATAGCAGCGCGGCCATGAATATTGACTCTGTGAAGCTCCAGATGAACAGTTTTAGTGGAAACAGGAGAGTCAAGGTGTACATTTAATTCTGCAGTGAGTTGGGCAGCTGTGGTTTTAATGCGGGTTAGTTCCTGGACATCCCTTTTGGACAGCTTCCTCTTTCGTCCACAGTTACTTCTGTTGGATATGGTGCTTTCCTACGTGGTGGTATGCCGATATTACGCTAGTACCACAAAGACTTGCTGTTCTGATCACAGATGAGCCAGCGAGATGCGCACCAACAATCTGTCCTCTCTTGAACTCTGATTTATCCCCCATTATGTTGTGTGGATTGCAATATTTTATGTACAGCTCTGCTAATTGAATCTTCACACTCTGCTCTCACTGATGGAATGTAGAATCAATGAAGATTGGCCACCAGGATGCGCAAATATAGGCGTGACACCTCCAACACTATATTGGCCAGTGATTCAGTTTCATTGTCCAACACCTGTATAAGTGTGTCCAACTTTATCCACATACAGTACATACCCATATACAAGCAAACAAGCCACAATTCTCAACTGCTTGAGCAAAATGTATACTATATTATTGTCCAGCTCTAATCTGCTTAATGTGAAAATATGGCATGAAAATATTAAGGTATTATAAACATTAACATCATGATTTGCAACAATGTGTACTGTGAAAAGCGCTATACAAATACATTTGACCTGATTTAATTAAGCAAAGCATATCACACCAAAAATGATAACTCTTGAACAATGCTGATTGCAAACTACCTGATGGTTGTATTTCTCTTGCCAGTGCCCACAACCACCGGTGTGTTTGTGTGAGAAAGGTGAACAGGGTCCTCCAGGAGCTCCTGTGAGTATCGCTGAGAAGGAATTGAGGCCATTTTCCCTCACTGGTGTCATTTATGAGGAAAACTCTGTTTTGTTTAGGGTAAAAAAGGAGATCAAGGTTATGATGGAATGCCTGGTCCAAAAGGCTCAAGGGTGAGAGTGAAAATAATTACCATATTTGTTTAAAGGAATTATGATGATTAGATCTGTAGTTTATTGTTGTTGTCTCCTTGGTCTGACTATGGCTATGACTATTTTACAGGGGGAAACAGGAGCACCTGGTTTTCCAGGAATCAATGGTCCAGGGGTACATCACATCTTCATATGGTCAGTTTATACATTTTGCCTTACTACTGACTCTCTGACCAACACGGTTCTTGTTCCTGTTCCCTCATCCACAGGGAAGACCTGGGATCAAAGGGGATAAGGTGAAACATCCAAGTTTTATCTTTTGCATATGCATTTGGGTTATTGCAATTAATTTGTTAACATTTCAATATATTGTCTTAACAAGCCGCAAGACTATATTAAGATTGGATATCTCTCTCTCTCTCTCTCTCTCTCTCTACATAATATATATATATATATATATATATATATATATGCAAGAAAAAGTATGTGAACCACCAAAATTTTAACAAAATAAGAGAGATCATACAAAATGCATGTTATTTTTTATTTAGTACTGTCCTGAGTAAGATATTTTACATAAAAGATGTTTACATATAATCCATAAGACAAATAAAAGCTGAATTTATTAAAATGATCCAGTTCAAAAGTTTGTGAACCATTGATTCTTAATACTGTGTGTGGTTACCTGGATGATCTACGGCTGTTTTTTTGTTGTGTGATGGTTGTTCATGAGTCCCTTGTTTATTCTGAGCAGTTAAACTGAGCTCTGTTCTTCAGAAAAAATCTCCAGGTCCCAAATATTCTTCAGTTTTCCACCATCTTTTGCATATTTGAACCCTTTACAACAGTGACTGAATGATTTTGAGATCCATCTTTTCACATGGAGGACAACTGAGGGACTCAAACACATCTATTAAAAATGGTTCAAACATTCACTGATGCTTCAGAAGGAAACACGATGCATTAAGAGCCAGGGGGTGAAAACCTTTGAACAGGATGAAGAGGTCCAAATTTTTCTTATTTCGCTTGAATATAATTTTTTTTCATTTAGTACTGCCCTTTGGAAGCAACAGAAGATACTTGCATGTTTCCTGGAAGACAAATTAAATACAATTTACCTTGATCTTCAAATTCCAAATCTTTTCACCCCCCATCTATTAATGCATCGTGTTTCCTTCTGAAGCATCAGTGAATGTTTGAACCTTTTTTAATAGTTGTGTTTGAGTCCCTCAGTTGTCCTCAGTGTGAAAAGATGGATCTCAAAATCATTCAGTCACTGCTGGAAAGGGTTCAAATATGCAAAAAAATGCTGGAAAACTGAAGAATCTGCAAGACTTGGAGATTTTTTCTGGAGAACAGAGCTCAGTTTAACTGCTCAGAGCAAACAAGGGACTCGTGAACAACCATCACAAAACAAAAAAACAGCCGTAGATCATCCAGGTAACCACACACAGTATTAAGAATCAATGGTTCACATACTTATGAATGGGGTTATTTTAATAAATTCAGCTATTTTTTTTTTGTCTTATGGATTATATGTAAACATCTTTTATGTAAAATATCTTACTCAGGACAGTACTGAATAAAAAATAACATGCATTTTGTATTATCTCCCTTATTTTGTTAAAATTATTAACATTTTCACAGATTCTGCAAGTGGTTCACATACTTTTTCTTGCAACTGTATATACACACAACGCTTTCTGGTTCTCGAATCTGATTGGCTGAAAGATCTTTCTAGCCATGCGATATTCTTCCAGTATCGCACGGTAACCGTTTCACCGTTTGAATCTCTCCGCTGTCAGCATTCTCACAGCGAGTGTCATATTTTTATAGATACTGTTATTTTGAAACGTAACGTTGTTTTGTGATTTATATGTAAATGTAGTGCCTATTTGAAAATTTGTTTAGGTGTTTTCGGAGATGTGAGCTCCAGGCCGACAGTGACCGTTCAACGCTCATCTACCTGCAGAGAACAGCTCCATCTCGGCCAGTCCTTCGGGAATTTGCCACTGGCTCTTATGTAGATAGTGTTTAAACATGAGGTACAGTTGGTTTGGGGTAAATCAAACGGACAATCTTTGGTCTTATTAATTTATTACTTGTTCCAGAGCTAATAGATTTGGCTTAATGGCTATATTAAGTTTCATAACTTTATATTTACGTTGAAATTAAATCCTGTACCAACTAGAGTGCTGCTTTTGTACGTTTGACTGAACTGTTTGTTTGTGTTTATTTCCTATTTTACTTCTTATACTGTTATAATGGCTATTGTTGTTCATTTAAATATTATTGTTCAATAAATAATATTTTATATAAATAAAATCATATTGAAATGGACTGAAACAAGGAAGTTGTTTTTACTTTAAACAACATCTTACGAGACGCAACTGACAAATGCATTGACTAGCGCTGTTATGGGAGTGATGACAGCCTGATGTTAAAAGGACAAAGACAAAGATCGCGTTCATCAGTGGACATTTAAACTGATTTTGTGATTATGAATATAAGATGAAGTGACCTGAAGAATATCAGCTAGATGCAGGTAATACACTCGCTCAGATGATCTCTCTCTCATAATACTCTATGTATTACAATGAGTTTCAATGAAGCGACTCAGCGTTCCTTCGTTACTAGCTCTAAAGTGACGTTTTAGAATTAGTAACAGAGGCTTGGGCTCAACTGTTAAACTGTCAACTTGAGATTTGAATCCGTGGCGGAAGGAAGTAGTTCCTCACAAAAGAGGGTTTTTAAAGACAATCCGTTGTTGTTTCTTATTTATTTACACACTTGTGCCGTCTAACTTTTGTATAAAGGCAATATCAAACTCATAGCCATGAGATATGGCTGTATATCAGCACGCTGTGATTACCTGCGGCCTCGTGCCTACGGCCGAATCACAGCCGTGCTGATATATGAGCAATATCATACAAGTAGCCGTGCGATATGGCTGTATATCAGCACGGTTGTGATTCGGCCGTAGATAATCACAGCGTGCTGATATACAGCCATATTGAATGGCTATGAATGTGAAATTGCGTTTATACAACAGTTCGATGGCATGAGTGTGTAAATAAATAAGAAATAACAACAAAGTGTCTTTAAAATCCTCTTTTGTGCAGAACTACTTCCTTCCGCCATGGATTCAAATCTCAAGTTGACAGTTTGACCAAGCCTCCGTTACTAATTCTAAAATGGTCACTTTAGAATTAGTAACAAAGGAATGTTGAGTCCTTCCATTGAAACTCACTGTATTTTGTACAGTATTATTGAGAGAGAGAGAGATCGCCTGAGCAAGCATTACCTGTGTCTGATATAACATTCATTCTTCAGGTCGATTAACATATTATATCCATTATAAAAATCCATCTAAATGTCAGCTGAGGAAAGCGATCTTTGTATTTTTCCCTGTTTACAGTTAAGGGAGTTTTCCATAACAGCACTAAAACAACATTCTTTGTTGACTAAAGTCCCTTTCAATTTTAAAGTCTCTTGCAACTGACTCATTGAATGAGTCTCATTCACTCGTAAAGATTTGCCGCCATCTAATGGCTTATTAATGTAACTTTCACTCAATCCATGTTACACACTAATGGAAAATACAACATATTATTTATATAAAACATAATATTTATTGAAATACAATATTTAAATTAACAACAATAGCGATTATAAATGACAACAAGAAATAAACACAGGTGTACAATTCAGTCAAACATACAAAAGCAGTGCTCTACAGGATGTAAGTTAAATATAGCCTTAATATTAAATTAATAAATTTAACATCGCCAAATTCGATTTGCTCAGGAACAAGTAACAGATTAATAAGACCAAAGATTTACCGTTTAATGTACCCGAAATTAATTATATCTCATGTTTAACCACTATAAGAGCCAGCGGCAAATCCCCAAAGCACTGGCCAAGATGAAGCTGTTCTCGGCGGGTACACGAGCACTGAACGGCCGCTGACGGCCTGGAGCTTGCATCTCTCTCCGAAAATGTCTAAACAAATTGTAAAATGGCCGCTATGATTACATTTAAGGTCTAAACAACTACATTCTCACCTAAAAAAACTCTTAAAACTACAGTTCGTGCTACAACAAGTGTAGTATTTGTAAAAAATACAGTGAATTTGCTTGGCCGCCATGACAGTCGCTTCAAGCAGAGTGATACAAACGGTATATATATATATATATATATATATATATATATATACATACACACAAGCAAAATCAATAGTATGCAAATTAATATTAACGAAAAGCCAATGTTAGAATGCACTCTTAAAAATAAAGGTTCTTCATTGGCTTTGATAGTTTAATGAAGAACCTTTAACATCCATGGAACCCTTTCCATTAAAAGGTTCTTTAAAGTGGAAAAAGGTTCCTTTAGATTATTAAGATTTTATATATATTTTATATTAGTTCTTCCTTTATGAACTATTCACTGAAAGGTTATTTGGGGAAGCCTTCTTCTATGGCATCACTGTGAAAACTTCCTTTTTGAACCTATATTTTAAGAGTGTACTTGTGGCTTGACTGGACAGAGTAACTACTTAGAACACCTAGCAACCACATAGCAACCACCCAGCATCATTAATACTACTGTCACTGTTCTCACACATTCTATTCCTCAATACAATAACTGAAGTCTTGAGTCATGTTTTAGGGGGATAAAGGTAATTGTGGACGACCAGGGCAAAACGGACATAAGGTAAGTCTTCTCTACTGTTCAATTTACTATTGTTCTGGAATTTTTCACATATGATTGATTAAATTTTATGTTTCATTTCACAGGGCACTGAAGGGCCTCCAGGGCTGAGGGGCCCCAGAGGAGAGCAGGCATAGTATACCTCTTTACATGACATATTATATGCCACAATTCATGTTTCAGCTGAATTCATGATGCATAACATTAACTGTATTTGTATTCTTTATTACTTGATAATGATAATTATTTAATAACTGATTATTTATTTTGATTCTGTGAATCAAATTACATTTATTAATCTTATTATATTTTCACACACACACAAAAAGCTCAAGAAAACAAGAAAAGAAAACACCTTTGCGAAAATGTTTGGAAAAAATACATTCTTAAAAATTCCTCCAATTATTTTATTAATTAATACATGTATACATGGAACTATTATGTATAAATACACATCATCAATAGTTGGCCACTTTTACTCATCTTAGCCTGCAGAATGTTATTTTTGAAACAAATGATAATTATGTATTTTATCCATACATACAACTATATTACTATGAACACATAAAAAAAAATAACATTTATATAGCAGTACTATAATGCTATTTTTGAAAAATATAAAATAAATAAAAATATAAAATGAGATAGACAGATAAATAATAATATTAATAAACTTAATTTTCTCAATGCACTTTACACAATAAAAAAAAAGAAAAAAAGACATAAAAATACAAAGAGTACAAAAAAAGAACAAACTGGAATACAAAATCGAATAGATAGATAGATAGATAGATAGATAGATACGTCCTCACGCTGTAGAAGAGTGCAGAAGATAAAGAGAAGGACGAAGACGTTGTGAAGGGCTAGTGAAAGGGGAAGGCAGACCAACAGAGGACGACGACCAGTGAGGGGTAGAAGGAGGTAGCATCCATGGTGGAGAAGGTAGGAGGGGCCAGGTGGATGTGACCCAGAGCTCTGCTATGCCGATAGCCCAAGGTGGAGTTGACGGCAGTAGGAGCCATGATGTTGATGAACACTGGGGGACGACCGATGGCGACGGAGCCTTGGGAGATGGAGCCCACCACGCAGATGAAAGTCTGAGGCAGTGATGGTACGCCGATAACCTGGGCGGCCACGACGGAGCCGCAGCGATGACCCCCTGAGGCGGAAGTGGAGATCCGGAGAGCAGAGGGCGAGCTGGTGTGACCGAGGACAGAGGTGGAGCCTAAGGAAGCTTGCCAAAGCCGAAGGGGTGGAGGGCCAGAGAGCAACAGACAGTCCGCAAGTCTGCAGCTGAGGCTTAGCGAAGTCCAACCCAGGTGGAGCCAACGGTTCAAGGAAGGACAGCAAAGTCAGGGTCGACGCTGAAGTCGAGGGAGGAAGGAGCGTCAGCGCAGGAGCCAGGTCAACAGGTCAAGGTGGGACAGAGCGAAGCGAGGCTGGAGGCGGAGCCACGGGCTCATATCGCCCAGGAGGAGTAGGCTCCCAGCAGGTCCATGGGTGACCTCGCCACTAAGAGGAGGATGTGGTGAAACGGCGGGACTGATGGGAGATGATGATGACTGGGTGGCAGGCTTGGCGGAGGTCTGAAAAAGGAGAGTGGCACAAAATCCGACAAAAAATAGAGCCTTCCTGATAGCAGTGAATAGAGGTGGTGGGAGAGGGAGGCTGGGTGGGGATAACAGGTCTGGCGAAGAAGATTCAGATTCAGATGAGTTTCAGGGATACAGGGAATTGGACTCACCACACTCAACTAAACTGTTCAACAGGTCCAGCCAGCGCTCGCTCTCAGTGGCAGGAGGATGGACGGTGTCGCCTGCTCACACCCCTGGTCAGACTCTCCGTGGGGCTTCGGCTCCGGGGCGATGTTGTGCTTCGCCTTCACATCCTCATGCATAGGCTCACTCATCACGGCAGGCGGAAGCTTCCAGTCTGTGGGGGGCTCAGGCATTATCAATCGGGGTGGTGGCAGGCTGGGCTCTAGGTCTGGCCGGGTTCTGGATCGGGGCCGTACGCTCTCCAGACACCTCATGACAGCCTCCCTCCAACTCAGTCCGGTGGTGTCTGGAAGGTGGATGTGATTGTGGAAGTTTGCCCCGATCCAGAACAGGGTCTTAAGGGTTTCGTCATCCAGAAGGCAGTTGCTGGCCAAAAAATAAAAATTCTTTATAAAAGAAAAATAATCAGGGCTCTCCTAAGCCAGAATGATAAACTTAGCCCTATCAACCATCCGATCATCTCACACTTGTGACTGTCGTAACAGTGATCGGACAGGGAACCAACTTGTAAAGCAAACACAAATGAGGATAATTAATAGAACACAGCTGAAACATAGGAACTAATAATGACGGTAACCAAGGAGACAGACTAGTGGCGGGAAACTAAACAAAGGAACATGTGACAAATGAAAACAAACTGAAAGTCCATGAAAACTAAAAATAAATTGAACTGAACGTGATAGATAGATAAATAGATAGATAGATAGATAGATAGATAGATATGGCTGATTAATTGTTAAAAAAATTTAAATATTAAAAAATGAATTCATGAGAATGCAAGACTAATTTTATTATATTTCTTCATTATTTTACCAGGGTCTGAAAGGGCCTCCGGGGGACCAGGGGCATGAGGGTCAAGCAGGACCAAAAGTATGATCATATCTTCCATTTCTTTGGCAGTGAAACGTCTGTAACTCTTCTTTCCATGTTTAAATGCAGATTTTACCTCTCACGTTTGGTCAGGAAGTTTTAATAAAGAGTGCCTTCAAAATCTGTCAAATATATAATAGCACGTTCAAATGCAAAAAAACCCTGAACTGCCAGACACAAGGGGTGCCTTTATGCTCTGTAAATGTCATTTGGAACATACATGAGAAAATGCGTTGGGGGATCAAAATGTGTATTAAACCCTTTCACCATACCTCACGCTAATAGTAGGATGTTGTTAATACTACAACAAAAGTTGCAATGTGACATGTATCAAAGATGACTGAGGTTTACGGCATTTAGAAGCAAATATATCAGCTTTAAATTTATGTGAACTTTAAATTTATGTGGAGATGATGTCCAAATGAATCGCTGACCTCCGGGTTGTTCCTAGGGTGATCGAGGGCCAGTTGGTGCATCTGGCCCTCCGGGAGATATTGGAATTGGATTCCCTGGTCCAAAGGTAAACTTTTCAGCTGGTTGTTCTCAACGGGACTTCTCTCAGTTCATATTTAAAAAAAAAAAAATGTTTAAAGCAGTGAAAACATATACTACCGTTCAAAAGTGCAGGGTCAGTAAAATGTTTTTTAAAGATTTTTTTCTTTTATTCAGCAAGGACACATTAAAATGATCAAAAGAAACAGTAAAGACATTTATAATGTTACAAAGGATTTCTATTTCAAGTAAATGCTGTTCTTCTGAACTTTCTTTTCTTTAAAGAATCCTGAAAATAAATGCATCACAGTTTCCACAAAAAAAAATTTTAAGCAGCACAACTGTTTTCAACATTGATAATAATCAGAAATGTTTCTTGAGCATCAAATCAGCATGTTAGAATGATTTCTGAAGGATCATGTGACACTGAAGACTGGAGTAATGATGCTGAAAATTCAGCTTTGAATAAATTACATTTTAAGATATATTCAAATTAAAAACAGTTATTTTAAATTGTAATAATATTTCACAATATTATTGTTTTTACTGTATTTTTGATCAAATAAATGCCGCCTTGATGAGCAGAAGAGATCGTTAAAAATGTTTTTTAAAAATCTTACTGACCCCAAACTTTTGAACGGTAGTGTAAACATTTACTGACATTACTGTTAGTTCTACACAGTAATGCTGAAAAGCATTTTATTGCTCAGATGTTGCTCTTTCATAGCTCACTTATATTTCATTCAAGTATCAACACTTAATTTTAGACTTTAAGTTTTGGATGGTTCTTCTAAAATTAGAGGAGAAATAAAAATGGAAACAAATGAGGTGATTTTTATAATAAAGTAAGATTTAGACTTTAAAGAGAAATGTTTGAGTTTAATTTAAGATCTCTTACATTTGACTGAAGACTTCAGTGTCTTGGCACAGATTTGAGGAGACCTTGTAAGATTACTGGTGTCAATGTTTTCAAAGGAAAATTAAAGTAATTTGCTTTCGATTTAATCTCATTGCTGCTGAAACAGAAATGACTGAGATTTATAAAAGTGATTTCATTTGTGGTTTTTCTTTTCTATTGCTCTTGGATGCTGTGATCTGTAGGCTTTAATCAATAGCCAAAATAAGTTACAATGAGGTACTTTCTTGTTCCAGAGGTTTTAGTATGTTGATGTTCTTGTCCATCACAATGTAAACGCCTACATGCGGTGTATTTTATTTCATTTTAAAGTTATTTGAGATGTGATTGTTTTAGGGTGACAAAGGAAACCCAGGAAGACCAGGTCTTCGAGGTGAGGTTGGCATAGGTCAGCCAGGTCTACCTGTAAGTATAAACAGCCTGAATCAGAATGAATGAATGAGCTTTATTCGCCAAGTGTGCGCAAACACACAATGAATTTGTTGTGGTTTTTTAGGAGCTCTGGGTACATACATACATATTGTAGCTCTTTTCACAACACAGGCACAGGTCGGTTCCTTGAAACAGGCATTTAATTCCTAGGCTCGTCTTGTTTACGCTGTAAGAACTGTATTCATAAATGAGCATAGTACAAACACATCAACAGATTATACAATACATAGTCTTAGAGGAAAAGAGATACGAAATGATGCTTTCAATACATTAAACAAGCTAAACAAATATCTCATTGGCTGCTTGTTATGAAAAAAGATCCTTGATCCTAGTTTTTCTTTCTTTTCTTTTTTTTTCTTTTTTTGAATTTCACTTATTAATTAACAAAAATAAACAAAATCAAATATAAATATATATGCACACACATATACATATATACATTTACTTACATATATACACACATATACATACATGCATACATACAAAAGAAGGAAAAATAAATAAATAAATAAAATATTCCACCAGCCCTGAGCCTAATATCCCATGTAAAGACAGTAAAATGCTATCAAATTTACACTAAACCGAAACAGTAAAAGATTATCTTCTAAAGCCCAGGGTAGAAGTCTCAGCCCATCATGCCTCTCTTAATGCAATTACTTGTTCATCAACCCAAAATACAATTGAACTTTAGAGTACACAAATAAAAATCTAAAAATTAGTGGTTATTCAAATATAAACCTTCCCTTAAATATTATCTCTTTTAAGTTGGTTGGCAAATGCTCTATAACTGGCCTCCACAACTGCTCAAACACAGCAGCATCTCTCCTAACCACTGCAGTTAGTCTTTCCATAGGCAAAATTCTGAAGATCTCTCGATACCAGAGTGAAAGTGATGGGGGTCGAGAATGAATCCACTCAATTAAAATGCATTTTCTAGCAAAACTTCTAGCTAAACACATTGAAAACAGTAGTTCGTCATTTCCGCTAAAGTGACGCATTCTCACGCCTTATGTTTTAAAGAGCCACAAATGAATTTACATCACATTACATCACATTTACATTTTTAAATTGTACCTCAAATAGATGAATACATGATTATAAATTAATTATAAACCAAATGCACAGAACATCTACATCAGCACTTACACATATATACATAAATATTAGGGATGGTAAGATTCACAGATTCGCATCGGTGCATCGGCAGAAAAGTTAACGATGCGATGCAATTTAAAAAGTGTGCATCGGATACAAGTTGGCATTTAAGCACATCTTCTTGTCATGTCTTGTTTTGGTATCATGTTCATGTTCCATGGTTTATTTTCAAGTTTATTTTTCCATTGCTATGTTTGCTATTGTTTGCCATGTGCTCCCTGTTATCATGTGTTCCTTTGTCCCCATGTGATCTTGTCATGTGATTCCCGTGTTCTCATGTGTTATGTCTTCATTGGTTCATTGGTTGAGTGTGCACAAGTGTCTCTTGTCTAGTGATTAGTCCTTGTGCATTTTAGCCCTCATGTTTGCCTTGTTCTTTGTCAAGTATTGTCCGTGTAACCACTGTTGGTGAGTTCTGTGTTTTAGTTTTGTACCAAGTCAAGTCAAGCCAAGTGAAGTCTTTTTTTGTTTTGTATTTTGTTTATGTTTGTTGTAAATAAAACTGCACTTCTTTAAGCTTGCCTCCAGTGGACTAACTAACTTACAGAATACTTGACCAAAACAATGAACCCAGCAGTTTGCCTCTTGCAGCTTCGACAAAGTAATCATACCATTGAAGAGTATGTTGAGGACTTTTGTGGACTTTGTTTCCAGGCAGGCTTTAATGATGCTGCCCCTAAAAGGCATTTTTCTCAATAAACTTAATGAGTTTTTGAGTTATCTAATGCCTGACAGTAACAGCTCAGAAACCCTTGAGGAATATATTGACTTGGACCTTATGTTGAGCGGCTCATCATCAAGGAGGCCGACTGTCATGTCGGGATTTATTCACGCCACGCCTGAGCCTCTTCATGTTATGCCTGCCAAGCCAGAGTTTCTTCACGTCATGCCTACTAAGCCAGAGCCCGTTCACGTCATGCCAGCCAGGTCAGTGCCTGTTCACATCATGTCTAGCAAGCCAGAGTTTCTTTACGTCATGGCCACCAAGCCAGAGTCTCTTCACATCATGCCTGCCCATCCAGAGACTGTTCACGTCATGCCTGCCCAGCCAGAGACTGTTCACGTCATGCCTGCCCAGCCAGAGACTGTTCACGTCATGCCTGCCCAGCCAGAGACTCTTCATGTCATGCCTGCCCAGCCAGAGTCTCTTCACGTTACACTTGCCAAGTCTGAATCTCTTCACTTCACGCCTGCCAAGCCTGAGCTTCTTCACGTCTCAGCCACCACACCAGAGCCTCTTGCCAAGACGGCCACCATGCCAGAGTCTCCAGATTGTGCAGCACTGACCATTATGGCCACGGCTGTCATGTGTGTTTGGGCCACGCATGCATCCTCTCCAGCCCCTGACCAGAGTCCAGTGATGGCTCCAGTCCCTGACCAGCGACCAGAGATGGCTCCAGCCCCTGACCAGCATCCAGAGATGGCTTCAGCCCCTGACCAGCATCCAGAGATGGCTCCAGCCCCTGACCAGCATCCAGAGATTGCTCCAGCCCCTGACCAGCATCCAGAGATGGCTCCAGCTGCCAGGTCCACTTATGTTCCATAGACCTGGTCCGCATCTGCTCCATGACTCAGGCCTGCCATTGACATGCCGTGGTCCAGGTCCTGTCCCCCTGCACGGGCCTGGCCCTACATCCCTCCCCCAAGACCGCCTCCGCTCCACCACACTCTGGGACTATGTCATATTTTGGTTTATGTTGAGCGTCTGGAGCCGCCCTTAGAGGGGGGGATTCTGTCATGTCTTGTTTTGGTGTCATGTTCATGTTCCATGGTTTATTTTCAAGTTTATGTTTCCATTGCTATTGTTTGCCATGTGCTCCCTGTTATCATGTGTTCCTTTGTCCCCACGTGATCATGTCATGTGATTCCCTTGTTTTCATGTGTTATGTTTTCATTGGTTCATTGGTTGAGTGTGCACAAGTGTCTCGTCTAGTGATTAGTCCTTGTGCGTTTAAGCCCTCATGTTTGCCTTGTTCTTTGTCAAGTATTGTCCGTGTAACCAGTGTTGGTGAGTTCCATGTTTTAGTTTTGTACCAAGTCCAGTCAAGCCAAGTCTTTCTTTGTTTTGTAATTTGTTTATGTTTGTTGTAAATAAAACTGCACTTGGGTTCTTCAAGCTTGCCTCCAGTAGACTAACTTGCACTTTTTTAACTTCTTTGAATGGCTCCATTCAACCAGGTTTCTGTGAATGTCCAGTAAAAAGTCTGAATGTTCAAAAGTCGGCAAAAAGTGGTTTGGTGTGCTGTTTCTGACGTCTAGGAGTTTGTTCCTAAAAAGCTAATCGGAAAAAAAGTTACTTAAAACAGGACAAACAAACAAAAATAGAAAAAGTACTGCAGAGCTCAAAACCGAGGCAGCCATTTTTTACTGTTGCTGTTTTAGCGTCTTGTATGACTTTAAAACATGCATCTAAAGATAATGAGATAATGATACATGCATCAATGAAGGGTCCTCCAGGTTTACCAGGATCACAGGGGAACCCAGGAGCTCCAGGCGAGGGACTTCCTGGTCAAAAGGTGAGCAGATACAGCTGCTGTTCCTTTTTTTTTTTTTTAGGTCTTTCCCTTTTCAATGGGCTCTTTGTCCTTTTCTGATAGAAAACTTATGAAATTTACTCTCATTGTTCCAAACCCATCATTTTTTCTTCTGTGAAAAACAAATGGAGATGTTTAGCAGAATGTCCTGTCCTGCTCTTTTTGATACAGTGAAAGTGAATAAAGATAGTTATGTCAATAAAATATACACTCTTAAAAAAAGTAAAGGTTCCAAATAAAGGTTCATTTTCACATGAAACCATAGAAGAACCATTTTGGGTTCCTCATAGAACCTTTCAGAGAACAGTTATTAAAAGAACCATTTTCCTTAGCGTGGAAGGGTGCAGGGGGAAAGATTCCATGGATGTTAAAGGTTCTTCATGGAAACTTAGACTCCAATAAAGAACCTTTATTTTTAAGAGTGCACATTGAAAATCATCTAAAATCAATGCACAAATTTCTGTTATTCTTTCCCTTTAATGGTTGTGTGGACATTGAAATATCACTTTTTAAGTGAAATATCACTTTTTAATCTGTTTTGTGTTTGTGTCTTAGGGTGACCGTGGCTATGTCGGCCCTACTGGTGGACGTGGACCCCCAGGTTATGGAGTCAAAGGTGAAAAGGTATGTTGCAGTTGTGTGAGATTTTAGTTGGCCATATGAATGGCCGTTTTGCATTAAATTTAACCCCTGTATCAATCCTTTTAGGGCAACGTGGGACCTCCTGGAATGCCTGGCAGGGGAATTCAAGGAGAGAAAGTATTTTATGTTATTTTTCTGGTTTAGCATTTTTATACAAATATTTCTGTACTAGTGTTGCTAGTTAAGGCAAGCTTCATGTTCTCAATACATGCTCATAGTGTTAGTGATTTAAACAAATCCCTAACCCTAAGTAATAAACACTGTTTGTGCTATATTCATATACAATATGATTCCTCAAATCATGCAGCTTGTTGAGGAGTGTGCTATTACTTTTTGAAACAATTGGAAACATTCAATTGTTGCCTTCATCTTAATATCTAAAGGGGAATCAGGGACCAGCTGGTCCTCCTGGTCAGAGAGGGAATCCTGGGATAGGACTCATGGGTCCAAAGGTAAGACTGCACTTCTGTATAATATTTTTTTTTTTAAGAAATTGATAGTTTTATTCAACAAGGATGCATTAAATTGATCAAAAGTGAGAGTAAAGACATTTACATTGTTACAAAAATTTTATTTCAAATAAATGCTGTTCTTTTGAGTCTTAAAAGAATCCTAAAAAAAAAAAATGTAAAAGATTTTTACAAAAATATGAAGCAACATCATGTTTTCAACATTGATTATAATTTTGACTCTAAAGACTGGAGTAATGATGCTGGCAACGCTATAACACCTCCGCTTTGGCGTGTCTGTAGCGAGTGTGTTTAATCTATGTTTTTTTCAAAGCACGCACATCAGAGATGCACACGATTACATTTGGAAATAGGCAAGCTTTGTTTCCAAATGTCCCAAGTAAGGATATCCTGTCAATTTTGTAAACTTTTATAAACCCAGCCAGTATAATCACAATGAAAGCATCCAAACGGCAATATTTACCATATATATAACAACTGCAAAACCTCCACTGTGTAAACACTATGATTTACGCACTAAATCAGCATAAACTCCAACACGTCTGCATATTTTTAAATGCTCAAAACAGACGTCACCACCTGAACCTCACAGAGATTGGCTGCCGCCTGCGTTTTCCACTTGCCATTTGCATGAAGTCGAGAACTGCCCAACCTTTTTGACGCTCTCAGCCGCTCTCAAAGCTTTCTCCGGTCCGCTGTCAATCTCACAATGCACAGCGCGAGCGTGAAGCTCAACTTCCATAGGAATGAATTGAAAACACTCGCTCTGCTCCGCCCACTCCGCGCCAGTGGACATCTACCGTTAGAGTGTGTGTACGCTTAAATCCACGCCAGCGCTCATATATATAAAAATGGTCTTTGACGTGGAAAAGTGCTGGGTCTGAGCAGACGTACACACTTTCCTGGTCAAATTACTGCAGGTTTTTGGAAATCTAAGCTATTCTTGCAGCTCGCCAAGGATTTGGACGATGACTGGTGATCTTTTATAAGTAAATGACATTAATTAGGTGTCGTTTACAACGCGGAGAACTGAAACCATTCAGCTGCGTGCAAGTTCAAGATCGTTTGTGATTTACAGATTTCACATCTGAAAGAGAGTCGTAATCTCGTTTTCTGTGTGTACGTTCATTCTATGAATCACACGTACGCACATCTGAGAAATGATTGTAAGATCAAATTTAGGATGGTTTCTGTGCAACATTTTATAAATGAGGCCCACTGTGTTTTCTTTTTGTTTGCTTTCAGGGAGAACAGGGTCTCCCTGGAGATCCAGGGGCCACTGGAGAAAGAGGAATTGGAGAACCAGGACCCAAAGTAGGTTGTTGTTTCAATTAAACTTTTATGATAGGACCTGAAAGAACAGAATAAAGTATCAAATAATGAAATCATTAAATCATAATTTAAATCATCAAAGGGTGAACCTGGATTCCAAGGTTTACCAGGTGAACAAGGTGAACCAGGAGAAGATGGAGCCATGGGACCAAAGGTGCTCTTAACAGCATGTTAGTGATGTATAACTTTGCATCCAAAACATTCATTTGACATATCTTATAATATACTGCATGATATCTTGTTTATTTTAGGGTGATATTGGCCTACCAGGGCCAAAAGGACAAGACGGACCTCCTGGAAGAGGCCTACCAGGAGAGAAGGTGTCACACCTACTAAAATTATTATATTAAAAATGATATAGAACAGTATGTATTAACCCTCTGGTGTTGTTCAGTCATTTTAGACCAAAAAATAAAGTGTTTTGAAATTTTAAAAATCGACTTTTGCGGCAATGGCTATGTGACCACAAAATAAATAAATAAATTAGTGGACTTGATTCGAAAAAGCTAAATGATCTTAAAAAAAAAATAGTCACACTCGTTTTGTTCGCTGTCAAAAATGACCGCCATAGGAAATGAATGGAAAATAGGCAAAAATACAAAAATACAGAGAATTTGTGCCCTGTCCAAATACCCACACTTGCGGTCTTTGCACTTGACCACTTGTCTACTTACATGACGTATTTCCTGTATTTGGCTCAAGTGTTCAAGTGGGAATGAAGACTGCAAGTGTGTGTAGAACTTTTGATTACCCGATGGGACACACTTGCAAAAAATGCAAGCGTTTACAGAGTTTTATTTATTTATTTTTTTAATTATTATTTTCAATACTTTGCATTTTAAAATACACTTCTAAATGTCTGTTCAGTGGTCGCTATGTAACTAACAGTTTTTGTTTTCGTTCCTTGAACCAGTTCAGAGCCCTGATTTCAGGTGTTCGGTCACTTGACCATGAACAACACAAGTGTGACTCCCAAATGAACAGTACCAGAGGGTTAAATGGGATGTACCTTCCTTCAATAGGGGGATATGGGGGAGAGGGGCTCCAGAGGCCGACCAGGAGCAATGGGACCAGTTGGGCCAATAGGGCCAAAGGTGAAAACAACTCATTCATTCATATTAACAAACACAAAATACTATTTCAAGAAAAGCCCCAATGTCTCTGTCACTGCTGCTAACAGTTTCTTTCATTTAAAATAGGGAAAACCAGGGAATGATGGACTACCAGGTCTTCCTGGGCCTCCAGGAAGAGGCATACCAGGAGCTAAAGTACGTTAAAGAAATGTTCCTGGTTCAACACAAGCTTTATCAGTAAAATAAAATTACATAAAAAGCAAAAATTATGGTCATAGTAAGACACTTCCAATGGATGGTGAATGTGATTTCACCAAGTAGAACATGTTCCTGGATCAACATCTTTGATAGGTTTACAGTTTATGTCAAGTTTAGGCTTACAGCCAGGGTTAGAGGCTTCTATATCATTCTTATTCACCAATCATTTCCCTCTGATTTTAGGAATAATTTATGGGTAGGGTTAGGTTTAGGGGTAGTACTGTTTTTGGACATGAATGTTGCTCCAGGATCAACAAAAGATGTTGAATCAGGAACATGGCAAAAACACTGTGACCTACAAAAGACGGACACATGGTCAGGCAGTAAACATTAAAACACCTAGATAATTGTTCAACCCCAGAAAGATCGACTTAATAATAAACAATTGCAATTACTGAATAATTCATGAAAATAAACAAAGTTTCTTTTCACATTTCTGCTTTTAAACCTACTGGAACCATTCAAAGTTCTTGCTTAAAAAAAAGAGAATAAAGATTAATTGATACATTTTTAATGTAGCTTAATTTTTTTGGAGCCACTGTATGTGTATGTGTACCCACATCAGGAGATCTCATACCATGTTCATCTTGCTGTAGGGAGATCCAGGGTCAATTGGTCCACCAGGACCTGCTGGAGAACCAGGGATAGGCATTGCAGGGCCGAAGGTAAGAGTGACGTCCCAGCAGAAAGCTACACTGTGCTTTTGTGATTGAGATAATCCATTTTGTCTTTCTTTAGGGTGAAATGGGGTTACAAGGACCCATTGGACCACCAGGGCTGAAGGGAGAAGGCTATCCCGGCCTACCTGTAAATATTAACATTACAAAGAACATTGTTCATGCTAATAATAGTTACATTTGTATAGTCTGTATTTAATCTAATATGCCAAATGGAATTATAACAGACTAGATATGTGTTGCTCATGTGATCTATAGGGGCCACCAGGTCTTCCAGGAGAGACTGGGCCAGAGGGTACTGGTTTACCTGGACCAAAGGTAATTTGACTGCATCCCTCCCATTTTCTTCAGAAAATGTAAAAATTTGAATCATTTAAAAAATATTATTCTCTTAGAGCGTTTGATTCATTGATATTTTCTGTCTCAGGGGGATCGAGGCCCTCCAGGTCCCCTAGGGCCTGCTGGAGCACCAGGTCTTGGGCAGATGGGCCCAAAGGTGGGAAATATATTTCAAACTACATATATTGCATGTAGAATACATATTAGTCTCACATAGCCAGACCTTCAGACTGACGGTAGAAGATCTAGATTCTATAGCAGTCCCAAGAGGACGTCTGACTGACATGTAAAGCAAAGCAACCAGTCACACTTTGCTTTGTTCAGCATAATGTTTAGGTGCATGAAAATGTAAATTTATATAAACCAGCATCCATTTCTTTCAAGAATATCATGCAAGTTTACTGCAATAATGGCACAACAATGGTGCTGTGAACTTCACACACTCTTGAAAATCTAACGTTTAGCTGAACCTGATAAGTGCTCATTGCTCATTTAAAAACATACTTTTTCGAACTACTCCTAGACTGTTGGTCCAATTTTCACCAAAATCGAATCGTATCATCTTCAGACCATGGCGGTAAAAACTTATGGATTTCTGTTGATAGACGTCACCGTATTCATATACCACATCAACAATGTAGAGGCTTGATGCCAAAATGACTCGAGGCTGTATCTCTGCAATGCTTTGACATATTGACACCAAACTTTGCGAGTGTCATTGTCACCTCACTCTGACCATACCTCATTAATTTGATCACAGTGCCACCTATTGGTCGAAAGTGAAAAACCAGTAAATCTTTATTATTGACTGTATTTGTGATTTTTCAGCTCTTTTGCCTAAAATGATCTTAATAGGTCTTTAATTGCTCACTGTTGCAGCTGGTCTGATGCTCACAGCCATGTTGGCTGGCTTGTTGTGCCTTGCCCCGTTATTGCTGCTTACAGCTATATTTACATTTGTTTTTGTAGATATGTTCAAATGAATTTCA
Source organism: Ctenopharyngodon idella (assembly GCF_019924925.1). Lineage (NCBI taxonomy): Eukaryota > Metazoa > Chordata > Actinopteri > Cypriniformes > Xenocyprididae > Ctenopharyngodon > Ctenopharyngodon idella. The sequence goes on from NC_067235.1 coordinate 30,780,799, forward strand.
AACTTTTCAACCCCCGTGAAAAAAAAAAAAAAGAAATTGCTTAAATAACTGCATTAAAAATGAAGGAATGTTTAAGGAATATGAATATACACTGCTCAAAAAAAATTAAAGGAACAGTTTTTAAATCAGAGAATAGCATCAAGTCAGTTAAACTCTATGGATATTGATTTGGTCAGGTAAGTAGCAGAGGCGCTTGTTAATCAGTTTCAGCTGCTTTTAATTAACAACAGGTTCACTAGTTCACAATGAGACGACCCCCAAAACAAGAATGGTGTATAGATATTATTATTATTATTATTATTATTATTATTATTATTTTACCTTTCAAAAGTAACATTTTAAACAATATCTCAATGAACACAAAAACAATTTCCAAAGTGTTGACAAGACTAAGTTTAATATAACATCTGTTTAACTTATAACATGAAAGTAAGGTTAATAATATAACTTAGATTACACATTTTTCAGTTTTAAATTAGGGTGATGCAAAAATGAGTACACCCCACAACAAAAACTACTACATCTAGTACTTTGTATGACCTCCATGATTTTTAATGACAGCACCAAGTCTTCTAGGCATGGAATGAACAAGTTGGCAACATTTTGCAACATCTATCTTTTTCCATTCTTCAAGAATTACCTCTTTTAGAGACTGGATGCTGGATGGAGAGTGATGCTCAACTTGTCTCTTCAGAATTCCCCATAGGTGTGCGATTGGGTTCCGATCAGGAGCCAATGAATCACTTTCACCCTGTTCTTCTTCAGAAATCCAACAGTGGCCTTAGATGTGTGTTTAGGATCATTGTCATGTTGGAAAAGTGCACGACGCCCAAGGGCACGGAGTGATGGTAGCATCTTCTCTTTCAGTATAGAGCAGTACATCTGTGAATTCATGATGCCATCAATGAAATGCAGCCCCACATAAGGACACTGCCACCACCATGTTTCACTGTAGGCACCATGCATTTTTCTTTGTATTCCTCACCTTTGCGACACCATACAGTTTTGAAGCCATCAGTTCCAAAAACATTTATCTTGGTCTCATCACTCCAGAGTATAGAGTCCCAGTAGTCTTCATCTTTGTCAGCATGGGCCCTGGCAAACCATAGGCGGGCTTTTTTGTGCCTGGGCTTTAGGAAAGGCTTCTTTAGTGGACGGCACCCATGCATGCCATTCCTCTGCAGTGTACGCCGTATTGTGTCACGGGAAATAGTCACCCCAGTTTGGCTTTCTACTTCTTTAGATAACTGCAGTGAACTTGCATGCCAATTTTCTTCCACCCTTCTCATCAGAAGACGCTCCTGTCAAGGTATTAGCTTCCGTGGACGACCTAGACGTCTCTGTGAGATGGTTGCAGTTCCATCTTTTTTAAATTTTTGTACCACTTTTGCTACAGTATTCTGACTAAGTAAAGCTTTGCTGATCTTCTTGTAGCCTTCACCTTTCTGGTGTAAAGAAATTTTCTTTCTCAGGTCTTATGACATTTCTCTTCCATGTGGTGCCATTGCTGACAGCATGAAATGGGAAAGGGTTTTAACACCCTTTTATAGTCAGCTGTCTGCTGGACACCTGTATAATGAATAATTAGACTCACCTGGGGTTGAATTCTTGTTAAATTAGACATTTGTAGTCTAAAATTTAGCTTTTCTCCAGAGACTTTCAGTGGGGTGTACTCATTTTTGCATCACCCTAATTTGAGTAAAACTGAAAAATGTGCAATCTAAGTTAACCTTACTTTCATGTTATAAGTTAAACTGATGTTATATAAAACTTAGTCTTGGCAACATTTTGGAAATTGTTTTTGTGTTCATTGAGATATTGTTTAAAATGTTACTTTTCAAAGGGGGTGTACTCATTTACGCTGAGCACTGTATATATAATATATATATATATATATATATATATATATATAATATGCTTTTGGGAAACACAGCCCTGTTCAGGTTTGCTCAAAGTGTTTTGTGGTCTGTAGGGCTCCATTGGTCAGACTGGTCCAGCTGGTCCTCCAGGATTACCAGGAGAGGGCATACAAGGACCAAAGGTAACAGGAATCTGAGGCATATCAACAGGATACAGTACGAAATGTTTAAATCACATGCACTTTACTCTGTTTTGTACAGGGTGATCCTGGATATCAGGGTATACAGGGGCCAAAAGGGTTCCCTGGAGAGGGTCTGCCGGGACAGAAGGTGAGGAGACTCTTATAGCCACTGTCATGCATTCATATTTTGTACAGCTAGCATTAAAGGAATCCTTCACCCAAAAATAAAAAAGTCATAATTTACTCACCCTCATGCTGTTCCAAACTGCATGACTTTTCTTTTGTCAAACACAAAATGCTTTTTTCCACAGAACTAAAAAGATGGTGATTTAACTCCAAAAAATCACATCATGTTGAAAAAAACATGACCACAAATGTGATGTAATTGCTCTGTTTGTAGGGGGATCGTGGGTTACCAGGAGCACAAGGACGCAAAGGGGACAGAGGAAGCCCGGGAGAACCAGGATTTACAGGACCACCGGTGAGAAGAACTGAGAAGGGAAATTTTGATTAGTTGAAAAACTCCTCATGCTATACTTTTTAATTGTTGAGAATTATGATCACTGACAACACTATAATCAACATCTATATATATAACTACATTTAACACAACATTATGCCTTCTTTCAATCGCAGGGTAATTCAGGAACAAAAGGAGATCCTGGTCTCACGGTATGTGCACAGATGAAAGAATTAATTTTCTACCTTGTCAATAAAGGTCCAATTTATTCCAATGTAAAAAGGTTTTGCACCTAAAGAAATGACAGTTTTAAACTGCAATATATTACGCTGTTGTTGCATGACCTCACCATCATGTGACTGTTCGAAAATAAAAAACTATTTTGCATTTGTAGCCCAATTTTTGGTAAAAATGACTTGGTCAAGTACAGTGCGTTGCATTGAGGGATACAGTATATACATTCAATGAAATGTGACATTTTTAAGTAGAAAGACACTTATTATTATTTAAAGATAAAAGGAGATTTTAAAAAACAAAATATATCAAATGACAAAAGCAATTAACAAAATGACTAAATCTTAACTTGAAATTAAAGTGAAAACTGTACATATAAAAAAGCTAATTCAAAATATTAATATCATCATAGTATATAAATAATACTAAAATAATGCTGAGTAATAACCCTAAAATGGAAATTGAGCACCTCAGTAAAAAGATTTATGTATTTCGCAGAGAGAGGAAATAATCACTCTAATCAGATCTATTTGTGGTAAGTAATCAAATTGCAGATCTATTTCTAAATTTGAGTGCTTTGTGATGAATTACACCAAAACTGAAGTGGATGATTTATTCTGGATTCTCAGGTTGTGGCCTGGATATGCAGAGTAAAACCTCTTGAGCTGGTGTTTGTGATTGACAGCTCTGAGAGTATCGGCCCGGAAAACTTTGAAATCATTAAAGACTTTGTGAATACCTTGATCGACCGCGTGTCAGTCAGTCCGAATGTGACGCATGTAGGGGTCGTTCTCTACAGCAACATTAACCGGGTGATAGCAAGAATAAACGAGAGTTTAACTCGTGAAAAAGTGAAAGAAGCTGTGCGCAAGATGCCCTATATTGGAGAGGGCACTTACATAGGAAGTGCCATCAGAAAGGCCAATGAGATCTTCCACTTTGCTCGCCCTGGTGTGGAGAAAGTGGCGGTGGTTATTACGGATGGCCAGACGGATCATCGTGACACGGTGAAGCTGGAAGATGCGGTCAAAGAGGCTCATTCAGCCAATATCACCATGTTCGCTATAGGGGTGGTGAATCAAAGTGACCCGATCTATGATGATTTTAAGGAGGAGCTGAAGTCAATAGCGTCCCCGCCCACTGAGGAGCATGTGTTTTCCATAGAAGACTTCAGAACGCTTCCTGGTATGTCGGAATGCATTCATTTCACACAATTAAATGGAATGGAGTGTCTGTTTACACTAAGGGCCTGTTTCCACCTGGTATTAAGATGCGATTTGGTCGATCGGATCACAAGTGGACGACTCTAAATACAAGTGTAAACAGGGTGTAAAACGTTTTGAGCTTGTCCACTTTCGACCACTTCCAGAGGTAGTCAAAAATGCATTCCACCGGATTGGTTTCACAGTGTAGACACTCATGTGGTCGAATGTGATCGAACAGCTACTAAAGGAGCCTACTGACCTAATGCATAAACATTATGGAAAGTGCGCTAGAAAGATGGGATTTAAACTTTGTCGGTTAAAGACCCAAGTTCGGTTTGAAGATGAAAAGCGTACCAAGCACAATGTTCACTATTACTGATTTCTAACACACACTCACAGCATTCGGCGTGGTCTTGGAACTTTTAGATTAGAAACGAAAGATGCTGCTCTCCGTATGTTTTTCCGTCATCATGAGCGCGTTCATATGTAGATTGTGCAACGTTATTTTGTCCATTACATCGAAATATCTGAAAAAGCCCATACATTTACCCACCCATAGACCCTCCCCTTGAAGAAATCAGGACAGAAGTGGTTGAAAGTGGATAAAAGAGACAGATTAAAATACCAGTTGTAAATGGGTGTGTCTCCCTCGTCCACTTGTGATCCGATCGACCAAAACACATCTTAACATCAGGTGGAAACAGGGCCTAAGTGCCCGCCTTGTTGGCAAAGACTATTTACACTAACTCTGCCCACCAATGTCTGGTTGGGCCAGACAGACTTACAAAAGAAAGCGGTAACTTTTGACATGATTGACTCGAGTTGGAATCTGCCTTTTCTTCTCATTCTCATTCTTCTCCCTTTTCCCATCACATATCAGCTCAGAGTAGCCTTTATTTTTAAATAAAAATGTGGAAATAAAGTGGCTAAAGGGTATTTACTAGGAATAAAATGTTTATCAGGTAGGGTTAGGGGTAGGTGTATATGTGGTGAATGTGATTTCACCAAGTACAACATGTTCCTTGATCAACGTCTTCCAACAACAACATTCCAATCAACCAATCAGAAGTTTACAGTTTATGTCAAGTTTAGGTTTACAGCCAGGATTAGGTGCTTCTACATCAGTGTTATTCACCTGTCTTTTCCCTCTGATTTTAGGGATAACTTATGGGTAGGGTTAGGTTTAGGGCTAGGTATTGGACTAAATTTTCGGACAGAAATGTTGTTCCAAATATGTTGATCCAGGAACATGTCTTACTTGGCAAAATCACCATGACTGTGTATATGTATATAAATCTGTGTGGGAGAGTAAATGCTGGCAGAATTTTTATTTTGAACAATCCCATTAAAGGGCTTTATATTTGGACATTGAACTGGGACAGAAGAAAGTATTTTAGCATCAACAAAAATAATACACTTCACCTTTAAAAACCATCAAACATTCTATACAAATATAAAAAGAATGCCTTAAATTACACATTTATCTGATGTGTTTATCCAAATCAACTTCGAGTTCCCTGGGAATCAAACCCTAGACTTTGACCTCATCAGAGCTACAGGATCATCTACATTAATTAAATTCATGTTTTCTGTCTCTGTGGTCTAGAATTGGAAAGTAAATTGCTCCAAAAGGTCTGTGAGAACACTGATGGCGCTACCTCCAGCTTCAAGGTAAAGTGACACACACTTCAGTCAACAAGACCATTAGTTAAAAACTCATGATGCATCTAAAGCTGCCATATTTGATTTAAGAGCTGCTGTTTGAGGCCTTTTCATTGCTGAACTGCAGTGCAGAATTTCTAAATAAAACTAGAAATGTATTTTTAAAATTGACATAAAATTCCAGCAGTGTGACATTTATCATTTTTTATTATTATTTAAAAAAAAATCTAATTATCACACATGCAGTTATGACTTCATGTTAATTGAGAAACACACATACTTCAATTAATTAAAAAAATATGCAACTAAATGCTGGCATATTCGGTCTGAAATATACACTGTGTTTGATAAAAAATAAAATTAACAAAAATGTCACACTGCAGGACATTTATTATGTTATTTCTCTTATGTTATTTCTGCTCTTCTCTTGAAATTACATAATAAATGTCCTGCAATGTGACTTTATTACAATAAATGTATTTATTATGTATTTTTATTTTAATGTTATATTATTATTATAATTTTAAATAGCAGAATTTTTTAATGAAACAGTAAATAAATTGCATAAAATTCCATCAGTGTGACATCTATACATTATAAATGTATTTATTTATTATTATATTTTATTTATTTAATTTATCTAATTATTATTATTCATGCAATTTTTATGACTTCATATTAATGAAGAGATTACAACTTTTGGAATATTTGTATTTTAAAAAATAATTTGTTAAACTGCAGGACTGTTGTAGTAGACAAAAAAAAGAGATTGAAAATTCAAAAAAAATCTTGAGGCTACAATCAAAACTGTTTGATTTTTGATGATCACTATTATTATCTAAGTACTCTAGCTATGAAGAGATATTAATATTACACTAAATCAATCAGCCAGATGACCCTGGAGAGTTTGGCGTGTTCACCTACTACGATCCTAAACCAGACGACACTGGACATTATCAGCACCATTACACCATATTTGGGAAGAGATGACCTGAACCTTCTCCCAGATCAGGACACATACAGGACTCCCCCGAAACAAAGACCAACTGACTCGTCGCTGCTCGTACAGAATCATTTTACCACAGGTAAATGCCCATTCAGCCGCTCAAAAGTGATACAATATAAATAATTCTGTAAACAAAAGAACTACCTTAATCTTTCTATTTTCTCTCTCTCAGAGGAGGGGTGCCTAGAGTCTCTGGATCCCGGTCCATGTCGAGAGTATGTTGTTAAATGGTATTTTGATCCTAAGACCAATTCATGTGCTCAGTTCTGGTTTGGAGGTTGCAATGGCAACAAAAACCGATTTGATAGTGAACAGACCTGCAGAAAATCCTGTGTGTCTTATCATTAGAGCACTGAAACTGAATAAATGCATGTATTTGCATACAGGTGCTGGTCATATAATTAGAATCATCGAAAAGTTGATTTATTTCACTAATTCCATTCAAAAAGTGAAACTTGTATATTATATTCATTCATTACACACAGACTGATATATTTCAAATGTTTATTTCTTTTAATTTTGATGACTATAACTGACAACTAAGGAAAATCCCAAATTCAGTATCTCAGAAAATTAGAATATTGTGAAAAGGTTCAATATTGAAGACACCTGGTGCCACACTCTAATCAGCTAATTAACTCAAAACACCTGCAAAGGCCTTTAAATGGTCTCTCAGTCTAGTTCTGTAGGCTACACAATCATGGGGAAGACTGCCGACTTGACAGTTGTCCAAAAGACGACCATTGACACTTTGCACAAGGAGGGCAAGACACAAAAGGTCATTGCAAAAGAGGCTGGCTGTTCACAGAGCTCTGTGTCCAAGCACATTAATAGAGAGGCGAAGGGAAGGAAAAGATGTGGTAGAAAAAAAGTGTACAAGCAATAGGGATAACCGCACCCTGGAGAGGATTGTGAAACAAAACCCATTCAAAAATGTGGGGGAGATTCACAAAGAGTGGACTGCAGCTGGAGTCAGTGCTTCAAGAACCACTACGCACAGACGTACGCAAGACATGGGTTTCAGCTGTCACATTCCTTGTGTCAAGCCACTCTTGAACAACAGACAACGTCAGAAGCGTCTCGCCTGGGCTAAAGACAAAAAGGACTGCTGCTGAGTGGTCCAAAGTTATGTTCTCTGATGAAAGTAAATTTTGCATTTCCTTTGGAAAACAGGGTCCCAGAGTCTGGAGGAAGAGAGGAGAGGCACACAATCCACATTGCTTGAGGTCCAGTGTAAAGTTTCCACAGTCAGTGATGGTTTGGGGTGCCATGTCATCTGCTGGTGTTGGTCCACTGTGTTTTCTGAGGTCCAAGGTCAACGCAGCCGTATACCAGGAAGTTTTAGAGCACTTCATGCTTCCTGCTGCTGACCAACTTTATGGAGATGCAGATTTCATTTTCCAACAGGACTTGGCACCTGCACACAGTGCCAAAGCTACCAGTACCTGGTTTAAGGACCATGGTATCCCTGTTCTTAATTGGCCAGCAAACTCGCCTGACCTTAACCCCATAGAAAATCTATGCGGTATTGTGAAGAGGAAGATACGATATGCCAGACCCAACAATGCAGAAGAGCTGAAGGCCACTATCAGAGCAACCTGGGCTCTTATAACACCTGAGCAGTGCCACAGACTGATCGACTCCATGCCACGCCGCATTGCAGCAGTAATTCAGGCAAAAGGAGCCCCAACTAAGTATTGAGTGCTGTACATGCTCATACTTTTCATGTTCATACTTTTCAGTTGGCCAAGATTTCTAAAAATCCTTTCTTTGTATTGGTCTTACGTAATATTCTAATTTTCTGAGATACTGAATTTGGGATTTTCCTTAGTTGTCAGTTATAATCATCAGAATTAAAAGAAATAAACATTTGAAATATATCAGTCTGTGTGTAATGTATGAATATAATATGCAAGTTTCACTTTTTAAATGGAATTAGTGAAATAAATCAACTTTTTGATGATATTCTAATTATATGACCAGCACCTGTATATAATGGCCACTAAAAATATTTGGCACACCTAAAATTTTGAATTGAGACTGCATTATAAAGCAAAATATCAAACAGTGTCTTTCATTTTAAAGAAATATAGAAAAATTAAAAGTAGTTTGATATGTTGTCATCTAATGCAGTGACATTCAGACATTATTTTGAGCAAACCAACAAAAAACTCTTTCTTCATGGGCAATGAACAAATATTCATGCAGAAAAACAATCAGTAATCTGTCTTCTTCCATCAAATGTTCTTTTGGTCACATTAAACATCTTTGTGTTTTTTATTTTCATCTATTGTATTTGTAATGTGGTTTAAATTCACTGGTGCTGTTTTTGTGGAATAGTGTTGAATCTGTACTTGTACAAAATCTGCACAGCAGTCAGGGCCCTGGAAGAAGAGAAAAATCATTCATTTTTGACTAATCTTGGACAATGCAAAAGGGTCATTATGCAAAAGTTAAACTTCAAAGTACACAAGTCCTATAGAAATCTATATTTGTTTTAAAACACATTTTAACTATAGTTTTATTAGTTACATTTTTTTAGTTACTTGTATTTTTACACTTTACAGTTAACATTTTTTTTGAGCATAAAAATACTGCTCTATTATTATGATGCTGAGTAAAGAGACATTTTTACCATTTAAAAATAGTAAAAGTAGAAAAAAAACACTAGTAACTAGTGACAAACTGAAATTATTTTCTGCGATCTGATGTGTATCTGAGTGAAACAGGATATTCAACAAGAAAAAAATGGTGGATAAACATGTTTTATAATGCAAGTCTGTCTCTATGTTTGGTAGGTTTAAACTGAATTTAACAATAAATATTCAAAAATATGGTAAAACCTATTTGCCTCGATTCTGATTCACAGTATATGCAGTTTTTAAATCACGTTCCAGTGTAACTTAAATTCTTTAAAGATAAAAGGCTAATACAAGTTCTGTTTTGTCACACTTAAAATGTCTGAATGTGACTGTACATTATCAGCAAATCTCAGAGTCGGTGTTCTGGCGTAGAACCCGGAAGCGCTGCACTGTGTTTACAACGTAAACAGTGTAAGAGAATGACAGGGAAGAGAAGAAATTGTTGAATAAAGTAGAGCTTATGTTTAACTGTAGAATGACTCACAAATATTTTCAATGAAAAACTGCCAGCTGCACTCACCCATCTGGTTTTGTAGTAACTGTAGCCCCAGGTCTGTTTTCCATTCTCTGGGGGAATGAGATGGTTTTCCGGTCTAAAAGGATTAAATGTTTCACGTTTGTTTGGATCTCTTGAATCCCCGGCCTTCACACCCATGGTCTCCATGCACCTTCCCAAGGCCATGTCCTCCACGGAGCTGAAATGCTTGCAGCGTCCCGTGCTGAAACCTTGCACAAATCTCCTGAGAGCCTCTCGGCTCAGAACGTATCCGGCGCCTCCGCTCATGTAACCCTGACATACGAACGGCCGGAACTTGTGGCCGAAAAATACAGGCTCCTCAGTGTCATGATGGGAAAGTAGGTATCTCAGGATTTCAACCACCACAAATGTGTCATCATCTGCTTTGAGGAACCAGTCGGCATGCTGGAGGTGGTGGGCATGGAGGTACTGAAAGGCACGGATGGTCTTCCAGTACAGCTGAGATCGGCCCTCGCTGACATTGAGCCCCACGGTGGGGAAGTCGGAGCTCTGCGAGCTCATGTACAGCACCTGGTTACAGTGTTTAGCCCAGGTGGCACGAATGTGCTGGAGCTTTTTCTGCAGATTTTCAGGCCTCGTCATGACCCAACACAACACACGCACATGGGAATAGAGGGACTGTGCCCGCTCATCTGGGAAATTCAAGCAGAAGTTTGAATTAATTTGATCAAAAGTGACAGTAAAGACTTTTACAATGTTACAAAAATTTAATTTTCTATAAACAGCACAACTGTTTTCAACATTGATAATCAGAAATGTTTCTTGAGCAGCAAATCAGTATATTAGAATGATTTCTGAAGGATCATGTGACACTGAAGACTGGAGTAATGATGCTGAAAATACAGCTTTGATCACAGGAATAAATTACATTTTAAAATATATTACAATAGAAAACAGTTGTGCAATAATATATCACATGATTACTGTTTTGCTGTATTTTTGATTAAATAAATGCAGCCTTTGGGAGCAGAAGAGACTTCTTTCAAAAACATTACAAAATCTTACCAACCCCAAACTTTTAAATGGTAGTGTTGCTCGTGAAATTACAAATATTTTGATCCAAAGGCTTCTGCTTAAATGCTTGAAATTTCTTTTTATAATTTTTTTTTTTTTTTTTACAAAATTAGAACTTTTTTTTTTTGTTTTCTTAAAGTTGCAACATAAAAGAAAAAAATAAATAAGTAAATAAAGTTAATAAAAATTTAGACTGTATGTCCAGACCGGTATTGTAAACACAAAGCAAATATGAGTTACAAGAAGTAAGTGATAAGAAACATACCATTCTTTTTCCATGCATGCTTTTGGCTCGAGAGGAAAGAGTATGTGGAGATGGAAGTGCTCTGGCTAGAAGGTCAGATCTAACACTTATGAGTTGCTGAACCAAGAAAAAAAAACAATGAATATCCCACAAATAGTAATATGTGCTGAGAAATCTGAAGAAAAAAAAAAAACCAAGAAAAAATATTTGCAAAACAAGCAACATAACCATTATATACATATAAATATATACAGTGGGTACGGAAAGTATTCAGACCCCCTTAATTTTTTCACTCTTTGTTATATTGCAGCCATTTGCTAAAATCATTTAAGTTCATTTTTTTTCCTCAATGTACACACAGCACCCCATATTGACAGAAAAACACAGAACTGTTGACATTTTTGCAGATTTATTAAAAAAGAAAAACTGAAATATCACATGGTCCTAAGTATTCAGACCCTTTGCTCAGTATTTAGTAGAAGCACCCTTTTGATCTAATACAGCCATGAGTCTTTTTGGGAAAGATGCAACAGGTTTTTCACACCTGGATTTGGGGATCCTCTGCCATTCCTCCTTGCAGATCCTCTCCAGTTCTGTCAGGTTGGATGGTAAACGTTCATGGACGGCCATTTTTAGGTCTCTCCAGAGATGCTCAATTGGGTTTAAGTCAGGGCTCTGGCTGGGCCATTCAAGAACAGTCACGGAGTTGTTGTGAAGCCACTCCTTCGTTATTTTAGCTGTGTGCTTAGGGTCATTGTCACTGTTGGGACTGTATTGGACAGGTGATGAGCAGTGCCTGGTTTTCTCCACACATACCGCTTAGAATTAAGGCCAAAAAGTTCTATCTTGGTCTCATCAGACCAGAGAATCTTATTTCTCACCATCTTGGAGTCCTTCAGGTGTTTTTTCATGTGTCTTGCACTGAGGAGAGGCTTCCGTCGGGCCACTCTGCCATAAAGCCCCGACTGGTGGAGGGCTGCAGTGATGGTTGACTTTCTACAACTTTCTCCCATCTCCCGACTGCATCTCTGGAGCTCAGCCACAGTGATCTTTGGGTTCTTCTTTACCTCTCTCACCAAGGCTCTTCTCCCCCGATAGCTCAGTTTGGCCGGACGGCCAGCTCTAGGAAGGGTTCTGGTCATCTCAAACGTCTTCCATTTAAGGATTATGGAGGCCACTGTGCTCTTAGGAACCTTAAGTGCAGCAGAAATTTTTTTGTAACCTTGGCCAGATCTGTGCCTTGCCACAATTCTGTCTCTGAGCTCTTCAGGCAGTTCCTTTGACCTCATGATTCTCATTTGCTCTAAAATGCACTGTGAGCTGTAAGGTCTTATATAGACAGGTGTGTGGCTTTCCTAATCAAGTCCAATCAGTATAATCAAACACAGCTGGACTCAAATGAAGGTGTAGAACCATCTCAAGGATGATCAGAAGAAATGGACAGCACCTGAGTTAAATATATGAGTGTCACAGCAAAGGGTCTGAATACTTAGGACCATGTGATATTTCAGTTTTTCTTTTTTAATAAATCTGCAAAAATGTCAACAATTCTGTGTTTTTCTGTCAATATGGGGTGCTGTGTGTACATTAATGAGGAAAAAAAATTAACTTAAATGATTTTAGCATATGGCTGCAATATAACAAAGAGTGAAAAATTTAAGGGGGTCTGAATACTTTCCGTACCCACTGCATGTTTGGCTACAAAAAAAAAAAAAGACTTACCATATCGGTGCAGTTTAGGTCACATTTTTATTGTTTTCTGCATATTTAAAATGAATTCTTGCTCTCTGCTGAGGTTCAACTGTTTGTCTCAAAACATTGTGATTACCATCTGTCGCCACATAAAACTTTTATTAGCTATCCTTGACGTCACGGGTCTCTTATCCTGTATTGATAATGGTTGCACATACCTTGAGTTATTAAATCAGTCATTAAAAAAAATTCTGTTTGCCTCAAAACAAGAATATAATCATTCCCAATCTTTTTTCTCTCAAATATTACATATGGCTTTTAAAAAAAATGGCTACTGTAGCGCACATAAATATGTCTATAACATAATAAAGTGTATTTTCTGTCCTGTTCTAATTTATGTGCAACCAGCATTAGAAGTACAACATTTCAATTACAGAACACATAAGAAGTGTGGAAACTAGTTGAGCAAGGACGACCTCTGTGACTCAGATACTGTGTCACAATGTGTCAGTCCTCAGAATCAGGTACTTAAAAGCTCCTTGAAAGTAAAAAGCAATTTTCTCAAGAATGAAGATCAAGATTTCCTGGTCTTCCTTCCACTTTAAATTTAAGAAGCTACTGGAGACTTATCTAATTGCACATAATTGTCAAACTTCAGTAGAAACCATTTTATGAAGAATCTCTTTATGCCTTCTACAGACTGTGCGATTTTAGCAATCTTATAAGATGATTACAAATCACACTGTGCGACATGTATCTAATAAACTTGGGTACAACATGTATGTAGACTGTACAATGATGACACCTATTGAATCGTTAGTTAGCATCCCGAATTCCGGAAAAGTTTTGGTGTTGGAATTTGGTCCCATTCTTGCCTGATATAGGTTTCCAGCTGCTGAAGAGTTCGTGGTCATCTTTGACGTATTTTTCGTTTAACGATGCGCCAAATGTTCTCTATAGGTGAAAGATCTGGACTGCATGCAGGCCAATTCAGCACCCCGAACTCTTCTACGACGAAGCCATGCTGTTGTAATAGCTGCAGTATGTGGTTTTGCATTGTCGAGCTGAAACGTCATCTGAAGGGGAGCATATGTTGCTCTAAAACCTTTATATACCTTTCAGCATTCATAGTGCCTTCCAAAACATGCCCATACATTATTCACTTATGCATCCCCATACCATCAGAGATGCTGGCTTTTGAACTGAATGCTGGAAGGTCTCCCTCCTTTAGCCCAGAGGACACGGCATCCATGATTTCCAACAAGAATGTCAAATTTGGACTCGTCTGACCATAGCACACTTTTCCACTTTGAAACAGTCCATTTTAAATGAGCCTTGGCCCACAGGACACGACGGCGCTTCTGGACCATGTTCACATATGGCTTCCTTTTTGCGTGACAGAGCTTTAGTTGGCATCTGCAGATGGCACAGCGGATTGTGTTTACCGACAGTGGTTTCTGGAAGTATTCCTGGGCCCATTTAGTAATGTCATTGACACAATCATGCCGATGAGTGATGCAGTGTCGTCTGAGGGCCCGAAGACCACGGGCATCCAATAAAGGTCTTCGGCCTTGTCCCTTATGCACATTTTTTCTCCAGCTTCTCTGAATCTTTTGATGATGTTATGCACTGTAGATGATGAAATTTGCAAATCCTTTGCAATTTGACGTTGAGGAACATTGTTTTTAAACAGTGGTGGACAGTAACGAAGTATTTTTACTTCGTTACTGTACTTAAGTACATTTTTCAAGTATCTGTACTTTACTTGATTTTTATTTTGAGCAACTTTTACTTTTACTTTACTACATTCCAAAGCATAAGATCGTACTTTTTACTCCACTACATTTCATAAAACATATCGTTACTCCTTATCTTAAAATGCAGAAATCGTCACATGCTCAGAGTCGCAAAAGCGGCGTCCGATTCGTGCACGAACTGATTCTTTTCAATCATCCTGTTAAATCGGTTCACAAATCACATCAACAATTCATTCGCGAATTGGACTGATCATATTGCAGCTGTTCTCGAGTCAACAAATCACTGATTCAATGATCCGTTCAGAGCGAGTCTCCAGTGATTGAATTTACAAGTCTAACTGAAAATTAGCCAAGAACTGGGGGATTCTCGAGTGTGCGCACAACTGATGGTGAAAAGTGTGTCAGCCTACTAATGTTGAATTTTAGGATGAATTATTGAAACTGAAAATTATATTTAGGTCAGTTGTTTTTGAACAAAATCTGCTGTAAAGGGCGATCTGTTTAAGCCCACTGAAATGCTTTAATGCGACACGTCCACATCAATGTGTCTACAGATCGAAATCTCGATTCAAACAGATCAAATCACATTTTAAAACTAACTTGCCGCTTCAAATAATGGTTGCATTGATTACATCGTTACGCCACTAGGAGGCGACAAGTGACTGTTAAAATGTATTTGACATTGAATGATTCATTCAAAAGATTTGTTCAAAAACATTGATGCATCCAGTAATGAAACAAGTGAAGTAGTTATGAGTGAGTCATTAAATCATTCATTCAAACCCATTTTATTAAATTAATTAATTAAATATTTTTAAATAGACTGCAGCAATTAATATTTTGTCCTCTAGTAAATAATTATGCACAATTTTGTTTAGTTGTCTATTCAGAATCATGGGAGAATCATGATTTCTATTTGAAAGAAACAAAAAAATCTTGATTCTCATTTTATCCAGAATCGTGCAACTCTAACACAAATTAAAATAACACATGCACGTTCATCTTCCCCAGCAATTTTTTAAAATGGTATGTATTTAGCCCTATATGTTTCGTCTGTTTTTATATTGTTTGTCAACACACATTACATATTATGTATCTGCATCCACTAATCTTCCATCCATACTGACTAGTGCTGGCTATTTGACAATTCATAATCATTCATAATTATTTTGAGCAAAAGGATTATATAAAATATATAATATAAAATTAAATTATATAAGTGGCCTATATAAAATACAAAATAAACATTCATCAATTAGTACTTTTTTACTTAAAAAAAGTACTGTACTTTCACTCAAGTAAAATTGAAAAGGAGCACTAAATACTTTCACTTGAGTAATATTTTATGATACGTATCTGTACTTTTACTCAAGTAGTTGATTTGTGTACTTCGTCCACCACTGTTTTTAAAGTATTCCACAATCTTTTTACACTCTTTCACAGATTGGAGAGCCTCTGCTCAGCTTTACTTCTGAGAGACTCTGCCTCTCTAAGACATCCCTTTTATAGCTAATCATGTTACAGACCTGATATCAATTAACTTAATTAGTTGCTAGATGTTCTCCCAGCTGAATCTTTTCAAAATTTCTTGCTTTTTTCAGCCATTTGTTGCCCCCGTGCCAACTTTTTTGAGACCTGTAGCAGGCATCAAATTTGAAATGAGCTCATTTAGTGGATAAAAGTGTAAAATTTCTCTGTTTAAACATTTGTTATGTTATCTATGTACTACTGTGAATAAAATATTGGCTCATGCGATTTGAAAGTCTTTTAGTTTTCATTTTATTCAAATTAAAAAAAAAAAAAAAAAAAAACATTTCCGGAATTTGGGTTGTAGAAGAATAAAATGAAAATCAGCATGCACCAGTGACAAACAAATAGAGCAAGATGAATCAAGCATTGGCACTTGTGGTTTTTATGTGCCACTGTTCCTTTTAGCTCTTTTCACCTCCACGGTATTTAAGTTTTAGCGACATGTTGCAATGATCAATACGTCATTTTATGTTGCATTTTCATTGGCTAGTCAGCAGTGTGATGGAATTTTTTAATTAGTCATAACTAACATTTCTTTTTCCTTGCAGGAATAACATTTATATGCTTTTGAAACCTAAATGCCTCAAACCTTGCATGGGCCTAAGTCAGTGTGTGTCTGAATCATGTCCAAATATAAGAAAAGGGGAAATGAAATTTAGAGACAGTTAGACAACCATCTAAATATAATAGCCCCATGATATTGAGTAACCAGCGAACTAATAAACAAGATTTGAGGAGATCTTGCTTTACCTAGTAACAGAAGGGTTTAAAATATGAAGAACAATCATATTGTAGAATGCTTTACCATGCTCCTATCATAAACTGTTGTATTCTTTTTGCTGGTGGGATTCTCTGTGATTGATATGAGGTTACAATTGTTTCATGTTGACCATCTTTCATCTGGGACAGCCCAAAATCGTACAATGTATGCCGGGCATTACAGAGATTACCAAGACTTTAGAAGAATGACAGAGGGCAAATCCAGTTATTTTACTAAACATTATGTGAAACACTGTTCCAAAACCTAGTAAGTTGCCCTGATGTCTGCTGACTACAAAGACAACTTCCTTCTAAGGCAACATTCTAACCGGAATGGAACATCATACATTTGGAACACTTTACATAGGCAGCAACTCGCTTGAAAAGCTTGATACTTTTAGATTTAACTTTTAACTTCTCAGCATTTGTCTCTGAGCTCTTTGGAATGCATTATGGGATTTTTGTTTCTTCACAACGGAGGGCCAAAAGAAGATACAGTATTTTAGAAAACAGCATAATCAAACTTTTGGAACAGCCTTTGCATTGGGAGCAACTATGATGCCTTACAATGCTGCCTACATAGGCAGCTCACTAGGTTTTGGACAAGTCTGGCTAGTAATACAAATAAATGACCTCAGTGAGAGTGATGTGTGTCTCTTAAGGCATACAATTTATTTGCAAATATCTGTCAATTTATGTGTTTTTTAAAATCATACAACATTGTTGTAAAACTTTGATACTTTTAATATTGTCAGATTACAATTATAAACAACTTTTTGGTTTAAAAAAAAAAAAAAAAAAAGCAGCATAAGGAAATACTAAAATGAACTTAAATCATTAAAACAAAAATGAATGATTGTAAATGTAGGAAAATGAATGATTAAAGGGATTTTCATTTTTGGGTGAACTATCCCTTTAATGCGGTCAATACTTTAAAAGATTCAAGTGAGAATTAAAAAAAAAAAAAAAGAATATTTTTGCAGATCTGTAAAATCATTTATAAAACACTAGAAAGGAGTACATAATAATGTACCCCGGCTCAGTCTTTGGATCTGGGTTGCGTCCCTCATAGAGTCCAAAGTAAAGGACAGAATTGGTTCCACTCATGTCCAGCTGTGAGAGGAACAAAATGTTTTTAAATCATTAACACATCATAAACACAATCAGAAAGCCTGACCTGTTTTATAGATGCACTAAGAAATGAATAAACTGTAACACGTTCCACTGACTACGTTTACATGCACCCTAATAATGTGACTACAATGACATTTAGGCAATATTGCGATTCAATTTTACCTCATGTAAACACAATACTTTGATCAAATTGATGTGATTAAGTAAAAAAAATATCCAATAGTCTATGGGCCAGATTTACTAAACAGGGCAAATTGGCGTGAGAGCGCAATTCCAAAATAGTGCAGATGGGAGTGGAAAGTTCAGTAGATCATGCTCAGAACTTTCCACTCCCAACTGCGCTTTTTTGGAATTAAAAGAACACAGACGCAGTCGTATCATTTCCATAATGACCAATGCAATCTACTAAGAGCAATGCAAATTTAAGACATGCTTTTTTGGGCGGTAAATAATGGCGCAAATAACAGTAAATTGACTAGCGCAAACCTTAGTAAATCACCTCGCATGATTCATTTAAATACTCTCCTCCCATAAATTTTGTGTCTGAACTCCTACAAATGCATATGCAATAAGGTAAGCCACAAAAAATAATCAATGTCAATGCCTTTTCATCACTAATTTTTCACTGTGTGTCTTTAGTAAATCCTGACAGTAGTTTTTAACACCAAAACAGGGTTTGCGCTGGCACAAGCTGTTAGTAAATCTAGCCCTATATGTTTCGCATTTGACGTAAGTGGATTAAAACAGTGGTCAGTAACACACCTCCTGTATGTGAGTTCATCAATTGTGCTGTGCATCGGGGTATGTGAAAAATGGTAAAGGTAAAAATAACCACAATTAGCGAATAATCAGAATAATAAAAATTTCTTGTAAACAGGGGTGAAGAGGTTTGCTTGTCATGTAAACATCTTACAGTGATTAAGTCCTTACTCTTACATTATTGGTGCACATGTAAACGTAGTCATTGTCGTTACATGACCTCATCATATTTCATGTTTCTGTTCTGCTCCAATTTTATTGTACCTGGGAAGTGATGTCGGTCCTCCACGGATCCACCTGGAGCCCGTCGCACCAGCCTCCACGGCCGTACAGCCAGGTACCATGTTCATTGGGCACTGCCCCTTCAGGTACCCGCATGGCACAGCCCAGGGGTGATCCTACCGGGAAATGCACGTTTTACTCGCTGGCACAGTGTGAGCACATCACTTTAATTGCTGTGATAAAATGTTTTCAGGTGTCACACTTTAACCATCCTGTCACCCTAGTCCTACTAACCAGCTGACTCAAATATGAGTGTGTTATTGATGGCTCTGTTGATCAGGAAGTGGTGTGATGTCACACAAAATTCACCGCAGAAGTTCTCGTCAGACCCGTGAGCCGTGATAACGGCGTATAACTCCACCTGCCATTCATAAAAATACACATTCAACTCATGGAAAATTTTACTAATATATATATATATATATATATATATAAAGCATTTAAAACATTTTTATTATAAAATTATTATTATTATTATGACTATTATTATTAATATAACAATGATAATTCATGGAAAGATTTTTGCTTTAATATATATTATTCATTTTTTTTATATTATTTATAATAACAACAACCTCAATAATATTTTTTTACATTTACATTACAATAATTTTAACATTTACTATATCATATTTGTCCTGTGAGATATATATATATATATATATATATTATATACATATTTTGTATAAGAAAAAACTTCATAATAATATAATATAATATAATATAATATAATATAATATAATGTAGTGTAATGTAATATAATGTAATATAAAATGTAATATAATATAATAAATGTTAAAATGTGTTTTATTTTACAAAATGTTATTGATGTTATTATTATAAATAATAATAATAATTTGTGTGTGTGGGGGGGGGGGATTTATCACCTTCTTTGTTGAAGCCGGAAGACTGAACTTGATCTCTTGGTATCTGCTGTTATAGTCCTTGTCAAACGTCCCACCACTGAAGAGTGACGTTACCTTGAAAGGGTACAATCTCTCCGAGTAATTACCTACGAGACAGATTATGTCAATATTCATAACAGATGTCCTCATCCCACTGCAAACTATTTGACTTATTACTACAGTAACTGAAGCTGCATTCACGCATTTTGTGAAACAGCCAAGCCCCTAAATGCAGCTTCCAAGAATAAAGTATTTATGATTTACTGCAAGTGCACTAGAAATAGAGTAAACGATAATATATAACTTATTGTAAACATTTAAATACTTATAGGCTTATTTAAGCTGATTGTACAAACTACAAAAAAAAGTACTTGACATGAAAAAACTTTTGCACAATATTTACAAGCTTTTATAAAACACTCAAACGTTACTTGCATATACAGTACAGTACCTGGACATGCATTGTAATGCATAAAATTACTGAATGTCATTACAGTAGATAAAAAAATAGTCATCTAATGTTCAAAAGTTTGGGGTCAGTAAGATTTTTTTAATATTTAAACA
Organism: Ctenopharyngodon idella; assembly: GCF_019924925.1. Taxonomy (NCBI): domain Eukaryota; kingdom Metazoa; phylum Chordata; class Actinopteri; order Cypriniformes; family Xenocyprididae; genus Ctenopharyngodon; species Ctenopharyngodon idella. Next base: position 30,801,227 of record NC_067235.1, read on the forward strand.
TATTAAAGGCTCCGATATACTCACAGCGAACTTCTTTTTCATTCTTCGTTTAGGGGTAAACAGAAGTTAGAAATACCTTTGCAGCGGTATATTTTTAACTAACATAGCGACACTGTCCACGCTGCTGGGAGGGATGTTGTGATGAATATTTAAATATGTGCTGTGCATTTTCCACTCAATAACAAAATAAACACACAACAAACATGCCAGCAGTGAGAAAGCAACAGTTAAAGCTGCAGTCCGTAAGTTTTGCCTCTTTGTCACCATCTCTGTTTAAAACCTGCAAATGCAGTTATTTGCAAAATTATCATCTTTATGTGGGTTGTGCATCAGCACGGCTCCTCAGCAAATTAATCTAATGTTCTGAGGAGAATGTGTGGCTGTCAGTTATCGCACCAGTGGATACTGTACTTCACAATCACAGATTGTAGTCTTGGAAGTATGACCAAAATAAGAATTTTCACAGGAAAATGTCACCTGAACAAGTAAGTAACAAACCTGCCACTTTTGTTCTGACCAACTGAGAAAAAAAAAGCATTACAATAAATCACGCTACCAATGGTGATTAAATCTAACGATCGCTTAGCTCATATATCATATTGTGCAAATTATTATTGTTATACTTTGTTCTCAAATTGTTAATGTTAACAACATCAGCATTGCGTTGACTATGTGTATTTAGTGTGTATTAGCATGACCTGTAGATTTCAATTTCTGTACAGTCTAATCTCTAACGTTAATTTGTCATACCATACAATCCGCCATCAAAATGATACGTTTAATTATTCCAGCTGCTGTGAGAAAAGGCTATAAATGATCCGCCACCTGCAGCATCCTCACATGCAATATAGCCTACTAGCTGGGACTCCTTAATGTAAACATACGTGACATAATGACGAACGGCGGCATGCTCGAATTTCCCACGGAAACCAACCAGTACCACTTGAATTAGAACACATTATTACAAGCTTACCGTTGTGAATTGAACTAAGGTAAGGAGATAGTTTTGAACACTGGCTGGTTATGTACTTGCTCAAAAATTGATTTTGGATAATTTTTTACCAAAAAAAAGTACGGACTGCAGCTTTAAGAAACCATCTGATCATAGCGATGTGGATGTTTGCACGAGCTGTGCAATTCGGCACTCCAGTCAAGTAAAGTCAGGTCACATTTATTTATATAGCTCTTTATACAATAGATCGCTTTAAACCAAACAGCTTTACAATATTAAACATGAAAAACAGTGTCAGTGCTGCTTTAAATTACTCTTCAATTTCTACTATAAAGCAGCTCTCCAGTGTTTATGTTTTCATTCGCAGACATCTGACCTCGATGGACTCAACAGAGGAAATGAACCAGAGATGATTTCCACGTCAGAGAAGGCGGAGTCTCAGAGCCACACCTACCTATTACGTAATCGACCATGGACCAATGGAAGATTGATGGTCTTTACCAGCCAGAGCAAACTTTTCTGGAAAGTTCGCTTTGGCAAACTGTTTCGAACTCCCGAAACGAACACAAAAAACAAACCGATTTTGTTCAAAATGATGTCACACCAGTTCGTTCTTCGATTTCGCTTGAAGTATATCGGGGCCTTTATGCTCACCAAAGTTTTAAAAAATACAGGAAAAACAGAAGTATTTTGAAACATTATTATGACTTAAAAGAACTGTTCTCTATTTGAATTTTACAATGTCATTTATTCCTGTGATCAAAGCTGAATTTTGAGCATCATTACCCCAGTCTTTAGTGTCACATGATCCTTCAGAAATCATTCTAATATGCTGATTTGCTGCTCAAGAAACATTTCTCATTATTATCAATGTTGAAAACAGTTGTGCTGCTTCATATTTTTGTGGAAAAAATGATACATTTTTGACAGAATCTTTGATGAATAGATAGTTCAAAAGAACAGCATTTATTTGAAATACAAATAAATGTCTTTACTGCCACTTTGATTTAATTTAATGAGCTCAATCTGAATAAAAGTATTAATTTCCTCTTGACCTTATTTCTATTATCTTACTGACCCCAAACTTTGAACAGTAGAGTATACTGTTCACAATGAGGACAAAAAAAAAGATATTGCATCACTTTGTGATACAATAGTTATGTGATTAATTGACTTCACCAAATCCACCAGAAATCACCAAAACACCAGTTGATTTAAAGGCTTTGCACAAAGGTGCCACACTGAGTGCTTTTATGACCTGTAGTACAATGTTCTGACCTGTCTGGTTGCTGTGACTAAAGCGTAGATTGAGAGACGTCATCCATGGCATCGCCCATGGCACAGTCTTCATGGTAAAGGAACACTTATTGTTATTTAGCAGGGGAATCAAAGGGGACACATCCGTCAGCCAATGACCTGTGCCTCTGTAAAGATGGTCACAAACAGTTACAAGTAGTAGCACACTGACTAAGGCTAATACCAAAATGGTCCAGAATTAAGTGTTGAAAGAACAGATCAAGTACGATCAAGTACCTGCGGAAGGCCGTTATCCAGCGTCCGAGCTCCAGATTGCAGTACGGGCTGGTTTGATCGCAGCATACGTACAGCTGTACAGTGTGATCCCAGTGAGCACATGTCTCGTCCCTGCGGCCAGGACAGGACAGGGAGGCGTCCAACTCCAGAACATCATAATTTAAAATGTCTATATAGAAAAACAGAATAAAAATCCTGATGTCTAGCTTTGAATGACAGGCCTGCATTAGTAGATGTTACTAATGTGAAGCTCAAACCTCCAGGAAGATCCACCACTGCCTGAGCACCCGTCTCTCCGTGCATCAGATGACGGTCAAACACTGGTACTTTAATGGCAGGCCGACTCAGTTGGTCCTGCAAAGCCTCATTGAATGTGAACCTACAGGATAACATAAATGTGAACTGGATATTAGAAAAAAGGAAAATAAAATAACAGAGAAGGACAATTACGATACATTAAGCTACTAATAGACAGGTATGTCAGCCTGGCCAAATAATTGGATAATATTTAGTGATTTTAAGATTATCAGTATCAGCCGATAACTCCAAAATGTATTAATAGCCTTTTCAATGGATAAGAATATACAGTATATACCAGTGTTCTTACCACTGAGCCTGCCAGGCCATGAATCTAAAGGTTGGGTAGAGAAACCACCCCATCTCAGACAGCACCCCCTTCTGGTCGATCGCAAAGAAGAAGTTTGGTGAAGGTGTGATCTGGAATGTGACATTCACTGGGCTCCCCTTTCTATTGAAAACAATCCACATGTCAAAAATGATTTAAAAACATTTAATACTTTAATACAAACGTAATACTGCATGATTTTAAAACATTTGTGATTGATTTAAAAACATTTAAGAAGTTTGATAAATCATGCAGCATTGTAAATAGCACAAGTAAAGGCAGGTGTACACTGTACGAGTTCGGACACTAGGGAGGTTGTGAGCCATTGCACACGTTACGACTCAGTTAACCTGATAATTATGTTAAAGCAGCTGGTACATGGCACGACTGTACTGCACGGCTAGCAAGTGGAAAAAGCATGTGCTTTTGCGCTAAACATGGCGACTGGAGCTTTCAATGTTGCTGCAATAGGTTGGGAGGTGCTCGTAACATACTCGGCTTGGCATGTGCCGTGACCATACGAGCATCAACAATTTCCACGTGATTTCTCCTGAGAGAGAAAAAAATAAATAAAAAATAACCTGCAAGTTCGTATGACAGCAAAAAAAAAAAAAAAAAAAAAAAAAATCACACTGTGTACACCCAACATGAGGCTGCAAACGTTAAATAAAGCAGTGCTCGAGTGTTACGATGGGTTCTTCGACAACACACAACCAATCAAAAACTGCCTCAGTGCTTATCTTATTTAATATTCATTGTTAATATTAAAATATTCAATATGTGCCATCACTGAAACTTTCACATGTGATTTCAGCATCTTAAGGAAACTACTTTAAACATTGTAACATGACGGCAAGTGCGTTAATTTGAGTGATGAAGAGTTTTATTTATTTGCTGAAGCATATTGTAACATTTGCAACATGTTTGTTCCATGTTGACTAATCAATTCTATTAATTTCATAAACATGCAAATAAGAACCAGTGTTATTTTGGTATTTTTATTTATTAATATTTTGATTTAGCTTTTATTTTTATATTTTCAGTTTTTATTTTAAGATTTATATTAAGTTTTAGTAATTTTGTTATATGGTTTTGTCATTTTTATTTGGTTTTTATATTTCTATTTCTATTTAGTTTTAGTTTTATTTAAATTTTAATTTGAGTAATTTTAGTACTTAAACTTTTTTATTTTAGTTAGTTGCCAACTTATTTTATCACATTTTTCATCTAAAATTAATATTTTATTTCAGCTTTATTTCACTTAACAAAAAAAACTATTTGAATAGTTTTAGTTAACAATAACAACACTGATAAGAACATTAAAGGTGCAATATGTAATATTTTCTGTCTGCTAGAGGTCACTAGAGGCCTATTCAAAACAAAGGCGTAGCTTGATGACACCAAGTTTGAGCGTGGAATCTTGGGACAAGTGGTCTTCACCTCAACGGACGGTGCAAAAGAATAGGAATAGGACTCGGGAAGAAATCATGTTCATGGATGAGATTATTAACGTTACTGTAGTATGAAACAGAGCAGGACCGAGTGTTGTGGGAGCTGAACGAGGCCGCTGGAGCGATTGCGCAACACACGCATCACGAGCAGCGGAACTTTTATTATGCCAGTCACCGGCGCTGCTGCCGCTTTTCAGGCCATGAGTATGAGGTAACGCAGCACTGTTTATCATATTAGATACATTTGAGTGTGTTGAAAATGATGTTATAACGTTACTCTGTGCATTCGCTCGGTGGCTGCTGTGAGACACTTGTTACACACTGCAGTAAGCTAGATCGATTTTAGAATATCATATTAAATACTGGATGGTTTGTGTTGATAAATGGCATGCCATTAATTTTAAAACGTATTGTATGATGGAGAAAATGCTGTATTACTGTTACTAAAAATAAAGCTACATCTGATTATGCTATGTTAGCCACTTGACAAATAGTGTTTTTCTCTGAGGCATGGTAAAGCATGGTACTCGCAAAAAATCAAGAAAATTAGATTTAAACAATAAGACTAAACATGTTGAGCTATATAACAATAATTAGTTTTCTGTCTATAAATATATCAAAACAGTTGTTCCCTTGCCTATTAAAACATGTACATATTAATGCGTGTTTGGTGTTTCCATGGTTTCTACAAAATAAAACCGGAAACCGAGGGTAACGCGGGTATGACGCAATTGACAGGGGACTCCTCACACGTCCCGGAGCCTTGGTTAAAATTGCTATTTTCTCACGATTTACAAATAGTTGGAAACATTTGGGATATTGTAAGTACTCAAGTGAACAAAATATATAACACTGGCCTAGTGGTTTTTGGATATTTTACTACAACAATCTTACATATTGCACCTTTAACCCTGAAATTACAAATGTACAGAGTGAAATCTCAAAATCTGAGTACCAACAAATAATTACAAACCCAGAATAACAAATAAAATATGGAATACAACAAATCTGTGATTATGTTAACCCAGGGGTAAGAACAAACAATTTCAAGTGTGAAAAATCCATCTCTAGCTCTCTTTCTCTGTGCCCAGTCACGGGCTAGAAACAATTTGCTCACCGCAGGGCTTGCATGACTGAGGGTTCAATATGAACCATAGACGCAGGTATGTTGAGCGAGGTGGAACATTCTTCTCCTGAGCAGTTCATGTCCTGAATGGGATTCCCGGGCAAGGCATACACCAAAACCCCAGTAGCATTGGATTCAGCCATGTTTTTTATCTTAAACATTTAAAGACATTGTTAATCGGGCCATATCTAGCGTCTTGAACAAATATCCATGTTGCCTTGCTCATGTAGCTCACCTTTGTGAAGAAAGAGCATCCACCCTCAGACACCCATGCGACAGTACCTTTGACAGATGTCACAGGTTCACAGCCATCACCTGCATCAAGCAATCTGTATGGATCTGCACCCCAGCGACCATTCAGCCAGTCGTATCGGGCATTCAGACGCTTGGCGATCACCGGTATGCTCCAGTCTGCAATTCCAGAATGCATCAGTTATCTAATGAATATTTAAGAAATGACACCCCAAGTATGATAAAATGGTACAACCAATTCATGTGATCCCATCAAGACATTCATACTCGCCTGGAGAGGAGAAAACCACCTGAGCGAGGCCGCAGTTGTGACCACCGCACCCCCATGAGTACAGAACTCTGGGTATCCAGTTTCCCAGTGCAAACACAGGCGTAGGAGAGAAATGCAGTCTGGACAAGATCTCTTTTCCTCTAACAAGACAAAATGGTGTCTTAATGTTAATTAATGCCTTAATGATATAACTTTTGTGTACTGTAGTGGTACAGTGCTACAGACATGGTGTCACCTGGTAATACCATCTATCTATCTATCTATCTATCAATACAGTTGATGGTATCAGATAGTTTTACCATGATAGTAGTAGCATGGGTACTTTGATATATACTACGATATTGTTTACATATTCATATACCATGGTAATTATTTAAATGGTTCTCCAAGGTAATTTAAAGAATACTACAGTATTACCATGATGTCCTAAATTCATAATAAAACATGATACTGGATGGATGGACGGATGGATGGATGGATGGATGGATGGATGGATGGACGGATGAATGGAAATCTGGAATGAAGGATGGACGGATGGATGGAATTCTGGATGAATGGATGGAAATTTGGATAAATGGGTGGAAGGAATGAAGGATGGATGGATGGATGGATGGATGGATGGAAGGAAGATGGATGGATGGAAATTTGGATGAATGGATGGAAGGAAGGATGGATGATGGAAAGAAGGATGGATGGATGATGGATGGAAATTTTGATAAATGGAATGAAGGAAAGATGGATGGATGGCAGGAAGGAGGGATGGAAGGAATATGGATGGATAGAAATGTGGATGAATGGATGGAAGGAAGGATGGATGGATGGATGATGGATGGAAATTTGGATAAATGGATGGATGAATGGATGGATGGATGGAAGGAGGAATGATGGAAAGAAGGAAAAATGGATGGATGGATGGATGGATGGATGGACGGACGGACATTTGGATGAATGGAAGGAAGGAAGGATGGATGGATGGATGGATGAATGGAAGGAAGGAAGGAAGGATGGCAGGAGGGAGGGATGGAAGGAAAGATGATGGATGATGGGTGGAAATTTGGATGAATGGATGGAATGAAGGATGGATGGATGGATGGATGGAAGTTAATAAATGAATGATTACATAAATAAATGTAGGAACTAAAAAAAAAAAAGAAGCCTGGTCTGTCTGTGTCTGTCTTTAACCATGGTAATGACTGAAATGTTTTTCCAAAGTAATCTATAGAATGCTTCAGTATTATCTTGATGTCCAAAATCATAAAATCTGGTACTTTTTGAAATAAATAAAAAAAATACTGCACATATATACATGCATCTACAGTGATAGTATCAGATGGTAATATCATGGTACTCTGATACTGAACAATAACCAGGTCTGTGTATCCATGTCAGTACCTGTGGGTAGCGGCTCTGTACACCTGTTCTCTCATCCAGAGGGCGTCCTGTACCGCAGAGTCATCCAGGGACAGGAGCAGGATTTCAGTGTTGGACGGCAGATATTCCAGCAGGTCTGACAGAGACTCGCTCCACGTCCACAGACACTCCAGAAAGGCGGATTTATTAGTGAACGCGTGAATGATGAGCGCGCGCCTCGAGTCATTCTGAGGATTGTAAATAAACACTCCATCCAAAGTTTGGACCTGAAAGGCAGGAGCAGGATCACCAGGTTCAAACCCCCCGAGACCTTCACTGGACCTTCCTTTGGATCTGGTGTTACCTGTATTCTGCTCTACAAAGTCTATGTGCTCCAGATTATCAAACGATTTCGCATTTCTCGGAGGAGTCGTTGCATTTACGCGAAACGCAACGCAGAAATATAACAGATAAAAATTAATCAGCAGTAATCGACAATAAGACATGATTCTTAATTAAAAATGGGCATTTCTTTGTTCATAAACACGTACGTGAACTATTAAGCTGTTCGTAAAAGGATCTGGTCCTGAAACTGTTTATCTCTACATTGTTTCACTTTTATTCAAGTTCTTCCTCATATGGATAAACGCGGGGGCGTGACCTACGGAGGCCTGTCAGGTTTGAGTGACACGTTCAAATGGCCAATAAGAGACGAGAAGTGGCAGATTACTATGCAGAATAATAAATAGAATCATGCATAGAACAATACTGGAGTGGAAAGAACAGCAACGACTATTATAATCTGTTTCATTTTATTTAATCGGATATCCATTTCAGGGACTTTTATGTTATGTTTCTTTTAATTAATTGAGTCATTTTAGAATTATTAATATACCATTAAAGTAGGCTATTTATTAATATTTTGAATTAGCTTTGATTTTTATATTTTATGTTTCAAATTTAAGTTTTAGTTTTGTGCTTTTGTCATTTTTATTCGTTTTTTTTTTCTATTTAGCATTCATTTATTTTTTATTTAATTTTTAGTTTTAATAATTTTAGTACTTCAGCTTAAACTTATTTAATTTAGTTCCACAGGCAACATTTTTAAAGTTTTTCATCTAATATTTATGTTTTATTTTAGCTTTATTTGTATTAATGAAAATTATATTTAATAGTTTTTAATTTTAGTTAACAACAACAAAAACGACACTGTTTTACATTTCATCATATAGCCTAGATTTTTTTTCTTCATCATATCATGTTTTTTTTTACATCATACTTTTCCTTTTTTGCTTATTGTGCAGCCTGCACTTTCAAATGTAATATTAATAATTATTAATATAAATTATTAATTAATTATTAAATAAATTACATTATCCCATTTATCATTAATACTAAATAATCATATCCAATTAAGTTAAGAAATTAAATTAAAATAAATATCACTAATTATTAATAAGGCTAATATTAGTAAATAGTATATTAAATGTATATAAATCAACAAATGAAAAAAAAAAAATAGCTTTGAAGTTGCTGAAGAATACTTTAAAATAAGCAACCAGCACAAAATATATAAATAAATATATAAATATAAAATATTTGTTAAGGAAAAATAGAATAGAATAGAATAGAATAGAATAGAATAGAATAGAATGTCCCTTTACATGACTCCATTTTGTGGTTCAAACACTGACACATGCAGACAAGCACCATATGGGCAAGACTGATTTACAGAAAACAATCGCAGCAGCATCAGTCAACTGAATGAGTGAACAAAATCATAAAGAGTCATGAAGTAAAGTTACTGTCTAATTCTGAGACTCCTTCAAGATAATCAAGCATCTCAAACGATCTGAACCAGGAGTCGATCATGCAGAGGTCAAACGCAGAATCATTAGAATAATAGCTGAAATCAATGGTGGGTGAATCTCACAGGGATAATCCAGTGAAGCAGCAATTTTCTTTTAATAATTCATAATTGCCATCATGTGCCCATTTCACCAGCCCTATTTAAACAGAGCTCCTGTTCACACCACATCTGAGTAAGGGGATCATCGCAGGCAATGCTCAGGTTGTTTAGTTCCAGTTTCTGTTGTCAGAGTAGAACTGCGTAAGAGTTTGTCATCAGAGTGATTTGGTCTGGTCACTGGTTATCCATCAACTGAACTCCATCAAACTCACTGCAAAGACATCAGCGCATCATGAAGATCTTCCTGCTGATTCTTCTGCTGTTGTCTGCTTTGACAGATATTTTGTGCCAGAACTTCAATCCTGATGAAGATAACTGGATGAATGACAGGTACCCAGATGAGGTTAGTGATTTCAGTTTTGCGTTTATTGTTGTTCTAGTTATGGAATATAGAAGTAATATCATCTGCACAGAAATGTAATATTAAATCAAATTAATATTTAATATAAGGTTATTTAACAACAGTATCTAATGAAAGATTATTAGTTGGTTGCATTGCTTAAGTATTTATATCATCTGAAGGTAAATTTGCTGGAGTCGGAGCTACAGACACTGTTGGAAAGGGTCAGCCGAACACCTGGACTACAACAGGTTTTTGGTCTAATGGGGAAAAGATCATCTGGTAAAAATATTTTTAATTTCTATTGTGTTCAGATTATTTTTCTTCTCATTTCTGCACTTATATACACTTACAGTCACTAGCCACTTTATTAGGTAGACCTTGCTGGGTTGAACACCCATTTAGCTTCAGAATCAGAACTGCCTTAATTCTTCGTGGCACAGAGTCAGCAAGGTGCTGGAAACATTCCTCAGAGATTTTGGTCTATACTGACATGATAGCATCACGCAGTTGCTGCAGATTTGTCGGCTGCACATCCATGATGTGAATCTCCAGTTCAGCCACATCCCAAGCTGTTCTACTGGATTGAGATCTGGTGACCGTGGAGGTACAGTGAACTCATTTTCATGTTCACAGTTTGATTTGAGATTTGTGACATGGCGTGTTATACTGCTGGAAGTAGCCATCAGAAGATGGACACACTGTGTCATAAAGAGATGGACATGGTAGCAACAATACTCAGGTCAGCTGTTGTGTTTAAATGATGCTCAATTGGTACTAAGGGGCCCAAAGTGTGCCAAGAAAATATTCCTCACACCATAACACCACCAGCACCACCTGAACCGTTGATACAGGGCAGGACGGATCCATGCTTTCATATTGTTTACGCCAAATTCTGACCCTACCATCTGAATGTTGCAGCAGAAATCGAGACTCATCAGACCAATGTTTTTCCAATCTTCTGTTGTCCAGTTTTGGTGAGCCCGTGTGAATTGTAGCCTCAGTTTCCTGTTGTTAGCTGACAGGAGCGTCACCGGTGTGTCTTCTGCTGCTGTAGCTCATCTGCTTCAAGGTTCGACATGTTGTTTGTTCAGAGATGCTCTTCTGCAGACCTCGATTGTAACGATTTGAGTTACTGTTGCTTTTCTATCAGCTGAACCAGTCTGGCCATTTTCCTCTGACATCAACAATGCATTTTCGCCCACAGAACTGACGCTCACTGGATATTTTCTCTTTTTCTGACCATTCTCTGTAAACCCTAGAGATAGCTGTGTGTGAAAATCCCAGTAGATCAGCAGTTTCTGAAACACTCAGACCAGCCCATCGGGCACCAACAACCATGTCACATTCAAAGTCACTTAAATCACCTTTCTTCCCCATTCTGATGCTCAGTTTAAACTTCAGCAGATCATCATGACCATGTCTATATGCCTAAATGCAATGAGTTGCTGCCATGTGACTGGCCGATTAGATATTTGCGTTAACAAGCAGTTGAACAGGTGTACCTAATAAAGTGGCCAGCAAGAGTATGTATGAGAGTGTGCATGTGTGTGTGTATATATATATATATATATATATATATAATTATGCTGACAAGGTTTGATATAAATGTTGCTCTCTCTTTACAGCAAAATCACAGATAACACGGAGACGTAAGTAGGTTGGATTTTGGCGAGTTGCATTTAAATGAATGTGCCTATTAAATGTTTTTTTTTAAAGAAAAAGTGACTGCTCATACTGAATCGTGTATGAATCAAATCTGATCATGTTTAACAAATTACTTCCAGGGCAGAAATTCCAGACTTTTGTGGGACTAATGGGGAAACGGAATGTAGTTGAACCAGGTGAGGCTGTTTTTTATTTATTTTAATTTTTCCATATAAATTCTGACATATATTTTCTTCTAGGATCTTTCTAGGATGCTGTGACTTTGAGGAAGCTTTTAACGTGCAACCACTTTTGGCCCAAATCATCAGGCTGAAACTTCTTTTAAAATAAAAATAAAGGAAAACAAATTAATAACAAATGAATAATTAGTTGAGACATTGCATTTGTTTTATGATACTGTATACAGTACTTAAGCCACACTTTAAAATGTCTGTACATGAGTGTTGTATTAGTAAACTTTTCCATTAAAGAAATGTTTCAACCAAAAATAATGAAGATGGATTGGTAATGTGTCGACATCGCCACCTAGTGCTGAATAGTGCAACGTATGAATGATTTCTGAAGGATCATGTGACACTGAAGACTGGAGTAATGATGCTGAAAATTCAGCTTTGCATCACAGGAATAAATTACATTTTAAAATATATTACAATATTACTGTTTTAACTGTATTTTTCATCTTATAAATGCAGCCTTGGTGAGCATAAGCTTCTTTTAAAAACATTAAGAAATCTTAATTATTCCAAACCTTTGATCTGTACTGTAATAAAAAAGAATTATAATGAGAAATAAAAGAAATACACTATGTAACCTTATTGTAGCATATAAAGGGCATAACTAAGCTGGATTGTAGATTATTATAATTATCAGACAACTTCAAGCCTAAAATCACACTTTCAAGGGCCCCATCTTGTGGTATTTCTCTGAAACTAACTTTTGCATAAGTTTTTAAAGGACTTTGATGTTAAAAGATTTGCTCCATGAAGTTAATCTCTTTCTTGGCTAATCCAACTTTCAGAGGTCAGAATTCCAGAAATACTGAGCTAACATATTTACTCATATTTAATCTCGCATCATATGCAACACATGCAGGATGTACAGCCTGCATATTTTTGTAAAAATGGAAGTTATTTTTGGTGTATATTTTGCACACTGGCGCGTTCACTTATCTAATTTATCATGATGGCAGACGATGCACAAGTTAAAAGGAACGGAAATATTTTGCATTCTGTGAATTAATTGCATGTTGAACCTGTCAACACAATTAAAGAAAAGTTCATTGTTGATGCCCTAATTAGGCTCCCTGTGTTTAAAGAACAAGCAGCTTAAATCATTCTGCTGAAACAGTAAAGTGGACTGTTCGGCGTGATGACGTTTTAATGTCGCCGACCGCCTCTGTAGTCCGATTTAGCAACTTCTTAGCAACGGTCATTTCCAAGACATGTAACAGATTTTAAAAATCATGGGTAGGTTAATACTGATGATGTGTTTTATGTCGTAGAATAAAACGTGAAAGTATCTTGAGGTTGTGTTAACCAGGGACCTTATTTCAGCCATTTAACCAAAAACCCATTGACTTTGGGACGATGGAACTGGAAGTGCTAAAAGGCTAACTCGTTTCCGGGTTTTGGCTTACAAAAATGTGTCATAGTTCCACCCCTCTATTACACACATAAAGTTTGGTGTCAATATGTGAAATCTTTTCTGAGATACAACCCCAGATCGTGTTTGGCATTAACGGTTCTATAAATTCGAAATCCATAACTTTTTGCTGGCATGGTCTGAAGATGATCTGTCTCCAGTTTAGTGAAAATCGGACAAAGAGGAGTTCGTAAAATGTTTTTTAAAGAAAATCAAAATGGCGGACAGGAAGTTCGGCCGACTGTGGCAAAATTGATATCTATCCCTGCGTTCCATTCGGAAGGGCTCATCCCTATGCCCTAATCCCTTCAAAGGGTTTACCCTACGGAGTGAGCACTTTGAAGGCATGAAGGGTGTAGGGGTCAAAAAACTATTTTTTTGGAACGCACTTCTGCGTCATCTTAACAAGACAATCAAGGAGGAGTAGATTGTGCAAGCTGCACCTTTTGTTTAACAATAGTTTATATATTTATTTATTATTGTTTTATCGCACCATATCGTATATTGTGTCTATGTATTTGAAACATTTGAATGGACTGATAAAGGTAGCTGTAAAGTATTTTTGTTGAAGTACAATGTCGTTTTGACCATAATAATGTACCAAATCTAACTCGTATAAATATTACAGTAGTATAGAAAAATACTATGCAGACATTTATATGATCTCCGAGCCTCCTGTACCCATTCTGTGACGCCAAACAACTTCCCTGTGCAAAGGATCATGGGGGCCCGAAGTGTCCCTCAGTTGTACCCTTTGAAATCCTTCGTTCCGAAGGGCCCTTTGAAGTGGCCAGTTTTGAGCACTTCGGTTTGGAACGACCCTTCAATATGGCGGCCATGATTGTTTTCACTCCAAAGTGCCCTTCGGAGGGCGATATATCCCGTTTGGAACGCACCGTCTGTTCTTGGCATGACCCAAGGAATCTATTAAGACCAGATGTCACTGGTCAGCATGCTCATTATGTTAATTTGACAAAGGTTTTCTATGACTTACTTGACTAATTAGGCTTAAGGTTTTTCCAGGATTATCAAGAAAAGCTGCTTATCTGTTGATCTGTCACAACTCTAGAAATCACTTAACTTTTCAGTAACCACATAATGCATTGGCAATTTATTTATCAGTGCTCTAGAACACCCTAACAACCATCCCAGCAAACAAAGAACATTTTGCTAATGTTCCTATTAAAGGGGTACTTGATTATGATTTCACTTTTTTAACTTTAGTTAGTGTGTAATGTTGCTGTTTGAGCATAAACAACATCTGCAAAGTTATGACGCTCAAAGTTCACTGCAAAGGGAGATATTTTCTTTTACAGAAATCGCTTTTTAAGGACTACAACAAACGGCTGGTAGGGACTACCACAAGCTTCTTCCCGGGTTGGTGACACCACAAACTCCAAAATTTACATAAACCCCGCCCCCGAGAACACGCAACAAAGGGGGTGAGGCCATGTTGGGCTGCTTTATAGAAGAGGAGGAGTTGTTGTAGTAAAGTGTTGTTACCATGCCGTCATTTTATGCCGGACTGCTTCACAAACGAGGGTCAATGGAATGTATGGAAGCTTGTTTCCACAACAGAATAAAAAAAAATTAAAAGATAATTGCTACTTTTTATCTCACAATTCTGACCTTTTTTTCACAGTTGCAAGTTTATATCTCGCAATTGTGGCCTTTTTTCTCAAAATTGAGAGATATAAACTCCCAAATGCGAGTTATAAAGTCAATTGCGGGATATAAACTTGCAAGTCAGAATTGCAAGATAAAAAGCACATTTATTACCTTTTTTTGTTGTTGAGTGGTGGAAACAAGCTTCCATAGTTATGTGAGCGTTAAGGAAACATTCCATTTTAATATTTAACATTCTGAAACAAGTAGTAGACAAACGTCCAATTAAAACGTTTCAGGAAAAAATTGTACCATGAACGATGTATAAATAATGTTTTTGTGCTAACGTTTTGAGAAATTTATTAAAGACCAAATCACTGAGTGAATGTTCTATTAACATTACCGGAAGAACATTAGATCATAACTTTGAGAGAACCTTGCCAGAACGTTCTGAGAATGTTCCCTGTTAGTGATGTAGCACAAAGCATAACTAATTTCAACCACAAGGCTTCTTCTGCATAAGCTTCTAACTTCAAATCATACTGAAATGACACAAGGCCTAACTTCAACTAATCTTCCAGTTTAACTCGACTTTGTCAAGATAGCATTCAAAGAGATGTCAGGTTATCTAGTGAAGTACTGATGTTTGTCCTTTCAACATAGTCACTGGTCTATAAGTCTTTGAGCTTTGGAATGTAGTTGATCTGCTTCCATACTGAACTCAGCATGAGGGATTTACTCAGCCTTGCTTTAGGGATTGTGTTTGCCAGCAAAAAAAAAAAAAAAAATTGGCAGTTATAAGCTGTTTTTTTTCCATGCAGGGAGACTTCAGTGACCTTATCTCTACAGGAGGTTCCCTGTGATGAAAACTATTTAACACCGCCTCATCTGGAGAAAACACTGGAACTGCGCTGAGCTGTTTGGACCTCCAAATCGTCTTGAGACAGTAAGTCAATTCATTTCTTATAAAAAACAATTCATTTCTTATTCTGAGAATAAGAATATTCTGCGAGTATGTCATTCTTCTGCTAATGACTCTGTTTGCTCTTAACAGATGAACAGCATTAGTTTATTCTGTCTCCTTCTGTGGACAGGAGTGTCTTCCTTTAAATTTGAGGAGTTGGTGCAATATGTCAATACCCATGAAGAGGAATTTATCAAGGTATTTCTTGGTTGGGATGTTATTGTTGTTAATTCAATTAAAGATGTATATATATATATATATATATATATCTTTAATTGAATCTTTAATGTTGAATGTTGAATAATAAAAACCCAGAATAGTGCCAAACCACATGAATTCATAAATTCTTCTTGTCATTGCAATTCAAATTCAGTTCAACATTTATTTATTATTAGTTTATTTAACAGGGACAATGCAGTATAACATTGCTACAATTTCAAGCAGCCGATGCTCCACATACAGGCTTAGCCAAAGGCTAATTTGCAGCCCAGTCCCTGGTTAGGCTTTTTAAAGAACATTTAAACAATAATCACACAAAAAACTAAGCAAAAATATAACAATAATAAAAGAAAGCTGAGACTGTGTACGACCATCAGTGTTCACAAACCTGCTTTTGTTTGTTTTTAGAGTTGTTTGAAAAATTCAACTCTGTTTGCATTTTCAGTTCAGCTGGCAGGCTGTTCCTAAGAGCAGTGTACCTTGAACTGAAAATGTGGATTGTGTGAAATTTAGTTTTTCTCTTAGGTTCTGTGCAATTCTGATTAGTTGCACCTCTCGTAGTGATCCCCTTACTACTCTGTTATTAATTGGCATATATCTGGAGCAAGATTATTTACACATTTAAAAACAATTTTAATGAGACAAATTCATAAAATTTTCAAAACTAAGCAAACTACATTTTTTGTAAAATATTACAATGATGCTATCTAATTGGTTTCTTGTCCAAAATCTTTAGTGTTTGTTTATATAGAGATCTAACAGGTTCGATAGTCAGTTGAGAGACCTGACTCCAAACAGTCAAACAATAAGATAAATGCGAGAAAACCATCGCATGCATGTATAACGTAGCTGCTTTTAAGGATATATACGGTCTAATCATATAAAAACAATTCAAGTTTGTTCTGATTGTTCTACACAGTCTCTTTACATGCACATCAAATTTCAATTGAGAATGTAAAATAATTATATAATTATAATTCTATAATTCTATAATTCTATAATTCTGAACCTCGTCAACTGATCCTGCCTTAAAAATTGGGGTTATAATAGAAGTTTTCCAATTTGAGGGGAATTTACTTTCTCTAATAGATAAATATATCAAATTTACCAAGGGCTTTAGCAAACAAGCACTATATTTTTTTACGAATGCGCTATCCATTCCAAATATATCATTAGCCCTTGAATTATTCAATTGGTTAATAATTTGGAGTATCTTATCTACATCAACCTCAGAGATATTAAAGAATGTGTCTTTTATTGCATTTTGAGGTAATTGTACAGGTTCAAAACATTTTGCAAGTTCTTCCACAGACTGGATAAAATATCTATTAAATTCATTAGCAATTTCAGTGCCGTCAGTACTAAGTCTTCCATTTATGTGCAGCTCCAACAATGGTTTACTTTGAATTCCTTCTTGTTTAGAAAGTTTGTTAATGCACTTCCAAAGAGTTGATCTATTTCCTGCAATCATTTGCTCAAAATATGCCGTTTTAACCTTTCTCGTTTCACTAACTACTTTATTTCTTAACGATTTAAAGCTTAGAATACCTGTCTGTGTTTTTGTAAGCAAAGACTTTTTCAAAGCAAGATCTCTCTTTTTCATTAGTTGATGGATATCCGAATTTAGCCATAGTAGGGATGCTTTATTTATCCCTCTTCCCAATGTTTAAAATCCATCCTTGCTGAAGATTTCTTTAGTGTTGATGAGAAATTGTTGAAAAATACCAAATAAGTTCAAAAATGACTGTAGAAAAAATGTGTGGAGTGTGAAGCCTAACAAACCACCCCTGTACCCGGCGGCCATCTTGAGTAGCATTGTGGAGCTTCCACATTGTGGAACATCTTGTGTGCCCAATTCAATTTAGATCGACACTCATGAATTGAAACAGAGGGTTCTTTAATTCTCATACAGTTTTGCCCAACATTGAGAATGTTTGGACTCTATTTTGTCTATTTTAGACACTGAGAACATGGATTGCTGTGGAGAGTGACTCCAGTGATGTTACAAAGCGATCCGACTTAGACAGAATGATGGACATGACTGCAGAGAAACTCCGCCTCATTGGAGGAAGCGTGGAAATGATCGACGTTGGAACACAGGCGGTGAGATAATGCGTCCACACTCATGTTGTAACTTTAGTGTCTTCAGTTAGAACAGCTCAACTATTCATTACTAAAATCTTAACTTCACCTCTTGTGCAGTTGCCCAATGGAAGCACAATTGCCTTGCCAAAAGTGGTCACAGCTAAGTTTGGTAGTGATCCCAGTAAACGCACCGTTTGCGTATACGGTCACGTGGACGTCCAGCCAGCCAAGAAAGAAGACGGATGGGCAACAGACCCTTATGAGCTGACTGAAATCAATGGTAACCCTGTCACCTACTTCAATTGGAAATTTTTAACTTCGACATTTAAATGTCTTCCATTCTCAAAATTAAAACAATCACTTGTTATGCTTCATAGCTGCGATAAATTTCGCCAAATGTTTGCCAGTAATAGCATATATTCGCCTGTTTGTGTGTCGTTGGCAATTGTATCAAAATTTTACTTTTAAAGTCGTCATGAAACGGAAGTTGAGAACATCTTTTGTTCGCTATTGAGAAGGAGGTCTATATCCGAGCTACAACAAGCTTCTTCCCGGGTTGGTGACATCACAAACCCCAAAATTTACATAAACCCCGCCCCCGAGAACACGCAACAAAGGGGGTGAGGCCATGTTGGGCTGCTTTAGGGAAGAGGAAGAGTTGTTGTAGTAAAGTGTTGTTAACATGTCGTCATTTTACGCCAGACTGCTTCACAAACGAGGGTCAATTCAACACTGGATTTGCGCAAAAGATTAAATTAATTAAATAATATGTTGAATCAACTCCACAGCAACTACATCAATTTATCCACTAATTATTCAGAAACGTCCAGTTTCATTCTAAAAGTTGTAACTTCTTCCTGAGTCTCTCCATTAGTGTCGACTCCGGTTCGAACAATGTAAGGCTGAACACCGTTACTGACAATCCTCATTTTGGATGCGTGAGATTCTCCAGCTTTGTTGTTGTTGAGCAACTGAAGCACGAGCTGTTAAAGCTCCGCCCTCTTCTGGAAAGGGGGCCGGGAGCAGCAGCTCATTTGCATTTAAAGGGACACACACAAAAACGGCATGTTTTTTCTCACACCCAAATAGGGGCAAATTTGACAAGCTATAATAAATGATCTGTGGGGTATTTTGAGCTGAAACTTCACAGACACATTCTGGAGACACCAGACACTTATATTACATCTTGTGAAAGGGGCATTATAGGTCCCCTTTAAAGATTACGAGGCACATGAATTTAAAAAATATAATGATGTCCATGGATAAATTATTTATAATGAATACTTATTTCATAAAAAAAGAAGAAGAATTGACAATTTTGATTTCATGGTGATTTCAACAGTTTAAGTTTTTGACCTGCAAGAAAATCAGATGATAATATATTTATTTTACTCCTAGGAAATCTATATGGAAGAGGAGCATCTGATAACAAAGGACCAGTGTTGGCCTGGATCCACACGGTGGAGGTCTACAAAGCCCTTAACATTGTAAGACAGGTTGAAATGAAAAGAAATGTTATGATTCTTCAAATGCAACATGCTGCTATTGACTTTTTGTCCTTTTGTTCAAACTGCGTGTCGTACAGGAGCTGCCGGTGAATGTTAAATTCATCATTGAGGGAATGGAAGAGACTGGTTCTAACGGCTTAGATGACATGATTGTGGCCCAGAAAGACACATTCTTCTCAGATGTTGATTATATCATCATCTCTGACTGTGTTTGGCTCAGCAAACGTCCCGCTATGACTTACGGAACCAGAGGCAACTGCTACTTCTTTGCCGAGGTACTGATATCAAACCATTCAGATGCTCTTCATGTGCTATTACCAGATATTTTTGGTTTTATAGTGGCAAACATCATATACACATTTGTATGTGGCTTAAGCCTTTAATGTTAAAAATCTAGATACGATCGTTCAATACAATAGAACAAAAAGCAGATTTGATTCACGTTTGAATCCCGGTCAGAGCGGTGTGAGTAACGCCACTCGCAACGCCAAGATCAAGGGTTCATTAGTTTGAAGTATTTTTGATTAATGGTTAATTTTAAATGAATAGCAATGCTCCTTACACATGTGTTTGTTTTTTAATGATGGTAGGTGGAGGGACCCAAGAAGGATTTGCACTCTGGAGTTTATGGAGGAACAGTAATAGAACCAATGACAGACCTGATCGGCATCTTAGGTGCTTATTAAAACATTCGGTTCTTTAGTATTTCACCACTAGCTCATTATCAATTAATCAATTGTCGAAAATCATTATCAATTTTTTACACAGACAAACTCATCAGCCCCAGTGGGAAAATCCTCATTCCCGGCATTAGGGAAGCAGTCGCACCTCTTTCTGATGAGGAATGGAAGATGTATCAAGACATTGAGTTTGACTTGGAGAGCTACAAGCAGGAGATCGGCGTGGACGAGCTGATGTATTCTAACAAGGAAAGGGAAAAGATTTATTTTTTGTCTTTTTTTTGCCTTTATTATGACAGAACAGTAAGTTGACCGGAAGTAAAGTTGGAGAGAAAGAGGGGGACGGGATTGGGAAAGGTCCACAAGCTGGGACTTGAACTCAGGACGCTCAAAGCGCAATTGCGCTATAGGCTTTTGGCACCGACTGATGTCAGTTTTTAAAGTTGGCATGAAATGGAAGTTACAATAGACTTTCCTATTGTGATGTAAATCTGAGTGAAAGGGCTTCTCGAACCAGAACAAATGTACTAGGGCGGGACTTGATTTTGTCTGTGGGGAACTGACTGGATGGTTGTGGTTTACTATTGGTCGATCACATGTGAGTGACAGGTTGTCCCGTCATCGCACAAGTAAACTCATTATCAGAAAAGAGATGTCACTGCAAGAGGGTGGAGTTATTTTGATTATAGATTATGAGGGCACATGAACTAAAAAAATGATGTGCACTGATAAATCATTTATAATAAACACTGCAATATTCCAATAAAAATACAAATAGTCAATTTTGATTTCATGGTAACTTTAAAGGGTTAGTTCACCCAAAAATGAAATTTCTGTCATTACTTAATCACCCTCATGTTGTTCCAAACCCATAAGACTTCTGTTCATCTTCAGAACACAAATGAAGATCTTTAATGAAATCTGAGAGCTTTCTGTCCCTCCATTGACAGCCTATGCAACTACTACTTTCAAGCCCCAGAAAAGTAGTAAAGACATCATTAAATGAATCCATGTGACTTTAGTGGTTTATCCTCAGTTTTATGAAGCGACACGAGTGCTTTGTTTGTGAAAAAAAAAAACATAATTTACCACTTTATTTTCAAAATATTAATCTTCAACGCGCACTGTTGTTTCATAAAATTTAAGTTAAACCACTGGAGTCACATGGAGCACTTTAATGATGTCTTTACTACCTTTCTTGGGCATGAAACTGGTAGTTGTGTAGACTGTCAATGGAGGGATAGAAAGCTCTCAGATTTCATTAAAAGATCTTCATCTGTGTTCTGAAGATGAACAAAAGTCTTATGGTTTTGGAATGACATGAGGGTGAGTAATTAATGACAGAATGTTCATTTTTGGGTGAACTAACCCTTTAAGACATAGTTCACCCAAAAATAAAAAATATGTCTTCATTTACTCTATATTCCAAGTTTTCTTCACCAGCTTTGTGCAAGGAAAAGCTTGTGTAGCTCTTTGTGTTTTATTTTAGAAATTCATAGAAATTCATGCTATTCAATCCCATCAGGTTGACTTACTCACCCATCGTTGGCGTTACCCGACCGTGTCTATCCATGGCATAGAGGGAGCTTTCTCTTCATCAGGCTCCAAGACTGTCATACCGGCCAAAGTTATAGCTAAGTTCTCTATTCGCCAGGTACCTAATATGGATCCAGCCATGGTTGAAAAACAGGTGAAAGAACATAAATCTCTTTTTAAGATGTAGAAACAGCTGTTCAAAGAGCTAAACAGGATCTTTTCAACCCTAGGTGACAGAGTATTTACAGTCGGTGTTTGCTAAACGCAAGAGTCCCAATAAACTCAACGTCACCATGGTTATTGGAGCCAAACCTTGGCTGGCTGATCCCACCCATCCATTATTTGAAGCTGGAAAAGCAGCGGTCAAGAGAGGTCCTGTGCTGTACAATCATTTCACTTCTATTCTGATGGGAATGAGAGGATATTCTGGGTGTAAAAATATTATTTGTTTTCTCCGCAAAGAAATTGTAAAGCATTGACCATTTGCTCCCAAAAAGCATTGCTGTCTTTTGTTTGGATTTTCAAAATACTGTGTTGCTGTTATAAGCAACTTAGAACTTGTTAAATATTTTTATGGAGAAAATGCATGGGAAAGAAATACTTCTGGAACCAAGATTCACAATGATAGTTGTGCATTTAATAATATAAAATGATCAAACAACATACCTCTCTCCTGCAGTTTTTGACGTAGAGCCTGACTTAATCCGTGAGGGAGGCACGATTCCCGTTGCCAGAACCTTTCAGGATGTAACAGGCAAGAGCATCATTATGCTTCCCATCGGAGGCTTTGACGACGGCCTTCATTCACAGAATGAGAAGTTAAGCAGGTAACTAGATCTTCTTTAGTTTTCTGGAGTGCTTTTTTTTTAATGCAGATTCATTTATTGTTTTATTTTTATTTTTCAGATACAACTACATCGAGGGAACCAAGCTGTTTATTGCCTACCTGCATGAAGTGTCCCAGATCAAGAAGTACTGATCAGATTATGTGGGAAGATTGCTTGATACCACTGTGCTTCATCTGCTGTTCTCTGTAACATACAAATATTACCATTATGTGTTGGTTGAGTCGCATACTAACAAATATATTCCTTTTAATTGATGCATATATATGCCTGTTGACAAAGATTTAAATTAAACAAATAAAGTGTTCTGCAACGTATGTGCAGTGATTTTATTTGTGTAAGATATCTAAAAATGAACTTATGAGGCTACTTCTTATTGAATTTTATGGCAGATTGAATGTGGCGTATTACCGCCACTAACAGGACTTTTAAATCTACATATTATGGTGAAAAATAAAAAAATAAAATCCTCAAATCCTGGCACACAATCCCAAAGTCTTTAAAAATTCCAGAACATATTTTGATGTTTCAGATATTTTCTCCTTCGGTCCAAGAAGAGTGTCTCGGGAAAGGTTTCCATATAATTCTTTCTTTGAATTAAAATATTTCACACATTCAAATAACAGGGGTGAGTTCAGGTTGATTGGGACACTTTTTGCCATTGAGATGACTGGAGAAATGTGTCCCAATAAACCTGAATTCACCCCTACATGAACTGCAGTTTCAGGTATTCTACAAACTTCACATAACCCATCTAGATATTTTCTTAAAATATGAAGATATGTATTCAACCCACAATATCTAGTGACTTCTGGTGACTTGTATTTTGTAATTTTACGTTCTGCTAAAACAGGAAATGCTTTGAGAACATTTTTAGAGTTGCCAGATGTTTATTAGTTTATAATGCTATCATGTGAATAAACCACATTTGAGCATTATTCACTTTAAAAACATAAACTTTAATGCAATCGCTGTGAATTAAATCATCTGCAGCGCATGTTATTGTTTGACACGTTTTTAAAGTTTTCAGAAAAAATTGAATGTATTTGAACATTTTTGAAAACAATCCAGGTGAATATAACACAAGAACAATTACATTAATGTAAATTAAATAACAATACTAATAATAAGAATTTAAAAAAATAATGCATATAATTGCAACGTATAATAACAAACTCTAATGTGCCGTTATGTCGTTTCGCTAAATAAAACGAGCGTTTTGCTGCATTTCAGTGGATCTGGCAACCCGGGCTGTCAGCGCTCAGTTGAGGAACTCGTTAGTAATGTGGCTTCAAAATCTCACCAATGCTTTACCACAACTGCTCATTTATTAACCGACAGTGTTATTCAGCGAATATTTAAAGTATTGAAGTTAATTACTAGAAGCATTGTTCACGTTTTAGCGTAAATATCGATTTCTCGAGCTGCGCAGAATAAGGCCAGATAGACTCTCAGGTAAGACGCTATTACACATGTGGGGCTTAAATGCTCTTTTCTGTTTTAAAATAAATTTCGTTGTAAACAAACTGTAATTGAATGACCACTACGCATTTTCACTGCTGCCAGAAGTGTTTGGTTTTATTTAAATGTTTAGTTTTAAAGGTGTCGCTAGGCGGCTAATGCTACTGACTGTTGTTTATGTTTTGGTGAAAGCGTCATCAGCTGACAGTCGAAGTAAACAGTTAAAATACATTTATTTGCCATAAACTGATTTATTATGGCTGATGTTAAACTACACAGTAAAAGAGCGTATCATCACTATAAACAGATGTTCTGGAATGCTTTAATAATGCATTGCACTACTTAAAAGTGACGTTAAATGCAGATCTGACGCAGAAAAGTAACAAAGGCAGTGGTCAGATTTTAAACATACAGTACTGGTCAAACATTTGGAATAATTAAGTTTTATTATATCGTGAAATACGTTTATATTTTACTATATTTTAATGTATTCCTGTGATCAAAGCTAAATTTTCAGCATCATTACTCCAGTCTTCAGTGTCACATGATCCTTCAGAAATCATTATAATATGCTAATTTGTTGCTCAAGAAACATTTTCTATTATTATTAATGTTGAAAACAGTTGTGCTACTTCATATTTTATTGGAAACTGTAAAACAATAACACTTAAAAGTTGGGGCTAAGATATATATAATTGATCAAAATTGTCAGTAAAGACATTATAATTAAAGAACCATTATTAATAACTGAGCATTAATAATAACTGAGCAGCAAATCAACATAATAGAATGATTTTTGAAGTAATCTGGCGTAATGATGCTGAAAATTCAGCTTTGCATCAAAGGAATAAATTACATTTTAAAATATATTCAAATAGAAAACAGTTATTTTAAATTGTAATAATATGCATTTCACAATATTACTGTATTTTCAAATAAATGCAGCCTTGGTGAGCATAAGAGACTTCTTTCAAAACCATTAACAAATCGTAATTATTCCAAACTTTTGACTGGTATAGTATATGTATTGACGATAAATGAGATGTGACAGAATGACAGTTTAAATTATCGAGCGCTAACTAACTTGATGAGTAGGTAGATCCAAGACTCCATAAAAGTGAAAAATGACATTACCAGCTGCCGTTCTGGTCTTGTGTACCGTTATAGAAGCTCTGCCTCTCCGAGAGGCTTGAATTGCACAGATGATCAGAGATCTTTGGCACCTGGATGCAACAGTCTGAGTCGACGCTCCATGACGTGCTGTGAGACCATGTCGCTGCGGAACGTCACTAGTGATCTTCTGCACAGGCAGATCAGGGTGAGGAAACCTCTTTATTTTTTTTAAAAGTAGTAGAGTTTAGACACAGAATGTCTTGTTACTCACCGTCATGTCATTCCAAACCTGTATGCTGTTATTTTTTTAATGTGGAGCACTAAAGGAGGCAGTTTGAAACTAGTATTGCTGTATTAAGATATGCAGTACAAATGTCTTAGAGCTATTGTAATGTGTGTCGATCCGTGTGTGCAGGAGAAGAGAGCGCTGGACTTCCAGAGACACTATCATGTGACCGACCCGTTTATAAAGCGTCTGGGGCTGGAGGCTGAACTACAGGTGATTTATGAATGATTGTGTGTTCATTTATAGTTTTCATGTGACGTCACACGCAGCGCCAACCTGAAGGACAAAACAAAAGCAAGGCTTTCCTCTGAAATAAAATAAGTTTCAGGGGTTTTTTCTGTTTTATTTTATTTTATTTTATTTTATTTTAAGCATCTAAAATGTTTTTTGGTTGTTTTATTTTTAGTTAACGATAATAAACCTGATGCATACTGCAATCAAAAGTGAAATAGCTTTTAAAAATCGCAAAGCCAGGTATTTTTTACCAGGTTTGTACTAATGTACTGACACAAGTCCAAACTCAGTATACACCTTAATGATAATGCAAAAATTGCAAACTATATGCAGGCAAGAAAATGTGTCCAGAATATGAATACAACCAAACTAAATTGAACGTTTCCCATAGAAAACCATTATAAAAAAATGCTTAAAGGGATAGTTCACCCTAAAATGAAAATTAAGTCATAATTTGCCCTTCTTTCTTTTATGGACCTCAAAAGGAGAATTTAAAAAGAAAAATGTCCTGATCACACTCATCCATACAATGGCAGTAAATAGCGACCAGCATCAAGCTTTTTAAAAAAGACGCAAAAGTATCACAGAATATATGATAGGGTTTAGTAAAAAAAACAAACGTAAGTTTTTATTTAACGAAAATCTTGACCATGGCCGTTGGTCTTCTATGAACTGCTGCACAACATGTGCATTCGTAAAACTCCTGTGAAATCAGGAATAACAAAAGCGTGACATGAAATAGAACCCATGTATCTTTTTCTCTGAGGTGAATATATCTGTTTTGTTAGTTGTAACAAGAAGATATCGCATTCACTTCACATCTGTCAACTGTCATTCTGACTATCATCTGACAAGAATGTACACGGATACTTTTTTGGGATTTCTAAGCATTGTATTTAATTTATTGCCATTGTATGGATGAGCATGAGCGGGACATTTTTTTAAAAATTCTCTTTTTTGGTCCAAAAAAGAAAGAAGGGCATATGACATTAGAACAACTCCAGGGTGAGTAAATAATGACTTAATTTTCAGTTTAGGGTGAACTATCCCTTTAAAGGAACACTCCACTTTTTTTGAAAATAGGCTAATAGGCTGCAGCCATGGTACGACAGCAAAGTTCCTTGATTATTACGCCGGAATGAGAGTATAGTTCCTAGCAATATCGGCCTAGAAAATCGCAACTTTTCATTTTCCGTCGGTCTTAGTACACAATGTAACTACAGAAGAGTTAAGTTTTAAATAGGAAAAATATCGAAACTCTTTGGTTATTTTTTTAGCGAGATGCTAACGGTCTAATCAGAGTCAATGAACTATGCTAAGCTATGCTAAAAGTGCTACCGCCAGACCCGGAGATCGGGCTGAATGGATTCGAAAATGGTAAAACTCAACTGTTTAACTCTAGGGGAGTTGGGAAATGAGCCTATTTTCAAAAAAAGTGGAGTGTTCCTTTAATGCATAAAGACAGTGATGTTGGAGGACCAAATTCAGTACACACCCAGATTATTAAAGTCATAAAATGAAAGATGTGATAGTCTTTTCTTGCCTAATGTGAAGTATATCCGAGTGAAACAGCTTCTGGAACAAGAATAGAGGGCGGGGCTTGATTTTGTCCATGGGGAATTGATTGGACATCATCAGAGAATAGAAGAAATGTCGCTGCAAGAAGGAGAGGGAGTTATTTTGATTAAAGATTAAAGAATTTAAAAAATAATGAAGTGCACAAATGATTCATTTTTAATAAATACTGCAATATCCTATAAAAAAAAAAAAAATTGTCGAATTTGTTTTAATGGTGACTTTAATAAAACAGTAAATTTTTTTTGCACTAAAAATAAAAAAAAATTAGATATTTCATGACTATTTACACCCTTACAACTCAACAATCTGTTTTTGCTGCTGTATCTTTAAGATTCAATGCAAACACCCCTTCATTTGTGAAATGAGTGATGGTGCCGAGTTTGCTGCGCTTACATATGAGCCATGTTGTTTTTGTAGTTTTTTTTTTGTTTTGTTTTTTTGGAATAGAGAAGACGTTTTGAGAAATATTATATATTAGGACTGCTAATATATTTTATCACTGAGTTACTGTCTCTGTTTTTAGGGTCACTCTGGCTGTGTCAACTGTCTGGAGTGGAATGAGAAAGGAGAGTAAGTTCTATTGAATCCCAGTTTGCTGCATTTCACAGTGTCTCTTCATAAACTCATTCGGCTTGTTCTTTTCTAGTCTCCTAGCCTCAGGTTCAGATGATCAGCATGCCATCATCTGGGATCCCTTCCGGCACAAAAAGCTCATCACTATGCACACAGGACATGCAGCTAACATCTTCTCAGTCAAGGTGAAGTCCACGTCACGTCTCTGCTTTTTCAGTCAGCGTCTAGTAAATATGCCAAAATGTGTATTCTTAATGAACGTGTGTTTGCAGTTCCTCCCTCACTCCGAAGACCGAATCTTGATCACAGGAGCCGCCGATACCAAGGTGCACGTGCACGACTTGACGGCGAAGGAGACCATTCACATGTTCTCAGACCACACTAACCGCGTCAAACGGATTGCAACGGCTCCCATGTGGCCCAACACCTTCTGGAGCGCGGCTGAGGACGGCGTCATTAGGTAGGTCGAGTTGAAGTCTCTGCCTCAGACGTGCTTGAGTTTGTGAGTTGATAAAAGCTAATAATTGTATGGAATAAAAAAAATGAAAATAAATAAATGGAGCTGCACGATAATCAGGATATAGCTCAGTGCAATTGTCAAATCAAAGGCTGCAATGTGATTAAATAACTATAATCTGATGTGCTGCGTGTTTCAGAGTGAAGCACAAAGCATTTCATTATTATAATTATCAGTATTTTTTATTTTACAATACAATTGCAATTCACAATAGTATTATATTTCTGTCTTCATTTTTATAGAGTTAAACCATACTATTACTACTAATATTTTATTATAATATATTATAATTATTATTAGCAACATTAGAGAACCGTAAACATGCGATTGTGTTGTTAAATTATTGAAATATTAACTTAATCTTTTGGGGTACTTGGTAAATGTTTTACATCTAAGGGATTCGGCTGATAAAAAGTTTGGGAATCCCAGGTCTAATGCATCCCAGTGTTATTTTAGTATCATTAATATACTATTATAGTTTTTATGAATATTTTGAATGTTTTTAGATTTTAACTTTAGTTAGGACCTATTATGCAAAATTCACTTTTTATAAGGTGTTTGAACACAGATGTGTGTAAACAACCAGCCTTTAATGGTAAAAATCCACCCACTCCTTTTTTTTTTTTTTTTTATAATCCCCATAAATCATAAACAGTCTCTCCAAATGCTCGGTTCCAGATTTCCCTCTACTCTTACGTAAGAGTAGGGTGAAGCCCCGCCCATGACTGGTGATGATCTGCCCTATTAGCACCCTAAGTTGCATTTTAAAAGTTGTAACCATCAGTGTCGACTCCGGTTGGAACAATGTAAGGCTGAACACCGTTACTGACAATCCTCATTTTGTCTGCGTGAGATTCTCCTGCTTTGTTGTTGTTGAGCAACCGAAGCGTGAGCTGTTAAAGCTCCGCCCTCTTCTGGAAAGGGGGCCGGGAGCAGCAGCTCATTGGCATTTAAAGGGACACACACAAAAACGCCGTGTTTTTGCTCACACCCAAATGGGGCAAATTTGACAAGCTATAATAAATGATCTGTGGGGTATTTTGAGCTGAAACTTCACAGACACATTCTGGAGGCACCAGAGACTTATATGAAATCTTGTGAAAAGGGGCATTATAGGTCCCCTGTAAAGTTTTAGTGATTTTGTTGTGGTTTTGTCTTTTTTTTTTTATTAGTGTTTTTAAATATGTCTTTGCATATTATACTGAATTTAGTTTTTTTTTTTTTTTTTTTGCCTTGCAACTAACTGAAATAAAATGTGTTTTTTAGATTTTATTTTAGTTAACGTTTATTTTATTTCAAGTAACGGAAATGTTTTTTGTGTTAGTTTCAGTTAACGATAATAACCCTGATGAATACTGCACAGAAAAGGGGAACAAACTTTTAAAAATCTCAAGCTATAATCAGATTTCCTGCATTAACTCTTAAGTGGGCGGTTCTACAGTGCTGACGTCTGGATAGCTGTGTTGAATCTCTGTCTCGAGGGGATGGACACAAGCCTCCAGTGGAAGTTTAATCATATGTTTTCCTTGAAGTTAATTAGGCTCATAGGAACCGGCTTATATGCCCTTGAAAACTGCATTTCAGGCCTCTCCAGATGTTGTGTTGGCTGCAAGGTAGTATCACCCATCAGGGAGCATATATGCCCTGGCAATGAATGATGTTTGGATATGAAAGAACACAGCAGGTCCCTGGCTAATGCCAAAGCTGACTGCCTCGCAGTATTTAATACTTTGCATGTAGAGGACATTTTTTATTATATTTACGAGACGCTGCAAAACATGCGAGCGCAGCGGTCAAACACATCCGTCTAACGTGTTTACATAGAAAAACTATGGAAAAGTAGCACAGTGCAATGCTAAAACACATTCTGTATGAATGGACCCTTACACTTGTTGTAAACAATTGTTACAAAAGGAAAAAAATGTAATCTGACATTAAAATGTAATAATTATTTCCTTTTGTTGTAATAAAATCTTTCCTTTTCCAATCAAGCATCTGCCATATACAGACACTTTTCACCATCCAATCAGTTCTCGCTTTACATTTCAAAGTCTGTTACTGTTTTATTTCCCTTCTACCCAGGCAGTATGATCTGAGAGAGAGCAGTAAACGCTCGGAGGTTTTAATTGATCTGACGGAATATTGCGGGCAGCTTGTGGAAGCAAAATGTCTGGCGATCAACCCCCGTGACAACAACTACATGGCTGTGGGAGCTAACGGGCCTTTTGTTCGGCTCTATGACATTAGAATGATCCACAATCACAGGTGACTTTATTAGTATTATTAAAAGAATAATTAGAAAATAAACTAAGATGTGAGGCAGAATGTCCATACAAAAAATCTTAATGGTGATTAATATTGTTTAACTCCGAAAATGATAAAAGGAACAGACAGATATTATTTGTTAATCTTCCCCTCTCAAATCTCATTCACTTGTGTTCAATTAAAAAATGGAGCATTTAGATTAGACTCATTGCAGGAGGTTTGATGTTATTAGGATTGAAAATTTAAAAAGTGCGACAACAAATACGATTTGAGATGTGTCAGATTATCATTGCTTTTCGCAAAAACAACATGAGGGTGAGTAAATGATGACAAAAGTTTTATTTTTGGTGGAATATTGCTTGAAATAATATTTCAAATTACTGTATTTTCCAGAAAATAAGTTGCACCTGACTATAAGTCACACTGGTTTAAAATTGCATTTTTGAGAGAGAAAAAACACATTGGTTTATAAGTCATTTTACTATTACAATCAGAAATTATGTAAGATACTGGTAAGTAAAGTGAAATATTTACATTATTTATTATAAACACTTTAAACATGTGTTTTAGTTCCCTTCACTCCACTACAAATCCTTTAAATGTAATGGTATTCAGAACTGAACTGGAATGAAAACTATAATATAAAACAAATTATATTAGCATTCATTACAAAACACCAGGCCGAAATGAATTTATTTAAAGTGAAACTGATTTTAACTTGATGTTAATGGCATTATATAAGTCACTTTGGAATAAAAGGCAAAGCATGTTTCATATCATAAAAAAACAACTTATATTCCAGAAAACTTGGTAAATAGAATTCTTGGTTACAGATTCATGTTCCTGTTATTATTATTTTCAGGGATGTTTTCTTTAGGGTGTAACGTTACACTCTTGTCTACCTTCTAGGAAGTCTATGAGTCAAAGTACCTCGGCTGGTGTTCATACGTTTTGCGACAAACGGAAATCGATACCGGATGGTGCTGGACAGTACTATGTCGCAGGTTTGTAGTCCGGATCATTGCGTTGCTCACGGATGGAACTTCTGTGTTGGAAAAACCTGCTTTTACAGATATTTATCTCTGTTTGCAGGTCACTTACCTGTGAAGCTTCCTGACTATAATAACAGATTACGAGTTCTGGTGGCAACCTATGTTACATTCAGCCCCGACGGTACTGAACTGCTGGTAAACATGGGTGGAGAACAGGTAATTAATTAGTGAGGCTTGCTGCTGATAGTTATTGACTCTCCGTTTCCAGTATGCAGGACTGAAGATGTTTTATGTGCAGTTACGCATTACTGCTTTCTGTTTGCAGGTGTATTTATTTGATCTGACGTTCAAACAGAGACCGTACACTTTTCTGCTGCCCAAAAAGTGCCATCCATCATCAGGTAGTAAACATTTTGCAGTGATGAAGCAAATAAATTGATTCATTGAATTTGTTTTACAGAAATTTATCAAACTTACCAGCTCT
This sequence comes from Ctenopharyngodon idella, assembly GCF_019924925.1. Lineage (NCBI taxonomy): Eukaryota > Metazoa > Chordata > Actinopteri > Cypriniformes > Xenocyprididae > Ctenopharyngodon > Ctenopharyngodon idella. The sequence goes on from NC_067235.1 coordinate 30,833,350, forward strand.
AAAACAGTTTTTACAACTGAAGTTTAAATGAGAAAAGCTATTAAAACATTGAATCTCGAGGAAGAACACAGTCTTAAGACCAACTGTTGGGATCTATAACAATTTTATGTATAAAAAAATATGAAATAACCTTGTGTTGTACTGGTCTGCTCTTGATTGTCATTCATGATGGGCATCTTCTGGCAGAGGTACAAAATGGGAAAACCACCAACGGTGTGTCCAATGGGATTCATCTACCTGCAAGCCGCCTTAAACTGGCTAAATTTACCAGGTAACATTGATTTATGTGTGTTATGCCGACTGCATCTTTAATTATGTTTCCATCCAAAGTTGCAAATTCAACTTCTGCACCATTTCCATCCCATGTGTTCAAAAGAACAAAAGCGATGCTTCTTGGGAAATTGGTGCAAAATGTGTAATAAAAATGTAATTGGGAAAGTAGCTGTAATCGGCAAAGCAACTGTGGCTCAGAGAGTGCAGACAAAACGCAATATATGCTGTCATGTTATTTTGCATTCGAATGTTTGCTGTTTGGGAATGTAATCGTGTGAGACAGTTCCGGGAGGAAATTAAACCACATCATTTTAATAACAGACTTTGGCTCAGGCATTTCAAAATGACCAAACATTTGAGATGCTGTGCAAAGCGTTTGGTCCACTGGTTAGTCCAGTTATCCAATCACTTCCTCTGTTGAGGCAACATCATGTGAGTTTTTTGTTGTGCGTCGAGGGATTTATTTGGTAAAAATGTGTTTTCATAGTAGTTTATGCACGTCTTCTTATCGGAATAAAAAAATATCCACCTCAATTGAGCGCGTACCTTTTTTTTATGATACATTTTTTAGATTTTATGCACATTTTGGCATTTCCATCTAGTGTTTTTTTTTTTATTCAATATCCCAAAATTTGCATAAAAATATGTGGATGGAAACATAGCTATTGATTCTGGCACTGTCCCGTTTATATGATGTTATTTCCTGTTCACTTGTCATAGACTAGTTTGAGTTGCAATAATTGTTGCTTGTCTGTATTTGTGTCTCTGGGTCAGTGGCTCCAATGATCTTCCTCCTCATCTGGAGAGGATCAAGCAACAGGCTAATGATGCGTTCGCGCGGCAGCAGTGGACTCAAGCCATTCAGCTCTACAGTCTGGGCCTCCATGAAGCCAGTCAAAATGCTATGCTGTATGGAAACCGTGCTGCTGCATACATGAAGCGAAAATGGTAAGATAAATGCTTTTGATGCAATAAGGGCTGCATGATGTGGTTAAAAAACATCACATTGTGATTATTTTGACATTGGAAACAGCACATCTCATGTTGAAGATATGCACCGCACAATGCTTACAGCGCATGCCAAGTTTATATTTGTTTAATTACATCCACAGCCTTTTGTGCTTTAAGGCAAGACACCACAGGTAAATAGGGTAGAATTTTAACTAGTCGATATCACCATACTTTCCCCAGTTGATTAATTACAGTATTTTAAGACAATTGTTTTGTATTACAAGTTTTCTAAAAATGTTATGTTCAAATATGCAAATGAGACATTACCTAATTAAATATGCACTAATTTGCATATATTTCCAGAACAGAAATGTAAGAAAATACTGTCAACAGACAGAAAAAAATACATTTAGAAATAAAATGTTCTATAAATCAGGCAAATTATATGAACAAACCCCTCTGTAGGGCTTTTCACACTGCGCTTAACCCTGGGTTATCTTCGTTCTAAACACTGCTTTTAACCCCGGGTAGAGGAACGTTTCACACTCGTAATTTAGAAGCGGGGTTCGCACCACTTTTTACCCTGGTTATGAAACCTTGCTCTGGAGCAGGGTTAGCAGCGTTTTTGCGGTGTTAACCCTGCATTGCGGTGCCAAACTTGTACAGTGTGAAATGATGCGGTGTTAGACGCTTAGCAACAGACAACCAATCGCGTACTCATATTTGCCTGTTTTGGACAGTCACGGAAACACTGCATATTGTATATAAACAGTAAATTCAGCGTTTGAGAGAAAAAATGTCAAATGCTGACAGAAAACATGACCATTTTTTAGTGAAGAAGAGTTTCATTCTTATCTTTTATAATGTCCATTTAGTATAAACTCGATAGTACAGTCAGCAATATGATGATGCGCAATGCCAGAGCTATGTAAACAGGTCGCGTGCTGCGTTTATCCAATCAATGACACTGACACCGCAAATATGCAAATAAGCATGTAAACCCAGGGTTTACATGGGTTTAACCCCCGGGTAAATTATGAGCAGTGTGAAACGTAAAGCAAGATAACCCAGGATTCCATTTACCCGGGGTTTAGAATGACCCAGGGTTAACTTTCAAGTGTGAAAATCCCTTGTAAAACCCTTAAGAATATAGATAGGAATAAAACAAAAGTTTGGTGTATGTAAAGCTGCTGAAGTGGAGATTTCTGAGAAAAAAACTCACCGCCTTTAAGGATACGTATTGTCATTGAAATCTACAGATGCAAATAGATAAAGTGCAATAAAATATTTAAATGTGTATTTTGTTAGTTTTCTTTACACTAGTCTGAAAGAAGACATGTTATGGAAGCAAAACAGGCCAAAATCTTAAATTGAATTGTGCATGAAAAAAACAATGGGTTTGTCTTGTAGTGTCTTGCCTTAATAGTCAGTATTTTAATTAGTGGTTTGCATGTGAAGTGTGAATGTGAAGTGCATCATGTGGCTTTGCACTCGTCTCTGGCAGGGATGGTGATCACTATGACGCACTGCGAGACTGTCTTAAGGCCTTGTCCCTGAACCCAGGCCACCTGAAGGCGCACTTCCGTTTAGCGCGCTGCCTCTTTGAGCTCAAGTACATCGCTGAGGCTCTGGAGTGTCTAGATGACTTCAAGGGCAAGTTTCCAGAGCAGGCACACAGCAGCGCTTGTGACGCCCTCGACAAAGACATCAAGGCTGCCCTCTTCTCAAAAACAGACTCCTGTAGGTTCTTGTCTTGTCTGTCTTGGATCTTGGATTTTGTTTGTGCATGCATTTTAATAATCAGGACTCTGGATGTTTTTCATGCATCTAATCTAGCTGACGACAAAAAGGGGAACAGCTCCATCCGCTTGCATAATTTCAGCCGGAAAGAATCCATCCCGGAGGATGAGATCGTTCTCAGAGAGCGAAGCTTCGACTACAAGCATCGCTACTGTGGCCACTGCAATACGACCACTGACATTAAGGAAGCCAACTTCTTTGGAAGGTCAGTTTACTGATGTATTATTCCGCTTTAATGTAAATCTCCTGTTTCCACCTATAATGCATGTCATATCTGCTGCTAAACGAGGATCTGAATATGAGACAACAGCACATGACTTGTTTGCTTGTTGCTTTACAGTAAAGGACAGTACATTGTGAGCGGTTCAGATGATGGGTCATTTTTCATCTGGGAGAAAGAGACAACGAACCTGGTGCGGATCTTACAGGGGGACGAGTCTATAGTGAACTGCCTACAGCCGCACCCCAGCTACTGCTTCCTGGCCACCAGTGGTATCGATCCCGTGGTGCGACTGTGGAACCCAAGACCGGAGGTACGAACTGACTGCAATGACACTCGTCACATCAGTGGCGTGTGTCATTATGAATGATGAATAAATTAATGCTAACTGTGACTACATTTACATGCACCCTCATAATGCGATTATAATGAGATTTAGGCAATATTGTGATTAAACTTTACCTCATGTAAACACAATACTAATCAAATATATGCAATTAAGCTCATAATCTTAGTAAAATATGTGGCGTATGCTGATTTTAAAGAAAAGCATCACATTTTTGGGGTGCTGAAAAAACAGTTTGACAATGTTGAACATGCACAACATGAATATAATACAGTATGTATATATATATATATATATATATATATATATATATATATATAATATATATATTATACACACATAGGAGTTGGCGTATGTGAATAATGGAGGTGAAAATAACCACAGTTCTTAGTCAATAATCAGAATAAAAAAAATTCATTTAAACTGGAGTGAAGCAGTTTGCTTGTCATGTAAACATCTTACTGTGATTTAGTCCTTACTCTGATTATTGGAAATAATCACATTATTGATGCACAATCAATCTGAGTCATAATTTATTGGTTTTCATTTCAGTATTCAGTTTTGATTTAATTTGTTTTGATTTAAATTCTCCAGCTTTGTTGTTGTTGAGCAACCGAAGCGTGAGCTGTTAAAGCTCCGCCCTCTTCTGGAAAGGGGGCCGGGAGCAGCAGCTCATTTGCATTTAAAGGGACACAAACTATGTCAGACTGTTGATTGCACCAAAAGTAACTTCCAAACTTCTTTTCTCTTCTGTCTGTCCTGCATGGCCGACCATCAGTCGGAGAATGAGAACTGTCGGGTGGTGGAGGACATGGAGAGTGCGGCCCAAGCCAACCAACGGCGCATGAATGCGGATCCGCTGGAGGTGATGCTGTTGAACATGGGCTACCGCATCACAGGCCTGAGCAGCAGAGGAGCCGAGGGCTCGGATGAAGACGACAGCTCGGAGGGCCAGGTTCAGTGCCGCTCTAGCTAGAACGCCGTCACGGACCTCCACACGCACCCGTCCCACGTTTGAGAAGAGGGCAAAGCACCTTAGATATTTACTTTTGCAATTTCAGTTCTTCAACGTGATGCTGAGTGAATGAATGCTGCCGCTCCGCACTATGCAGAAGTTTGGAGAAGTGGGAAACACAATCGCACAATCCAAGTCAAGTCAAAAGCACTTAGAGATTAATGTCCGCAAAATCATTTTAAAAAGCGCGCGCTAAGAAGAGTGTTGGCGTACCGTCAGATTAAAGCTTGTTTCCAAAGTCGCAAAGCGCTTGGGTCTTTCTAATGCGGGGCTTGCTATTGGACGCTGTTGGCCATGATATTCTCATTTTCTTTCTTTTCCCAAATGAACTTAATCATCTTTATGAGCGCCAGAGGACAGTAAAAAATAAGTGTTATTGTTCAGAAAAGTATGTTTATAGGTCTGCAGCACTTTCTTTTGGAATATATTCTGGAAAAATAAATGGTGTTTATGTTCGACCCAGACTTGCATTGTGAATGTTCATCAAGTTGTGGTTTGCTGGGACTGAAAAATTTTGTTGTTGATGATGATGTTTATTGTCAGATATTTTGGAAGGATTTGTTATTTTTTTACCTTTTTCTTCATCGGCACAAGCAGGATGTCTGACTGTTGCCCTTTCATCTTCATAGATGAACCTGAAAAGAGATGATAAAACAAAAATAAGGATGCGGAGAGGGACTTTTCGCAAAGGTTATAACCTGCTATGAGAAGACAAGATTGCAGTTATAAGAAACAGAATTGGGTTTATTTTGGGATATGTGTGTTTTTGTTTCACTGTGTTCATCTTTTGAGATTTCAGAACAGTTTAGTGCAACATTTAAAAAAAATAAATGACATTTCTGTTGTTGCTGTCATGATCCTTGGTAGGGGAATTTCCGGAAAGGAAAACATATTATTTGACTTAAATGTACTCTTTATCATCAACGGTATGGCTTTTTAAACACAGTAATAATGTGACGGAGATAAATTCGATCGCTCTCATTAGAGTCAGTGGAGCCGTCGACACTGGAAGCACCTGGTGTGTTGAGAAATTGAGTCCCCCCAGGAATCGAGTCTCCTTTAGGACCTTGAGTGATCCCATTGGTTCAACGTAGTATTTTTAGCATCTGATTCAAGCGATTCAATCAAGCATTTCTAGTTCTTACTGGGTTTTTTAGTTAGCTTATGTACCTGATTGGCCTGCTAGCTTAGCTTATATTATATATTAGCTTATATTATATTATGTTTTTTGCTTCCAATATAGTTCCCAATTAGAAGTTTCAAATTAATGATGTTTGTGTGTACTTAGCATGACAAGTCATTTATTAAAAATGTATTGTAGTATTATTATATACTATACCACATTGCTATTATTGTGTAAAATTAATATTAAATTACTTTTACAGAACATAGTATGTTGCAACAATCCTTATCCTTATAAAAAATACATTTTTAGGCATGGTTGTGTATCCAGTTTGTTTTATTATGCAATATATTTCAAGCATGTTGTTTGTGCACTTAATGTAATAAACATCAAACAATAGTTAAATCAATAGTTAAAAAACATCACAATGACTTTTGATCAGGCATTACTGCCTGGGTCTTAAAGGAGACCCGATTCCTGGGGGGGGGCGACTCGATTTCTCATGACACTGGACAAACGCTGCACATCCATGTCTTAAATAAAATTAATTTATTTACAAATATATGTGTGATTTTATTAATTGTTTATTGATTGTTACATTAAAGCCAGCTCATGATGTCTCTGTCCTGCTTTTGTTTTAATCATATATATATATATATATATATATATATATATATATATATATAGACCTACACGTAAAATAACCCATGCAACCGATGGATTTCTGTTGGAAATAACATAGGAACATTTTCATTTCACTAAGGATAAAGTGTAGCTTCAAGCTCAAGCTGATTTGTTTGTGATCACTAAATGTTCACATGATGCAGCTTCCAGTGCAGACTTGCTTCTCGCAGCTGATTGGACGCTTTGAATTGACGCAAATACGCTTGCCGGCAAATCCCTGTGCGCTACTTTGATAAAGTTGTTACATTCACTTTCCCTGCTCACAATTAGTCAAAGTCTGTTTTTTGCTGAATAGTTAGTTTTTTTCCAAAGTGTAATTCATTTCCTGTCATGTTGTGCCACAAACAGTGGAGAAAACCCGTGTCCTCTAAAGGCCACCTGACCTACATACACTAATGAGGAAGGTGTAGCACGCATCTAGGCCAGATGGGTTGCAAGGCCATGGATGTGTTCAGAATAGCATACTACTATAGTATATACTTTACTATACATGTGTAGTATGTATACTGTGCATATACAACCCAAATGACCTACTACATTTGCAATCTTCCATTGCAATTTTGACATTTCTATTTTGACTCATTTGATCAAATTCCATTACTTATCTACATTAGTTAACATGAACTAACGAGGAAAAATAATTCTAAAGCATTTATTAATCTTAGTTAATGTTAATTTCAACATTTACTAATCAGTTGTTAAAGTCAAATGTCACCTGATTTGATATGAACGGTTGTGTTTTTAACTAACCTAAACAAAGATTAATAAAAAATGTAACAAATGTATTGCTCATTTTTAGTAAATGTTAATTAATGCATTAACAAATGGACCTTACTGTAAAGTGTTATCATTAAAACATTTTTACACAAAACTATTCACAACAACTATATGTATTTCCAAAATGATTACTGAATCTTGCACTGTAAAAAGTGTTAACCTGCAAATGTTACTTGACTTAACTCATATAAATGTATACATTTTTATATTTAGGTTGATTCAGTAATACTAAATAACATTTTTGTATTTGCAACCAGTTAAAACCAGTTAATTTCGATGTTACCATTTTATTTTCAGTGTGCAAAGTAAGCCATGTTGCAACAATCACATAATGTTTAAAACGTCTATCATTGGGTGCTGTTTCATTCAGTTCACTCAGTGCATCCTGTGCAGTACACAGTGTGTAGTAAGTTGTAGTATGTAACACAATCCACATTGCTGTATGCAAGAAATGTGCCTTGCTTTACTGGAATAATCTAGAACACATCCCAACCCATATATTGGCCAGTATCCTGTCAGAAAAATGCACCTGTGCTCCACTTTTTACACTGTGAGCAGAGTACAGTTAACCGTGCCATTAGGGTGATAAAGCAAGTCGTATGGCAACCCAGATGTCACACTACAATATGGATGAATACAATGATGTATCCACACCTGTTCTTATACTGCTGTGATTTAATGCATGAAGCCCTGGGTTTGTCTTTACACAGATCTGTACATGAGAAGAAATTATAAAGCCTATTTTTAAGACGATATATTTTTTGCACTGTGACATTTTTGTGACAGTTAAGTGCATACACCCTCAAAAAAAATCTCATTACCGTAATACTTTTTATCCCCTGTAAAGCAAAACAAGAAAAAATATTGTAAGTACATCATGGTATTATTTATTGTACTGCTTTTTCTTTTTCTTTTTTCTGACAAAAAGAAAAACATTAACACTTTACGTAAAGCCTTTATGTATAATGCATTATATAGGTATTCATAATGTACATTATGCATTATCTTTTCATAAATCATTGTAACCAAAGTTAAAAATGCATTATACTATTTGCAGATTCCTTGCGACTTCTCAAAATGTATGTTTGTCATCTGTTTTAATGCATTATACTTTCTAAAGGCGTAACATAAGCATTATAATGTATTATAACTGTGGTTACAATTATTCATGAAACCATATAATGCATTATAATGTCCGTTACAAGGCATAATTAATGCATTAAAAATACTTTTATAATGCATTACATATAAAGACTTTAAGTGTTACCGAAAAACCTATTATATTTTATTATATTAATATATGTATACTACAAACCCGATTCCAAAAAAGTTGGGACACTGTACAAATTGTGAATAAAAAAGGAATACAATGATGTGGAAGTTTCAAATTTCAATATTTTATTCAGAATACAACATAGATGACATATCAAATGTTTAAACTGAGAAAATGTATCATTTTAAGGGAAAAATAAGTTGATTTTAAATTTCATGGCATCAACACATCTCAAAAAAGTTGGGACAAGGCCATGTTTACCACTGTGTGGCATCCCCTCTTCTTTTTATAACAGTCTGCAAACGTCTGGGGACTGAGGAGACAAGTTGCTCAAGTTTAGGAATAGGAATGTTGTCCCATTCTTGTCTAATACAGGCTTCTAGTTGCTCAACTGTCTTAGGTCTTCTTTGTCGCATCTTCCTCTTTATGATGCACCAAATGTTTTCTATGGGTGAAAGATCTGCACTGCAGGCTGGCCATTTCAGTACCCGGATCCTTCTTCTACGCAGCCATGATGTTGTAATTGATGCAGTATGTGGTCTGGCATTGTCATGTGGGAAAATGCAAGGTCTTCCCTGAAAGAGACGACGTCTGGATGGGAGCATATGTTGTTCTAGAACTTGGATATACCTTTCAGCATTGATGGTGCCTTTCCAGATGTGTAAGCTGCCCATGCCACACGCACTCATGCAACCCCATACCATCAGAGATGCAGGCTTCTGAACTGAGCGCTGATAACAACTTGGGTTGTCCTTGTCCTCTTTAGTCCGGATGACATGGCGTCCCAGTTTTCCAAAAAGATCTTAAAATTTTGATTCGTCTGACCACAGAACAGTTTTCCACTTTGCCACAGTCCATTTTAAATGAGCCTTGGCCCAGAAAAAATGCCTGCGCTTCTGGATCATGTTTAGATATGGCTACTTTTTTGACCTATAGAGTTTTAGCCAGCAACGGCGAATGGCACGGTGGATTGTGTTCACCGACAATGTTTTCTGGAAGTATTCCTGAGCCCCTGTTGTGATTTCCATTACAGTAGCATTCCTGTATGTGATGCAGTGCCGTCTAAGGGCCCGAAGATCACGGGCATCCAGTATGGTTTTCCGGCCTTGACCCTTACGCACAGAGATTGTTCCAGATTCTCTGAATCTTTGGATGATATTATGCACTGTAGATGATGATAACTTCAAACTCCTTGCAATTTTTCTCTGAGAAACTCCTTTCTGATATTGCTCCACTATTTTTCACCGCAGCATTGGGGGAATTGGTGATCCTCAGCCCATCTTGACTTCTGAGAGACACTGCCACTCTGAGAGGCTCTTTTTATACCCAATCATGTTGCCAATTGACCTAATAAGTTGCAAATTGGTCCTCCAGCTGTTCCTTATATGTACATTTAACTTTTCCGGCCTCTTATTGCTACCTGTCCCAACTTTTTTGGAATGTGTAGCTCTCATGAAATCCAAAATGAGCCAATATTTGGCATGACATTTCAAAATGTCTCACTTTCAGCATTTGATATGTTATCTATATTCTATTGTGAATAAAATATAAGTTTATGAGATTTGTAAATTATTGCATTCCTTTTTTATTCACAATTTGTACAGTGTCCCAACTTTTTTGTAGTATGATTAGTATGATACATATGATATTATATATATATATATATATGCAATTATGTACAAAATTAGTACAAATACATACACCTCACAACAAATATAAAAAGGAGGAAAATATACAAAAAAAAAATTATAAAACAATTAATTAACCAAATTAAAGTGACATAGTGCCTCATAAGTCTTTTTTGCTTTTAATATTGTGTAAAGTAGCACCGTATCGTTTAATTTCTTTTATAAAGTGTTCACAATTTGGCTTAGCTTCAGCCCATTTCTTTGCATGAATATATTTTCATGTAAATAATTAGTTGTATAAGAAAAGGTATCAATGGTATCATGTACAAAAGCAAATATAACATTATACAATTCAATTTGTGTTAATGTCCCAAACAACATATGATATTATATATGCAATTATGTACAAAATTAGTACAAATACATACACCTCACAACAAATATAAAAAGGAGGAAAATATACAAAAAAAAAAATTATAAAACAATTAATTAACCAAATTAAAGTGACATAGTGCCTCATAAGTCTTTTTTGCTTTTAATATTGTGTAAAGTAGCACCGTATCGTTTAATTTCTTTTATAAAGTGTTCACAATTTGGCTTAGCTTTAGCCCATTTCTTTACATGAATATATTTTCATGTAAATAATTAGTTGTATAAGAAAAAGTTATCAATGGTATCATGTACAAAAGCAAATATAACATTATACAATTCAATTTGTGTTAATGTTCCAAACAACATATGATATTATATATGCAATTATGTAAAAAATTAGTACAAATACATACACCTCACAACAAATATAAAAAGGAGGAAAATATACAAAAAAAAAAATTATAAAACAATTAATTAACCAAATTAAAGTGACATAGTGCCTCATAAGTCTTTTTTGCTTTTAATATTGTGTAAAGTAGCACCGTATCGTTTAATTTCTTTTATAAAGTGTTCACAATTTGGCTTAGCTTTAGCCCATTTCTTTACATGAATATATTTTCATGTAAATAATTAGTTGTATAAGAAAAAGTTATCAATGGTATCATGTACAAAAGCAAATATAACATTATACAATTCAATTTGTGTTAATGTTCCAAACAACATATGATATTATATATGCAATTATGTAAAAAATTAGTACAAATACATACACCTCACAACAAATATAAAAAGGAGGAAAATATACAAAAAAAAAAATTATAAAACAATTAATTAACCAAATTAAAGTGACATAGTGCCTCATAAGTCTTTTTTGCTTTTAATATTGTGTAAAGTAGCACCGTATCGTTTAATTTCTTTTATAAAGTGTTCACAATTTGGCTTAGCTTTAGCCCATTTCTTTACATGAATATATTTTCATGTAAATAATTAGTTGTATAAGAAAAAGGTATCAATGGTATCATGTACAAAAGCAAATATAACATTACACAATTCAATTTGTATTAATGTCCCAAACAACATTTCATATTATATATGACACCTAATGTATGACAGTAATGAGAACCAGTCCGGCTCCGACGTCACGATGACGTCACCGCGCAGACTGTGATGGCGGATGTTGGCGAGATCGACACGATGAAGCACTTCCATGGAGGTTTTGAGAAAATCGACAAAGAAATGAGCCGTTATCCGCACTGCATCGTCTGGACACCCATTCCGGTTCTGACGTGAGTAGCGACCGGAGATGTTCTGACGGATCACGTGCGGAACACAAACACATTCTGACAGGAAGCGCGCGCTACTGTCATTATTGCTGTCAGCGCGTTCTGTCATATTGTTCTCGACTGTTGTGTTGCAGTGCTTTTAAGTACGCAAGTGTAAAGCCTGAATTGAGCTCCTATAATCCTCACATATCTATGGAACCCCATTTCTGCCACATACGAAATAATCTTGCCTTTGTAAAAGTCAATCACAGTCATGCCTCGTTTAAAAAAGTCGAAATTATAAGATCAAAAGTGGAAATTATGACCAGTGCTGGGTAGTAACTGATTACATGTAATCTGATTCCAAAATGTAAGTACTTGAATTAAGATTATATATACTCGTAATCAGACTACAGTTACTATTTTATTGATTACATGATTACATTACATTCTCACAATGGCAGTAAATGATTCATAATTCATTGATTCTCCCTACTTCTTTTTTTATCTTTTACATTTTTCTTTCTATAAAAGCCTACTGCTTGTATACATTCAGAAGCTCTTCCAGGTTTGTGTAATTACACACACTGACCAGTCATTAGTCATGTGACTATCACTGAAAACTGAGACCCAGGCATTTGATCGCTGGATTTACAGAAATCGTTTCACTTTTAAGAAGTGTTTTCTTAACATTGAAACATTGCATATCGAATCAACTCCTGACGAACACATTAATTATTATTTGAATTATAAAGTCACGTCATTTCATAATTACATGCAGTTCCTGGATTCCCCAATTTTTTTGACAGCTGAACCTCTTTGACCTTATATATTTACTTGAAGTACACCCTGAGATTTTAAGTCAATATGTTAGGTCAATAATAATAAATAAAATTAAGTTTACGGTTCTCTGATGTCATTAATGGTCACATGACATGCAGATAAACAAATAAAATCCTTTTTAGTAAGTGTTTTATTTTGATTGTTTTTATTTTAAATTTATTATTATTATTATTATTATTATTATTAATTTGATTTTTTTTTTAATTAATTACTTAATAGCTTTTCATTAAACTCACAAACTCCCTGAATGGAGCTCCTATAATCCTGGTACCAGGATAATAATGCACGATCACCAGTTCGGGAAATCCTGATGTAATATAATATTTAATGCACTTAATGTTGTTCATAACAAAGAATGGAATACAACCCGAATTCCGGAAATGTTGGGAAGTTTTTTAAATTTGAATAAAATGAAAACTAAAAGACTTTCAAATCACATGAGCCAATATTTTATTCACAATAGAACATAGATAACATAACAAATTTTACACTTTTATCCACTAAATGAGCTTATTTCAAATTTAATGCCTGCTACAGGTCTCAAAAAAGTTGGCACGGGGGCAACAAATGGCTGAAAAAGCAAGAAATTTTGAAAAGATTCAGCTGGGAGAACATCTAGCAACTAATTAAGTTAATTGATATCAGGTCTGTAACATGATCAGCTATAAAAGGGATGTCTTAGAGAGGCAGAGTCTCTCAGAAGTAAAGATGGGCAGAGCTGTGAAAGAGTGTGTAATAAGATTGTGGAATACTTTAAAAACAATGTTCCTCAACGTCAAACTGCAGAGGCTTTGCAAATCTCATCATCTACAGTGCATAACATCATCAAAAGATTCAGAGAAACTGGAGAAATCTCTGTGCGTAAGGGACAAGGCCGAAGACCTTTATTGGATGCCCGTGGTCTTCGGGCCCTCAGACGACACTGCATCACTCATCGGCATGATTGTGTCAATGACATTACTAAATGGGCCCAGGAATACTTCCAGAAACCACTGTCAATAAACACAATCCGCCGTGCCATCTGCAGATGCCAACTAAAGCTCTATCAAGCTCTCAAAACATGCCCCCGTCCCAACTATTTTGAGACCTGTAGCAGGCATCAAATTTGAAATGAGCTCATTTTGTGCATAAAATTGTACAATTTCTCAGTTTAAACATTTGTTATGTTATCTGTGTTCTATTGTGAATAAAATATCAGCTCATGTGATTTGAAAGTCTTTTAGTTTTCATTTTATTCAAATAATAAAAAAATGTCCCAACATTTCCAGAATTCGGGTTGTATATTTTCTTTTTTCTTTGTATTTTTATATCAAAATGGTACAAGATTATCCAATTCAAATCAATGTGATACACGAGTTAGGTCAAAAGTAATCTAAAAGTAATCAAAAAGTATTCAGACTATATTACCATAAATGTGTAAAGTAATGGATTATGCTACTAACTACATTTTTTGTCATGTAATTTGGAATCAGTAACCGACTACCCAGCAGCACTGATTATGACATACACTAAATCGAATTATGACATTTAAAAAAGTCGAAATTCTCACATAAAAGTCTAAAATGTTATAATTATGACTTAGTATGTCATAATTTTTATCTCATTATTATTTGGTATTTCATAATTATAGCATGAAAAAGTCAAAATGGTTAGTATTTCATAATTTTGACTTCATAAGTTGGACTTTTTATGTCAATTATGATTTACCATAGCATGATTTTTTAAATGGGCTTCCATACTTATCTGTATTTTATTAAAGAAACATTCTAGAAAACTGCAAATATACACACTGGTCCGAGGAGGATTTCTGTGTTGATGTGAGGATCCACTGGTTGGTTTTGTTGTGTCTCTGCAGCTGGTTTCTGCCATTCATTGGGCACATGGGCATATGTACATCAACTGGTGTGATCAGGGATTTTGCTGGCCCTTACTTCGTTTCAGTGAGTTTGTTTCTGATGATTCAGCTGATTTTAGCATGACTGCACTGATGCACTAATTACTTTCATTTATATTTCACACAGGAGGACAACATGGCGTTTGGAAAACCAACAAAGTGAGTTTAAAACTCTAGTGAATGTGATAGAGAGGAGTCATTATCATCTGCACATATGAGACATAAACATTGGAAAAAGATTTGGTCCTTATAAAGTAAAAGAAAAATCTTTCAAACTAATTAATACATTATTTTTCCTCCTATTTTTTTCTTATTTATTTTTTTTCTGTCATAAGCAAAAAAATGTTACCTATTTTTTCCCCTCTGTATTATGTTGACAATTGGTGTATTGTTACATTATTATACACAAAAACTGTGTATTAAAAACATGCCAAATCTGTATTTATTGCATTAATTAAAAAAAAAAAAGTTAAAATAGTGTGTTACTGATTCGATACTTGTTTTTTTCAGGTACTGGAAGCTGGATAAGAATAAAGTGTACGGCGGTGGAGCAAACGCCTGGGATGTGGCCGTGCACGAGGCATCTGAGGAATACAAAACTAGAATGGTCAGATCTCTACTGTAATACATTCTTGTTATGTTGTGAATGACATGTCATTTGAGACCTGATTTTATGGTCAAATGTGAGCTGGAGTTGTTTTCATGAGATTAACCTATTTACACAATCCCTTATTGTTCAATAGAGTGGTGGAATTATGACGTCACTTTGTAGGCCAATCGGCAGTTAGCATCACGCTGGTTCCCTCGATTATCTCAAAAAATAAGCTCTGTGATCAACAAAAGTTTATGATACTTACACGTTCAACGTCACCAACACTAAGCTTCCTACAACTCTTTCAGTCTTTATCTAAAAACATTTTCCCTGAAAGTTTGAGTTAGAATAGTTTGTAAGAGTGCATAACTAGGATGTAAAATCGAACTGAGCGAACTGTTCAGCGTGATGACGTTTAATGTCGCCGACAGCCTCTGTAGTCCCATTTAGCCACTTGTTAGCAACCATCATTTTCGAGACATATAACAGCTTAAAAAATCACAAGTAGGTTAATACTGATGTATTTTATGTCGTAGAATAAAACATGAAAATATCTTGAGCTCGTGTTCACCAGGGACCTTATTTCAGTCATTTAATCAAAATCCCATTCAAAAAACCCATTGACTTTGGGACAACGGAACCAGAAATGCTAACTCACTTCCAGGTTTTGGCCTACAAAAATGTGTCTTTTATATATATATATATGTGTATATATATAGTGCTCAGCGTAAATGAGTTTACCCCCTTTGAAAAGTAACATTTTAAACAATATCTCAATGAACATAAAAACAATTTCCAAAATGTTGACAAGACTAAGTTTAATATAACATCTGTTTAACTTATAACACAAACATAGCGACTTCCTAATCTCTGTTTTGACATTCTTTTCCATTTTGTTTGTTTGTGACGTCTTCACCGCACTGCAGCACAATCTGTGTTGTGATAACTGCCACTCTCATGTTGCCATGGCTCTGAACCTCATGCGCTATGACAACTGCTCCTCGTGGAACATGGTCAATCTCTGCTTACTGTCCTTCATCCACAGCAAACATGTCAGGTGAGATGCAGGACTTTCAGTCAGCGGGAAATGTAAATTCACCCTATCTGTTTTCTAAATGCATTCTAAATGCATATGAACAATTCATCTATTTGTTTGTTTGTTTTTGTTTACTCAAAAAATCTCATAACTGGATCTTCCAGTGAAATGACAGCAGGGTTGCCAGATTTTCACAACAAAACCTGCCCAATTGCTACTCAAAACTAGCCCAATCCTGTTTTGGGGGGGGTCCTCTCGGTAAAAATCGCATTACAGGGTTTGAAATCCGCATTTTTGCCAAGTTCCCCTGGTAAAATTTGCTTTCCAGGGGCTAAATATCATGTTCAACATGCGGACATGAAAAACAACCCGTGGCAACAGTGTTAAAGTAGCACAATTTCAAAGGAAAACTGCGGACTTGGCAACACTGAATGACAGTCTTCTCTCTATTAACGTATGCTGGTCTTCTCCAATCATTTAGTCCTCTTAAACTCCGCCCCTTTCTTACAATCCACTGCAAACTCGCATTCAGATCCGCCTCCACTTTTGAGTGCCACACCCACATTTCAACACCCAGTCAACGAGCGATGCATAGAACCAAGTCCCGCCCTACAAAAAATCTGTCGCTACTCCCACTTCATCACAACTTTAATTTGTGTATTAATAATGGTAAAAATATACATTATTATATTCATAGCTGTCACAACGTTTTAGGTCTAGTTTTTATTTCTTCTGATGCTTCTGAAAAGTTTAGTTTTTACGTTATCTGTGATATTTAAAACAGCGCTGTACTGATGAAGAGCGGCTGATGAGATTACAATGGCTCTGTTCTAAATGCTTAGTCGCTGTTTATTGCCTTCTGTGAGACTAAACCTCATGATGACTGATTTAATATGCTATACATAGCGCTTCTAAAACAAACCGCACGGGACACTCACAATTGATTGTGATAGTTTGATCTTAGCATGCTATTAAGTTAAATATACTCAAACACATTGCTCATGCAAGTATTTATAAGTAAATGCAGTGACGTTGCATCTGCAGTGTTGGTTGGATTGTTTCACTGAGCTCAATACATTCTGATTGCCGTCTCTGTGAAGGATTCATGCAACACTGCCATAGAATTTAGAAGTCAGTGTGTCCTTACCTTTGACTGAATGATTTATCGCAGTCGGCCGCCGTGTTTCCCCTTATATGTCATCAGTCCTCCACTGGGGCTCTCAGTGTTGTGATGTAGAGGACATCAGGACACAAAATAAGGGTTTCTGTGGAGAGAGGTGGATTGTAGGTTTTTGTGTAAGATTATCCTCAAAAATGAAAATGACTCACCCTCGTGTTGCTTCAAACCTGTGACGCTTTGACATTCTGCCTTTATATATGGGTTTGGAATGACATGAGGATGAGTAAATGATGACATAATTTATATATTTGGTAAACTAAACCCTCTAATGCTGCGTGTTTCTCTTTTTTATCTACATGAGTCGAGTCACCTTTATATAGCACGTTATACAATATAGATTAAGCAGCTTCACAGTAATAAACAGGAAAATAACCATCAGTGATGCACATTTCAATAAATATGAAGCTATAAAGCAGCTCTATAAAGCAGAAGACAATACTGTCATTATTCAGCTCAATTCAGTTCAAATTGTTCCGATAGTTTCCGTGCAGTCAGATTGATAATATTGCTGAATATTAAGTGTGTTTTAATATTAAATGTCTTTTAAATCCCAACTAAGCAAGCCAAAGGTGACATGATGCTCATTTGAAGGTCTCTGTTCCTTGTCCTGTAGCTTTGTGGGGTTCCTGAAGACCTGGCTGCCTTTCCTGATGATTTGTGGGGTTATAGTCACCATCGCCCTTGCTGTCAACCTGCGATGACGGAGGTTGGATGACAGGAGCATCAAACACGGAGAGAGATGTTGGACGGCCGTGCAGGGCACCTCAGGATCATTACGAGCCTCGGCTACAAGAAGCAAATCTGAACCTGAACTTTAATCATGCGACTGTACGACACTACATTGCTTCTGTTAGGAGATTCAGTCTGGCTGGTTGGGAATACAGAGACCTCTTTGCAGACTATTAGTACCATTGTAAATAAGTGAATTACAGGGATATTTTCCATTACTGCTTACATAAGCTTTTGCATTTGATATATTTGTAATATAATCATATCACATACATGGATGGGTCTAAATGAAACATGGCGACAATTTCCTGTCAAGACTGTTGTGAAAAGTGATTCCATAACCTATAATCAGGAAGAATATGATAATTAAGATCTAAGCATATAAACCCTCATAATTTTGTTTTGCCTCATTCTTAGAACTATTTGAATTTTATTGTGCATCAAAAATAAGTCAATTTTCAGTTATTTTAATGGATCCAGGATGTTTACAGCCGTATATTGTTTTACTCTAATGAGAGTTTGTATATTTGATTATATGTCTTCATTTATATTATATGACCAAATACAACTGTATATCCATAATGTTTGTCCTCATTTTTATACAATGACCTCAAAAAGTATTTTGGAACTTTGGGTTAGTTCACCCAAAAATGAAAATTCTGTCAATAATTACTCACCCTCATGTCGTTTCAAACCCATACACAAACACAAATTAAGATATTTTTGATGAAATCCGAGAGCTCTCTGACTCCTTCATAGACAGCAATTTAATTACCACTGTTGAGGTAATTAAAGGTACTAAAGACATCGTTAAAATACTCCACGTGACTACAGTGGTTCAACCTTAATGTTATGAAGCGACGAGAATATTTTTTTTGCGCAAAACAAAACAAAAATAATGACTTTATTCAACAAATTCGTCTCTTCCCTGTCATTCTCCTACACTGTTTACGTTGTACAGACAGTGCAACGCTTCTGTGTTGTACGTCAGAACGCCGGCTCAGTATTGGCCGACGCTGTTCACACGAGCAGCATGACACATGCATGTGATGCTGACGCAAGAGCCAGCCAATAATGAGTCTGCATTCTGACATAGAACCTGGAAGCGCTGAAAATAAACAGCGTAGGAGAATGACAGGGAAGTTGGATAAAGTCGTTTTTGTGCACAAAAAGTATTCTCGTCACTTCATAAAATTAAGGTTGAGCCACTGTAGTCACGTTGACTATTTTATCGATGTCTTTACTACTTTTCTGGACCTTGACAGTGGTAATTAAATTGCTGTCTATGGAGGAGTCAGAGAGCGCTCGGATTTCATCAAAAATATCTTAATTTGTGTTCTGAAGATGAACGAAGGTCTAACAGGTTTGGAATGACATGAGAGTGAGTGATTAATGACAGAATTTAAATTTTTTGGTGAACTATCCCTTTAAGATACACTGATCCAAATATGAAAGCAAGGATCAATTGTTGTAAGGAAAGATAGCACAAGTACAGGTTTGTCCGGTTTGAAATGCCAAAACAATAGATCTAGTGCTGGATCTTTTCTTTTTACTAGCGTCATTTTCCTTCATGATGTTTGAAGTGTTTTTACTGGATGTATGAAGTCAGTTCTCCTCAAATAGAGGAACCACATTAACTATTAACATGATCCACTAACCACAAACAACCACAAGACTGTTTTCATCTTCAACACAACATCTGTTATTTTAGCATTTCAAAGCAATCAAACTTTTTTTCTGTCAAATGTTTTGATTGTAAAGTGCGTTTGTGCATCTGCTATAACAAAGAAAGGATTTTTAGAAATCTTGGCCAACTAAAAAGTATGAACATGAAAAGTATGAGCATGTACAGCACTCAATACTTAGTTGGGGCTCCTTTTGCCTGAATTACTGCAGCAATGCTGCGTGGCATGGAGTCGATCAGTCTGTGGCACTGCTCAGGTGTTATAAGAGCCCAGGTTGCTCTGATAGTGGCCTTCAGCTGTTCTGCATTGTTGGGTCTGGCATATCGCATCTTCCTCTTCACAATACACCATAGATTTTCTATGGGGTTAAGGTCAGGCAAGTTTGCTGGCCAATTAAGAACAGGGATACCATGGTCCTTAAACCAGGTACTGGTAGCTTTGGCACTGTGTGCAGGTGCCAAGTCCTGTTGGAAAATGAAATCTGCATCTCCATAAAGTTGGTCAGCAGCAGGAAGCATGAAGTGCTCTAAAACTTCCTGGTATACGACTGCGTTGACCTTGGACCTCAGAAAACACAGTGGACCAACACCAGCAGATGACATGGCATCCCAAACCATCACTGACTGTGGAAACTTTACACTGGACCTCAAGCAATGTGGATTGTGTGCCTCTCCTCTCTTCCTCCAGACTCTGGGACCCTGATTTCCAAAGGAAATGCAAAATTTACTTTCATCAGAGAACATAACTTTGGACCACTCAGCAGCAGTCCAGTCCTTTTTGTCTTTAGCCCGGGCGAGACGCTTGTCTGTTGTTCAAGAGTGGCTTGACACAAGGAATGCGACAGCTGAAACCCATGTCTTGCATACGTCTGTGCGTAGTGGTTCTTGAAGCACTGACTCCAGCTGCAGTCCACTCTTTGTGAATCTCCCCCACATTTTTGAATGGGTTTTGTTTCACAATCCTTTCCAGGGTGCGGTTATCCCTATTGCTTGTACACTTTTTTCTACCACATCTTTTCCTTCCCTTCGCCTCTCTATTAATGTGCTTGGACACAGAGCTCTGTGAACAGCCAGCCTCTTTTGCAATGAACTTTTGTGTATTGGGAATTAAATGCATGACGAAGGACAGAAAGAAATCAGTGCAATTTACATAATCAGAAAGAAAAAGCTGCTCTAAAAATGTTCTTAATGATCACACTTTATATAGGTACTATCCTCAGTACTCTGAATGGATGGATGTGTTGTGGAATATATGCAGCTCCACCCACCTCTGCTTATACAGCCAAGATCAGGAGGTGTTTCTAGGTAAAACTGTTAGTAATGAGCTCCTAGAGTGAGGAGGACAGTGTCATACTACACGCGTGCTGCCTACTACAGCATGTGCACTGACACTGAAGAGCGCAGCCCGTGAAGACGGTGATCAGATGCTCCGGACTGTGAGTGTGAGAGTTTGGATGATGCCGCCGGCTGTGCCGCTGACGCTTGTCTGCGCGATGCTGTGCGTCTCCACATGCGTCGCGTTGTGTCCGCCGCGCTGCGAGTGCTCTGAAAGTCAACATACGGTGCGCTGCGCGTCTGCCGGGCTTTTCCGTATCCCAGCCGCGATCCCGAGCGACACGAGCAGCCTAATCATCACCGGAAACACGATTCCCAGACTCGATCACAGCGCGTTCAACGGACTGCAAAACGTCACCCACCTAAACCTAAGCAATAATGGGTAAGAAAAAATATGGTCAGTAAATATCTATCTATCTATCTATCTATCTATCTCTCTGTCTGTCTGTCTGTCTGTCTATCTGTCTGTCTGTCTGTCTGTCACTTTGTCTATCTGTCTGTCGATCAATCTATCTGTCCATCTTGTCTGTCGCTCTATCTATCTGACTATCTGTCTGTCTGTCCATCTTGTCTGTCTATCTGTCTGTCGATCGATCTATCTGTCGCTCTGTCTTTCTATCTATCTGTCCATCTTGTCTGTCACTCTATCTGTCTGTCCATCGATCTGTCTATCTGTCGCTCTATCTATCTGTCCATCTTGTCTGTCACACTATCTATCTATCTATCTATCTATCTTGTCTGTCACTCTATCTATCTGACTATCTGTCTGTCTGTTACTTTGTCTGTCTATCGATCTATCTGTCGCTCTGTCTTTCTATCTATCTATCTGTCCATCTTGTCTGTCACTCTATCTATGTATCTGTCTGTCCATCTTGTCTGTCACTCTCTGTCTGTCGATCGATCTATCTATGCATCTGTCTGTCCATCTTGTCTGTCACTCTATCTGTCTGTCGATCGATCTATCTGTCGCTCTATCTGTCCATCTTGTCTGTCACACTATCTATCTATCTATCTATCTATCTATCTATCTATCTACTTGTCTCTCGATCAATCTCTCTATTTATCTATCTATTCTGACAGTAATTTAGTCATGTGCTCTTTCTTTTTTGTGTATTCCACCATTTAAAATCCTCTTAAAATGCATTAAAAAAATTAAAATCCATTGAAAAACTTTTTCCATTCTTTGTCAGCATTATGGAGGTTGGATCGCATGCATTCTCTTCTCTGCACATGCTGCGTTCTCTAATCCTGAACGACAACCAGCTGGTGCTCATCCATCCAGAGGCGTTCTCCGTGCCTGGAAGCCCCCTGCAGGAGCTCATCCTCCGCTCGTCTCTCTACAACTACACATCTCTGACTGACCTCATCACCGCCCTGCGCTGGGGCGAGCTCACAAATCTGCTGCGCCTCGACCTGTCGGGCAACCGCCTTGTCCTCTTACCCCCGGGGATGTTCGCTCCTCTGCCGAACCTGCAGCATCTCCATCTAAACAACAACTCTCTGGTGGCCGTCTACAACAGCACTTTCTCTGGTATTGATCAACTTTTGGAGCTGGACTTGACCAGAAATGCGTTTAGAACTATCAACGATGAGGGTCTTCACGAGTTGGAGCGACTCGGTCGGGTCCATCTGCTGTTGGGTCAGAATCCTTACGTGTGCACGTGTGAAGCGCAAGAGTTTGCGAACTGGCTAAATAGTTCAAAGGTCAGGGTGGGCGATGCGGACAAGCTGTATTGCGAGTTCCCCGCAGCGCTGCGTGACGTGTCTTTGCGCGTTCTCAGTGCACAGGCATTGGGGTGTTACGGTAAGCCGTACGAAGAGATTATCGACTTGTCCCTACATACTTCCTACGTGTTCCTTGGATTAGTGCTGGGATTCGTTGGCATGGTCTTTCTACTTGTCGTCTACCTCAACAGAAAGGGTATCAAGAAATGGATCACAGACATACATGAAGCATGCCGAGATGTGCTGGAGGGGTATCATTACCGTTATGAAATTGACTCTGACCCACGACTGGGGCGTGTTCCAAACATTAACCAGGGTCGGCCTCGAAATGACCCGCATTTGGGGCACATCCCTTCTGACGCCCGTATCACACAGATGCCGTCGGATGTGACTCTATAACTGGACTGCAAATTGCTGCACAATGAACCCATTTTTTATAGAAATGTTTATAGGTATTATGTCCTGATATTTCAGTCTGTAGCAAAGTGGAAAAATCAAGGAAAATCATTTGTCATTGAGACTAGTGGTCAGCAGATATTATTAACTAGAGAGATGGCTGGCTGATGGCTTATGTAATGCCAATTTATGCATGATGTAGGCTAATACAATATATATTTATTATATACAATATATATTTGACCAGTGCAATATGAGTCAGCGCAATTTTTGGTCTGTTTTCCACCAGGAGAAATTGTAAAAAATTGCAAAATTGCAAAAAATGCTGGGTTAAAAAAACAAAAAAACAAGTTGGGTTGAAAATGGACAAACCCAGCGGTTGGGTAAAATGTTTGCCCAACCTGCTGGGCAGTTTTATTTAACCCAAGTACTGTTTAAACAATAATAATCAAAAGGTAAACATTTATTAATAAGCAATTTAATAAATGTTTATTGTTTCATTATTATTGAATAATGTTCATTTATTAAGCATATTAATGTTCATTTCCAACATACTTTGGGTTCATTTTAAGCAAGCAATACAGTAATTTTTTAAACAATAGATGAGTTAAATAAAACTACCCAGGAGGTTGGGCAAACATTTAACCCAACTGCTGGGTTAAAACTACCCAAGCCCCAACTGGGTTTGTCCAATTTCAACCCAACTTGGGTTGTTTTAAACCCAGCATTTTTTAGAGTGTATGTTTTATCTACTAGAGACTGAATTTGTGAATGTGTAGGATTTCACTAGCATTAACCGACATGGACTAAAAGCCACAAAACACATGTACATCTATATGCTGAAATTATAACTTTTTCACAATATTTACTAAAATATCTGAAAACTGTATTATCCATTGACTGTTGATTATCAGCCAGTTTTAATGAGCTCAAAACACCACCTGATTTATCAGTCTATTGTTGTCTTTCCAAACTTTCTAAGGTTTATAAGGAGACCTGAAGATGCACTGAATGACTTCTCATGTGCATCTAACCCTATCTGACTGAATTATACTCTCCATTATATTTCATAACCTATGCAGCAGATTGAAACGCTGCTCTCCATCACATTATGTGGTGCGGCCCACAGCATTCGCTGCTAGATTGCGTCCTCAATATTTCGCTACGGTTGAGGAAAGGAGGGAAATGAAGGGGTGTATTGGGGGAAAATGGGGCACAATGAAGGATTTGGAGTCTAATGTTCCCTGCGAGCACATAGTGAATCTTTCGTGTGCATGTGTGCTTGCTAGAGCTTGGAACTAATGACTGCAATTGATCAAGACCAGACAGCCCATATTAATCTGTGTCTCCACTTTTGGCAAAGCAGTATATTACAGCATGTTTGGGGGAAAAAACTTCACCCCTGGTGTGTGTGCATACACAGTTATAGCATAATATTAAAACGTTGTCCACTCAAAGGAAACTAAAATGCTTCTGTTGCTATGTGAAACAGTGTCAGTGAATCTGTAGTTCTCATTTAGAGCATTTATTATAGCCTATATGCATCATTCCACAGAGAATACTTTATACTTTTCATAAATGTACTATTATTTGGAGTTCCCACTGCTTTTGACCAATCAATTTCCATGACATTTTTAGTCATTCATGATTATTTGACAAGGATTTTTAAAAGCCATCTTCTCAGGAGGGAATTCTTTACAGCTGAGCATAACCAGAAACTCAAAATTTATATAACTTTTTAAGATTTCTATTTGGTTTTTTTTTTTTTTAGATCTGGGAATCACGATTTTAAAATTTCCTGATATTTCCAGAATTTCAATGACCATGGGAATTCTTTCATTCGGGACCTGTTTCAACGCCCAGGAACACATTTTCCATTTCTTTTCTAATATTGTTGAAATTGCATATTTATTTTTATTTGAATAGACTGCTACATTTATTTAAGATACTGTAAAAACATCACATTTAGATAAACACTGCATGACCCCAATGCAAATAATGGATTTTAGATCAAGAGAACTTCTTAAAAAAAATAACCTGTTACAAATGTATTTTTGAGTTTGGTACATAACAAATACCTCAGAGTTATAGTCAAGAATGAATGACAACTGTAACATCATGAAGTGAATGTTTGAATTGTTTTTATTATTATAAGAACATACACAAATTAACCAAGAACATACTTTTCCACACTTTGCTGTATAAACGCTGACAATATGTTTTTTGCTTGATTAAAAGGAAAGCAAAAGTCAATGAACAAAAAGTACACATCTAGGAGGTTTAAGCAACATCCGTTTAAAGCCCTGACGTCACTGCTTACCTGTAAGTGGGCGTTGGATTTACCTGTAGCCGCAGGTAAAATACGGCACGGCGGGGTGAAGGAACGAATCTTACCGATAAAAGCTTTAGTATGAGCAGAATCTGAAAGCGCGTGTTGCGCGACGAAATCGACACGTTTGACCCATTTTTAGTCAATGAATCAAAACAAAGCTCGATGAAGTGGAAGTTTTAAAGAGTAAAAGGGAAAATATTTCACACTCGGCTACTTCCGCGATCTTGAACGACTAGAAGTTGCGTTCAAAACAATTGAAGATTTCATCCGAGCCTATGCGGTAAGTGTCTGACACTGACAAACCATCTGCTCTGCGAACAACGCGAAGCGTCTCACTAGAACGCTCGCAATCAATGGAACCTAGTGGACGCGTTCTAGTTTGGCCGCTTGCATTGGGTGTAAGGGGAATTTTTAAAATGATGATAGCCATTAATATATCTGTGAAGTCGATAATTGTTTGTCTTTTACAGCCATGGCATACAGACGAGAACAGTTAGAGACATTTAAGACTAAACAATAAAGCATTTAATATTGTACTTGACAGACAAACTGCATTTTGGCAATAAAGGCAATTCATATAGGCTATTCCATCTGTTAAAAATCCAAATAAAGTGTTTGGGACTGGCCAGAGCGCACTTTACAGGCCTGCTTTATGTCCGCTTAACTCTATGTATACTGATAATGACCAGAAACAAATAAGCAGACATTTCTATACAATTCATTCCCATCCACTTTATCGACTATCTGTCAAAGGTTGATGACAAATGACAATACTTATCATCTATATCTGGCATTCACAGTTTGGGTGGCATGTTTCTTTCTGAGAATCGATGACCATATTCAGGGAAAACACATCACTCATGACAAAGAACGCAAACTTCAAGTCAAACACTGACTGTATGAAAGGTGAAGACACAAGGGAGTGTATTTAAAATGTATTTAAAATGAATAACTTGATGATCGAGTAATTCCTGCCCACCAAAGGAAACCCTCTTTCCTAAATTTAAACATGCTAAGCAAGAGCTACATAAGATGTAGCTCAAGATTTGCTCTTTTTTCATGTGCAATATTAATATCTTGATATGGTTGTGCTGATATAACAGCTCCAAACCATGGCTTGTATAATTCACATTGTCCAGGCTTGTATAAATAAACAACCATTCTATGCTATCTAGATACAGATCAGCTTGCTGGTCACATAATTGAAATGCCTTTTGGAGCACAACGCTTGTAGACACAGTATGAAGGTGTCCACTGCGCGGTAGTTTGACGCAGTTGGGCGAAGTAGTATATTGGTGCAATGTTGGTGATTTCATTATTTGATTTCACCACTGCCATTGCACGCTTGTGTTGTATTTCTGTTATATCTCCAGGGTTGAGGAAGTCATTGTGCAATGAATCTAGAATGAAAATTTCGAAGCCTGTTTAACACTGATGTTTATGTATATTAACTAAATAACATTGGTTATTTTTCTTTGCAGTCAATGTGATTTATTTTTTGTTCTGCTTTAAACATTTCTTTGAAATACTGCATAACAAGGCCTGTTTCACATATCTTTCATCTACAGAGTAACTGCAACAGCATACTTAAGTATTTACTTTAATGACAGCCATAAATGACAAAAATGGTTAGGCTATTGAGAACTACAATCTTAATGGTTATGAAATTTACTTTACATGAGGAGAAAGACCACATTAATATCTAAGTTGTAATTAAATGGCCAAATCTGAAAGTGGTGTTGTAAACTACCTAAATTGCCTGGTTTTAATCAGATTTTCTGATTAATAAGTGCTGTTTGCTTTTCGGGTTTATCAAACCAGACAGGCGTCTTTTTAAATTGCAAAACACGTTGATAATTCTGTATTTTAATCATGCATGCAACGTTCAGCAACAACGGGCTCAGCTCATCTTTACATGCATGAGCCCATTCCACGATTGTGCTGCACTGTTTATGTGTGCAGTGTGAATTCTGCAACCTGATAATATTGGCTCTTTTAAGTGAGATGTTTGAAACATGCCTAAGAATCACTGTTTTGTGAACTTTCTCAGCTCTGATAAATTTTGTTGCATTAAAGGGTTAGTTCACCCAAAAATGAAAATTCTGTCATTAATTGCTCACCCTCATGTCATTTCAAACCCGTAAGACTTTCGTTCATCTTCGGAACACAAATGAAGATCTTTTTGATGAAATCTGAGAGCTTTCTCGATCGAGACTCGATCACTTTATATTATGAACAGATTGAATTTAGGATTTTTATTCACATATAAACATTGATCAGTTAACAGAAGCTCAACTGAACCTGCTTGTCTAACGAGAACAAACCTTTTGAGGAAGCCCAAACATGCTGCGTAACACACGAGAATGACCCTTATTGGTTCTCGCACACATCAAGAAAACATGCTTGAGCTTCCGTTTACCACAACTAATATGTGAGTTGATGAATGTTTATCTGTGAATAAAAGCCTAAATTCAATCTGTTCATCATATAAAGTGATCGAGTCTCTTCAGAAAATTTGGACTAAACCACTCAATTCATATGGATTAGTTTTACGATCTCTTTATGAACTTTTTGAAGTGTCAAAGTGGTAGTTGCGTAGCTGTCTATGGAGGGACAGAAAGCTCTCAGATTTCATCAAAAATATCTTGGTTTGTGTTCCGAAGATGAACGAAACTCCTACAGGTTTGGAACAACATGAGGGTAATTAATTTTTGGGCGAACTAACCCTTTAATGTCCACATTCCTGCAGGTCCTGAATGTGGTGAGTTATGCCTGGCCACAGCACAGGAACACATCACAAGACGCGTCCTCATAGCTCAAGCCGTTCTAAGGCTGATGGCTACAGGCAAAGCCGCACATACTCCAAGGACAGCAGCACGAGCCAGGAGACCTACAAGGAGAACTACAGCGAGCAACCTCGTAGCATAGACTCGCAGTTCCCCCGTAAAACCCATCCTCACTACGCCAATGGACGAGGCTCGGAAACCCTGGGCTTTATACCAGGATCTGCAGATTCTCCTCAGGGTACTCAAGCCTGTGGCTCATGTGCTTCCCTCGGCTGGAGTGGTTGCAAAGCTCTGCTGTGCTGCATTCTCACCTGTGGGCTTTATGGGTCGCGGAAACCTTGCTTGCCACCCAATGAGAGCTCCACTGACAACTCTTTAAAACCTGAGCCAGAAACCAGGAAGCCAAATGGATTGGCACTGTCCAACCCTACATGTGGTGTAAGCCTTGAACCCAGCAAGCCGAGGCAGCTACCGAGCTCTGGCAGCTTCAGGTATGGCGACGTCTACTTTGCTGGCAAGAAGGTGGAGTACCCTGTCAACTCAGAGGCACCTCCACGACGGACCAGGACAGCAGGGAAGGGTGACAACCAGCGGCCTATCAGTAATACAAGTATCTACTCTAGGGAGGATTTGGATCTAGATGACCTGGATGATGGCGGCACAGATATCGACTCGCTAATCACTAAAAAGCTTCTAGAACTTTATAAAATGCACCAGATTGAGCAGCTGGCAAAATGCACGTCTGATGTGTCCTTCTCACGTAAAACCAATGAGATCAGCGATCTGATCAACAGCATTGCTCAGGACTACAACTTGGAGGAGCAGGAAGCAGAGTGTCGGCTGGTGCACGGCGTCATACGCATCAGCACCCGCAACAAGTCCTCAAAAGGTTACAAAAGCAAAGACTATAAATCGCATGATGCAATGCAGCATACTAACGGGAGGAGGGATGGAACGCTGCCCGACAGTGGGAATGAGACCATGACCTTTACCTTTAGTGATGGTAAGGGATGGTACTTCTGTTTTGTAAGAGTGTCAGTAGGGAACGATGATGTTTGAATGTCTTTTGATGACATTTCTCTTTCCCTGCAGGGGATCCCGAGGTGCTAGTGTCAGAATTGACACCGTCAGATGAGCTTGCCCGAAAGATGAGAGGCCACAGTGGGAAAAGTAAGTGTCAACATTCTTTTTGTTCAAGTACAGCCCCCATGTTGAGGCCATTTCACACTGCACAGGCAGATACCGACCAAAGGCAACAGACACCTTCGCCATGTTTTGTCGGATCAACGCGTTACCCATGTCAGTGTCTGTTTCCATTCGTTAGTGCTTGTTTTTGCTGATTGAACATGATGAATCTGTGTTTGTCATGTCTTGGAATGTCTGAGAAGTGACATACTGTAATCTGGTGACTGTCGCCGTTGGTCGGCGTCACTGAATTAGCCCTTAGGTGGCTGGATGTGAAAAGATACTCCCAGCCCATGGTGCCATGTCAATCCTGTGTTAGGATATGAACATGGTGGAATTGCACCCTGAGGATGGGGTATTCTTTTCTCAATGCCCTATTGTAACGGTTCCATTTCCAAACATTTCTCATTCTCTACTTTCAAATTGGCATTCCTGCCTTTGATCTTCACCCCCCAAAGAATAATGCCCTCACCTGCCCATCCCTTCTCCACAAACTCTACTTGCTGGGCCTAAAGCCTCTAAAAGCTGAACACTGAAGCTTCTAACCTCACTTTACAAATGTTCTTGAGGGGCCTTAGCTTGCCTCCCAGCAGTTCATCCTGTATTCCTCCATATCGGATCACATCTACCATTCCTCACATAATGGTGGTGCTCTCATTATGTAACCTGTCTGGAGGTCTCACTTTTCTGTGGAATGGAATCTTTCTATGCTAGAGACATGTACAAATGTGGTGTGTCTCTTTACAAACTATACAAAACTATATACTGAAAAATCTTTTTCCTTAAAATTGTAGTTCAGTTCTATTGATTATGCAGAAAAGCATTAAGGTGCAGTCACATTTAATGTTGCTCCACGAAATTTTGCAGGCGATAGAAAGCGGTACCACCTGTGACAAAATACCATTTTGCTTTGTTGTTAAGTTACGAATCTCCGCCCACATAGAGGTCACAGCCAAATCAAGAGGCTTGCTGTTGGTCGACACTGAATTCACGTGTCAAAGTTCACCGAACTCGAACCCGATTAAAGATTCTTGTAGGGAAATTTTGCCACAGGAAGTCCATCATTGTGCCGATTCCCATTGAAATGACTGGATTTCACCTACAAAATTCCATGAGCCATTTGACTGTACCTACATGTGACTGTACCTTTATTCACAACATTTGTTGCATGCAGAGTTGCACTCTGCAATTTATACATGAACTTCAAACCACTTATAATTATCAATATGTTCTTTTCCTTCACAGATTACTACTCAAGCTCGGCCACAGATTCATCAGGGGCTCCGCTATTGCGCTAACACTCCAGCTGTTCACTCTTAATTACTACTGCCTAACTAGTGTTCATTTACTGTCCTTGCTCCTCTCATATTTCAGTGAAAGCAGTTATTATGCTAAGGACAGTTTGTGTTTGTTTGAATGCCCAAAGACTGCTGTTGTCCACTCAGATTTAGGCACAGCTTCTGTCATGTTGCTACAAAGTGTAATGTTAAACAAAGGAGGCTCTTGCCAAAAAAAAAAAAAAATGTTGCACTTGATGGTTCCCTACTACCCTCGCCAGAAGCCATGCGGATAGTAACATAATGGACAAGTTCCCTCACCAAACCATCAGCATCAAAGGGTATTTAAGTATTGGATCTAACTGTACTTTTGGAGACAAGAGTCACTGCTGTCGTCCTAAGTGGTGATGTATCTATTAATATGCCTGTATTGAGCACTGATTAATAGCAACAATGAGACTTCAATCAGTTGCTGTTCATCGGACTGCTTTGCTCTGGTAGCCCGTCCTTCAAATGTCGCCTTAGATGAACAACTGTTCTTTGTTTAAACGATTGAATGCAATTTAATGTTGTTTTGGGACTGTTCACGGTCAGATGATACACCCACATCTGTATGGTGAAATGTCAGTTTTGAAATACCTTGTATAGATGTAGTTTTTTCATAACTTTTTTTGTATTGAAATAAAAAGGGAATTTCCCCTCATTTTTTGTTTTTACTCCTTGTATTAATTTAAACTATATGCTCCATTTTGTCTATTAAAGTGAGCGGTGTTGTTTTAGAAAACAAATCTAGTCCTGTGTAACATATTTACACTCATACGTGTTAACCACAGAAAATTTCTCTCTCTTTACCGTGTAGCATTTTTCTCAGAAGATTGCATTGGTGTCCGCCTCCTCCCTCTGTTTCCCTCAGGTCACTGTGCTATGAACTTGTTTGGCTGGTTTGACAATAGAAAGGAAATAAAATCCTAGTGTTTGTTAGAGTTGTACATTGCGGAGGAGGGGCAAACTCCAGAGAAAATTCCCCTTTCAACTGTCCTCTTTTTGACACTATGCCGTCTACTGTAAAGCAACTTTTCTGATTTACTAGTCAAGCTACTTTTCTGATATCTGAAATAGTTTTTAAAGATTAATGGGAAGAAATTACTACTAATACTTTTTTTTTTTTTTTTTTAAACATGGGAACTAAATGTGTGTGCTAACATTTTGTTGTATTGCTTTTGGATTGTAAAATGTTTCAGACCCAATTAATAGCATGAAAAGAATGTGTGAGATACATGATAAATGAAATACAATTACATAGAATTAGATGAATGAATCTAGCATGAACATCTTTCTTGGCTGATTGTTTGGTCAGAATGGCACAAGTTCAGATATTTATGCAAGATAGTAGTGGACTACTATTTCAAATGGTTCTTATTCTACAGTGCATTGTTGCATGTACTATATATTTTTAAGAGTTGGCAATAGGCTAGTATTCCACATTGTAGAAATTTAAGTAAAACAGCTTTTTTTGTTTGTGTTGGCCTTAAAGGGATTGTTCACCCAAAATGAAATTTCGGTCATCATTTACTAACCCTCAAGTGGTTCCAAACAATTGATGGACCCCAATGACTTCCAATGTATTTTTTCCCCTCCATACTATGGAAGTCAATAGGGTCCATCAACTGTTTGGCTACAAACATTCTTCAAAACATCTTCTTTGGTGTTCAGCAGAAGCGAGAAATTCATACATGGTTGGAACAATGTGAGGGTGAGTAAATGACAGAATTTTCATTTTTGGGTGAACTAACCCTTTAATCATCACAAGAGGGCACCATAGTACACACTATCATGTGATCATGACAAAGAAACCTGAACCTAGAGCCACTAGGCACTGGATGATTCAAGAACAGCTGAGAGAGAGTGCGTGTTTGTCTGTGTGGTCATGACATAAGTTACGATTATTCAGTTCTTTCTTTGTCATTGGTTTTGTTAGGGAAATCTGTACATTGAGTACTATTGTGTAGTTTTTGTAAAGAAAATGTCCAGAAGTCCAAACTTTTACATTTAGACCATATCCAAAAAAGTATACTTCTTGTACTAATTCTGCAATATATATTGCATATTGTGTGCATACTCTATGTAAATACATAAAATGTGCATAACTTTTGTCCATGCATGCTAAGGTCACACTATCCTACAATGCAATGTAAATTCTAACACAAATTTGGATTAAAAATGCAAATTAACCACTTTTTTCATTTGCTAACATGCAATGTTTGAAATGTTTTAGAATTACAAACAGTTGTACATGTTTTAAAAAAAAAAACCACGCATATGTAATGTGTGCTTTGCAGTATAGTTAGTGGTACTAGAGTGGTGCTCTTGGTTAGGGCCTGGTTTTTTATATATATTATATTGCAGCTCAATTTATATCCTGACATCACTAAAGCGATTGAAATGGAATTTCTTGTCACTTGAGCAATCATCTGCTATAAAAACAAATGTGTAAGTACGTGCTGTGCAAACGCTGCATCTACCTTTGTGCCACTGACCCTGTAGTCACCATGTGACTTCCTCTGGGTACACGTAACAGCAGACACAACTTTTTTTTATGAGGCTACTACAATTACGCAATTTGACCATTTTCAGAAATAAAGCTGTATAACACTAGCAAAGCATGAGGCTGCAGAAACTATCGTTAGCAAAGCTTTTGACAGGTTAAAAATTAGAATGAAATACTAGCCTAATAGAGGAGACAGAGCGCACACTGACAAAACGTTAACATGTAATGCGAGTTTGATTACTCCACCGGAAAATGCGTTATCAAAAAGGGCAGAAAGTCAATTTATAATTTGTGATCACATAGATACACTAGTTACTAATCACTGAATCACATCACATTGCTTAAGAGAGTGGCGTTCAGTTATCATTTATCTCACCAGAAATAAAAGGTCAAGTTGTATTTGCTTTGTAGGATACAGTATTGTGCGAATTGTGCTTTGTTGTATATATTTTGGCAACTGTAGCGAGTCATGTGGGTGTTCCATACTGTGCACAGTATACATATATGAGAATTCTGGAGTAGTTTATCACAATAACATGTTCCACTAACATTTCACAAACACACATTTTCAACATTAGATCTATTGTTTTAGCATTTCAAACTGAACAAACTTCTTTTTTTGTCAAGTGTGTTTGTGCATGACATTTGCTCTAGTATTTGCTTTGATAATGATGTTTTCTCCAATTTAAAAAATAATTTTAGTCTCTGAATACTTTTTTGGGGCTGATGCACAGTGATTAAAATGTTTTAGGGTTCCTCTTGTATGCATGAAAACATAATTCTGAGAATTGTTCCAATTTGTAAAAGAAAAAAAAATTATAAAAGTGATTTAGAAGTATATGGCAAACACTAGACTCAGAGTAATAATGCAAAATGTGTAAAAATAGATTTAATTGCAGTATATTTAAGAATATAAAAATGTTTTCCTCAGATTCAATCTAGCTTTCTCACAGAGACAATACATGAACCTCCCTTAGGCGCGGAGATGGTTTATACTTTGTAGGTTTAAAATCCATCCCATTCAAAAACTACAATGGTGCTTTTATCAAAAGGCAAAAAACAATCAGTACTAAGACATAAATCACATAGTTGTGACCTAAATACCATTACAAAGGTGCAGTAATTTCATTTAACTGTGTAAACAATAAAGTCTGTAACTTTTCAAATATTTCAGACGTAACGTAGTGTGATTTTCATCCAATGCTTGCACCTCAGATTTCCCACCAAACCCAGGAGAAAAGAATGTTCTTTTGAAAGTCCGAATTCAAGCGGTCTGTGAGTCCTTGGTTCACTACCTTGAGAAAAGCATGTCAATCAACAAGTCCAGAAGATCTGCCTGACCGATGACCGGCCGAAAGAAGAGCTCTGTGATGAGGCTCGGAGTGATGGTCTTTAAAGTGGATGCAGTGAGGAGGATACGAGCAAATCGCCCTCTATCCTCTGGATGAAGAGGTACCAGGACCTCCTTCAGGGCATGCTGAGCTTCATATTGCAAACCCTCAATGAACAGAGATGCCTTCAGGCCTGGTACATCTGCAGATGGAAAATATTTGGTTAGTGTATTTTAAAATCTGAGGCTAAAAGCAATACTTTATGGTAAAAAATGTTTTTAAAAAAACATAAATGACGACATAGTATTTTTTTTTAATAACTAAATATATTTTATTAAAATCATAAATTATATATAAATATGTTGTTTTTATTCTAAATATTTAAAAAAATTATTTTTAACTAAATTCTTTATAAATTATAAATTATTTATATAAACAATTATGTATTAAATTTATATATATATATATATATATAAAATCACTTTTAATAATTCATTTTTATGTAATTATTTTTTAATCTATATATCACGTAGATCTAAAGATGTTTAAATAGTTTGTGCAACACAGTTTTGATTTCAGAAAACGTACCTGGATTGAATATTACGGTGCCTTTCAGATAAGCGTACTCCTTGGGGCTTAAATCGAGACTCCAGAACTTCTTGAGGCACGCTTTAAGGGTTTGCACACCGGCCATCGTGGGCTGCTCTCGATCGGAGTTCATTGCCTCCTGGTTGTTGAGAAGAATTCTTTTCAGCATGCTGGGTGCCGGAATGTCATCAACCTCGAAACAAATTCTGTCCTGGGCCAGACCCAGAATGAAAAGTGGTGCCCAGGAGTTCTGCAACAAAGACAGCTGGTCTTTGGGCGGTAGTTGCTGGAACGCTGGCAAACTCTTCATGAAGTGCATGGTCTTGACCAGCACATCCGAAGCAACCTGACACGTCTCGTTGGGTGTTTTCAGACATACTTTCCTGCGTTTCTCGCAGTGGCACGTCTGAGGAACCCGCTTGTAGTTCATCTCGTTCTGAGTTGACTCGCCTCGGCTGAGAATGTTAAAGAGGATGGCGTTCGCCTGTCCGTTACTGTAGTCTGAACAATCACATACGCAATCCATGTTGTCAGATGGCGGAGATGTGTGGTATCTTCTATAACTCAAAGGCACAGTGTCTAACACTTGAACCTCATCTAGACTGAAGCTGTGAGAGACTCACATCTGTCACTGACACGACTCCTATTTATAACAAGCATTCATGTGGTTAAACTCCTGAACCTTGACCTGTCAATCTACATTTGCTGTGAACAAAACAACTGCCCTGTGCTGTTTAGCAATTGGGTAAATGGTGATAAGGCCTCTTAAATGCAAACCCACTGTAGGCTGGGATATACTCTAGGTGAGGCAATATTATCTCGGCTGAAGTCATTACACCAGGCTGTACCAAGCGACCAAGGACTCCTCAAGTTATATGGTCCCCATCATTACAGACACACAGCCTATAAACCTACAAACAGTCGAATCCAGAACAGAGAGAAGTAAAAGGTTAATGACCCTTGAGAATGGGAAGGGTGACTGTTACTTCATCGTTAGCTCAAATAAGTGTTGTCTGAGTGAGTCACAGTACAGAAAACTACTGAAGATTAGAAGCTCATGCAGACATTAAAGAGACAGTTCACTGAAAAATGACTTTTCTGTCATCATTTTCTTTCTTCTGTAGGACACAAAAAGAAGATATTTTGGAAAATGTCTGTTTTTGTCCACCAACGTAGGTTCTTCAAAATATCTTCATTTGTGTTCCACAGAAAAAAGAAAGGCTTGGAATTGGAATGACATGAGGGTGAATAAATGATCATTTGAATGATATTTTTTGGGGTGAACTATGCCGTGAACATACAATTTATTGGAGAAAATCTAATGCCTGAAGGTCTTTAACCAAATTGTAGTTATATAAAAAAGATTTTCAAGCTGTGTGAGATTTTCTCTTTCATTATACTGGCCTTGTACTATCGAGTTGGTTAGCCCTACTGGTAGATAATGTAACTACACCATTCTTCTCTATTGATGGTCATTCAAAAATAGTGTTGTCAAAAGAACTGACTTCAATACTAAGTCAGTGCTGAAATTTTAAAAATGTGATGCTTTGAGAGCTTCTGAGAGAAGATTCGTAAACACCTCTGATTGGCCATAGTGTTCACACGCTCAACATATATGTCTGTGACTGGCTACAATGATAAACGCACAGGAGCGTTTGAAAGCACACAAAAGTGTTTGAAAGCGGGAGCGTTTGAAAGCAGGCGTCTAGCAGCGGACCGGTCCACTGATAGACGCCTGCTTTCAAGCGCTCCCGTGTGTATCTGTGTAAGCGCTCGGTGAAGAGCGTCATTGATGTCTATTTACAACATGTTTTTGAAGCGGTGATCATTGTAGCCAATCACAGACATATCTGATGAGCGCATGAACACAATGGCCAATCAGAGGTGTTTACGAATCTGCTCAACAGTGCTCAAAGTGTCACATTTTTAACATTTCAGTACAGACTTGGTATCGAAGTCGGTACTTCTGACAACACTATTTTTGGATGACCATCAATAGAAAAAAATTCATTGTAAAACCATATTGCTTTTTTTTTACGCGTACGCCAGTGTACGTGCACAGTTGAATGCACAGCCTTGCAAAGTATACTTCATTCGACTCGTACGCGTACATAGACATTTGACGCATGCGCAGATTTGAGCAATCTGTCTCCACGAGTTACAACCCATGTAAAAATCTTTGTATTCTTTCATGCTAGAGAAGTACAAATGAGGGTACTTTCTAACCTCTTCGCACAATCTCTCATCTATTTAGGCCTGCATTGTCGCTGTAGCTTCTGGTCTGTTCTGTTTAAGCAGTTTTTCTTTGGCTACCTTGAATCGACGCCCCCCAGGGCATGGTTGCCACCTTGTGGATAAACAAATTACTGCAAAAAAATGAAATGTGCATGTGCGATAGGCTTGCTATGGTAGTCGGTGTTACCGGTATTACCGGTGTTCAGTCGCAACACCGGTTTCATCACTTGCCCACCGCGGCACCGAGGTTAATTTTTTTTTTCCACTTTAACGTGTTAAAAATATTTGCATGTAATGCAATTAACGTAGTATCCGTTTTCTGCGTTATATGATCAAGCTCTTATTCATGCTAATGCTTTTAAACCATTCAAGCGCGACAAGGCAAAAGAGAATGCGCAGTCTATGAATGTCCTGCCTATGTGACACACACACACATCGCGCGCGCACCAGTATCGAGTTCTCTTCTGCCCTTAACGAACCATAACACACACGAATTATGCCCAAATGTCCATTTTGTCGAGTGTTTTTCAGGGAGAGTAACCCACCATTCAAGCAATTGCCGTTAATTTGAAAGTGAAAGTCGGCCTTTCCGTGACAAAACATCGAAAGCTCAGCTGAATAGCTGATCATAGCTGTACAGGGTGGGTTTTTATTTTTCATGTCAAAAACATTCCTCGTCGCGAAGAGCGCAGTTCATGGTTGCATAGCAATGACAGACGCCACGGGAGCGCAAGCGCTTTGAAAACAAGGATAAAGCGACGTGGCCTTGCTTTCCAAGCGTTTATAGACGTGATATGTGAACGGCCCCATAAGCTGTTTAAAAAAAAAAAAAAAAGAGAGGTAGAGGCCCCGCCCCCCGGTGACACCAGTATTACCGGTGTTGTCACATGTCGATTAACCGGTGGGAATGTGCGACCTGTGTGTACAATTAGGGTTGGGTACCGTTCACATTTTAACTGGTACGGGTACCAGTATCGGTCCCTGAAATTCGGTGCCGGTACCCAACAGTACCTGAAATTCAGTGCCAGTACCCAACGGTGTCTTTTTTCGGTACTTTACTCTCTGTGTAATAACAAAAACACTTATTTCAGTGAAAAAAATAAGCCCAAACCTCTCAATTTAATTTTTTTTTTATTTTAGAAATTTTACAAACTAGACAAAATAAACGTATGTGTGCGCTGTAGTATGCATGAGATCGCATTACAGCGGAGAATTCAAATGTCACGAAAGACTCTCACGAAAGAGGTTCTTCACCTC
Organism: Ctenopharyngodon idella; assembly: GCF_019924925.1. Classification (NCBI taxonomy): domain Eukaryota; kingdom Metazoa; phylum Chordata; class Actinopteri; order Cypriniformes; family Xenocyprididae; genus Ctenopharyngodon; species Ctenopharyngodon idella. The sequence continues at coordinate 30,872,027 of NC_067235.1, forward strand.
TGCTGTTTAGCGCTGCATTCGGACATGTGCCGTGAGTGTAACATAGATGTTTCCTCAGCACAGTAGCACAAAAGTGTTCCCCACGATGCTGTCAGAGCTGGAGTTTGACTAACAACACATGGAAAATGACTGTGACAATATTTAGTATGTAACAACATGCGGAGTGTGCACGAGAGCGGTTTCTGCGTGGAACGCCGCGATGAGATTAACAATGCTCGCAACGTGGATCATAAATCAAATACGGGTTTTTTTTAGTTTTTATGGACATATTGCAAATAGCATTCTCTCAGTCTGCATCTAGTTTTGTGAAATTTAACCACACTTCAGAACGTTGTATTTGAACAAGTTGCAGGAGTGACGTCGCATGGTCTCTCTCTCTCTTTCTCTAACATACTTCTCGCGCCCAGATGCATTCTCAGGTACCGAAATGTGGCACCGATTGATTTAATGTGAATCGGTACTCGGTAGTAACGACGTAATTCGGTCAGTGCTCTTAAAAGTACAGAGTTCGGTACCCAACCCTACGTACAATGTACACGCGATTAAAAAAATCCAGCGGTACTAGGGCTGTGTATTGCCAAGAATCTGGCGATACAATACGTATCACGATACAGGGGTTACGATACGATATATTGTGATATATTGCAATATTGTAAAAAAGGCGATATATTGCGATATTTCTTGTTTTTTTTTTTAGAAAGATCTAATTTTAGAAGAAACGGTCATAAAGAACACAACCATATGCATAAAACCTGACAAGAAACTTTATTTTATTTAATCAATACAGTATCATTTGCATTTACATCACTAATCACTATTTTGTGCAATCTAAATAAAGGGAATATAGTAAAGTGACGGCAGGATTCTTTATGTTTTAAAGGTTCACAGTATAGCAGTTTTTAATTTCTAAACTATTTAACAACAGAAAGTGCATAGTCCATTCCATGACTGAATGACTGTTTGTTTTAAAGCAGTCCATTGTATAAAGTGCTATTTAAAGTACTGAACTGCAGAGCTGGTGCAACCATATCCACATCGCTATGATCAGATGCTTTCTTTCTGCTGCCACCGCTGTCAATTTTGTTGTGTGTTTATTTTGTTACTAAGAGGAAAACATGCAGTACATATCAAATATTCTATCAAAACGCTTCTCAGCAGCGTGGATGGCATCGGGATGTTAAGCGAGCACTCAGATTCAATGCGTTTCCCGATTATTTGGATTTTAACATGGCCTATTTTGCAAAAAAAATGACTCTTGTCGATTTCCTTAGTGGCTTCTTTATAGCTAAAGCCAAAATGAGTCCACACTTCAGCTCTGTATACCGCGGGAGCGGAATAATTCTACCGTCTTGTGAGCTGGGTTTGCTAATGCTAACACTAGCGATGCACGCACCTTCACCTTGCGCTTCTCTGGCTCTGCGTCAGTTTACGTTCTGAGATAACAAACACTGCCATCTAGCGGTTGGGTTTTATACAGTCTGTGGTTTAAATTGAACACGAAGCCACAAATCTTGAATGTAAATAAATAAATATATAAATATCGATGCATTGTTTTTGAGAATCGATACAGTATCACCAAACATAACATCGCGATATTCACGTGTATCGATATTTTCTTACACCCCTAAGCGGTACGTGTACTCTTCTGATGAAGAAATTCGCGTCACGCACACTGTACACTGACCCTCCCGCAAAAGTAAAAAGTGAAGTATATTTTGGGCTTAAGAATTACAATTATGTTTTACAACATTTATTGAACGTTTGTGTCTCAATGTTGTCACTGGTTTCTGAAAGCAATAAGCGTTACAGTGATTTTACCATGGTAAGGAGTGTTCTTAAGCACAACAGAGATTCTGTTAGCGCTGATTGAATCTACTCCTTTTCTATCTACACTACCTCAATTTTATTTGTTTGCTTTTTACTGTTTTCAGACTCTCTGCAGAAAACATTAAAAATCAGATTGACTTTTGACTGATTGTTGAATAATGAAAAATTGAAGTAATCAATGTCTTGAATTATATGTAAATGAATGCACAAACAAGGTAATGATGCAAACTGTAATGTGATCAATGAAGCTGAGTCTACAAAGAAAATTAATCAACACTGTGGAACATTTGTCAATCAGAATCAGATTAAAAAAAAAAATTGTTTTCCACCAAAGACCATTTGTCACTTTGAGAAATTCCCGCTACCATTGACATGTTTTTCTGTAACATCATAATCATGTGCGACTTGTCCTGGTTTATTATCTCTCAAGTGCCTAGCACAGAACTTAACCAGATAAGCTAATTACTATATTGCTTTCAATCAAATCAACAAGTAGCTACTTGTGAAATTCCACTTATATTTCCATTATGAATATTTATGTTTTCCACAGACACTCACCAAAGCCACTTACAGGAAATAGTTTCATCTTGTTTGCTCTTCATGTAAATTTCTCTTATGGTTTAATGGCAGAAACAACATTAGATAAATCAATTATAACTGTTATAATTCAAAGTCATTTACTATATTCCTTATGCAATTAAACAAAATGGCAGATATATTCCACCTCTTGATGCTGTTGTTTCGTGTTTCACAGTGTACATGCACTTCAACACGATCAGAACATCCTGATTGGAAAGAGTCTAGAGCACACGAATGAGTGTCTGAATCATAGTGATTGAATCACGGGTTGTAAATGTGTTTGATAAGGCCATGTTTATTGAAGGTCGAGACAGTCTGAGACAGACACTGAGGACACCATCTTATCACCAGCATGATAGTAAAAGAGAAAAATAAATTCCTCATGCCAGACAAATGAGACAAGAAAAAACAACTCCTGCTGTTATTGACCACTGCATCCATTTTAGAAATGACTAAAGTGCTTGTTTATTGATGTGAGTTTAGGGTGAAAACTCACCCTAAACTGGTTAATTTTGAATTAACAAATTTTGAAACATATAAATATATAAATTATATAAAACTGTGTTCCAGGAAGTCCTCAATAGTACACAGTGTGAATGTGTTTCAGGTGTGTTTGATTAGGGACACGTCCAACATGTGCAGTGTTGGTGGAACTCCAGGAACAGGGTTAGAAAACACTGCTGTAAACAACACGACATGAACATATTTCGGAGCCAACTTGAACACACATTTGCAAAGCGTTCCAGATAAAGATCTTCTTCTTCATGGACAACAACTTGCATGGCCAACTGAATGATTTCATCTCATCAGATCATTTAGTTGGCCATGCATGCAAGATCTCATGGGTAAATCAAAACATGGCAAAACTATTCAAACCTGCTGAGAACGTGCAGGACATGCTGATCCATAAAGATGTGTTTTCTTTGTGTGGATGTTAATTTATATACATCAAAACTCATCTCATATATTATCATACTATCTGAACATGGACATGATCGTTTGGCCTTAAACATTTATTGGAAACACAAATAAACCTTTAGAGCAGCATAAACTTACGGTACATTTTAAAAGTAAGACGTCTATGCTTAAATTCACATGACATTTACTGGATGACTTTATGTAACCTTGACCTAAAACTATTGCAACAGAACAAGAGGTTTAACATCATCCTTACAGCGAGAATCGAGAAAACAAGCCCTGCCTCACAAGAAAAGTGTGTAAAAGTTCAGGTCAAATGTCACAATTTTTGCATCTTCACACACAGATGACCTTCATATTCTACACAACATCTATCTTATCAACAGGACGTGATTCATATTTCACTGTGACAGCACCTCGAATCTATTTATATTCCAACTTTTATGACGGTCATAAGAATGACTGAGCTGAAAAGTTGAAGGCCAGGTCGAGATCGTTTAGTTTTCCTTCGGTTGGTGAACCCGAATAACCCGTTTTCCAGATGAGTAATTATCAGGTTAAAAAAAAAAAAAAAAAAAAAAATCCAATTAAATGTTTTATTTCAGGCCTAATAATCCTACAGAACACAACACTCATATAACGAATGCGTAATGTGTCAAACATGGTGGTTTTGCTAAATTATGCTGTTAGACTAACGTACAAAACTGCGTTACTTGACCACGAAGAACGTTCAGCCAGAATGCTGACCTAAAGTTCACATTAACGTTCAGAAACATAAAAACAAACTTGTATTCAACTTAGAAAGAACAATTGTTTCCAACTCACCAAATAAGATGTGTGATGTTGATGTCGTCGAGGCTTTAACAGACGCTCGCAAAGTTCGCGCGCTTAACTGCACTCTGATCCTAACGGTCGTCTTGACAAGCGGTTCCCTATGAAGCCCATTTCCGCCACATACGACAAAACTCATTTTTTGATAAATTATAAATTGTCATAAAAAGTCGAAATTATGACATTTTACTAATAACGACTGCTTTTTTACTCGTCTTATGTAATGACTAGTCAGAATAGCTATACTGTATAGTTCAATTAAAAGTCTCACCAGTAACATTTGGAATCAGTACTAGTATCTAATAAATGTGTACTAGTAAATCAATAAGTTTTAGTAAGCCTATCTATCTATCTATAATAGGTAGGTTATGAAATGAAGTAGGCTGCAATATCTAAAAATTACAAGTAGGCCTAGCTAATAAATAAGTACTGGTACCTAAAGACTAAGTAATAGGTAGTCGCTGAACTATATTATATAGATCTGTGGTACAAGTACTAGTAGGCTACCTAATGAATAACTACTAGTATACAAAAAAAATATGAATTAGTCACAATTGGAATACATACTAGCCAAAACTTAATAGTTGATATCGGACAGATCCCCATAGAAGTCAATGGCAAAAATCTGAAATGTGTTACTAGTAACAATAGAATAGTCACTATCGAAATAAGCACTATTATCTAAGTAATAAGTACTACTAGTATGTTTAATAGGTACCAGTATCTAATAAGTACTAGTATCTTTTAAAAAGACACTAGTACCTAATGAAATTCGGCCTACTAATTATCTAATAAAATAAATACTGTTAGCAAAAAAAATAGATACTAGGACATTAAGGATTAAATGTTAAAACAGCTTGCCATATACATATAGGCACACAAAAACATTAAACCTTATTTTGTTAGAATTTTAATGACTTTTTCTTTAATGAAAGTGACACCAAGTTTAAAAAAAAAAAAAAAAGAAAATCATTGATTCTCCCAAAATGGCTTATTCATTTTTACTGCTGCCGCCATCTAGTGTACTTAGAAAGGCAAACTCACAAAGTGCCACAGATTTACAGGACTGCTAGAATTAAGCCTGATGAAATATTTACAGCAGTAGTGGTTTTCTGTAAGCCTTGTGCTGGCGACAGAAAACAGGTGATTTTATTTTTTATTGTGAGATGCTATTAATACTGCCATTATGGTAATTATTTGAAGGGTGACTGTAATTACAGGACCAGAGTCCAAAACAAACTTCCCTTTGGAAACAATCAAATATATATTAATTCAAGTAAACCACCATTTATAAATGTGCATTCAGGAAGAGACCACAATACAATAAGTCACTGCAACAGTTGATGAATTTAACTATCCCAAGAACCTTAACGGTTCTCTAACATTCAGAAAACTCTTTGATCATGTGCCAAGCGTCATCACACAAGCTTGTGACTGAAGACATTAAAAACATTACGACTGACCCCAGTCTCACCTACTATCACCACCTCGTCCTTCAGGGCATTAACCCAGTGATCTCCAGTGGCAGAGACCTTACAGTTGGTGAACTCTGAAAACACTGAATTTCAGCAAGGAAATGGTTTTCCTAACAGCATTCAGTGTGCCAAGCTACACTTTTCTTACACAGCCCTTTAAAGAGCAATAGAGCATTTAAACAACTGCTTTAACAAAGGTTTTTAGAACACAACTGAGAGTCAAACTATTAAAATAAAAACATGAACAATAAATGTTTAAAGTTTTATTTATTCAAGCAGTTCAATCCAATGTACTTTTCCAAATGTTCAGCTTATCAACTGCATGAACACAATTGACAATGAGCATTCATTAAGAGGAATAAAAAGAAAGGAATGTTTTGGAATTTTCAAAATTAAAAGTTTTCAGTTTTTTTTGTACATTTTTAAATATAATCAAGGTCAAGAGATCTCAACCTGGCAAAATATTTAGATGTAAATCACTGTAAGGTTTTTTTTCTGTTTGAGTTTCTGATTTTTCTATATTTATTCTCTTTTTTTTAATGCGTCCCTCTTGGTGAAGTCAGGGCCAGACAGGTTCGTTCTGAAAATAAACAAAAAATCAGGAAAATAATTCAAACGTATTTCAAACCAGGTTAAGCAGAGAAAATGAATGCAAAACTCATGAATTTGCAAGACACATCTCCTCTCACCTTGTGTTAGACAGCCGGCACAGCAGTGCTGGTGACTGATTTCTGGGCGGCTTCCTTGGCCTGATGAGCCTGCAGCACCGCTACTGCTTCATCCACCTGGAATACATGTAACGACCAATTACACACTAGAGCTGCACAACTGTGTATAAACTGAGAATCATGATTTTTTTGTTTTGTTTTGTTTCAAACAGATCACGATTCTGAGCAGACAACCAAGTCACTTGTCGCCACCTGGTGGCTTAACATTGTAATCAACAATTGTTATTTGAAGTAAATCACCTTTCTGAAGTACTATATATTTTTAAAAATCCATTTATACATTAGTTGACTGAATATTCATCTGTTACAAAGTACTGTCATTTAAAAAAAAAAAAAAAAAAAAAAAAAAAAAAAAAATTGATTTAGGGATGAAAGACAACTCTTGATCGTTTTTCATTATATTTTTACTAGGAGCAGTGAGAATGACATCTCCGGTATCAGGACAAATCCAATAAAACAAAAACAGCATCACATGACCACTGACCTTTGACCTCAGAGACTCCGGAGACTCCAGCATGTGGAGCAGCTCAGAATTGTCGATCTCCAACAGCATACCAGTGATCTTTCCAGCCAGACTGGGATGCATGTTCTGGATGAGCGGGAACAGACGCTCACCTGTGGCAGGGGAAAGCAGCGTGTATGAGATATTTAAAATTAACATTTAAAAATAAACCTAAACATTTAATTTTTCTAAATCAATTAAGGGAACCAAAACAGGAGCGAACCACTCACCCAGCATCTGCTTCTGTTCTTGCGGAGGGGCGGCAGCCAACATGGACGCGGTCAGAGGCTCCTGACCTTGAACGTGGACAGCAGGCTGAATGGGAGTCAGATATAGAAACATTAGAGAACCCGAAGACACATTTTAATGCAAGATAATATGCGAACATTCGGTGATGTTCGTCTTGTACAGTTGGGAGGAAAACGCAAGTCAAATTTATTTATATAGTGCTCACATTACACTGTTTCAAAGCAGCTTTACAAAACAAAAAAAAAAAATCATGAATTCAGTGTGAACACGCACTATTTATACTACAAAATGGCACAGAATAGTGCGCAAGTACGCAAATTGGGACTCACTTGTTTTCTCAAATGATTTTAAAATCCAGCCATAAGCTATTTTGGCGAGTAAACAACAAGTGCCACAAATGTAAAACTAGTACCTGCTGCATGGGAACCTGCGGCTGAGTGGGCATGTGCTGCTGTGGGTTGCGGACTCCAGGAGCATACTTGTACTGTGGCACTCCTCTCACCTGAGCGGTACTCGTGGCGGCACCTGCGGCAGTAGGACGAGGACCCATCGCCTGAGACGCTGCCAGGAAGAAAGAGGACACTCAGGATCAATGAAATGTGGAGCAACGCACTTGCAGCATGTATAACTAAGTTTCATCACTCACCCATGCGCTGAGAGGCCATCATACGGGGGACCTGGGAAGAGGCGGGACGCACGGCACCGAAGGTTTGTGGACGGGGTGCGGATGGCCTGATAGCGTTGGGCATATTCTGGAAATCTGCAATGGAAAAGAGAAACGAAAACCAATGAAACGAACAGTTACGATCTACGCAAGTACTGAAAGACAAAGTGGGCGGAGCTACTCACGCTGAGGGCGGACACCCTGAGTGGCCCAGCGAGGACTGGGGCGGAGCTGTGCGAGCTGGCTGGTGGGATAGTACGCGGCACGATTCTGAGCCTGTCAATCACGCACAAAAAAAGGGAACATGAATCAATGAGGAACAACAGAACAGGTTCTGAATAATCACTTCATGATTCCTGTAAATAGCAAAACTTCAGACAAAAAAGTTCAATTGTCTATTTTCTTGCTCAGTCAGGGATTAAAAGACACTTTATATATTCAGTAATATCGATCTGACTGCACACACATTGTTTATGGTTTAGCGCCATGTTTATAAAAGGCTTTTAAAGTTCAAGTTTGATCATTCTAAAACTAAATCTGATCTTACTTCATTAATCTTTTCATGAGAGTCAACTAAAACAATAAATTTGATGGGAGTTCAGCCCATCAAAACATGCTTCAGCAATAAAGGACCCTGGCAAGAGGGGCATAAAGGAGGATCTTCACCCATTAACACTTATGGGTTAGTCTGGAGTGGCCTAATCGACAGCTAGTGTAGATAATGTTCACAGATTTTCAAAATGTACACTTTCCACCAACCACAGGATTTGTGGTCGCACAGACACTATTGGATGAAAACAAAACGGAACTGAATGTGAGCTGAATGACACTATTGCGTTAGGGTTAGAGCTGCTTAGCTGAAACAATTTGAATTTGCACAGCTCACACTTTCAAATGGCGAATTCGCATGACCAACTCAAACCTGTTGCTTTTTGCTGTCGAAAATTCACCTGAACAATGGTGAATGTGACTGCACATTTGATAGAAAAGTGATATCTGACCTGTGGAATGGCTGCCATGAAGTATCCAGATGGTGGTGCGGGCTGGTAGGGGTTGAGGACGGGGTTCGGTACGGCTCTGACACTGGCCATCCTCTGCATGTACTGGCTGGTAAGGTGCGCCTGGCGTTCTTCTTTCCGCTGGGCCAGCGCGACGTACAGGGGCTTCGTGGCAACGATGCGGCCGTTCATTTCTGTCACAGCCTTAGTGGCTTCTTCAGGGGAAGAGAAGCAGACGAACCCAAAACCCTTACTGCGGCCACCTTCCATCATCACCTGAATCACAAAAACAACAGCCATTAAATGTGATTCCTGTAAGGGATTAAACGTCAATCGTCCAAACAAACCTTGAGGAAAACCACAGATGTTTGTTCTAGGGCTAATTGAGAGCGATTTCATGATTCAATTTGATTTAAAATTGACAGAATTTGAAAGCTTTGTTTCATGCCAAAAGTAAAGCACAGAGCTAATTGCGATTTATTGGATTTGTTCGTACCTTAGCACTGGTAATGGTGCCGAATGGTGAGAATTCTTTACGCAGGCGCTCGTCATCCAAACCATCATCCAGATTTTTCACGTAGAGATTGACTCCCTATTAAAAACAAGATGAATAAAGTTCACAAACTAGTGTCAATGACCCATTAAGCACTTCACCACCCACATTTGCATCATCTAATGTTCATATCAGTCAAGCACGGGTCATTTATACCTGGTAGCGAGTCATGCGGTCCTGCTTCATTTGCTCAAACTTGCGCTTGAGCTCCGTCTGACGTTCGCCCTTCTTTTGTGCACGGCCCACATAAACCTGCTTCCCGTTCATCTCTTTTCCATTCATCTCATCCACAGCCTGATGATCAGAGGAAACACATCAGGACACAACACTTGAGTGACGATTATAAAATGATATCATCTGTCTCTACTCACCCTCTGGGCGTCCTCATGCCTCTCAAAGCTGACAAAGCCAAAGCCTTTAGATTTGCCGCTCTCATCGGTCATGACGCGAATGCTCAGAGCTGGACCTGTAATGACAGCCAAAGACGTCAAAGATCTGATTCATGCAATAAGGTCAAAAGGAGGACCATTAACACAAAAGACGATAACTATAATGATAAAGATATTGTTCTTAAAAAAATAAAAAAAATAAAAAAAATAAAAACTTAAGACCACAACTACAAATATAACTGCACAGAAAAACAAAGTCAGACATTGACAGCCAATCAGAATCCATCCTGCTATAAAGACGACATAACTGCAGCGCACGATTATAAAAAACAGAACGATATCATTCACTGGTGTTGATGCTAATATAGTGATTATTATAGCCATCGTTCTTGGTTTGAACAGACTTTTACTAGCAGCAAAACACCCACCATATTTGCTGAATATCTCCTTCAGCTTCTCGTCATCCATATCCTCTCCAAAGTTCTTGATGTAAACGTTGGTGAATTCTTTGGCACGGGCGCCCATCTCAGCCTCACGCTCCTTGCGAGACTTGAAGCGACCGACGAACCTTTAAGATGCAACGAGTTACCATAATTATTCTGAATAAATAAAGTGAATTATTTAATGCCATATCAGAGGCTATTTTCATGGCAAACTCAAGTTTAATACACTTTAAATAACCATAACACTAATACTTCAATGAACAGTTATAAAACCTTTTTATATGATAAATACTAATATCTTCTAAAGAGCAACTTATAAAAATGATTTATAATTATTAGTATGAATTTAAGGAAGTACATCATGCTTGAAACAAATTTACCATGCTTTACACACAATTTAATACAATGCAGTTAATTCAAATGCACACTTACACTTTGCGGTCATTGAGCAACATGCCATTCATTTTCTCAATGGCTCTTTCTGCGGCCTCGTGGGTCTCAAAGTGCACAAACCCGTATCCTTTAGAGCCGTTCTCATCGCAAACCACCTTCAGAAAGAGAACACCAGCACTGAGCACAAGCACCAAACGACAGACACCGGAAACATGCGCATCACTGCAAACACGCGTTTTATTACCTTGCAGGACAGGATGTTTCCGAAGGCAGAGAATGTGTCATAAAGGGCCTTGTTGTCGATCGACTTGTCCAGGTTCTTGATGAAGATGTTGCCAACGCCACTCTTACGCAGTGAGGGGTCTCGCTGGGACCACATGATGCGGACGGGTCGCCCCTTGATCACATCAAAGTTCATTGTGTCCAAGGCACGCTCAGCTGAAATGGGTAGTTAAAAACATTAGCATCAAGTTATAGTGAACTATTACAATTATTGATAATACTATAAAACCACAGTACCCTATTATTGGACTAATTAAAGGGTTAGTTTACCCAAAAACCCTCATGTCATTCCAAAACCCATAAGTCCTCTGTTCATCCACAAAACACAAATTAAGATGAATTTAGATGAAATCCGAGAGGTTTTTTTATCTCCCATAGAAAGCAACAAAATTACCACAATCACGTTTACTATATTTAAAGATGTCTTTACTACTTTTCTGGACCTTGAATGTGGTAATTTAGTCAATAAACCTCATGTGTTTCATCAAAAATATCTTAAAGTGTGTTCTGAAGGTGAACGAAGGGGTTTGGAACGACATGAGGATGAGTAATTATGAACAAATTTCATTTTTGGGTGAACTAACCCTTTAACAAACGTGGTGTGTAGCGCCCTCTAGCGTTTTAGCTTAGTCTGATACATAACGTGTATAACAAGTACTCATTTTAGCAATTTTGAACATTGGTTGTGTTGTCAATAAATTGTACTATGAATACAAGGACCAAATCCATATTCCAAACCACACACACAAATATATGTTCGTGAGGTTGACTGTCCTGAGAGAAGAAACTTATCTAGTGCGCAGTAACGACGACCAGGCGGCAACTACGATCATCGATTGTGTGTTCGAGAATATCAAACTAAAATGGTGTTCCGGAACACGGCCACAAATGCCGCACGTGTCCGCGGTGCCCAACTAGATTTGATAAACAGTCGTGGATGAAATGAAGCGGGAGCGTTTGCTTACCGTCAGCGGGTTGCTGGAAGTTCACGTAGGCGTAACCGAGAGAGCGGCGGGTCATCATGTCCCTGCACACCCGAATGGACAAAATGGGCCCAGCCGGGCTGAACTTCTCGTACAGCATGGCCTCGGTGACATCCTGGTGTAGATCACCCACATACAGGGAGGCCATTGGGTAACTGGGAGCGCTGGGGTTCATCTTCCTTCCGTACGACAAAAGAGCGACCTACCGAAGCACGAACACCTGGAAACACTGACGAGTTTAGTAATGGCGACGGACGAGATCGGTTTACCTCTCGAAATCGCTTTAACACGACAAATACCTTTAAAGAACAGACTTGAAGACTAATTAAAATGCGTTTGGTACCGAATTGGCGTCGACGTGTTCGCGGTATCGATGATAACAAGATGATTAAAATCTCCTCAGGCCTACTGCGGTGCTGCCTTAATAATAAACTTCTCAAAATCTGTCCGCGGATCCTGCTTCACCGAGGTACTCGGCAATAAAAGTAGATTTTTTGTTTGTAATTTTTTCTTGTTTTGTGATTTTTTTTTGTATTTTTGATTTTTTATATAAGATGTGTGTGCCGAGGCTCTGTGGCACACGCGCTCTCTCTCGCACCGCACAAGGTAGGGGGAGAGAAGCGGAAGTACGGCTCAGATAAGAAGGCGTCCTCGCCGGATGTTGCGTGATCTTCTTTTATATTTTTTACGTAAGAGCAAAATAAGAGTCAAGGTTGATAGAATAAGAGTTTTGAAGCCCATTTCATGCTTTGGTAATTCTTAAAAAAATTAATCTTAAATAAAAGGTCTACTAAGTCATAATTCAGACTTTTTATGTCATAGTTATGACATATTTATGATATAAAGTCAAAATAAACCGCTTTGAGTACCCAGAAAAGCACTATATAAATGTAACGAATAAATAAAATAAAATAATAATATAATATAATATAAAATGAATAAAATTATGACACACTCATAAGTCATAATAATGAGATTAAAGTCGAAATTATTCTTTTATATGTCAAAATTATAATTTTTATGTCATAATTTCGGCTCCTTGTAATAATTGACTATCTCATAATTATGACTTAGTATATCATAATTTTATATCTTAACTACAATTTACCAAAGCATGATTATTTTCCCCCTTATGTGACCGAAATTTGTTTCCATTAAAAAGAAGAAAGAAAGAGGTGAAGGTCATGGTTTTTTTCTTTCTTTTTTTTTTTAGGCCATGTGCTTGTTTCCCAGGGATTGTGTGAAGTGATGACGTAAGTCACTTTGGATAAAACAATCATGCCAAATGCATTAAATGTCATATCAATTTACCAAACGATATATGCTTCTAGCCTTCTTGTTTTTACCTCTTTTCTTTTAGTAAAAAAAAAAAAAAAAAAAAAAACTCAGCTCATTCATGATCTGCAATCACTTAGTTTTTCTATTTCTTTTCTTTCTTTACTGCACTATATCCATAATCTTTATTATTTGACACTTGTCATCTAACGTGACATACGGTAATAGTACAGCTGGGACGTCATCATCACGAGACAGCATGGCGGATCTGTAGCAAAATGACCAACTTGGTAAAAAAAACGATGCTTAAATTATATCCAGTCCATTCGGACGGACAACGGAAATTTTATATTAAATTACAAGAACTAAATTAAACGCATTTTATTGCATTCATCAGCGTTAAAGTGCACCGTGAATTTGGAGACTATACATAGGCTAAGTTAAAAATATATCTGTTTATGATGTGAAATGTGAAGTGACTTTATCATTGATCATGATAAACAATGTTGTGAAAACATGAACTGTCACGGAATGAGCTTCTTTTAACACGATATATCAACGAAGCTTTTACATGGAAACATTGGACAGTGTGTGAAAGTGCATCTCTGCAAATCTGCAATAAGCCTACTATGTGGACAATACAATGTACGCTATAAAATGCTATTAAAATTACTAAGTAGTTTAAAGTTTATCTCTGTCACAGTGCTGATTTATTTAAAAAGGGCTTGATAATGATAAAGGAAAGCTATATGGTCACTTGGATTTAGAGTGAATAAACATAATCTTTCCAGATGGCATCTATTACAGTTTAACTTAAATTTCAAAGTAAGATTTTGAATAGGTTCAAGTGGTTTTCAGGCAAAATGCCTGCTTGAGTAGGCCTATGTCATGAGTTTGACTACAGGGATTTCAAATCAAGTCATGAAATTCTAACATTAGAACTGCAGGGGAAAATACAAACAGACATGTACAGTCATTTTGGTCAAACACGAATTAGATGAGTTCAAAATACAAGGAAGTGTGTTGCAAATAGTTGCCTCAATTTTTTGAGTAAAACAAAGGCAATATTTTTTACAGTGCATGGGCAAATAATGTTGTTTATTTCTGTACTTACATCATTCTCATCTCTGCTGCCTGTAGATTAAACTTAGACTGTTCACGATTTAGTTCGCAACAAAGTAAAATAGTTGTACCTGTACAGAGAAAAACTGGGGAACAGGTTGCTTTTGATCATGCAATGCAACTGATGCACCCAATTCATGTGATGTAGTATAACAAGTGTTTAAAATAAACGATTATTAAAATACGAATATATATGAATGTAAATAAAAGGGAATCCACCACCAATGAAAATAGTCCCATTATAACTAAAGCATCAGGCTTTGAATGCCACCAAGAAAAACACAGACTGAAAGCCTGTAATATATACTGAAAATCTCTGGAATAAACTACAATCTATAAAATGATTTATGTGTCAATTTAAAGTAACCTGGTTGCCTTAAAATTTTGAGTTCACGGAAACTAAAAATTTGAGTTAACACGAAGACAGACACTTTGTTGATCCAACTAATATTTTGTTCTAAAATTTAAAGATTACTTTTAACTTAACTTTTTGTTGTCATAACTTAAATATTATATTAAATATTGCATCAGCTTATTTAAGCAAAGGTAACAAATAAACTTCCCAATTTAAAGGCACACTATGTAATTTTTCGCCACCAGAGGTCGCTTATTCAAAACAACACCCATACAGCTTATAACTGTCAGTACATGTTTCAGTACATGTTTTAGTGTCGTCATAGCTTGATGAGCTAGATTTTAAATTCAATCATGCTTAACATGTTCATTATATGTGTGCATGTGTGTGGCATATGTAGTACAATAAAGAAAGATTTTTTTAACATTTTTATCATTTTTTATTAAGTGCATATTTTAATCCTCCTCAGAAATGCATAAAAGTTAGTTTTATAGGGAAAGACTTGTAGAGAGAAAATTTACACTGACACATGACATTTAGTGGTTTCAATCCCCCACCTACATTTCCTGCTGGTACAGAGGACCATTAGGCAACCTTTGGGTTACAAGTCCGAGTCCCTAACCATTAGGCGACAACTGCCCCAGTTGTGTGGTGCCCAGGGAGCAATTGGGGGTTAGGTGCCTTGCTCAAGGGCACCTCAGTTGTGAATAATGAGGGTGGAAAAGAGAGCTGTTCATTCACTCCCCCCACCTACATTTCCTGCTGGTACAGAGATTCAAACTTGCAACCTTTGGGTTAAAAGTCCAACTCTCTAACCACAACTGCACCAGTTTTGTGGTGCCTGAGGAGCGATTAGGGGTTAGGTGCCTTGCTCAATCAAGGGCACCTTAGTTGTGGATAATGAGGGTGGAAGAGAGCGCTGTTCATTCACTCCCCACCACCCTGCTGGTACAGAGATTCGAATTTGCAACTCTTGGGTTACAAGTCCAACTCTCTAACCATTAGGCCACAACTGCCCCACATCATGGCCTGCATGGTGCTGAGCACATCACAGGTCCTTGAGCTCCTCTGGTAACAGTCTTCTTATTGGCCACTCCGTTGGAATTTCAAGGTCTAACCTCAGAGGTTGTTTTGGAGGTACATTGAGGGGAATCTTGTAAGTCTTCCGTTTTTTAAACAAGTCCCTTTTCAAGTTCCTCCAATGCCTTATATTCCTATGCCCAATCACATCGAAATGAATCGAGTACTATCGTAAATAATATCGTCCCTCCAGTGCCAGTGAGATGACTTTGGTCTTTTCAGGCTGTTAATGAATGCTGTACATTTTTCCTCTGTTCTGTTCGCAAATTCTTGAACAAGCCCGAACAGAAGAAATCACAGCAGAACAAATAACAGCAGAGCAGAAGAAATCACCGCAGAACAAATCACAACCGATGACCAGAAGAAATCACCGCAGAACAAATCACAACAGATGAGCAGAAGAAATCACAGCAGAACAAATCACAGCAGAGCAGAAGAAATCACCGCAGAAGAAATCACAACCAATGAGCAGAAGAAATCACAGCAGAACAAATCACAACCGATGAGCAGAAGAAATCACCGCAGAAGAAATCACAGCAGAGCAGAAGAAATCACAGCAGAACAAATCACAACCGATGACCAGAAGAAATCACCGCAGAACAAATCACAGCAGATGAGCAGAAGAAATCGCAGCACAGCAGAACAAATCACTGCTGCTCAAGGGCACCTCAGTTATGGATAATGAGGGTGGAAGAGAGCACTGTTCATTCACTCCCCCCACCTACATTTCCTGCTGGTACAGAGATTCGAACTTGCAACCTTTGGGTTACGAGTCCGACTTCCTAACCATTAGGCCACAAATGCCCCAGTTGTGTGGTGCCCGGGAAACAATTAGGGTTGTGTGGTGCCCAGGGAGTGACTCAGTTGTGGATAATGAGGGTGGAAGAGAGCGCTGTTCATTCACTCCCCCCACCTACATTTCCTGCTGGTACAGAGATTCGAACGTGCAAACTAGGTTACAAGTCCGACTCTCTAACCACAAATGCAGTTTTGTGGTGCCCAGGAAGCGATTGGGGTTAGGTGGCTTGATCAAGGGCATCTCAGTTGTGGATAATGAGGGTGGAAGAGAGCGCTGTTCATTCACTCCCTCCACCTACATTTCCTGCTAATACAGAGACTCGAACTTGCAATCTTTGGGTTACAAGTCTGACTCTCTAACCATTAGGCCACAATTGCCCCAGTTGTGTGGTGACTGGGGAGCAATTAGGGGTTAGGTGCCTTGCTCAAGGGCATCTCAGTTGTGGATAATGAGGGTGGAAGAGAGTGCTGTTCATTCACTCCCCCCACCTACATTTCCTGCTGGTACAGAGATACGAACTTGCAACCTTTGGGTTACGAGTCCGACTTCCTAACCATTAGGCCACAAATGCCCCAGTTGTGTGGTGCCCGGGAAACAATTAGGGTTGTGTGGTGCCCAGGGAGTGACTCAGTTGTGGATAATGAGGGTGGAAGAGAGCGCTGTTCATTCACTCCCCCCACCTACATTTCCTGCTGGTACAGAGATTCGAACTTGCAATCTTTGGGTTACGAGTCCGACTCTCTAACCACAACTGCCCCAGTTTTGTGGTGCCCAGGGAGCAATTAGGGTTGTGTGGTGCCCAGGGAGTGATTGGGGTTAGGTGGCTTGATCAAGGGCATCTCACTTGCAACCTTTGGGTTACGAGTCCGACTCTCTAACCACAACTGCCCCAGTTTTGTGGTGCCCAGGGAGCAATTAGGGTTGTGTGGTGCCCAGGGAGCGATTGGGGTTAGGTGGCTTGATCAAGGGCATCTCAGTTGTGGATAATGAGGGTGGAAGAGAGCGCTGTTTATTCACTCCCTCCACCTACATTTCCTGCCGATACAGAGACTCGAACTTGCAATCTTTGGGTTACGAGTCCGACTCTCTAACCACAACTGCCCCAGTTTTGTGGTGCCCAGGGAGCAATTAGGGTTGTGTGGTGCCCAGGGAGTGATTGGGGTTAGGTGGCTTGATCAAGGGCATCTCAGTTGTGGATCATGAGGCTGGAAGAGAGCGCTGTTCATTCACTCCCCCCACCTACATTTCCTGCTGGTACAGAGATTCGAACTTGCAACCTTTGGGTTACGAGTCCGACTCTCTAACCACAACTGCCCCAGTTTTGTGGTGCCCAGGGAGCAATTAGGGTTGTGTGGTGCCCTAATTGCTCCACCTAATTGCTGGCGCCTTAGACCGCTCTGCCATTCTGACACTTGCAGCCAAGCTCCTGATGATCAGTGCTATCACTGCAGCCTCCGACTCTCTAACCACAACTGCCCCAGTTTTGTGGTGCCCAGGGAGCAATTAGGGTTGTGTGGTGCCCAGGGAGCGATTGGGGTTAGGTGGCTTGATCAAGGGCATCTCAGTTGTGGATAATGAGGGTGGAAGAGAGCGCTGTTTATTCACTCCCTCCACCTACATTTCCTGCCGATACAGAGACTCGAACTTGCAATCTTTGGGTTACGAGTCCGACTCTCTAACCACAACTGCCCCAGTTTTGTGGTGCCCAGGGAGCAATTAGGGTTGTGTGGTGCCCAGGGAGTGATTGGGGTTAGGTGGCTTGATCAAGGGCATCTCAGTTGTGGATCATGAGGCTGGAAGAGAGCGCTGTTCATTCACTCCCCCCACCAACATTTCCTGCTGGTACAGAGACTCGAACTTGCAATCTTTGGGTTACAAGTCTGACTCTCTAACCATTAGGCCACAATTGCCCCAATTGTGTGGTGACTGGGGAGCAATTAGGGGTTAGGTGCCTTGCTCAAGGGCATCTCAGTTGTGGATATTGAGGGTGGAAGAGAGTGCTGTTCATTCACTCCCCCCACCTACATTTCCTGCTGGTACAGAGATTCGAACTTGCAACCTTTGGGTTACGAGTCCGACTCTCTAACCACAACTGCCCCAGTTTTGTGGTGCCCAGGGAGCAATTAGGGTTGTGTGGTGCCCAGGGAGCGATTGGGGTTAGGTGGCTTGATCAAGGGCATCTTAGTTGTGGATAATGAGGGTGGAAGAGAGCGCTGTTTATTCACTCCCTCCACCTACATTTCCTGCCGATACAGAGACTCAAACTTGCAATCTTTGGGTTACAAGTCCGACTCTCTAACCATTAGGCCACAATTCTCTAATGCAGTTTCAAGGTTCCTGGTCACAAGGTCCTTGAGCTCCTCTGGTAACAGTCTTCTTATCGGCCACTCCATTGGAATTTCAAGGTCTAACCTCAGAGGTTGTTTTGGAGGTACATTGAGGGGAATCTTGTAACGTCTTCCGTTTTTTAAACAAGTCCCTTTTCAAGTTCCTCCAATGCCTTATACTCCTATGCCCAATCACATGGAATCGAGTACTATTGTAAACAATATCGTCCCTCAAGCCCCAATGAGATAGATGACTTTGGCCTTTTCAGGCTGTTAATGAATGCTGTACATTCTTCCTCTGTTCTGTTTGCAAATTCTTGAACAAGCCCGAGCTTATTCTGAATTGCGTTCCTTATCCTTCTCCATATGTTGTTTTACGAGTCTTCCCACATTGTTTCAGAAGAAATCACAACAAATGAGCAGAAGAAATTACCACACAACAAATCACAGCAGAACAGAAGAAATCGACGCAGAACAAATCACAGCAGAGCAGAAATCGACGCAGAACAAATCACAACAGATGAGCAGAAGAAAAAAAAAAAAAAAAGCAGCTGTGCGCTGGCTAGTTTGTTGCATTCAAGTGCCTTGTTGTCGGAATAAACAGGAACCATAGAAGACACCAGGTATATTCTTGCCTATTTATAGGAAAAAACTTTTTAAAACCAAAATTATATTTAATGTCTTATACACTGACAACCATATAAGTTAAACATTCACGATGTTATCCATATAGTCCGCTTGCTGACGATTCTGCAATTTCGGTCAAAT
Source organism: Ctenopharyngodon idella (assembly GCF_019924925.1). NCBI lineage: Eukaryota > Metazoa > Chordata > Actinopteri > Cypriniformes > Xenocyprididae > Ctenopharyngodon > Ctenopharyngodon idella. Next base: position 30,891,567 of record NC_067235.1, read on the forward strand.
GCAGGCTATTGTCGCTGTGTATAAATCATACAACACGCTTCAAATGATTATTCATATACGTAAATATGCACTACATTAACGACAAGACCGATTTAGCTTGTCATTAATGCTAATAAATCATACCTCTCACAGCAGTAGTTCTCCCCTCCACCATGTGTAAAGTTTATGGCACGCCCATCTCTTTCAAAATTATTTCCAAACTTCCCAGTGGTAAACACGACATCAGAGGGCGTTCATGTGCAATTTTTACCTATAGGAAACTCATATTTACGATAATTCCGAAAGCACGTGAAGGCAGCTTAGCCTAACCCAGGCGTGTTTCAATAAAGTTGAGCTGCATGCATTATCCCACATGAAAAAATATTATAGTAATTTATAGTAAATTGTAGGATACTGGATATATTATAGTATTTACAACACTTTGTTAATGAATGCTACAGCATACTGTAGTATTAACTATAGTTAACTGATAAACTGTAATAAATACTGTAGTATACTTTAGTTTAAACTGTAGTTTATTTGTAGTATAATATACCCTATAGATGTAGAAAACTTTGGGTAATTTGTTTATATTACTAGTTGTTATATTACCACAGCAACTATAGAATTACCACAACAAATTAATTCAAGTACTTTACTATAGTATGATTCAAAAACACTATAGTATTTACTATAAATTACTATAGTATTTTTTCATTAAACCATGACAATAATAAGAAACATGAGTAAAACAACAACAGTGCTTATCGTGTGTTCATCTATTACATATGTATTTTTATGAACAATATTATCTAAGATTGTCTCATGAATAGTGGGCAGTTAAAATACAATAATAAAATTGTTAAACAAATAAAAGAGTGGCCAATCATTTTTGTTTACACTGTATTTATTTTTAATACGAATGAGCTGGGAATTAGTGCTTTGTACTAGAACACATTTTGTGATAATAGCTTTATAGTGTGCCTCGACTCATCTTTGACTCTAATATGTAAAATTAAATGTGGCATTGCTATTTAAAACTTAAAAAAATTGAAAACATTTAAAATAAAAATGCACTGGAACCAGCAAAAACTGCAAAATATATTTATTTATATTGTGGATTAACAATTTTCTTAATTGATATTGAAAAATGCAAATATATTTATGCAGAACAATTTTTGTAATTAACATTAAATTGTTAAATGAATTAAAAGAAATAAAAAAAAAAAAAAAATCAAATGTATATTCATTTTTAAAATGAAAAAATAAGCTGTGGTCTTGGACACTGTCTCAGACAGGGTTGGTGAATTATATCTGTGTCGCTTCCACTGGCTGATAAGACTGATAAACAGCAAGCGCTTCATTCACCTGAACATACACAAAATTACACACTACAGAAACAAAGCATACATTAAAAGCTGAACTAACGGGAACGAACCTTCATGCACAAAGCCTCATGACAATGCAGCAATTGAAGCAGTTCAGATTCATCAATCTCTAACAGCATTTCAGTGATCTTATTCGCCAATGGCCCTACCATGTCCTGGATGAGTGGGAAGAGGCTGTGACCTGTGGAAGTATGGAGAGATGCGCTCAAAAGAAATGGAAACAAATCGAACAAGAGTTTTAAAATATCGACAAGCCACAATAATACAGAAATAAACTTGCTCAGCATCTGTTTGAGGTTTTCTGGTGAGCTGGACATGGATGCGGTCAGAGACTCCTGGACCTGAATGTGGATGAGAACATGTACAATAAGTGTTTATTTTAAAAAATGTTTTAATATTATGTTTGTATGACTTAGTTTTTGGTAAGTATTTAGTGGCTTTTAGTTTTTGGTGGCTTTTATTGATGGCTAAATTCACCTTTCAGTGCTTAATCCTGTTCTGTAAGGCAAATTATCTCACAAAAAATTTAGTGAGCAAAGCAGAGCCAAAGTGCCCTTCCACTGTATGACAGTGTGCTCCGCTCTATCGCTCACCTGCTGCACAGCCCATTGCTCCTGCGGTGCGCTTGTGAACCTGTGATAGTTGTGATCTTCAGGTGTGAACATGTGTTGCAGTGCTCCGTTCACTGGTGCAGCTGTGCCGGGCGTCCAGTGAGTGTGACTAGCTGTGAGGAAGACAGATGGTAAAGAAATCCATCCCTCAGTGGTTCCCAATCTTGGTCCTGAAGGACCCCTAGCACTGCACATTTTAGATGTCTCCCAAATCAAACACACCTGATTCAAGTCATCAGCTCATTAGTAAAGACTCCAAGGGCCCTATCATACACCCGGCGCAATGTGATGCCAGACGTGACGCAAGTGTTTTTTTAACGCAAGTTATCATTTTCACATCCAGTTGTTTAAATAGCAAATGTACTCGTGCCCATCTGTTCGCCCATAGGCGTGCTGGTCTGAAAACAAGGTGTGTTCAGACGCATTGTTGGCTTTTACAATGTAAAAGATTATTATTGTGTACATAAAGATAAAAATGCCTTCATGTCATAATGGATAGTCATTGCATGTAGTAGAATTACCTATTTGCAGTAATGACGAATGAAATTGGCTAATTATTTGACCAATCGTGGCAATACACACATGTATTTAAACTGACTCGTCAGGTTGAGGGTGTCTATATTCTGCCATGTAAATAGCAATCCCACATGGTGCAAGCGTAGGGAATGGGAGATGACACTCTGATTGGTTTATTGCACATTACGCCCCAAAACACACCCATGACTCATTAAGAGACTAGGTACAACCCTTTTGGCACATGCGCCTGGTGCCCGACCATTTTTTCTGTTGTTAAACTAGCAAAAGTGGATTCGGACACGGCCTAATTGCACCTGCGCCATGCACTTAGATCGTTAAAATAGGGCCCCAAGAACTTAAATGTGTGTGTCAGATTAGAGAGGGCCTGTTTACACACTTTGCGTAAGCTACAACTTAGCTCAGTTTTGACGTAAATGACGTAAAAACTAAATTATCTTACTAGTGCTGATGCCGCTCTCTCTCCTATTGAGGTATTTGATCTTGAAATTAGCTGATGATAAATAAAATGCAGCTCATGTCTTTTGCTTTTGTTGATGTGAATTCTGTTAAATTTGCATATAATGTGGGAGGGAATTAAAGATTGGATTTATATTTGTTTTATGGAGACTAATTTATGTGGCCAAGTGGAACAGTTTTAACAAATCGCATAGCTATCTGATCAGTAAAAATGCATGAAGGGACCAGGTGTAAACAGGCCCAGAGACATCAGAAATGTGCAGTGTTGTGGTACTCCAGGACCGGGGTTGTTTTCAGCTCTCACCTTCGCTCTGACAGCTCATCATGGATGTGTTGGGTCTGATGTCACTCACTGTGGACTGAACGGCTCTTGGGGCGTTTTGGGCATCTGCAGTTGCAAGACAAAAAAACAAAACAAAGTGAGCCTTCAGTGTGTTATGAGACTATAATATTATAAACACAAGCCTCGTCTGAAAGAAAAAGGGGGTGGTGTTGCTGTAATTTATAGTAATATTAGTCAGAAGTCTAGTTTCAAATATAATTCCTTCAAAGTGATGGTGCTTTATGTAAGGTTATGTAAGTTGACATTTGTGCTGGCTACTGTATACAGGCCACCAGGGCACCATACAGACTTTGGTGAATTTTCTATCGGAGTTATCGGCATTATCCATGTAGATAATGAAAAAGACGCATTGGGATTGACATTTACAGACATTCTAAACTCTATTGGAGTTAGATAACACATGTCAAGACCCACTTATTGTCGTAATCATACTTTACATCTAATAATGTCACACTGAAATTCTGCAGCAGAGCGATGACATCTCAAATCATTATCTAGTCTTGTGTATACTACATTTAGCCAAGGCTGCAGAACCGACTCCCTATTACAAATATGGTAGAACTATCAAAGATTGATGTCAAACCAGCCTCAACACATGCTGCACCATATTCACGTTTACTACAAATACTACCATGTATTTTCAGTTAAATGTGTTCTAGCGTTATCTAAATAAGGGATTCCCAAACTTTATCAGCTGAACCCCTTTGAGCTAAACTGTAACTGGAACTGTAAACACTCACATGTTTACAGTTCTCTGATGTTACATAATGCTGACATGACATGCACGTAAATAAATAAAATATTGTAAAATATTTTATATACCCATTTTGTGTATTTTGTTTTATTTTGATTGTTTTTATTTCAAATTATCTGTTTATTTTCATTTTACATTTTTTATGATTTAATTAATTTTAGTAAGTGTTTATTTTGACTGGTTTTGTTTTTTAATTTTAAATTATGTAATTTTTGTTTTTTAATTTTTTTCATAATTATTTAAATTTTGTTAATTTTGAACAAAAAAGTTACATAGTGTCCTTTTAATTTTAAGTGTTTTATTTTGAATGGTTTAATTGATTTGTATTTTTTTATTTTATGACATTTTTGTGTTTTATTTTGATTGTTTTTATTTTATTTTATTTTTTATTTTACATTTGTACGATCAGCTCATGAACCCTAATCTAAATAAAATATGTTGTGTATTATTTAAGAAGGTCTGCTCACACTGAGGGCTGATGCTCTGTGCGTCCCATTGAGTGCTGGGTTGATGTTGGGTGACGTGGTATGAAGAGTGATTCTGAACCTGTGAAATATACAGATCAAGCATGTAATTAAGCCCGTCACATGTGGTTTTCTCCACACTCTGTAGATGATGTGAATCTCGACCTGTGGAGGTATGAAGTGCTCAGCGTGTGGTTTCGGGTGGAACGGCTCCACCAGCGGGTTTAGCATCAGCTGCTGCCTTTGGAAGCTTGCCCTTCTCATCATGTATTGGTGGATGAGGTGGGCCTGACGCTCCTTCTTCCTCTGGGCGAGAGAGACGTATATGGGCTTGGAGCCGATGATACGGCAGTTCATCTCAGTAATGGCTCTGGTGGCCTCTTCAGCAGAGGAGAAGCAAACGAATCCGAAGCCTCGGCTGCGGCTGCCGTCTGTCATCACCTGAGCAATCAAATAATGACACAACTTCTCTTTTACCTTAATGAATCATAAAAAATGAATTCCTACCTTAGCGCTGGTGATGTTCCCGTATGGCGAGAACTCTTTGAGGAGAAGTTCGCTGTCCACGCTGTCGCTCAGATTCTTGACGTACAGATTCACTCCCTGTCAGGATGATCAAAGCGCGTTAAAACCCATTCACAGGACTGATAACTACAGTATAATAAGAACTGTAACAATACTGTAATGTTAACTATAATGATAAATACAACAATAACTATAACACAATTTATAAAACGGTTAGTTCCTGTCCTTGATTCTGATTGGTCAATAGCTATGTTTTATTCACGATAAAACCCTTAGCATCCACGCTTAGCATCCACTCTTAGCAACGTAAACTGTATGTTCTCAATTGATATTGATCGAGTGAGCGAGTTTATTACCTGCATTCAGATTTAGCATTTTCAGGTCAGTTCTATGTTCATAATAAAAAATCTGTTTAAATGTCCGATGTATTATCTTGTCCTTTTAACAGTTAAGGGGTTTTCCCGTGACTGACAGTCGCTAGTCAAAGCATTTGTCAGTTGCGTCTTGTTCCGTGTTCACAACAATTCAGTCTTTTCAATGTAAAAGTCTTTGCTACTGACTGACATACTCATAAAGACAGTCTTTGCCGCCATCTAATGGCGTAATAATGTAACTTCTGTTGCTGTTCACGGTCAGGGACTATTTTTTCCGGCGGAAGGAAGGCTTTTAGTGAAAGTTTACATCATGAAAGTTGCATTGATACATATTTTTGGCTTTAATATTTGTATTGTGCAGTAACTGTTTTATAAAAGCAATAAGGTACTCGAGGCTAGTGCTGTATCGTGAATAAGTCACAGCTGAAGGGGTTGCTAACAACGCCCTTCAGCCGTGACTTATTCACGATACGGCACAGCCTCTCATACCTTATTGCTTACTTATAACGCTAACTATAACTTTGACAATAACTATAACCTTAACTATAATGATAACTATAACTATATTAGTGTCCACACCAGCCAACGATAACATTGTTTATATAAGCACGCACTGCAGTTTTTTGTTGTCTGCTGCTTTAAATGCTCGATCTCTTTAAAGTTAGGTGGATTCTGATTGGCTGTCAATGTTTTTATCATTTATCAACTAAAAAAAAAATTGTTCTGAAAGTGATTCGAACAATTTTGTTCCTCTATGTCGTTATCGTTAGCGTCATTGTCTGGATTTCCCTTTTCTCTTAGAATTAGAACGATTGTTAAAACTGTATAGTTATCGTTATAAATCGTCCTTGGTGTGTGTGCATGGCCCTTTAACCAGCGTAATGAAAGCAGGGGGTTTCAGAGCCGTCACTGGTACCTGATAGCGCATCATGCGCTCCTGTTTTATCATCTCGAAGCGCCGCTTCAACTCCACCTGACGTTCTCGTCTCTTCTGAGCACGGCCCACGAACACCTGCCTGCCGTTCAGCTCCGTCCTGTTCAATTCGTCCACCGCCTTGGGGTTATATCACATAATTCTCTTATTTTATTTTTCTCCTGAGGTCGACTTATAATGGTATTGTTTTTGGTGCTATAAATTAGTTTTTAACGATCATTTTCACTCTCTCTCTTCAATTCATAATGAAAATTCCATCAAGAAGAAGTGCTATAATATAATATAATATAATATAATGATATTGAAGTTTAAAACACAGAACCACACAAATGCTGCCTATAGGATCCTTTGCAGCCCATAATATTCATAATCCCATGTGGTTTGCTGTTGATTGAAAGAATATGGAGTGTTTTCTGATGGATTGTTAAATCAGCAAACACTCAAACATACAGATCAGTCTTTTCACTCGTTTAGTTCACTACACTGAGTCTCTGTTTTATCACTCACCTGCTTCGCATCACTGTGACTCTCGAAGCTGACAAAACCAAATCCTCTAGAGTTTCCGCTCTCATCCGTCATGACCCGAACGCTCAGGGTTGGGCCTAAAATCAAAGGAAGAAAAGTGTCAAAGATGCAATAGAACAAAAGAAAAACGTATACTTCCACATAACAAATACTCACCGAATTTGCTGAATATCTCAGTGAGCATCTTGGCATCCACATCCGTGCCAAAGTTCTTGATGTAAATGTTTGTAAACTCTTTTGCTCTCGTCTGCATTTCAGCTTCACGCTCTTTTTGCGATTTGAAGTGGCCGACGAACCTTAAAGGTGCAACATATGAAACTTACAAGACTCAACACGAGTTCAACATGATGCGTTTAGTCATGACTTACACTTTCAGCTCGTTGATCAACATGCCGTTTAATTTCTTGATGGCTTTTTCAGCAGCTTCATGCGTCTCAAAGTGCACAAATCCAAAGCCTTTCGATCCGTTTTCATCGCAAGCCACCTTAATAACAAGAAATGTGCTTCAGAGTCTCCTGCACTGAATATTTATCTTGTATAACAGAGAAGGTGGAGAACGTTACTTACTTTACAGGACAAGATGTTTCCAAATGATGAGAAGATGTCAAACAGGCCCTCGCTGTTAATGGATTTCTGCAGATTCTTAATGAAGATGTTTCCCACACCGCTCTTCCTCAGTGAAGGGTTTCGCTGACACCACATTAGACGCATCGGCTTACCCTGCATGAGGTCAAAGTTCATGGTATCCAAGGCACGTTCGGCTAGGATGTGAAGGAGAACCAATGTTACAATGAAGCAAATGTGATTAGGAATTTCTTGACTAACTGGATTATTTTAAGTGCAGATTTTTAAATGCTTTTTTTTTTTTTTTGATACCCACCAAATCAATAAACAGTGTCAATCAGAAATGTGAATAAGTTGTCCCAAATACATTGCAAAAAATATATAAATATCTAAACATTCTTAAATAAAGATATATGTGACCCTGGACCACAAAACCGGTCATAAGTCGCACAGGTATATTTGTAGCAATAGCCAACAATACATTGTAAGGGTCAAAATTATCGATTTTTCTTTTATGCCAAAAATCATTAGGATATTAAGTAAAGATCATGTTCCATGAAGATATTTTGTAAATTTCCTACCATAAATATATCAAAAATGTATTTTTGTGAGTGGATATGCATTGTTAAGGACTTCATTTGGACAACTTTAAAGGCGATTTTCTCAATATTTTGATTTTTTTGTACCCTCAGATTCCAGATTTTCAAATAGTTGTATTTCGGCCAAATATTGTCCTATCCTAACAAACCATACATCAATGGAAAGATTATTCATTTGACCCTTATGACTGGTTTTGTGGTCCAGGGTCACATATTTACTTGTGATGAACAATGACATAAAATGAAATCTTAATGTATAAAATTATACATTAATGTCTACTTAATGTTGCTTAAAAAAATCTGCCAGTCCAGGCTTAAAAAAAATGATCTTGTTTTCTCTTTGAAGTTTATTTTTCTGACCCCATTAGCAGATGCAGTATTTGTTCTTAGACAAGACTTATCTTATGCCATTTTTCATTTCATCTTAATTTAAGAATGTTTAGATATTTTTATATCAAAATTAAGTAAGTTTATGCGTAAATATCTGCCAATGGGGTCAGAAAAATTCCCTTTGAATTGAGTTTATTTTTCTGACCCCATTAGCAGATATTTGCTCTTGTTTCAAGAATAAACTCACGTCCTTCTGATACTTTTTTCCCCAGAAAACAAGACAAACCAAGTCATTTTGCTTCTCATGTAACTTTATCATGACTTAAGTATGTTTAGATATTTGGGTAACACTTTACAATAAGGTTGCATTTGTTAACATTTACTTAACATGAATTAACCATGATGTACAGCAAATCTGTATATATATATATATATATATATATATAATGTTAATTTCAACATTTATACATTTTTAAAATTAAAAGTTGTATTTGTTAACATTAGTTAATGCACTGAGCTAACATAAACAATTGTATATATTTTTTAAATAACATTAACAAAGATTATTAAATGTTATAAATATAGTTAGCTAACTTAATGCATTAACTAATGTTAACAAATTAGACATTATTGTAAAGTGTTACCGATATTTGTACTGGAAAACAAGACGAAGAAAATACAGAAATTAACATGCACTGGAGTGACAGTCACAGCACTCTTCTTGGCTTATACAAAATATTTCACAGAAAACTTGTGAAATCTCACTAGTCAGTTGATTATTAGTGTTAAATGGCGATCTTGTCAATCATCTTACCATCAGTGGGTCGCTCGAAGTTCACATACGCGTATCCGAGCGAGCGGCTCGTGAGTTTGTCTCGACAGACTCGGATGGACTGAATCGAACCGACCGATCTGAAGCGCTCGAACAGCATGGCTTCAGTCACGTCCGGCTCCAGATCGCCCACATACAGAGAGCTGCTCACCCTCATCTTCATCAGATACACAAATATCAATGAATGATCGATGCAGAACTCAAAGCAGCCGAGATTCAATCTACCAAACGCTCATAACGATCAACGAATCGGATTTAAAAGATTCAGTCAGATCATAAATAAACATTCCGTTTACCATCATCGTGCTTTATTCTGCAATCATAAATAAACATTCCGTTTATCATAATCGTCGTGCTTTAATATGCACATCATGACATTGCGTGATTGTATATATTTATTATAATATATTCAGTGTTTGTAGTGCAAATGCTTTATTGACTCCTCTATGAAACTTTTAGCGTGTTATTTGTCACTATTTTGTTGTATGGAAAAGAGTCTCGAGTTGATTATAACTTTTTTGTGTTCCACAAAAGAGTAAATCATGGAAAAAGTTTCTAACTATTTATTAGAGGGTTCATTTTAATTGGTAGAAACATTTTATAAGCCCCACCTTAGTCTTATTAAAAGATGCATTTTGCATTTTTATAATATGTGTGTGTGTGTGTTGTGTATTATGCATAAGAATACAATTACCCTACCTCATAATTTGATGTATTTAGCTAATATATTATGCCTAATGCTTTATTATTTTATTTCCTGGAAAAGCCTTATATGGGCAATGATGTACTGTTACATAGGTATTTTATTTATAATACAATGAATATAACATTTATATGATGTCTTATAGTATTCACCCTGTAGTACTGTGAGTGTTAGGCTGGAGAGTGTTGCAGAGTTATAATTGTGTACAAGTGCAGAAACGGCTAGAGGTCAAAGGTCAAAGAGATAAAGATGAGACCAATCTACATATCACTCTACAGATGACTTATTTATGCTCAAAGTAGAGAAGAAAACATGTATTAGAGCAGCTTTATAAGTAGTACGCAGGAAGTATGTTGCTGTAGATGAAAAGGGATGACGACAAGAGGAGAGGAACTCGTCAACTGCGGAGAAGAACACATAAAACAGGCCTTTTTAAAGGGGGCGGTCAGAGGATGGATGACCTCTTTTGGGGAGGACACTAATTTATCTTTAAATGTCCGTGATGATGACAGTGACACTTCTCCAGCGCCAGAACCATCGCTGATATTGGCTTGATTGAAAACTTTTTGATATTTGTACTTTACTTAAAGGCACAATATGTCATTTTTGCAGCTAGACGTCGCTTATATTTAAAATTTAAGGCGTAGGTTGATGATGGCGTGGATGAGCGTGCAATCATGGGAGTTGTCGTCTTCACCTCCACAGCCAAGCAATCCGAAGGACTCTGGCAGAAATCATGTTCATGGATGAGCTAATGTATTAAAGTTTTAAAGTTCATACCGTGGTATGAAGCAGTGCGGGCCGAGAGCTTTTATTATGCTTATGCTGCAGTCGGTCGCTTCCACTCTTTTCGTTGTGTATGTGGGGTAATGGAGCGCTGTTTTACATGGTTAAAACAATCATACTAAATACATTTGAGTGTGCTGGAAGTTATAACATTATTCTGTGCATTCATAGTGTTGTCTCTAAGGCATGGTAAAAACATGGTATTCATGGTAAATAAAAAAACAAGCGATTCAAACAATAAGACTAATGGTGTTGAGCTATATAACAATGATTTGTTTTCTGTTGATAAATGTATCCAAACAGTTGCTCGATCACCTGTCTAATAAAATACATAATTTATTAAAGCATCTTTGGTGTTTCCATGGCTTCTATGCAAAAGCTATTACAATTATGAAAATATGTTTTTGGTGAGTTCATAATGTAATACATTTCTCATAATGTTAAAATTGTTATTATATTATGAGCTCAAGATTTTATTAAGTTTTGAGAAAATTATTACATTGTGGACATTTTATTACAATAATAATGTAATACTTATTACATTATGTGCAGTTTTTACATTATGTGCGAGTTGCTACAATATAAATAAATCTTGTTTTTTCCTTAGGTATATTTATTTAAACAACTTAAAAAAGTTTAATTTTAAGTGAACTAAATATTTGAGGACTCATTTTTATTGTTGAAACATTTTATAAACCCCATCTTAGTCTTATTAGAAAATGCATTTTCATATTTTTCTTGTCAAACTTGTTTTTCCTTTAGGTTTAAATTTAATTTAATGTAATTTATTTATGTATTTATTTCTCCTTGGCTGTTTCTTGTACACAGAATAACTGAGCTGATGGTTTAGTAGTTGATGAAACTACTGTATAAGATTACATAAGGTACTTCTGACACACTGTTTGGAATGTAAATGTTTATTAACACTTTGCAGGATTTTTACCCCAAAATTTCAAAAGACATGACAAAAATGAATATATAACAATAATAAATAATGTGCAAGAAACATAAAACAAAGTCACCCTCCATGAGGTGTGTGATGTGCTCTATTAGTGTAACAGCAGATGGCAGCAGAACACAAACCTACTGAAGGTCAGTATCGGCACTGACCATCTGTTTATGAGTGTTTATACACCTTATCGCAGTGTCCTTTGCTCCTACGGTCCACTCCGCTGACTTTCGCTTTCATCTTGTGTTGTGGCATCCATTAAAGTCCCTGAGCGATCTCATCTACAGGTCTCATCATGTGTCAGGATGTGTTCAGCATCATTTCTAGTGTTCATCAGTATCTGCTGTGCTCATCTGTCGCAGTCACAATAACGTCCATCCAGATTCTCATGGCTTCAGCGCTGTGGGCTACGAGGAAAAAGAGCCGCTCGTATGTTTTCACACAGAAGGTGAGACTGGGCCGCGGAGACTGAGAATGACAAAATGAGAAACGTTACTACAACAAACACAGTCAGCGTGGGAAATACAGAAATGTGTCAAAAAACTGTTTATACTGCTATACAATAACTATGTGATTTTAGGGTTAGGGTTACAGTTTTGTGTCTGTCGTTTAAGATTGTGGTCTGTTTTTCCTCCATATGAGGAGGCGTATGAACTCACTGTTGTAGCTGTTCGTAGATGATCGTAATAAACCTCCTCGATGGCCTGAAAGTAAATGACCCCTTTGAGTTTCTTCTCATCTAGTTCTGAGAAAACAACAAGAAGAACATTGAGATTTCAATGAGAAAGCAGCAGATATTCATCAGATTTCAGCTGAAGTGTAGGATACACTTTAAATACTTTGTGTGAAAGGTTAATCTAGCGATTCACAAACTTTTTGTCAGCCGAACCCAGTAGATCTCAAATATTTTCTTGCAGTCCTCCTAGGATTAGTTAATATTTCAATAATTTAAGTACAAATTTGCATGTTCACGGTTCTCTGATGTTGGTTAATGGTCACATTCAGGGTTATGATAGTTAACTAAAACTATTAAAGTGTTAGTTCACCCAAAAATTAAATTTCTGTCTCTGAATGAAAACTGCGTAGGATAATGACAGGGAAGAGACGAGTTTGATGAATAAAGTCATTATTTTTTTTTTTTTTGCGCACAAAAAGTATTCTCGTCGCTTCATGACATTAAGGTTGAACCACTGTAGTCACGTTCACTATTTTAATGAATAATGCTGCTCTTAACTCTGAAACACACATAACAACAGACTATATACTTCTTTAACTTATTCCCTGCCACTGTTTTTGATTATTTTCACAAAAATTTCATGGACCCCAGAATATTTTGTTGTATGAATATCTGAACATAGTTGTTTAACTATTTATATGCTGTTTAATGTTGATGATTTTACATATGCATATGCTTACTTATGCTATCACTTGTTTCTGCACCTTGTTCGCCTGTGTTTTGATCAAGAGATTCAGTACTCTTTCAGAAGGTGTGTCATAGCGCCCCATAGCGTATAACAGTGAAAACACGGAAAGACATGAAATCTTTGGTGGGGAAGTGCTGTCTCATAAAAGACGAGATAACTCATCAATGGTGGGGAAAGAATTAATTATTAAATCTTAGCCTTTGATTTGATAATCATTATTTGAGTTTTATTTTGATTAATTGTGCAGCCCTATGTGTTTATTACATTGTTAGGTTGGATTTAATAATTATTAGCTATTCATGAACTCATGAACCCGCGTTTGGTAAACTCTGTGTTAATGGATGTGTTAATATGTTCTCTTGCTCTATTTCTGTGTGACGTGTCACTCTTTTCCTCACCGGTGTAGTATGCCAGTCTTTGGTGGTCCAGATCAAAGATAAACCACCTCCTCCTCCACGTCTTCACTCGACCTCCACGCTTGGTTAGAAAACCGCCACACCGCCGGGGAGACAAATTAACTCCCATGCACCCCGTCACGTTGTGACCCAGAGACTCCACGTGAGCGCGCAGGTCAAAATTCGCCGTCAGAGAAAGCGGGACACCCTGCTGCACGAACAAGAGGAAATAAACACAATTAAAGCACAATCGAAATAAAAATACAAATGCTCAGATGGAAACACGCAGCATTTTATGTGCTGATTTTGGGGGGACAAACAGATTCTACAGAATGGAGTTAAAAATAGTAAAATATATGACATTTAATGAGGGGAAAATCTGAATGAGCACAGGCATGAATTAGATTTGAGATCCATAGCAGAAGGAATGATTTTGAGGTCACACAAAAGACACTTTATATTCAGTAATATTATCAATTTGACTGCACTGTCACTATCAGATGAGAACAAAACTTGAACTGAATTGAGCTGAATATCAACACTATTGTCTTCTGTACAGCTGCTTTATAGCTGAATCAAAATTTTTTAACTGAATGACCTTTGCAACATTGACACTGTTACTGAACTGAACTGATTTGACATTATGGCACTGTTTACACCTGGTATTAAGATGCGTTTTGGCTGATCGAATCACAAGTAGACGAGGGAGACGCATTCCCGTTTACACCTGGTGTTTAAATGCGTCTCTTTTGTCCACTTTCAACCACTTCTGTCCTGATCTCTTCGAGGGGAGGGTTTATGGGCGGGTAAATGTATGAGCTTTTTCAGATCTTTCGATCTAATCGAAATAAGCTCACACAGTTTACATATGAACGCGCCTGGAGATGACGTAAAAACATACGGAGAGCAGCAGCTTTAGTTTCAGCTCTGATATCCGCAAGACCGGCCGAACGCTGTGAGTGTGTTAGAAATCAGGAATGGTGAGAGAACATTGTGCTTGGTATGTATTTCGTCTTCAAATCAAACTTGGGTCTTCAGCCGACAAAGTTTAAATCCTGTCTGTCTAGCGCACTTCTCATAATGTTTACACATGAAGTCAGTAGGTGGAGAGTAGGTGGTCTTTTAGTGGCTGTTCGATCACATTTGACCACATAAGCGTTTACGCTACGAAAGCAATCCGGTCAAATGTGTTTTCATCTACCTCTGGAAGTGATCAAAAGTGGACAAGCTCAAAGCATTTTAGACCCCGTTTACACCTGTGTTTAGCGTCGTCCACTTGTGATCGGATTGACGAAAATGCATCTTAATACAAGGTGGAAACAGGGCCTAAATCTGAACTGAGCTGAATCATGAAACTATTGTCTTCTGTAGAGCTGCTTTATAGCTGAATTGAATTTGTTGCAAAGTTGAAATTAAAATTGACTGCAGCAAAATTGAAATTGACTTTGCAACATTGACGGTATTATTGAACTGAACTGAATTAACATTAAATCCGACTTGAGCTAAATAATGAAACTGTTTTCTGTAGAGCTGCTTTACTGAAATTGAATTTGCTTCATAATTAATTTTGCAACATTAACACTGTTATCTTCCTGTTTATTACTGTGAAGCTGCTTTGAAACAATCTGTGCTATATAAATAAATGTGACTTAACTTGACAAAGCATCATATGACTTTAGAAGAGTTGGAATATAAAGTATGAGTCATATGGACTTTGAGTTTGACAGTATTTATCACCATCCACTTTCATTTTATGTAAAACGGAAGCTCGGACATTCTGCCTTCTGTCTCCATTTGTGTTTCATGAAAGTAAGAAAATAATAATTAAGGGTGATTAAATGATGTCAGAATGTGTATTTTATTTTAGTAGTCTCATAATCATCAGACGTACCTCCAGCGTCCTGTGCGGTGAGTTTGTTTGCAGCTGCTCCTCAGCATGTGGCTCTAGTTTTGATTCATCCGTCTGTATTTTTAAAGATTGCAGCTCCTTCTGTCTGTGTTGCTCTGCCAACAGCCGCTGACGCTCCTCCTGCATCGAGACAAACGGAGACGAGAAACTGCCGTCAGTCTGTGTTAGATTGGATTCGTTTGGAAATATTTTCATTGGTGGAAAAACAACATATGAACTGGCCAAATTTAGTCAGCAGCGCTCAATAATAACTTTCACTTCATCTCTAGCTTGTGTCCTAATTTAATGTGAAACATGGGATTGTGTCTAAGGATATTGCTGACTCTTATGGCAAACTGCTTGCAATGCTCCTTATTTCAAAGTAGGCCTGTGTCGATCATGAATTTTGTGCAGATGATTAATTTTCATACAAATAAATGCGATTAATGATTTAATTTTTTTATGTCACTTACAGTTTAAGCCTAATATGTTATTTTTGTACTTGGAATCATACATAATAATAAAAACTATAAATAAAAAAAATCTATAACAAAGCTATAAAAAATAGGCCCATATAATTTAATTTAATGCTGTGAAAATAATATATATTTTTTAATTAATTAAGAGCAACATAAACAGTCAAAATGGCAGTTACAAAACAAAAATGAAAAACGAAGAAAAATGAAAGAAAGAAAAAGAGATTGTTAAATGAATTAAAAATATGTAAATAAAATATAAATAAAAATTAGTTTATAATATATAATATAATATAATATAATATAATATAATATAATGCAGTCTGATTAAACCCACAAACCTTCATTTCGTATGAAGGAAGACCTTTAACTTTCTTTGTGTTTTTTATATTCTTTGGCAAAATGGGATAGAATTTTAAACTGCACAATTATTTCGGATATCTCAAATAATTGCGTTTAGATCGAATAACCTTGATCAGACGATCTTTCTATGTGACTTTGGATTAAAGTATCTGTTAAATGAGTAAATGCAAAGGTAAATGTTATTTATGGAACTGCTGCATGAAAAATCGTGTGGCTGGTCTAAAAATAAGACATGATCATATGCACCCGAATCACAGCTGAAGACAAGAGTCAGCATTGAAATGATATTATAAGAACAAACAAACACAAGTCTCTTGTGAGCTCTTTAACACTGATGATGACCAAGGGTCAATTCTTCTTGTATTTTATGGTTTTGTAAGTTTTCAGTGATACTATGATCAGTATTGTTGTGGTTGTGTCGGGTCAGTAACTCACTCTCTCTTTCAGCAGACGTTCCCGCTCTGCTTTGGCCTCTCGGAGTTTCCGTTCGATCTCAACCAAATCCAAGAGGCTCTGAGGGCTGCAAAGATGAAAGGTCACGTGATCAGATTTTTTTTTTGCATTATTATTATTGTTGTATTTTACTTTAATTTTCTTTTAATTATTTTATTTATCTTTTCCACTCTAGTTTGAGGTGGTTCTGATATTTATTTCTGTTTGTTAATAAGTGGATTTTAATAAAAAAATAAAATGTTCCCACAGCAGAACCAGCCAGAGCTCTCATTCATAATTACATCAACAAACACAATCATTACTTACAGAACACTTTATAATAAGGTTCCATTTGTTAACATTAGTTAACTACATTTCTTAACATGAACTAACAATGAAAATGGTAATTATTTCATACCAAAACCATATGCTGTCATTCAGTGGATCAAAAAGAGTCACAATACACATCGTTTCAAAGCAACTTTACAGAAAATCATGGTGTTAATGTATATATCTAAATATTTTCATGACTTATAGTTTCATTTAGCAGATCAGTAGAGATTTGCTATATAGCATATATTGCTTTACGTGAGTGTACTCTGTGTATGCGAATAAAGTTGGATTTACTTCTATATCCAGTTTTAATATAATATGCACTGTAAAAAGTGACAACCTGCAACTGCTACCTTAAAGAGCTATTTCTACCTGATTTAACACAAAAAAATGAATTTTGCTGGTTTAAAAAATAAATTTAGAATGTTAAATAATATTTTTGACTTGAATAGAACTAGTTAATTTAGATGTAGCCATTTTTAGGTTACCATCGTTTCAGTGTAGTTACATTTTGTGATGATACAAACAATTAAGCAGTTGAGATTTGCTATATATATATATATATATATATATATATATTGTATATATAGTAGGGGTTGCACCGACTAATCGACTAGTCGACTTTAATGCTCTGCCGTGATGCTTTAAAGGGTTAGTTTACCCAAAAATGAAAATAATGTCATTTATTACTCACCCTCATGCCGTTCCAAACCCGTAAGACCTTCATTCATCTTCGGAACACAAATTAAGATATTTTTGTTGAAATCCGATGACTTTTCCTCTCTCAAGATCCTTTAATGTACTAAAAACATATTTAAATCAGTTCATGTGCGTACAGTGGCTCAATATTAATATTATAAAGTGACAAGAATATTTTTGGTGCACCAAAAAAAACAAAATAACGGCTTATATAGTGATGGCCGATTTCAAAAACACTGCATCAGGAAGCTTCGGAGCGTTATGAATCAGCGTGTCGAATCATGATTCGGATCGCGTGTCAAACCGCCAAACTGCTGAAATCACGTGACTTTGGCGCTCCGAACCACTGATTCGACACGCGGATTCCTAACGCTCCAAAGCTTCCTGAAGCAGTGTTTTGAAATCGGCCATCACTATATAAGTCGTTATTTTGGGTTTTTTTGGCGCACCAAAAATATTCTCGCCGCTTTATAATATTAATATTGAACCACTGTACTCACATGAACTGATTTAAATATGTTTTTAGTACCTTTATGGATCTTGAGAGAGGAAATGTCATTGCTGGCTATGGAGGCCTCACTGAGCCATCGGATTTCAACAAAAATATCTTAATTTGCGTTCCGAAGATTAACGAAGGTCTTACGGGTGTGGAACGCCATGAGGGTGAGTAATAAATGACATTATTTTAATTTTTGGGTGAACTAACCCTTTAAGCATGATGTCGACTAGTCGCTGGTCATAGCCTATAGAGGGTGCAGCAGGATAAAGTCCACATTTTCGCTCCATATCCAACAGTTACTGACAAATAAATGCATACTCCAATAGCGCTCCACAAGATATATTTGATTATACCATCTGGATTCTCAATATTGATCGGATGAATGCTTGTTTTAAACAGCTTATTGTACACTTAAGTTAACTGCCATTCTAAACTGCGCTGTTACATTACGCACACACACATAGACAGTAGCGCGCAAATCGCGCGTGCTCACAGAATCATTTAGTAGCGCAGAAATGTATTGTGAACTCTGTTCTGTGATTTATCAATAAAATAGCTTAGAAACTGAAAAGTTCTAGCATATATTTGTTAGTAACTAAAACCCACAGCTTCACTAGAGAGAAGCTGCCAGGTAGAATTAATTCACACACTCGCTCTCTTACTATGCATTCATATAAGTGTAATCTTTACTGTGCTACATTATCTGTATCTGATTTAGAAAAAGAACTGATAAAAATAAGCTGTTATGTAGGAGAAATATTTGTGGGCAGCGTCATATCATATGCCATAGCTGTGCACAAGGCAACCTCAGCTCGCCTCGAGGTTCAGACTTAGGGCTCGTTCACACAGAACGCTTTTTTGCTTTCAAAGACGCAAGATGCGGGCAGTGAAATCGGGGAAAAAACGCAAGATCTCGCGACGTCGACTCGACTTTAATCACATAAATGTCAACTTTAAAAAATCTGAAGTCGTTCAACCCCTAATATAAAGTATATATCGCTTTATGTGAGTGTACTGTATCTATCTGAATAAAGTTGGATATACTTAAATATACAACTTCATATATATTGCTGGGCGTAATATAGTATAATATAATACTACATTATAATATAGAGATAGAGAAATTGAATTTAATTAAAGCCATTATTGTCTAAACATCTTCCCTTCTGGCCAAGCAATGAAATTTTGTGCCAGGTTTGATGTGATTTATTGGTGTACATGCGTCATAACCGAACATGACTCACTAGTATCTGATTTACTTAGTTTAGGTCTATTTCTCACACAAATCCTTTGACTCAGAACAGAAGATTAGAAGACACAAGTCATTTGGACTATTTTTATGGTACTGTTATGGTGTATTTTGTCCTTTGAAATTTGACAGTCCTGGAAATTGCTGTTGTATGGAAACAAACTGCAATAAAAAGTGCAAAAATTGTGTAAAAATTCCCCTATTATGTTTCAGGGTATCAATGACAGCATACAGGTTTGAATGAAATAATGACTGAAAAATGTTAATTTCTTTTTAACTGTTCCTTTGATTTCACAGAATTCACCCACATGCAATCAGTTTAATATGTTTACTCACAAACCTCAGATTCATACACCTCAAATAAAAGGTTTCACACACCCATGTATACACACACCTGTTACAAGAACTTACACACCTGTTACAAGAACCCATACAGATGATTTAGTATTATAATTCAAAAACAAAGCCTGGCTGCAGTTTTGTGCCACTCACCTGGGCGCGCGGGAGGTGTTGGCACTGTTGCATGGCGCGTAAGAGCCGTTCCCATCGCTCTGCGCTGATCTCAGCCCATTACAATGTCCATTACTCAGTCTGTGGGTGGGATGAGGAAGGCGAGGCGACAGAGCCTCCGAGGTTTGTCTGTCTGGAGTCATTCGCACTAACACTGACAAATGAAAGCAACGGGACACATTACATTTACATTCAATCATCTATGTACTATGGGGTTGTTGCAATGAGATGGTGGAAAATGGACGTGGTTCCAACATTTAATGTGTGGTTAAGTAAGCTGGTGAACATTATACATTGAAAGATTATGACTTACCAATAATGACTTAGTTCAAAAGTTAGATTTATTTAAAAAAATACAGAAACATGTATTAGATCACTTGGATTTGGGAACATGATCACTTTATACTGGTCTGTATGAATGCACTGTATCATTTTTCTGTAAATTTTTAATTTATTTATTATTATTATTATTTTTATTTAGTTTATTAATCTTTATGTCTTCATGTTGTAACCACTGTGATCTTTTGACCTAAAGGGATTATGATTTCACTCTTTTTTAACTTTCGCTAGTGTGTAATGTTGCTGTTAGAGCATAAACAACATCTGTTAAGTTACACCGCTCAAAGGTCATGCAAAGGGAGATATTAAACAGAATTTGCTGTTTAAGGACTACAACAAAAACTCCGAGCAATGTAAGACTGAACACTGTTACTAACAATCTTCATTTTGGCTGCGTGAGATTCTCCAGCTTTGATGTTGTTGAGCAACCGAAGCACGAGCTGTTAAAGCTCCGCCCTCTTCTGGAAAGGGGGCGGGGAGCAGCAGCTCATTTGCATTTAAAGTGACACACACACAAAAAAAAACGGCGTGTTTTTGCTCACGCCCAAATAGGGGCAAATTTGACAAGCTATAATAAATTATCTGTGGGGTATTTTGAGCTGAAACTTCACAGACACATTCTGGGGACACCAGAGACTTATATCTTGTGAAAGGAGCATTATAGCTCCCCTTTAACTAGCTTTCTTGTATTTCACATATCAGGGATCTTTTACATTATTTTGTTTGTTATTTCTGTATATTTAAAATGTACCGCACTGTTGTTTTCATTTTTGGATCTCATGTTTGAAGTCTACGCCTTATTAGAAAAGTTTATATATAAAAAATAAATAATGTGATCTATTATAAAACTCAAAGTGTTGCCTTTACAGTAATGACAATGAGATTTTACCCATCTTTTAAAATCCTAAAAAGAAAGGTTTTCTATATTCTAAATAAAAAAATATTTTTTGAGGTCACATGATTTCATGAGATGAGAAACACAAGCAATATATCAAGCAACAGCATGATGAGTTATGAAATGAGGTTGATTCACTCTTAATAGGTGTTTTATTGATTAGTTGTTTGTGCAACACATCTGTGTCTCAACCTGTATGCAACACACACACACACACATACATACACACACACACACACACACACACACACACACACACACACACACTGTTAACTTTGGCAACTGCAATATTTCAAAATAAATTTTCTATAACATCATTTATAGTCCTGGACGTATTTTTCCATCCTTTTTCCCATCATCATCATCATATAAAAGGTGGTATCAAACAGGAAGTTCAATAAAATGAAGTCACGTCCCATAATTCAATCATTAACTCATAAGATTTCTTATAGACGAATTGGTAACACTTTACAATAAGGTCTCATTTGTTAACATCAGTTAATGTATTTACTGACATGAAATAACAACGAGCAATATATTTGTTACTGTACTTATTAATCTGAATTAATGTTAATAAAAATAAAGTCCTTAGTTGTTTGCTCATGTTAGTTCACAGTGCATTAACTAATGTTAACAAATACAACTTTTGATTTTAATAATGTATTAGTAAATGCTGAAATTAACATTAAGATTAATAAATGCTGTATAAGTATTGTTCATTCTTAGTTCATGTTAACTAAAGTAGTTAACTAATGTTAACTAATGAATCCTTACTGTAAAGAAGCATATGCTCCTTCACACACAGATACTGTTTCAAAGATTGTCTTTGTTTGATCGATTCCTTCATGAGATAAAAGACTGCCAGGATTATTAGAGACAAAAAAGCAAAACTGTGTGCAATTGCAGTGGCTCCACTCGCTTTTCCAGTATGTTGCAGCAACACGGACACACCTTAATGAAAACACTGACAAAAGCTTTTCACAACTAATAAGCCACGACATGCAGGACTGTCATGCCGTTTGGCTGTTGTATTTTCTGTTTTGTTGTTTTGCATGTTGCCTGTTGTTTGTGCATTCATCGTTTTGCACAATTTTTGTTGCTGTTTGACCTACTTATCGTCTGAGCGCCAGTTAAACTGCATTTCATCACACCAGATATTTGTGTACACGCATCATTGCAATAAAGCTCATTGGTTTGCTCACCTTGCGCAGAGAGAGGTCTATCTGAGACTTTCCTATGCGAGCTCCGTCTGCGGGGTAAACTGGACGCCTCCTTCAATGATTCCTAGGAACATGGTTTCAAACACAGTCAATGTGCTGACAGCAGCAAACTCATGAATCACTAAAGGTCTAGATGTCAAAGCATCTAATGCACACTCACAGCGTACCTGTGCTGCTTTGTGAATGGTCAGAGGACTGAGTGACATCATGCAGGGGGTGGATCCAGTGACGTTGGACCAATCAGTGAGCGGCTTCTTCTCTTTCAAAATCTACAAAGGCAAATGTCCTTAATGTTTAGCATGTGAGTGAGAGACACATCCTTACCGATGTTGTAATATTAGTTAGTCATAGAAATAGAGCATTTGCAACAGATTTTAATAAAGTTTGGCGTTAGAATATTGCTGTTGTAAATGTGATGAGCATAAAATATAAAGCACACACAAATATTGGGTAAAATTATCATTTAAATTAGATTTAATTTTTTTTATCGATACTTTTAGGTACTTTATTTTTATTTTTTTAGCTTTTTATCAACTCAAAAAATACACATTCAATTCTAAAAATTTAAAATTAGAATGAATTTAAACAAAAACACTTGGTGAGTGGCACAAAAATGATTAAGTATTGTATTTGTTTACCTGCATGTCATGTGACCAATAACCCCCACCAGAGAACCGTGAACATGCAAATGTGTTGTTAGATATTAACTTAAAATTTCAGAGGTGGCTTCAAGAAATTATTTTAGGTCAAAGGAGTTCGGCTGACAAAAAAGTTTGTGAACCCCTGCATTATGGGACGTCCTTCTCCATAATGGATACATGCAAATAAGGGATCTTAGAAGGCAGTTGTTCAGTTTGTAATCATAAAACTCATGCATTTTGGGAACTTCCTATGTCTCATTAAAATAGCGTTTTTTATTTATGAGTAAAAACAAACATTGGGGTGTTCTGGATGGTTGTCAGGGCATTCTGGGTGATTTCAGGTGTTTTCTTCCCCTTCTTGTGTGAAAATCCCTCCTTCAATGTGCATCTGTGGGATTTTTTCACCTGTTTAATGGTGCAGCAGGTGAAAATGGTATGCCTGATCACTTAATAAAGTACCAGGTCACCTCTCATCAACCAGTGCTGTCATCGTTAAAAATAAAAATACTAAAAAACATTCACATTAATTAGAATAAGTTAACAGAAATTAAATACAATATAAAAAGCAAACTTATTTTTTACTACAATTAATTAATTTACTAAAAATGTTTAAAAAACTAATAAAACAACAAAATTACTAAAACTTTAAAGGGGTCCTTGATTATGATTTCAGTTTTTTAACTTTAGTTAGTGTGTAATGTTGCTGTTTGATCATAAACAACATGCAAAGGGAGATATTTTCTTTTACAGAAATCGCTTTTTAAGGACTACAACAAACGGCTAGTAGGGACTACAATGAGCTTCTTCCCGGGTTAGTGACATCACAAACCCCAAAATGTACATAAACCCCGCCCCCAAGAACACACAACAAAGGGGGTGAGGCCATGTTGGGCTGCTTTAGAGAAGAGGAAGAGTTGTTGTAGTAGAGTGTTGTTGACATGCCGTCATTTTACGCCGGACTGCTTCACAAACGAGGGTCAATTCAACGCTGGATTTGCACAAAAGATTAACATGACGGCACATGCTAGTCGATGAGTTAAATCAACTCCACAGCAACTTCATAAATTTATCCACTAACCATTCAGAAACGTCCAGTTTCATTCTAAAAGTTGTAACTTCTTCCTGAGTCTCTCCATCAGTGTCGACTCCGGTTTGAACAATGTAAGGCTGAACCACCGTTACTGACAATCCTCATTTTGGTTGCGTGAGATTCTCCAGCTTTGTTGTTGCTGCTGTTAAAGCTCCGCCCTCTTCTGGAAAGCAGGCCGGGAGCAGCAGCTCATTTGCATTTAAAGGGACACACACAAAATTGGTGTGTTTTTGCTCACACCCAAATAGGGGCAAATTTGACAAACTATAATAAATGATCTGTGGGGTATTTTGAGCTGAAACTTCACAGACACATTCTGGGGACAACAGAGACTTATATTACATCTTGTAAAAAGGGGCATAATAGGTCCCCTTTAACTAAAATTAAAATGGAAAATATAACAATAAAAACCAATGCAAAATATTAATAAACATTAAGATAATATAGTAATGACACAAAAAGAACACTGTCCTCAATAAGACACATGATTTGAGGAATCATGGAGCACAAACGCTGCAGGCTTAACTTTAAGTACTTGTACTAGTAATTACTGACTTAGCACTAATCAGAGTAGTTCAGAAGTTAAACAGTACTGCAGCTTTAAGTTAAGCATCCCTCCCTCTGACTCACAGACACATGAGCGACTGCGAGGAACACATTCCCGTCTTTTTTTTCCTGCAGACCGCACATGCAGACAAATCAGTCATAATTCAGTTAGACAGTCCGTCATGTTACCAGTTAACAACTGCTTTATTCTCAATCCTGTCTTCTGTGAAAATCCTTCTCCACATTCTCTCTGTCTTTCCTGATATGTTGCATCTACGTGCCAGAATTTGATGTAACAAAGCAGATATACATCTCCTGAAGTACATACAGAAACACTCACCAGATGTGTGTTGAGTTTTGTAGGATATCTGCTCTCTATCGCTCTCTCCTCTCTCACAGTTCCTCTGGTCCTGCCCTTCTCTGGGAATCCTGCCCTCTCTGACTCTCTCTTCCCTATCAGTAATTCATTCCTCCACCTACTTTTTCCCTGACTCTAGTGTATCTATAATCACTATAACAGCTGCTTTATAGATGAAATGAACCCATTTAATAATTGATGATCTTTACAACAGAACTGAATCAACACCGAACAACACTGTTCCTGTTTTCACTGCAAAGCTGCTTTGAAACAATCTGTACTGTATAAAGCGCTTTATAAATACAGGTGACTTGACTATAAAATAATGTTGATTTAGTTGACCAAAATGTATTATTTGGTTAGTCGCAGAAAAAACACTAACCCTAACACTAACACTAACCTTAACTCCACATGAAGTGGTGAAATCATGCAGTCCGTGAGGTACAGGACGTTAATGGCCGGCCCTTGTGGTAATTACAGTATGCTGGTAAGAAATTAAGTAATTAAATTAATATAAATGTGCGATTAGTCCACTAATGGCATAAATGAACGACTAAAAGTCGACTAGAAAAATCTTTCGTCGGGGGCAGCCCTATCATGAACTAACATGAAAATTTTTATTAACTAACATTAACAAAGGTTATTAAATACTGTAACAAATGTATTGCTCATTGTTAGTTCATGCTAGTTAATGCATTAATGAGACCTTATTGTAAAGTGTTACTGTTTTTTTTATTAAATGTTAATATTAAATGAAAAACTAATATTTATTTATTATTTTTTTAATTCTGTTTAAGCTTTAGCAATTTTAATATTTCACAACTTAAACTAAATTACAATTTACTTCGCAACTAAAATAAAACATGTTTTTGTTATATTCTATTTTCTTTCTGTAAACATTTAATTTATTGTAACTAACGTAATTAGTATTTTTAGTTTTATTAATGATGACAGCACTGGTTGATGAGAGGTGTTCTGGTACTTTACTAAGTGATCAGATGCACAATTTCCACCTGCCGCACCATAAAACAGGTGAAAAAACCCACAGACGCACATTGAAGGAGGAACCCGAGACACAGACCAGAAGATCACAGAGATACAAGTTTTCACACACGTTTTCAGAAAATGTGAAAACCTAGTTTTCTACCTTTACTAAAGAAGAAGCGTATAGGACGTCTTACCCTCTGAGACTTGTGGAGCAGCTCTTTTCTCTCTTGCCTGAGGGAATTCAAAGATTTATCCTTTTCTTGTTCCATTTCCTTTAGTTGGTTTTCTAGTTGCTGGACTCGTTCCTGCAAGACAGCGACGTGATCATTAAAACGTTTTCAGCATGAACAGAAACCTCATATGAAAACTACACATTCAGCAATAAGCTTCGGTCTGGTGCGTTAAGGAGTCATGAAATTCTTGGTTTGGTTTGTGTGGCACTGATGGAATAATCTGCTCAAAGAGAGAGAGGAAAGCCAGTGTGGTGCCGCCCACCCGGCACACTGAGCTGACAGGTCAGGGTCAGAGATCTGTCAAAGGGAGCAGCTGAGTCAATGAGCACCTATGCACTGCTCTGACGCTCTCACCTTCTGCGGTGGGATGACGTGACAAAACTAGATCACTCCTATTATTCTCAATGGAGGCATCTACATATATATAGTAAAATAAATTCAATTAAAATGAATATTTTTAATATTTTAAACATCCTTTTAGTGTTATTATTTTCATTTGTTTATATATGTACGTATATATATATATATATATATATACTATATTGCCAAAAGTATTGGGACACCCCTCCAAATCATTGAATTCAGATGTTTCAATCACTTCCATGGCCACAGGTGTATAAAATCAAGCACCTAGGCATGCAGACTGCTTCTACAAACATTTGTGAAAGAATGGGTCGCTCTCAGGAGCTCAGTGAATTCAAGCGTGGTACCGTGATAGGTTGCCACCTGTTCAATAAGTCCATTCGTGAAATTTCCTCACTACTAAATATTCCACGGTCAACTGTTAGTGGTATCATAACAAAGTGGAAGCAATTGGGAACAACAGCAACTCAGCCACGAAGTGGTAGGCCACGTAAAATCACAGAGTGGGGTCAGCGCATGCTGAGGCGCACAGTGCGCAGAAGTCGCAAAAAAGTCAATAGCTACAGACCTCCAAACTTCTTGTGGCCTTCAGATTAGCTCAAGAACAGTGCGTAGAGAGCTTCATGGAATGAGTTTCCATGGCCGAGCAGCTGCATCCAAGCCTTACATCACCAAGTGCAATGCAAAGCGTCGGATGCAGTGGTGTAAAGCACGCCGCCACGTAACTCCAGAGACGTGTTCTCTGGAGTGACGAATCACGCTTCTCTGTCTGGCAATCCGATGGACGAGTCTGGGTTTGGTGGTTGTCAGGAGAACGGTACTTGCCTGACTGCATTGTGCCAAGTGTAAAGTTTGGTAGAGGGGGGATTATGGTGTGGGGTTGTTTTTCAGGGGTTGGGCTTGGCCCCTTAGTTCCAGTGAAAGGAACTTTTAATGCTTCAGCATACCAAGACATTTTGGACAATTTCATGCTCCCAACTTTGTGAGAACAGTTTGGGGATGGCCCCTTCCTGTTCCAACATGACTGCGCACCAGTGCACAAAGCAAGGTCCATAAAGACATGGATGAGCGAGTTTGGTGTGGAGGAACTTGACTGTCCTGCACAGAGTCCTGACCTCAACCCGATAGAACACCTTTGGGATGAATTAGAGCGGAGACTGTGAGCCAGGCCATCTCGTCCAACATCACTACCTGACCTCACAAATGCGCTTCTAGAAGAATGGTCAAAAATTCCCATATACACACTTCTAAACCTTGTGGAAAGCCTTTCCAGAAGAGTTGAGGCTGTTATAGCTGCAAAGGGTGGGCCAACTCCATATTAAACCCTACGGATTAAGAATGGGATGTCGAAAATCGAAATCGAAAGTAAACACAAGCGCACATTCAAATGCGATTTAAATACCCCGCATTTTGAAAGCGTCTCCCTGATGCATGCAAATATCTCCCAATATGAAAGCTATATCCGGCTGGGCTGTGTAGTTGTAACCATCTCTCAGCTCTGTATCATGATTGAAGAAAAAAATGGTCTCTATTTGCACTTTGTATATTGTGAGAGGACTTTGATTATGGTTGCACAGTTGCACTTATTGTTTGCTCTTAATAAGACTAAGATAAAACTGTTATTCATTTTTATGGTAACACTTTAAAATGAGGTTAACTTTAACATTAGTTAACTACTTTAGTTATAAACTAAGAAAGAACAATACTTCTACAGCATTTATTAATCTTACTGTTAAATGCAAAAGTTGCATTTGTTAACATTAGTTAATGCACTGTGAACTAACATGAACTAACAATGAATGACAATTTTTATTAACTAACATTAACAAAGATTAATAATGTAGCAAATGTATTGCTCATTGTTAGTTCATGTTAGTTAATACATTAATGTTAACAAATGAACCTTATTGTAAAGTGTTACCATTTTTTATATTCTATATTTTTATTTCTATGATCAGCTTGTGGAAAGGAGTTCATTTAGGAGGTCAAAGGTTGTAGAAGCTCATAAATCATGTACAGTTCTAAGGTCTGAAGAGACTCATATGAAATCATACAAGAGAGAAGCCAGTCAGTTGAGTTTGTCAAAACCTTTTACAGTGCTTCAGTATTGTTGTCTTTTACTGCATATGATAATTCATACTCAGAAAGTAGAACTGAAATGACATTCATTACAAGATGATTAGTAAAACATTTCAAATGCACCTGCAGACTATTTTTTAGTCATGTATTTCGTCATTGAGGATTTCTTAAAAATACTGTGTAAAAATCTCGTCTCGTCTCGTTCTCGTGAACTCAATCTTGTGTCTCGTCTCGTCTCGTGAGCTACCCGTCTCGTCACGCCCCTAATATATATACAAATAAAATGAACAGCACTAAAATTATTTATAAATTGTAGTTCTATTAATTTTATCTGTTTATTAAATAATTACAAACACTAAATTATTTAATTAAAAACCTATTATTAATAAGATTTTATGTATGAATATCATAAATGTTTTATATACACACACATAACCATATATATAAAACATAAGAAACATTTATGTGTGTGAAATAAATACATATATAAACAAATAAAATTGGGTTTAAAATATTAAAAATATTGTTTTAATTGCATTTCATCAACAGTACAGTAAAAACAGTAAAATTATAAACTATTCTATTTAAAAATATACATTTTATTTGGATTGATTACAATTTAAAGGGCAAACAATATTATAATATAGTGTAATATAATTATACATAATGCACATTAACAATATTTTAAAATATTAATTTTAATTTATATTGTTAATTTTTATATTTTTATAAATATACACACATTTTAATATGAATTAAAGCAGCTTATATGAGCATCACTGCAAACAGTTGCCATAGAGCTCCATGTAACCTGACTCAATTCAATGTCTCTCTCTCAGTCAGTCCAGTCTCTCTCTTTTTTGGCCCCTGACGTAATTACCTTGTGTACTGCATCATGTGACTGTGTTTGCTCTGTCAGCATAAGCAATGCTTACGCCCATGCTCAGTGTGGCAGTCTGCCTCTACTGATGACATAAAGGCCAAACAGAGTGTCCAATTTGGAAAACATTGATGTGTACTAAAGATACACTATGTTCCATTCAACAGGAAGTCTAGCATTCTAATTGGAAAACTGCAACTTGAAGTCAGACTCACAACCCTGATTTGGCATGAACTGTGCACCACTAAGGGTGATGTGCTTGTATAGTAATAAACATGAACTTTTAAGCAAATAAAATGAGAACCATTCAATAGTTTCCACAAGACAGGAGTATAAATGATCATGTTCAAGACGAGTTGTTGGTAATCTAGTTAAACTAGACTGAAACTTCAGTTAGATAAACTGCATTTCTTAAAACAAAGTTGTTCAGCTCACCTGAGATGTGTTACGTGTGTGCTGTACTCTGGTTATCTCTCGTTCTATGACCGTTTCGCTCTCTCCATTCTCTCCTTCTCGCTCATCTTCTACTCCGCTTTCCAGTTCGAGAATGTGAAACTCCATGTCTTCAAAAGTTCGCACTGTGGCTTCCAGCGCATCCTTGTCCTGAAAACAAAACACATACAGACAAAATTCTCATAAAATTATAAGGGAGTAATTTTTTCACCATTTATGACAACGCAATGCAGTCAAGCTTTTGTTTCTCTGCACCAAACGTAATTGCAAAAATAATGACTTGTAGCTTCAAAACAACACTCTTTCCCTCTGTCATTGGTCAGTCAGTCAGATAGTCCCAACTTCCGACGCCAAACTCAAGGGATTGGTTGAGTCAGAAGTCAGTGTCACATGATCCTCGAAATCTTGAGGTGTGTTCGACTTGAAGTGGGGCAGACCGATCGGTATATAACATCAAAGTACCACGAGAGTGATTAGAGAGCAAATAATCAATATCGAATCAAATCAAATCGGAATCGAATCGCAAGCTTGTGAATCAAAATCAAAACGAATCGTGAAATTTGTGTCAATAACCAGCCCTACTGATGGGTATTGCTTGATGTCTGCGTATGGAAATACATATGTTGACAGGCGGACAGGACAGAATGCAATGACTGGACGAACATTTTTTGGTCCTGAGACTTCCACAGAAGATATATGTACATGTTTTAATATTTAGACCACTTCTATTATAGATTGCTATCAGGATGTGAGGAGAGTTTCAACCAGTATAACAAAAAGTGTTTATGAAAAAAAATTGCCTACCAAACCTTTAATAATTGAGCAACAATAATAATTAACAACAGCAGCATATTATTTCTGAAGACTGGAGTAATGATGCTGAAAATTCAGGCTGTGTTATCAGCCACCCTTAGTTTGTCATCACCTGTTGCAGCTGAAGCAGCATCTGCTCCCGCTGGTCTTCTGGCTGTGAGGAAATCTGTTTCTCCATCTCCTCACACTTCCTCTTCATCTTCTCCACCTTCAGACGCTGCTCCTCCAGCTTAACACGCTCCTAAAGGAATGCACGTTTTCAGCTCAAACACAAATGAGGCTTTTTGTGCAACATGTGTAAATCAAGCTGTGAACACAGCAAATACAGACCTTCTGTCTGTTGGCCAAGCGCTGGCTCTTTCTTTGCATGTCCTTCTCTTGCAACACCTGCAGCTGATCTGTGTGTCTGCGCAGTCGCTCCTGCTCTGCCTGCAGTTCCCCTCGCAGCAGGGCGACCTCCAGCTGCAGCTGCAGAAGAGCAAACACACGGGTCAATTTTGCTGCACGGGTGAGTTGTTGGTGAGAACGCACCTGTTCTCTGCTCACCTCTATTTTCAGCTCCTCCCTCTGCTGGTCGAGCTCCGTGATGCGCTGCTGCAGCAGCGAGGGTGACGCTAGGTGCTTTGCTGAGTCTCCGTCTGCTTGTTTGACCCGATACTGGGAAAATGAAGAATGAGAGACCGATGCGGTTGAAATGGAAGGTAAGTTTCAGGACTGATTATAGGATGGAAATGTCTGTTTGAACAATGCTGAATAATGATCATATATAAAATGTGAAATAAAATATTATATGGTCTTTGGGTAAAAGAAGGCAGCATAAAATAAAATACATATATAAAATAATATAAAATCTTATCTGCTCTTTGGCTAAAAGAAGGCAGCATAATATAAAATACAAATATAAAAATAATATATAAAATAATATAAAATCTTATCTGCTCTATGGCTAAAATAATGCATCTTAGAAAGCAGCATAAAATAAACATATAAAAAATAATATATAAAATAATAGTATATAT
This sequence comes from Ctenopharyngodon idella, assembly GCF_019924925.1. Taxonomy (NCBI): domain Eukaryota; kingdom Metazoa; phylum Chordata; class Actinopteri; order Cypriniformes; family Xenocyprididae; genus Ctenopharyngodon; species Ctenopharyngodon idella. The sequence goes on from NC_067235.1 coordinate 30,923,404, forward strand.
AAAATAAATATATATATAAAGATTTATAAATATATTTATATAAAGTTTTATATGCCCTTTGGCTAAAAGAAGGCATCTTAGAAGGCAGCATAATATAAAATATAAATATAATATATAAATAATAAAATTATATATATATAAAAATAAGATAATATAATGTTTTATCTGCTTAAGAGGCAGCATAATACAAAATATAAATTTTAAATAATACTAATAAAATAATAATATAAATAAATAATATAATATAATATAAAGTTTTATCTGCTTTTTGGCTATAAGAAGGCATCTTAGAAGGCAACATAACATTTACCTGTTCGCTCTCTGTGCTGCTACCCTCTGTGTCTGACTCCGCCCCCGAAGAGGCGGGGCTTTGCTCCACAGCCACTCGCATGATCCACGGGGATCTTCGGACAGGCTCCCACTGGCTCCTCTGTGTATCCATATTGTGTCTGGGCATGTCTAATTAAACAGGAGTGGAGACTAGTTAAGTATGGAGGTATGGAACATTTACACATTACAGTAATTCAGTCTGGCTCATGGGAGGCTGCAAACAAGTGTCAAATGACAGATGCTCAAGCTGACATGCACTGAACATGGTAAAAGTGAAATCCTGTTCTCAGACATGACTGGTAACCAGCTTATGTTGTCTTCTGGATGTTTCTTAATTAGATTTATCAGCAAAACTTTTTACATAACAGCTCTTAATCCTCAGGTGAGATGCGTTTCAACAAACCACAGAAAAGGCTGAAGATGAAAGCACAAATGAAAGACATTACAGCGACAGCAGGTTTTTCTGTAGCTTGTTCAGGTGTTTTTTTACACAATACCGTACATCAAGGCCACAGTTCACTGTAAATGGACTCTATGTGTTCATTGAAGCTTTTGTATTTGCCAGTCTGTGAGCTTCAGTTCTCTCCACCCCGTATCGCCCTCCTACACTCTTAACGGCACATCTGACGAAACTGAGTGTGGGAACAGACTCTCGGTACACCATTGTCCAAACCCTTTCCCACCCTCCCTCTGCCCTGTCCATCAGTCCTGCCAATGCCAAAGCCTTATTAGGATTCGGAGTGCTGGAGCCACACGGATAAATATAAAACTCCGATATGAGGAGTTCCAAACACAGACTGACACACAGAGAGTTCTGGAGAAGGAAGTGGCCTCTAAAATGTCACAGGCCGGTTTCATATTTCCACAGAGAGAGAGACTGGAGTCCTAGAATAACCACAGCCCCACTGAACAGGCACACACAATAGCTTGTTTAAACAGGAATTTAGCTTAGACCTTCATGACAAAAGCAGGTGTTTTAGTATGTATATTTACTACATGTTGATCAAAACTAGACGATGATAAATACACAGACTTGCTGCAATGCATTATAGGACTGCCTTCTCTGCAATGCGGCCTTACAATCTGACTAAAAGTAAGCGTGTTAGAAGGCAGCATAATATAAAATATATTTTAATAATAAAATAAAAAATAAAAAATAATAAAATCATATAAAGTCTTATCTGCACTTTGACTAAAAGAAGGCATCTTAAAAGGCAGCCTAATATAAAATATAAATATAAAATAATAATATAGTAAATAATAAAATATAATATAAAAATATAATTTGCCTAAAAGAAGGCATCTTAGAAGGCAGCATAATATAAAATATAAATAAAAAACAATATATAAATAATAAAATAACAATAGAGTAAATAATTAAATATAAATAATATATAAATAATATAGTAAATAATTAAATATAAATAATATAAAAATATAATTTGGCTAAAAGAAGGCATCTTAGAAGGTAGCATAATATAAAATATAAATATAAAATCATATATAAATAATATAGTAAATAATATAAATAATATAAAAAATATAATTTGGCTACAAGAAGGTATCTTAGAAGGCAGCATAATATAACATATAAATATAAAATAATATATAAATAATAAAATAATAATAGAGTAAATACAATGTAATTTAATAAATTATATAATATATATAATATTATAGATTATATAATAAATTATTAAAAAACATGATATTATAAAATAGAAATATAAAATAATTATATATTAAAAATATTATATAAAGTTTTATATATGTTTTTAAAGTTGGCTAAAGGGTGTTTTAGAAGTCAGCATAATATAAAATACAAACATAAAAAATAATATAAAATCTGATCTACTCTTTGACTTGACGGCATATTAAAAGGAAGAAATATAGAAATAAAATAATAATACATAATTAATAAAATAATAACAATACTATTACTACTTCTAATAATAATATATAAATAATATAATAAAGTTTTATCTGCTTTTTGCTAAAAGAAAGCATCTTATTAGGCAGAATAATATACATATTGTATATACAATATACAATAATATTCATAATATACACACATAATATAAATATAAAATTATATAAAATCTTATCTGCCCTTGGGCTAAAAGAAGGCATTTTATTTTAAAATAAAACATCTTAACATAAAATGCTACCTATGTAGACAGCTCACTAGGTGTTATAAAAACCAGGATGTTGTTCTGCAGCCATATCTGTCCTATGTGTTAAGACTAGTTTGGTTAACTAAGACTAGGCCACATGTGACGCCTACAAGCCTAAACAACACAATCTTATCTGCTCTTTATCTAAAATCCAACTAACATACTGTGTTTCAGAGGAGTGAGCACTATTCATGCAAGGTCTGAAGTCCAGAACCGATAAAGTGAAAATGCAGATGTGAAAGTTTTGAGTCACTAATAAAAGAAACAAAAAGAAACCCAAGAGTGAAAGTAAGAGAAAAGAGCCACAGGTACAACAGCATGGGTGAAACAAATGAGTTTAATGAGTGAATAATCATTTGTAATTGCAGAGGAGTGGCAGTAGAGATAAAATGTGGCATAAACATCCTGTTATATAACGCGCCCCTCCTGGTCATTTACTAACCACCGCTGGCTCTGACTGACGAGTCCAACTCTGTTCGCACTGACTTACTAATCATTTCTCCTTGACTCGGCAGTAACCCGCCACTAACCCATGAGCATTCCTTCCATGGTTCTCAACGATACAGCAAATAGGAACAGTGTTGTGTTTGCGCCGTCCGTATTGTGTTTGGCATCGGACAGAAGAATCTGTATGTCAACAAAATTTCTGCTACATCCTGCCACAAAACCCACTATTCATTCAACAAGACTTGGTTTCACTCCACCAAATCTTCTTGTAAAACCAGTTTAGATGAAAACCCAGAAGAAAAACCCTTACTGTGGTGCACACTTAGAAGAAAAGCTGCTATATAGAACCTTAAAGGCTTCTGTCAGGCGCTTCATATATATGGGTTCATTTTATGGATTTGGGTTCATTTTATGGATTTGGTTTTAATTAATTAATTAATGATTTTTTTACTTTGATTATTTTATGAATTAAACAGCTCATAAACAAACTTTATAACTAGTAAACAACTGAAATAAGCCGTTAGACATGAAAGTATTATGCAATCATTTAAGACACTTCTCCTTATATAAAAACTTTTTGGCATAAGAATTGAGTCAAGAACCCTAGAGTTCTATATAGAACCTCAACAAACCTTGTTTTCTAAGAGTGTGTAATACCATGGTACTGAATTACTACTTACAAATGGAAATTCTACTTGGTACTTTAAGACTATTGTGGCACTAAAATGGCTAATGTCCAAATATTAATGTATTACCATGGTTTTTGTCCAAAAAATGTTTTTACCCCAAATACTGCCATGGTAAATGCCCAAATAACATGGCATGACCATGTCCAATTGATCATTTACAATGTACTCTGAGGTACCTAAAATACTATGCCAAAAAAATTTGATAATACAAGTTCGTTTTCTGCAGTTACACTGAAAGAAAATTGGTGTGGGATTTACTTCAAAACAATTTTTACTCTGAAACACTCTGAAAACTGCTAGTAAATATAGATAATTACAAAGAAATGAGTACCGCATTGAATAGTTGAAGTTGAAAGACTGAAATAGTATTTTCTTGTAAAGCATACTTCAATAATCTTTGTTTTATTTACTTAATTTTTACAAAATCAATTTTACAGTATAACTGGAATGCTGTAAAACGTCATCATTCATCATTATTATAGATGCATATGTATTTGGTATATCTTACCTGTACAAAGCCGTTTCTGGCGTAAAGCTCTTCTCAGGACAGCATTCCTCACACCGACCGCTCAAACTAAACAACAAATGAGACACATACGTTCAACACACCTCGTTATAATTACAGGTGCAACACAACATTCTTCAGTGAAACGCTCATGAAATACAGTTGAACGGTGCAGGATGCCCAGATGTTTTCTCAGACGTGAGCCGTCTTCCCTGCATAGGTTGTCATCACTTTAGTCTGAGCGTAACAGGTTTCTGTAGTTTATCATAAAATAAACAATGAGATAACTGAGTGAGCACAGATGAGACCTGATGAGGTCAGTGTTCATTGAGATTAACCTCACAGGCCCTAAAGTAACCCTGACTCACTGAATATGCATGAAGAGATTAGTTAAAGGTAGGGTAGGTAATTTTTTAATAAACACTTTTTGTTATACTTGTTGAAACTCTCTTCACATCTTGATAGCAATCAATAATAGAAGTGGTCTAAATATTAAAGCATGTACATATATATTCTGTGGAAGTATCAGGACCAAAAAAAGTTTGTCCAATCATTGCATTCGGTGCCTGTCAAAATATGCACCCCCGAATTGGCGCTAATGTGAAAGCGAAAGTAAAATCCGCAGCATTCATAGTCTATTGGCACGGAGCGTTTTCAGTTCACTCCTATGGAAGCTCAACTTAACTGAAAACGCTCGCTCCACACCGTTATGAATGCCTGTGCGGCCATGGGCATTTTACTTTCGCTTTATCTTAAATTATTGATTTAAAAGTGAGGTGCAAAAGAGGGGAACGCCCCCCTCCCGGTGATACCGGTATTACTGGTATTTTCACATGTCGATTAGCCGGTGGGAAAATTTCCTCACCGTCACAACCTGTGTGACGTCCTCAGACTCGGATTTATGCGTTTCTATGTCAAAACTATCATTGCCGAAATAAATCTGCAGTAGTCAGGTGGTACAAGTAAGAGCTCTATAAGTTGTTTATGTTCATTATTATTGTAAGGTTATGTCCTTTGAGACATGAGGTAATTTAACAATCTCCCGTGAAGCTTGTCAGACTCTGCGGTGTGTGTTCATGTGTTTTAAAGGAGGCATGGCTTTGGAGACGCTCTGAAGGCAGGGTGGGATTTTATGCTTTCAAAGCTAGCTTGCTATTGCTAGCCTCTCCGAAATTGCCTACCCTACCTTTAATTTAGTTATTCAAAGAAAGAGAAGTGAAGACTGATTTGGAGAGTTTGATTTGGTTTTCAATCTTTAGATGCCATGGACCCTCAAATATGATCATCCTCGTGATTATATTTAATATTTAAAAAGGCAGCTATATATTTTCATGTGTAAAAAGTCCCAACTTATACTGTGAAATATTAATATAATGATAATATAATAAATACCTAAAATATTATTTGGAAAATATTTAGTTTCTATTATATTACATTATTACATTTTTTCCTATTCACTATAGCACTATTGTGACAGATTAGGGTCCAATTCTCACTATTAACTAACTATTAACTACGACTTGCAGCCTCAATAAACTCTTGAAATTACTGCTTATTAATAGTTAGTAAGGTAGTTGTTAAGTTTAGGTATTGGATTAAGGGTTGTAGAATATGGTCATGCAGAATATGGCATTAATATGTACTAATAAACAGCCAATATCCTAGTAATATGCATGCTAATAAGCAATTAGATAATAGTGAGAATTGGACCCTAAACTAAAGTGTTACCCTGTACTGTTATTTGTTTTAATCAAATAATTTATTATTTATTTATTTTACACTGTTTTTCTCTAAACTTTTTCCTGTGATCCAGTTTAAAATCCTCAGCTGTTAGACAGCTGATATAATGCTGGTTTATATATAATAATGACAGCAAATGAGTTGTATAAATAACACTTATGTTACATAATATACTCTAAATTTACTACAATGTGAAAACATCCGTCATTAAGGCAGAACTGACACAGTAAACATACATATTTATATTTACAATTAGCTACAGTATTCACAATATAATGCATGTGAATAAAACACATTATGGTTTCCAATACATATTTCCTGTAAGTTACATATTTCATGTAAACTAGTCTTATTGTGGTTCAGTGATGGAATCAGAAGATGATGCCATGGTAGTTTTATATATACAAATCTGTTGAATGATTACTATATCATATTATTTTTATTTACTCCTAAATATTTCAGAGACTACCATAGTAGTACCATATTTCATTGTATTTCATGGTATATTTCATATTTCAAGCCTCTTCTAAAACTGTAATTCAGGTTCTCCACTATATTACAAACCGACACTGCCTACTTGACCCAAGTTAAACCACTCACATGAGATCCCTGTCAAGAATCCTTCTCTCAAGAAATGAAATCTCTGAATCTTAAGTATGACTTACTATGTAATTTCGAGAGAAAGTAAATCGCGTCAATTTTATCGATAAATTCAGATATACGTACCGATCATACCTGTCCAGAACTTCCGCCTCAGATCCTTCAACGGTCCTTGTTTATAAAAAATACCGACAAAATAACGAGACAACAGTGATAAATAAACTCCGTGCTGGGGATTTAAACAGGCTTTTCCCGTAACATGTGAAGCGACAAGAAACGATATGGCCAGCGGGATTTCCAACTTTCACTCAGCCGTTGCAGAGAGAGAGAGAGAGAGTTAGTTTCAGCGAGTCACTGGCCGCGTTTCAAAACCTACTGTGACGCCTACGTAAACAGCGTGTGGGCGGCGCGCTGGAGCTCGCTGGCTGCACGTGCACGTCACGCTCAGTCCCGCTGTCTATATAGTCGCCTCACTAGGGTTTGAAGCACAGCCCATAATGTCAGCTGAATGTGACCGTCAACAGGTGAAGCAACAGTGTTTTTAATGGCACTTCAGATTCTATTAAATAATCAAAACATGATTTATATCAGAAGTATACACTAAACTTGGTTAAGGTATTAAAATGACAAATATTTATTAGGCTATATTAATTATTTATTAATTATCAATTATTAAATATGAATTTTAGCCTATTACGTTATGCAAAAAAAGACAAAAGGCTAACAGGAAATAAAGCATACATGGACTACAATGTAATCACTTATTAATATTTTGTTGGTTCTCCTTTGTTTTTGATTACAGCAGCCATTATCCTGGGTGTTGACTCACTAAACATGCTTAACTTCTTTTCAATCCTCCTAAACTTATTCCCAAAGTTGAGCATCCTTGGAAGACCTGCATGACTTATCACAATTCCGGTTTATAATTTCCCAAAGGTTTTCTAAGTTTAGGGGACAGAGGAGGCCGCTTGAAGACGTCAAAATGTTGAGCGTGAACAACTTTGTTGCATGCGTGGTGTGTTTGCGACTGTTATCATGTTAAAAAAGTACACATTTGATCTCCAAACAGATCCTCCACTCAGCAGGATTCCCAAGTATTGGTCCATTTTCAAAGTGCCAGCATCTATCACAGCTCCAATCTTCCACACTCCAATCCTTATGCAAATGCAAGGTGTTTTTGCAGTAGATTATACTAAATGGTTTTACTGGCCTTAAAATATGAAAATTAAGTTGAGGCAATGAAGTTACTTGAAGTTAATTCATACGGATGATGTGTCTGAGTTGCTCAAAAGGTACTGCATATGAGGAATGACCCCTAATTGTTGCACATTTTACTTCTGAGGGACGTGACAAAGACAGTGTGACTTTCACATCATGACAGTCGCGACTGTTGGGGTCATAAATTTCAAGAGGTAAGTGTGCATGATATTAGTCTCAGTGCCGCACAGACAGAAAGACAGATAATGAGACGGGTATAAAAGTGAGCCGAGAGTCCCGAGACAAAACACTGAACAGATGGAGGGCAGTAAGTCACTCACACTGAATGGTCTTTTGTGCACTAATTCGTCTTCACACTGTCAGAGACATTAAAATCTTCTACCTGCTTGCAGTAAAATAACCTAATTTGGCAAATGCAGGCGAGTCTGTCAAGACTTTAGTGACTGGCTTTATGTGACATAGTTTTTGTTTAGTGCACTCACACACTATTCACACTCACCACTGTCACACAATAAAAGGCTTGTTATTTTCCTGCCGAAGCACATCTGTTGGCTTCCTGGCATTGAGCTGCTTCTGCGTAAAGGGCACTGAGAGTGTTGAGCGCTGTTAGCCTGATGAAACGTTTGTGCTGTAATTTAACGCAGGTAACTGTAAAAATAGTCATCGCTGTCAGAGTTAAAACACTGTCCCCGTCTGTCATTAGTCAAGTCACACAGAGAGCCCTGCCCCAAATGGATACTATTGGTTGAGCCAGTGTTATGCCACGCCCACCCAGGATGCTGAAACAGATTTCAATTCTATGGAAGCTTGTTTACACCACGAAATAAAAATATAAAAAAAAAAGGTAATTGCGACTTTTTAATCGCACAATTAAGATTTTTTTCTCACAATTGCAAGTTTGTATCTCATAAATGCAAGTTATGAACTCAAAATTGCGAGTTTACATCTCGCAATTCAGACTTTTTTCCTCAGAATTCTGAGTTTATATCTTGCAATTCTTACTTTTTTCCCTTTAGAAGTCTGAGTTTACATCTCGCAATTCTGACTTTTTCTCCCTTGGAATTCCATGTTTACATCTCACAATTCTGACTTTTTGTCCCCTCAGAAGTCTGAGTTTATATCTCGCAATTCTGACTTTTTTCCTTAGAATTCTGACTTTACATCTCGCAATTCTGACTTTTTCCCCCTCAGAATTCCAAGTTTATATTTCGCAGTTCTGACTTTTTTCCACAGAAGTCTGTTTACATCTCGCAAATATCACTTTTTTCCTCAGAATTCCAAGTTTACATCTCACAATTCAAACTTTTTTCCTCGAAATTCCGAGTATACATCTCGAATTCTGACTTTTTTCCTCAGAATTCTGAGTGTACATCTCGCAATTCTGACTTTTTTCCCTTTTGAAGTCCGAGTTTACATCTCGCAATTCTGACTTTTTTTACTCGGAAGTCTGGGATTCCTCTCGCAATTCGGACTTTTTTCCTTTAGAATTCCAAGTTTACATCTCACAATTCTGATTTTCTTTCCTCAGAATTCTGACTTTACATCTCGCAATTCTGACTTTTTTCCTTAGAATTCTGACTTTACATCTCACAATTCTGACTTTTTTCCTTAGAATTCTGACTTTACATCTCGCAATTCTGACTTTTCCCCTCAGAATTTTGAGTTTAAATCTCACAATTCTGACTTTTTTCCTCAGAATTCTGACTTTACATCTCGCAATTCTGACTTTTTTCCTCAGAATTCTGACTTTACATCTCGCAATTCTGACTTTTTTCCTCAGAAGTCTGTTTACATCTCGCAATTCTGACTTTTTTCCTCAGAATTCTGACTTTACATCTCGCAATTCTGACTTTTTTTCCTCAGAATTCTGACTTTACATCTCGCAATTCTGACTTTTTCTCCCTTGGAATTCCATGTTTACATCTCACAATTCTGACTTTTTGTCCCCTCAGAAGTCTGAGTTTATATCTCGCAATTCTGACTTTTTTTACTCGGAAGTCTGGGATTTCTCTCGCAATTCTGACTTTTTTCTTTTAGAATTCCGAGTTCACATCTCACAATTCAGACTTTTTTCCTCAGAATTCTGACTTTATATCTCGCAATTCTGACTTTTTTCCTTAGAATTCTGACTTTACATCTCGCAATTCTGACTTTTTCCCCCTCAGAATTCCAAGTTTATATTTCGCAGTTCTGACTTTTTTCCACAGAAGTCTGTTTACATCTCGCAATTATCACTTTTTTCCTCAGAATTCCAAGTTTACATCTCACAATTCAAACTTTTTTCCTCGAAATTCCGAGTATACATCTCGAATTCTGACTTTTTTCCTCAGAATTCTGAGTGTACATCTCGCAATTCTGACTTTTTTCCCTTTTGAAGTCCGAGTTTACATCTCGCAATTCTGACTTTTTCTCCCTTGGAATTCCATGTTTACATCTCACAATTCTGACTTTTTGTCCCCTCAGAAGTCTGAGTTTATATCTCGCAATTCTGACTTTTTTTACTCGGAAGTCTGGGATTTCTCTCGCAATTCTGACTTTTTTCTTTTAGAATTCCGAGTTCACATCTCACAATTCAGACTTTTTTCCTCAGAATTCTGACTTTATATCTCGCAATTCTGACTTTTTTCCTTAGAATTCTGACTTTACATCTCGCAATTCTGACTTTTTCCCCCTCAGAATTCCAAGTTTATATTTCGCAGTTCTGACTTTTTTCCACAGAAGTCTGTTTACATCTCGCAATTATCACTTTTTTCCTCAGAATTCCAAGTTTACATCTCACAATTCAAACTTTTTTCCTCGAAATTCCGAGTATACATCTCGAATTCTGACTTTTTTCCTCAGAATTCTGAGTGTACATCTCGCAATTCTGACTTTTTTCCCTTTTGAAGTCCGAGTTTACATCTCGCAATTCTGACTTTTTTTACTCGGAAGTCTGGGATTCCTCTCGCAATTCGGACTTTTTTCCTTTAGAATTCCAAGTTTACATCTCACAATTCTGATTTTCTTTCCTCAGAATTCTGACTTTACATCTCGCAATTCTGACTTTTTTCCTTAGAATTCTGACTTTACATCTCGCAATTCTGACTTTTCCCCTCAGAATTTTGAGTTTAAATCTCACAATTCTGACTTTTTTCCTCAGAATTCTGACTTTACATCTCGCAATTCTGACTTTTTTCCTCAGAAGTCTGTTTACATCTCGCAATTCTGACTTTTTTCCCTTTTGAAGTCCGAGTTTACATCTCGCAATTCTGACTTTTTTTACTCGGAAGTCTGGGATTCCTCTCGCAATTCGGACTTTTTTCCTTTAGAATTCCAAGTTTACATCTCACAATTCTGATTTTCTTTCCTCAGAATTCTGACTTTACATCTCGCAATTCTGACTTTTTTCCTTAGAATTCTGACTTTACATCTCGCAATTCTGACTTTTCCCCTCAGAATTTTGAGTTTAAATCTCACAATTCTGACTTTTTTCCTCAGAATTCTGACTTTACATCTCGCAATTCTGACTTTTTTCCTCAGAAGTCTGTTTACATCTCGCAATTCTGACTTTTTTCCTCAGAATTCTGACTTTACATCTCGCAATTCTGACTTTTTTCCTCAGAATTCTGACTTTACATCTCGCAATTCTGACTTTTTTTCCTCAGAATTCTGACTTTACATCTCGCAATTCTGACTTTTTCTCCCTTGGAATTCCATGTTTACATCTCACAATTCTGACTTTTTGTCCCCTCAGAAGTCTGAGTTTATATCTCGCAATTCTGACTTTTTTTACTCGGAAGTCTGGGATTCCTCTCGCAATTCTGACTTTTTTCTTTTAGAATTCCGAGTTCACATCTCACAATTCAGACTTTTTTCCTCAGAATTCTGACTTTATATCTCGCAATTCTGACTTTTTTCCTTAGAATTCTGACTTTACATCTCGCAATTCTGACTTTTTCCCCCTCAGAATTCCAAGTTTATATTTCGCAGTTCTGACTTTTTTCCACAGAAGTCTGTTTACATCTCGCAATTATCACTTTTTTCCTCAGAATTGCAAGTTTACATCCCACAATTCAAACTTTTTTCCTCGAAATTCCGAGTATACATCTCAAATTCTGACTTTTTTCCTCAGAATTCTGAGTGTACATCTCGCAATTCTGACTTTTTTCCCTTTTGAAGTCCGAGTTTACATCTCGCAATTCTGACTTTTTTTACTCGGAAGTCTGGGATTCCTCTCGCAATTCGGACTTTTTTCCTTTAGAATTCCAAGTTTACATCTCACAATTCTGATTTTCTTTCCTCAGAATTCTGACTTTACATCTCGCAATTCTGACTTTTTTCCTTAGAATTCTGACTTTACATCTCGCAATTATCACTTTTTTCCTCAGAATTCCGAGTTTAAATCTCACAATTCAAACTTTTTTCCTCAGAATTCTGAGTTTACATCTCGAATTCAGACTTTTTTCCTCAGAATTCTGAGTTTACATCTCGCAATTCTGACTTTTTTTCCCTCGGAATTCCGAGTTTATATCTCGCAATTCTGACTTTTTTTTACTCGGAAGTCTGGGATTCCTCTCGCAATTCTGAATTTTTTCCTTTAGAATTCTGAGTTTACAGTACATCTCACAATTCTGATTTTCATTCCTCAGAATTCTGACTTTACATCTCGCAATTCTGACTTTTTTCCTAAGAATTTTGAGTTTACATCTTGCAATTTTGAGTTTTTCCCTTTCACAATTCTGACTTTTCCCCCTTCAGAATTCCGAGTTTATATCTCACAGTTCTGACTTTATTCCTCAGAAGTCTGTTTACATCTCGCAATTATCACTTTTTTCCTCAGAATTCCAAGTTTACATCTCGAATTCTGACTTTTTTCCCTCAGAATTCTGAGGTAACATCACACAGTTCTGACATTTTTCCTCAGAATTTTCTTTTCTTTCCAAAGAAAGCTTGCTTTTACCACAAAATAAAAGTATAAAATGAGGTAAATGCGACTTTTTAAATCGCCATTAAGACTTTCTCACAATTGCAAGTTTAAATCTCACAAACACAAGTTATGAACTCATAATTGTGTTTACATCTCACAATTCTGACTTTTTTCCCCTCAGAGTTTTCTTTTCTTTCCAAAGAAAGTTTGCTTTCACCACAAAATAAAAATATAAAATGAGGTAATTGCAACTTTTTAAATTGCACAATTAAGACTGTGCATGTATTGAAAATACACTGCTAAAACAGCCTGGAAACCCAAAACAACACATTTACACGTCAATGACGCCTAGTGGGTGACCAGAAACATCACCAGTCTGAACGTCCTACACCTGAGCACTCTGAAAATACTGAGAGTCAGAAGATCAAACTAACAGCATCAATGAAATCTGAGTGCGAAGACTCATCACCACTGATATACTAATGCAAATAACTTTGTGTTTTGAAGATGAGAGTTTCAGGCTGTGCATGAACTTTCAGCCCATTTCACTTGCAAATCATGTCGTTTTTCTCATCTGTCCTGATGGTAAAGGCATTTGTGGAAATGCAACATTCAGGACGTTTGTATGAGTGACAAAAGAGCCCAAAAAACTGTGACACAGCTGTGGTTTCACCAAACATTTATTAAAACAGATTAGATATATGGTTTTTTTTTTCTTACAAAATATGATTTTTATCATTACATTTTACATTACAAATGAGAGCTGCAGCACTTGATTATTTAAAGCATTTAAGTAAGCTGAAAGAAGCAGACCATCATTTCTCCGATATGATATTATATGATACAGCACACAGGTTAGGTCAAAGTATTTTTTGAAATCCATAAAAAAACGACAAGAACAAACACTGACCAGAATGAAAATGTCAAGTTTGATATTTCATTGTACTCTTTCACCTCTGTCAACTTACCCTGAATCACAGGAATGATTTAATGCAAATATCATCTCACTGCATGTAGTTTATATCTATACGCACCGTAAAATTTAAATCAGACACCTAAAAAGTTAATGTCAGCTTTCACATTCAAATATCATGAAGTCCACACACCAAGTTCGCAGGCACTGATATATCTGTGGGTTCAAAACAAAAACAGTGAAAACATGAGGCCTTTTAGGTCTAAAGGTGCACGCCAAATAATAAAAGATATGTTATAATAATGTTAAAAGAACAGTTTTAGTCCTCATTACCCATCAAACGAAGCTTCAAACACACTCAATATGAGCAAAACGACACACCCTGTCAAACCTGACTGAACCACCTTAGTCATAATGACTTTAATGACTGATAGATACAACATGTTATCACTCATCCTGCAATTATAACAGAACCCTACGACACCTTTAAAGGGATAGTTCACCCAGAAAATAAATTGTCATCATTTACATGTCGTTCAAATCTGTATGACTTTATTTCCGTAGAAGACAAAGAAGAATTGGGTTTGACAACATGACAGCAAATGTCATTTGTTCTCACGTGTTGTAGCCAAAAACAACATGCCACTTTGAGTATGTGAAAGTGTGAACGAGCACTGAAATCTGGGTCTGTTCATCACACGCCATCATATGACTTGGAATATAGTGACAGTCGTGGTCACAGTTGTTAAGATCTGCATGAGATTTTTTAAAAGATTTCCTTTCATGTTACACAGAATAATAACATCATACAGGTGTGGAATGACATGTGGGTGAATCGTTGTTTTCTAGTGAACTATTCCTCTGAGATGTTTCAAAAGTTTTTTTTTAAATGTTTTTAAAATAAGTCTCTTATGCTCAACAAAGCTGCATTTGTTTGATAAAAAAAAACACAGTAAAAACAGTAATATTGTGAAACATTATTACAATTGTAATATACAGTATTTTAAAATGTAATTTGTTCCTGTGATCAAAGCTGAATTTTCAGCATCATTACTCCAGTCTTCAGTGTCACATGATCCTTCAGAAATCATTCTAATATGCTGATTTGATACTCAGTTATTATCAATGTTGGAAATAGTTGTGCTGCTTAATATTTTTTGGAACCTGTGATACTTTTTTCAGAATTCATTGATGAATAAAAAGTTAAAAAGAACAGCATTTATTCAAAATATAAATCTTCTCTAACAATATAAGTCTATACTATCACTTTATATCAATTTAACACATCCTTGCTGAATAAAAGTATTAATTTCTTTCAAAAACAGAAAGAAAGAAAAAAATAATGACCCCAAACTTTTGAACAGTAGTGTATATTGTTACAAAAGATTTATATTTTAAATAAATGCTGTTATTTTTAACTTTTTATTCATCAAAGAATCCAGAAAAAGTATTACAGGTTATAGCAGCACAACTGTTTCCAACATTGATAATAAATCAGCATATTAGCATGATTTCTGAAGGATCATGTGACACTGAAGACTGCAGTATTCAGATTTGCATCACAGAAAGAAATTATATTTTAAAGTATATTAAAATAGAAATCCATTATTTTAAATTGTAATAATATTTCACAATATGAAGGTTTTTTTCTGTATTTTTGATCAAATAAATGCAGGTTTATTGAAGAGACTTCTTTCAAAACATTAAAAATAGTAAAGTTTCCAAACTCTCGCTCTCTCTCTACATTATTTATATATATATATGTGGTAGCTACTAACAGTGTATTGTAACTGTACATGCAGTATAAATAAACAGATACTCTACCTATTTTTTTAGGTTTGGGGAGATTGAGGTTGTTCATGATGTTCACAAACTCGTCCAGCGTCTTTGTCAGCCGTGGATTAAACTTCTTTTCCTCATCCACGGTGGACACAGTCTGACCTTCAGAGTAGATCACAACAAACAAGAGAATAAATAATACACAAAACAACAAAGAGAAAGTAAAATATCCCTACTACAGCTAACCTTAGTAAATTGTTCATTTGTTTAACATTAGTGTCTTTTATCAGATTACTCAAAAAGCTGTTTTCCACACAGTTAAAGTGGTTTTAGACTTGAGTTTCCTGTGGTAAAAACACCCAGTGTCTCAGTTTAATGCTGTAAATCACGTACCCTTGTAGTCGTGTGCGGGGTAGATGAAACAATGTCCAGGCAGGGTGAAAATCTTCTTGTGGATGGACTCGTACAACCTCTTAGGACAACCTGAGTGAAGACAGATGAAGAGCTTTACTGTCTCGCCATCATGTGGCCATTTGAAGTACTACAAAAACAAAGGCAAAATGAGCACATGGAAAAAATATACAAACAACTATTAGGGCTAGAGATGATATCTTGAATATTCACTAAATATTTACAATATTGTTACAATTTTTTTTTTTTTGAATTTCATGAATTTCATTGATTTTATTATTGGGGTATTAACATTTTCTAAACAGCATGTTCATTTAGTGAAAAACAGTATGAACCTATTGTTATGTCCTATTCCGGGAAAAAACGTCACAATATTCCTCATTTAAATAATTCCTGAACAAGGCAGTAGTTAGTAGTGTGTTGAAACTCCCGGTTATGGAAAGGGGCATGACATTTCCCCAAACACGCTCAAAGCGGTTGACCAATCACAACACACTGCTCCAGCCGACCAATCAGAGCACATTGTGCTTTTCAGAAGGAGGGGCTTCATGGAGACAGGAACTAAACAGAGCGTTACTGACAGACTAGAAAGAGAGGAGCTGCAACAATGGAGAATATGAGGAAAATAATGTGTTTTTTGAATATTTAAGCATTAAAACCTATTGTAGTAGATCGCAAAAACAAAATAAAAACTTTGTTAAAGCCCATAATATGGCCTCTTTAACAGATCCACAATGGGAGATTCGCTCAGTCAAAAATACGAAGTGTTTCTGTAATTCTAACACTAAGTCACCTTGCTGAAAGTCTGTCCGTCCGCAGCCCCGGATGAGGAGGGCGTCACCAGTGAAAGCCATACTCTGATCTCCAGTGACGTACGTCACACATCCATCCGTGTGTCCCGGGGTCTCTCGCACCATTAGACACTGAAACGGACCAAAAGCCAAAGTTCTGATAAGAGTAATAATCCCATCAGCTCTTTATTGATTATATAACCTGTTAAACTCTCACTGAGTATGATAAGCACGATAACAACACTGTAAAACATCAAAACAGCCTTTGTTATTCTTCACACTATCATTAAAATTGATGAAACAATCATAAATAAACTAACTGTAAGTGAACTTTTCATGATCTTGTTTTTGAATCTGAGTGGATTGTAAGGTTTATTGCATTGCCCTGATCACTTGCAATATTAAATGTTATATTTATACATTTATATTATTCAGGTGATGATATTATATATTATTTAATATAAATAAACCTACTCTAAATGACCGAGTCATAATTTTGTTTTTGAAACAGCATGGATTTTAAAATGCACTGAATTGCCCTGGTCACTCATACATGTTTTCCGAAAGTGATCTGATCTCCCTCGGAGAGCTGTATGTCCGCAGCGGCTCCGCTGTGTTTGGAGATGCAACTCTTCAGTCCAAACACCTTCTTCTTCAGCAGTCCAGTGCCAGTGATGTGATCCGCGTGACAGTGAGTGTTCACTGGTGGAGAACAAGCACAGACAGGCATCATGAAACTTTCATAAATGATAGATAGAACGATAGAACAATAGATAGATAGAAATATTCACCAGCCATTATGAGTTTAAGTCCCAGTTCATTGATGAGCTGCAGGTCTCTGTCCACTGTTTCCAGCACGGGGTCGATCAGCACGGCCTCTTTGGTGTCTGTGTCGGCCAGCAGGTATGTGTACGTGCTGCTCTCAGATTCAAACAACTACAGGAACAACGACAACAACAACATCCTTAGCAGGACAGTCAGAGTGAATCAGCTGAATGTGTGTACAGTAACATTCCATTCATATCTGCCTTCATCTGCAGACTACTGTTTAGTGTATCAGTTTACTCGCTACACGCCACTCACACAAAAATCACCAGGGCAACTATTATTTCTGACAAATTCCATTATAAAATAATTAAAATGACATTCTTTTTAGAATAACTGGAAGCAACTGAAAGTTAATTAGTTAATAAAAAAGAAGCTTTACGAATCTTTTGTTTCGAATCAGTGGTTCAAAGTGCGTATCAAACTGACAAAGTCATGTGAACTATTGACATTTCGAAACACTTATGACATAACGAATCCTTGTTTACTGAAATCACGTGACTTTGGCGCTCCGAACCACTGATTCGAAACAAAAGATTCATGAAGCTTCGAAGCAGTGTTTTGATCAATGGTATTGTTGAATAAAGTCGCTATTTTGTTTTTTTGACGCACAAAAAGTATTCTCGTCACTTTATAATATTAACGTTGAACCACTGTAGTCACATGAACTGTTTTAAATATGTCTTTCGTAGCTTTCTGGGTGTTTGAAAGTGTTAATTTTCTTGCTGGCTATGCAGGCCTCACTGAGCCATCGGATTTTATCAAAAATATCTTAATTTGTGTTCTGTAAGGTCTTACAGGTGTGGAACGACATGAGGGTGAGTAATTAATGACAGAATTTTTATTTTGGGGTGAACTAACCTTTTATTGCAACAACAACTGTAGGTTTAACTGTATGGTTACTGCGGAGAATGAATGTTGCAATTTGCTTTGCATTAGCTATAGACTGTCATTTAAAGATGTCAATAAGCTTTTCAGGGGGTTTGCTTCAAAGTCGTTTCAATGTTCACTTGTTCTGACATGTCATGCTGAATATACAGTAGTTATAAATATGTTTTTCATACTTCTCACACAGGTCAGGTGTAGAGAATCACATTAACTATCAACATCTATTGCGAACTTTTAGGTCAAATGCTGCAAGAAAATCCTCTGCATTCTTCAACAAGTCTTTTATGTGTCTGTATTTGACTTTGACTTTATTATACTGTAAATCGTGTCCTATAAAAAATGACCTTTTTCCTTTGTTATTTATAGCACTTCCGTATCCACAGTGAGCTGAGCACCATTTGTTTCTACTCATGTCTCATGAATAAACGACTTAAACTAATTTACAGACCATTAAAGACACAAAAGCACCGCGCGCTCTCACCTGTCTGAAGAGCGGCGCTCCGGACTCCATCAGTCCGCTGTAGAATCTCACTGACGGCGGGCAGGGGTGACTGAGTGCGGCGCTTCTGTTATCGATCACCGGTGCCCTGCAGCTCCACAGCCGGATCGCAGAGCTCACTGCAGGCTTCAGTCTGTTTAAAAGAGCTGCACTCATTTTACTTCTGTGTGCACGTCGGAGTCCCCACCTTAAACCGGTATGGCGAGTGTCAGATCAGATCAGATCACTGAAGGAACTTAAGGTCGTCATGTAAAACTGTAACTAGCGAGTGCACGCCTCCTTCCGGGATAGTGGGGACGCGCTAAATACGTATTATTTCCCCTGAGATGTGATTTGCTCATGCATGGAATCGCTTATAGATATGTTAATATGCAAAATAGATAGTAGTGTCCACACGCAATGTTTATGATATTCTAAAGTGACCACTGACAAGGAACTTTGACGTGTCCGCGCATGCGCAGCAAGCTCGTGTGCGCGGCGCTGCCACTTGGCGGTGGGATGCAGAGTGAACTCAAGATTCCTGCTGAGAAGGCTTAATTTTTGGTTTTAAAAACAAAACGTAAAAATAACCATTGA
Source organism: Ctenopharyngodon idella (assembly GCF_019924925.1). Lineage (NCBI taxonomy): Eukaryota > Metazoa > Chordata > Actinopteri > Cypriniformes > Xenocyprididae > Ctenopharyngodon > Ctenopharyngodon idella. Next base: position 30,942,695 of record NC_067235.1, read on the forward strand.
AGAACCTTCTTTTTAAATTGTCACAAAAACCTCCCTGCAACTTTCTGACAACACTGATAGGAAATAGAACCTAGTTCACCCCCCCCAAAAAAAAGGAAATTCTGTTTTCATTTACTCACCCTCATGTCTTTCCAAACCTGAATTCATTTCTTTCTTATGTGGAGCACAAAAGAAGATATTATGAAGAATGTTGATAAGATAACCAGACAGTTTCAGTTCCCATTGACTTACATTGTATATTTAGTCCATACAAATGGAAGTCAATTGGAATTGAAACAGTTTTGTTACCAACATTCTTTAAAATATCTTCTTTTGTGTAGAGAATCACATTAACTATCAATATCTATTGCAGATTTATTGTTTTAGCAACTTTTTTTTTGTCAAATATTGTGAGTGTTACCAAAACTGTTTAGTTACCAACATTCTTCAATATCTTTTGTGTAAATAATGACAGAATTTATATTTTTGGGTGGACTATCCCTTTAAAAGGATGTTCCTAGAATCTTATGAACTGATTCCCAAAAATATCCAATCAGGAACCATGTGCTAACGTTAAGGTAATGTTTCGAGTTTGCTGGCGTTCAATAGTAGGAAAATTGTAACATGTTTCAATCAATTAAATTAGGAGTGAATTCAGGGTGATTGGGACACGTTTTGCCATTGAGATGACTTGGAAAAAGTGTCCATATCAACCAGAATTCACCATATATCTTCTACTAACTATGGGTTAAAAATACACCGGAAGCAGCTCACACTCTGAAAGGCATCAAAGCAACATTTGACAAAACATTTACAATTATAGTAGACTACAATTAATGTTATTCACATAAACACTGAGTGAATGAACCACAGACATATACATTAACAGTGGTTTATAAAGTAGCCTAATAAAACTTTATAGACTATCAGCGTCAGAGAATAGCTTTGAACTTACCAGAAAAGATGCTTGTAAAAGTCAAAGCCGTCAGCCTCTAAACCTGCACTTTCAGGTTCTTTGTGGAGATGTTGGTGATGTACAACAATATTCAATGATCATGAAACACAGAGTGTCTGGAGTCACGTAGGCTCAAAAATATCAATGAGTCTCTGAGGGTCAATTACAAGACACTTCCAGTGGGATACCTAGCAACAACAGCACACTCTAATTAATATTCATGAGCTGTTTAAAAGATGAGATGAGAAAAATTAGATGTTTATCAGCCACAATGAGTGTAAGTTCCAGTTCATTAATAAGCTTCAAGTCTCTGTCCACAGTTTCTAGTATGGGTGAATCAGCAGGTACGTGATCAGATTTAAACTACAGAAACAACATCATCATCATGAAGAGAGAGAACTGTCAGAGTGAGTCAGCTCAATGTACAACATATCACATTCCATTCATATCTCCCAACATCATTATTATGTATGTTTTGTCTTCACACGCCCCTTTCTGAGCTTATGTGACTCCAGTCACAGCATATTAAATCAGCATGAGCCGGTCTGGATGTGATGATCTTTTATTGCAGCCTATATTACAGATGATATCCGCTTCAAGTCAAAGTTTCAATTATCTGTTGTAAGATTAAGACATTGTATAACAATACTAAATTTTCAAAAGTTATTATCCTTTGTGGTGGCCATCGAGAATGCCTCTTCATTTTCGTCCTGAAATAAAACGAAGTAAATGTTAATGGTTTTTGGACTTTATACACATGCATACTGACTTAAAGGAATGTTCCAGGTTCAAATAAGTGAAAGTCTGTGTAAACAGTCTTTTTTGGTTTTGTTGCACATATCAGATGAAAGTTACTGGTTTTATAGTCATGTCAGGAGTTTGGTATATTGGATATGATTTACTTTACACAGTCAAGGTCATCAGTGATGAACGCAAGTTTCATTTTAATACATGCAATGTATAAGGCAGCACTTCGTAATGAGGGCCCATTAGTCAATGTTAGTTAATGCATTAAACTAATATTAACATAAAATAAGCAATAGCTACAGTATTAAATAAGTTACAGTATTTATCACATTTACAGCATTTATCACCTTTAACATTAGTTAGTTAGTTAACATTAGTTAATAAAACTAGTGTTAGCTCATGTCAGCTCGTCCATGAAATAATGTTAACAGATACATCTTTCGATTTTAAGCATGTACTAAATGTTTAAATTTACATTAATATTAATAAGTGCTTTAGAAATATTTTCTATTGTTAGTACGTTACTAATGCAGATAACTGTAAAACCGAACACTGAAAATAATTAAATTTAAGTTTATATTAAATAATAATGAAAGTTCGTTGTACTTAATAGAAAAAAGTTGTGTGAACTCAAAATTTCACTGTAGTAAGCTGAACTTAATATGATTGAGTTGCAGCAGATTTCTAATTCCCAGCATGCTTTGCGTCAGACTGTATAAATAAATGCTGAAATTAAGTGTTATTTTGTGTGTTTTTGCACAAGATTAACATAGGGTTAAAATAGATTAACATAGCTAGTGTTTAATATTGTGTTATTTTGGGATTTACAGGGGTTCTGTTATGTTAGTTTTGTAGGGTTACCATTGTGGTGAAGAGTAGAGCCTGTGGTTAGGTTGAGGATGGGCTGCAAAACTTTTAAGACCATATATACTGTATGTTGTATGATTATATACATGCAAGTATTATTTTTTTTTTATTTTATTTTACATGCAAATTTTTTTTTAGGAAAATTATTAGTTCCCAAAGTTTGGATTCCTTAAAAGTCCAGGAAGACCAAGTAATAACGGGAACGCACAATATAGTATCCCACGTTTATTCCTTTTACAAGAATTTATATAGATCCAAAAATATAGAAAATAACAATATTGTTGATTTTCTTTCCGAGACTGATAACACTGAAGAGGATCTCAGAATTGACAATATAAACCTATGCGTCGATGATTTAACTAGAGCAGTAAAGAGTATGAGTAATAATAAGTGTCCAGGCGCGGATGAGCTACCTAAAGAGTTTTATATAACCTTTTGGGAAGATTTGAAAGATTCCTTGTTGATGATGTTTATGGAGAGCCTACGTATAGGAAAACTTCCATCTTCCTTAAGAGAAGGTGTTATCTCCTTGATGTTTAAGAAGGGAGATAGACAGGAGCTTAAAAATTGGTGCCCTTTGACTTTGTTAGGTGTAGATGTTAAAATATTGTCTAAGGCACTCTTTTTTAAGCTCCAGCCTGATATGCCTAAGTTTATTGGTCGCGACCAAACATGTGGTATTAAGGGGCGATCTTTACAAGATAATTTGGCATTAGCAAGAGATATTTATTTGTTTGCACAAGATCGTAAATTATCTTTGGCAATCTTGGGACTTGATCTCGAAAAAGCCTATGACAGTATAGACCATTGTTATTTACATATATTGTTGAAACGTCTGGGCTTTAGCCCATCTATCTGTGCATGGATTAATCTTCTCTATACAGATTGCCAAAGTAGAGTATTGGTAAATAACTATCTGTTAGCCCCTTTTGATATCTGTTCTGGTGTACGACAAGGTTGTAGCTTGTCTCCATTGTTATTTATTTTAGCAATCGAGCCATTAGCTTGCGCACTTAGGCAAAATCCTGAAATTAAAGGCTTTCCAATCCCGGGTAGCTCAGGCAGAGAGTCCAAAGTTTCACTTTATATGGATGATCTTACCCTCTTCCTTACTGATAACAATTCTATAAAGAAAGCATTGCAAATTTGCGATAAGTTTACTTTGGCTACTGGTGCTAGAATCAATAAGACAAAGACAGAGGTTTTGTATTATTGCTGGAAAGAACCAAAATTAAAACTGGGTTTTAAAAATCAGGAAGAATCCATAAGGATTCTAGGACTTTTTTTTTGGAAAAACATGGATAAGATGAATTGGGATTTGAGACTTGATCAGATTAAATGGAAATTAAAACAATGGGAGAAGCGAGATCTTACTTTGAGAGGGAAAGTGTTGGTAATAAACGCTGAGATTTTGGCGTCCCTTACCTTTCTGGCGTCAACATTTCCAGCACCAATACATTTTATAAGATCTATCAGAAAGGTCTTATTTAGGTTTTTCTGGGGTTCACAACATGAAAAAATGAGACGAGAGATATTGTATAAGCCATTGGATAAAGGAGGGCTAGCAGTTCCAGAATTGGAATCAAAATTGGAATCTATGTTTTTGATTTCAATTTTAAAGTTTGTTTGTCAGAGAATCAAATAGAAATTTTATGGCATTGTTTTGCTAAGTTTTGGGTAGGCCAACAGGTAGCTAATGCCTGGGGGATAAGACTTCCACAAAATACTCCTCATACTGAATACAGCCCAAATATTTATGATAGGGTGTTATCCTTTTTAAGGAAAGTTAAAGTTTCGCATATCCCTATTGGGAAAATAAATTGAGTAATAGTTCAAGGTATGTTATGCCCAGGATTACAGAGGATAACCCCAGCGGGAAAACTTACTGAATCTGATTGTATTATAGTCTGGAAGAATGTAAACAATGTTTTTTTGTTTAATTCTCATAAAGACATTGCTTGGCAAGTGGCACATCAAAGCTTGCCTACTCGAGTTTTTCTGGAAAAAAAAGGAATTGTTCAAAGAGTTCACAATGTCCTAAGTCTAAGTGTGGAGAAGATGAGTCTATCAGCCATTTATTTTGGTCTTGTAAATATGCTAGAGAGGTATGGTCCCTGGTACGAGAATGGATGGTTGATTTGTATAGGTCTCCAACTGAACTAGATATTCTGTATGGTGAGTTGAATAGAGTGGATTCTGATGAATGGATTAGATGGTGGGTAGTTATTAATGTCATCAAAGAAGGGATATGGAAGGCAAGGAATATTTCTTGCTTTAAAGGATATGACATACCAGCGGAAACAGTGGTCTCTTCAAGCCTTGCTTTAATTAGAGACTATGTGTTAAGAGACAAGAAAACTCTTTCCTTTAAGGAAATACTTCAGAAATGGAAATGTCCGACTAATTCTATGATTTTAACCCTTTGGGATGATATGGGGGAGTGAATTGTGAGAGCTATGTCCCCTTATTGTTTGTTTCTATGATGTTATAATTATGTATTGTGTGAAGGATAAAATTAAATAATTTTAATTTATAATAAAAAGGTTACAGAGCATGATGAATGGATTCAAAATACGTGATTATATTCCGTATTTACTAAGACTTGTAATGAATCCTTTCTGACCTGTAGGAGAGAAAAAAAAGAAAAAAAAGTATATAATGATAGTCTCTTTGATAGTTATAATAGCATGTGTTATTTGCTATCTATCATTTAACCATAAAGATCTGAATGTGATGTTTATGTAAATGAACTGTATGTACATTATAATGAGTTGGGTGAAGCTGAGAACTGTGGGAGTGAAGGGATGCCGGTGACGTGATTGTTAATGAGACACACCTGTGCACCACACTGGCCTTGCTCTGCTTCCACAGCTCTCGGCCCCACCCCACTTGTAACAAAAATTTTAAGTTCTACTAACTTAAAAAAAAATGAGTTAGTTTACTTAAATGTTTTAAGGTAATAAGTTTCCTCAAATGTTTTGAGTATTCTGAATTTATCGAGATTTACAGTGTATTGGAACCTTATTGTATGGAGTGCAACATTCGGGTTCCAGAAGTAAAAACTCCATTAATTTTCTCCATAGGGAAATTGATTTTTAACGATAATTTATAAACCTTTAAAGGAACACTCCACTTTTTTTGAAAATAGTCAGTGGTTTTTAATCAGTGGTATTTGCTTCTATTGAAGCCATCAGTCCACATTTTTACTTTTAAAATAATCGTGGTGAAAATCTACATTACCCATGACGCTGTACAGAAAAATCCACCAATCAAAAAGTCAAAACAAGTTAAACACGCAAAAAGATCTCTTTAGCTCCGCCCAATCCCATGAAGCACTGCGAATGATGTAATCAAGTCAATTTCTCTACACTCTCAAAATATTTCAATATATATGCATATTTTACAATAAACTTAAATTATATTGTTTATATTCATAGGATTGTAGTTCTTTCCCTCACTAAAACCATTAAGTACACAGTCTTGTACCTTTCTATTTCTGTCAGATTTTCAAATACTTCTTTTTTTCTTCGAATCAAAGTTTGTGATGTTATGATTCACCTCATAGCTGCTTGGCTTGGTTCATGGCTTATAACGCTTTAACGAAGAAATCCCTATGGGAGAAATGAATGGAATAAATACAACAGGTGTTGTGTCGAATTTCGACCCCCTGCCAAATTATTACCCCCCTCATTGAAGTCGCTACCTGATTGCCTAATCTCAACCCCACCCTTAATCCTAACCCCTCCCCCACACCTACTCCTAAACCATCCAATACTAGGGGGGTAATAATCTGGCAGGGGGTCGAAATTCGGCACAACACCAGAACCAACACCACTGAAAAAGTGGATGGGCACTGTTGCACTCTTGTAAAGAATTACCATTGTCATGTCACCTTTATTTCTATTGTGCTTTATACAGTACAGATTGCTCAGTATTGATTTAATTTAGTGTCAGTGTTACAAAGTTCATCAATTCCATTCAGCTATAAAGCAGCTCTTTGTATGCATAAAGTCCTGTGGTTTTACTTTTGTGAATTATGCAATGTTTTGCCCCATATACTTCCACTGTAAGTGCATTAAAGTAATTATTATTATTATCTTGTTTTTACACAAAATGATTTCACTGTGGTCAATCAACCTGTGGATATGGTGAATAGGGTTTAACTTGAACCCGTAACATTCCTCGAACAGAATAATAATACCGTTGGTGTTGTTTGCATTTACACTGATGTATTCATCCAGCCACTGCAGAAGCGGAGTGATTCTGGTGTAGACGCCTGGTTTATTGCGTCTTCCACATCCTTCTCCCCAACTCACCACACCAGCCAGCCTCCAATCACCTGCTTCCGTTTGACACACTAGAGGACCTCCGCTGTCACCCTGGTGAACAATTACACAAGACCCCATATAAGAAACACACACACAGGCTTCTGAAATACTGATAACATTTTACAATAAGGCTCCATTTGTTAACATAAGTCAACTACATTAGTTAACATGTAATAACAAGATAAATACTTCTAAAGCGTTTATTAATCTTAGTTAAATTCAACATTTACTAATACATTGTTGAAATCAAAAGTTGTATGTTACTATTATTTAATGGATCTGAGCTGACATGAGCCATATTACACAAGGGCAAGGAAAGAGGAGAGATGAAAATCTAAGTGCAGCAGTTTTATAGAAGAAAACACACCAAAAAAGATCCAAAACAGAGGTGAAGATGACTAAATCCAAGCAAGAAACATAAAACTAGTGAGTGATGGGTGATTTTGAAACACTGCTTCATGAATCTTTGAAAGCTTTGCGAATCTTTTGTTTCGAATCAGTGGTTCAGAGCATGTATCAAACTGCCAAAGTCACGTGATTTCAGTAAACGAGGCGTCATAACTGTTTCTAAACGTTTCGAAATTTCAGTGGTTCGCTGCTGGTTCATCGCCCCCAGCGGCAAACCATTGAACAAGGGTTTGGGTTTTACCTGATCACTGAACAGTTTTATACATTTGTAGACGTCTTCATAAACATTAGTATTATTAGTCTCTTATCGGCCTGTTTAGCTGAGCCATCCATAGAACAAACAAAACAAGACCTGAAAATTGATAAAAGAACAAGTATTATACAGTCACTTGATAATTAATCTTATTAGATGATCAGGTAATTGCATTTGAAAGATTGTACTTTCAATAAATCATTTGTAATGGGTTTGTAAAAGGTGTTTTTAGGCATGTTTGGCCTGAGTTTTTGTTGCATTTACACTGTTCTGACCAGCAGGGGTCACCAGCGTGTGGCGTTTCGAATGCTTTGAAACAGTGAATCATTTTGTAAAGCAACTGGTTCAGTTGATTCAAAGCTTTGAAAAGCTTCGTTTCACTACATTAAGCCAAACAGGGATAATGATGAAAAACACAACAGCAAGGGAATGTAAAGACAACAACCGACTACTGAATAGGGCTGCCAGCCCAATTGCTATTCAAAATCCAGTCAATCACGGCCAAAACTAGCCCAGTCGCGTTCCAGGGGGTTCCCCAGTAAAATTCGCTTTCCGGGGTACTAAAAAAACCACCCACGGCAACAGTGTAAAAGTAGCCCAATTCCACAGGGAAAAACACTTGGCAACAGTGCTATTGAAACACAGGGGTATATATACACAAGATAACAAGGGACAGGTGAGGGTAATTAATCACTCTAGCAACAAACAAGGGTAACTATGGAAACAAACAATGGAGCTAAGGAAACAAGGCAAACACAGGAAGTGAAACACGAACAATGGGAACAGAAAATACATTTTTTAAACAAAAACAAAACAAGGGAAACAAGACAAGAATTGTGACACTAACAATGTTGTATTTTTATTAACTGTTAACAAAAATCAGTGTTGTTTTACTATCATTGATCAGTTTTTGTTAACTGAATTAGATTTTATAGATTTTTATATTTTCTGCTTTCATTTGAATTTTAGTTAAAGTTTTAGTTTTTTTTGTTTTTTTTTTAAATACGTCTATATTGTTTTTATTATGTTCTAATTTATTTAGTTTTAGTTATTTTAGTGCTTCAACTTAAACCTAATATGAGAAATGTTGCCTTGGCATCTAGCAAAAATAAAATAAGTTTAAGTTTTATTTCAGTTAATGTTTAATTTATTTCAAGCAATTGCAATGTTTTTTTAATATAGTTTTAGTTAACGATAATAATAACCCTGACAATGATTAAGAAAATACTGTGTATTGCTCATTGTTAGTTAATGGTAATGCATTACTAATGTTAACGAATGGGACTTTATGGTAAAGTGTTCACTGTTCAGTCAGTGTATCAAAATATTTCACAGAAAAATTACAATTCTGTCATTATTTACCCACTCTCATGAGGTTTCATGTCATTTTCCTTCATGAGCTCAACTATTGCAGGTCAATATGAATCTGATTTGACTTTTAGTGAATCTCTTTCTCACTATTATAGGACTTGAGAAGACGTAAAATAATGTGCATGAGGATTTTATAGTCTTTTCTAAACCTTTTTTTGTTCCACGGTAGAAAAAAAGAATGTCATACAGATATAAAGGTTGAGTAAATGATGACAGAATTGTCATTTTTGAGCAATCTTTCTGTTAATGGATGTGTATACCTGACAGGAGTCCACTCCTCCCTCCATAACGCCAGCACAAAGCATTCTGGGAGTGAGTTGGGAGCCGTACACGTTGGGCCGTAAGCATATGGACTGATCGATCACCTGAACTAAAGCCTGTCTCAAGTGTGAAGACACCGACCCTGTATGAGAGAGTGAAAGACACCTTCACAAGAGTTCGGGAGGCCTGTAAATGCTTCAGAAACATGATCTCACCTCCTTCATGAGTGTAACCCCAACCTGTTACCCAGCAGGGCGAATCAGGAGGAAAAGACTCACTCAGACGCGGTAAACACACGGGTCTCACTCCATCTAAACAACAGTCAACACATCTGATCTGAATTACAGAGGAGAAACCATCTGCATTAATATTAGTTAACATGACATTTGCACCTTATTCTTATTTGTTTCTTAATAAATTTTAGTTTAACTCTTTTTATTGATGCTTTTCAACTAGAGAGATAAAAAAGGGAAAAGACAATAAATGAACATTTGCTTTGAAATGTTAAAGGGTTAGTTCACCTAAATATAAATTCTGTCATTAATTACTCACCCTCATGTCAATCCAAACATTTTTTGTCAATAAAAGCCTGAATTCAATCTGTTCATCATATAAAGCGATAGAGTCTTTTCAGAAAACTTGGATTAAACCGCTTAATTCATATGGATTATTTTTACGATCTCATTATGAACTTTTCAAAGCGTCAAAGTGTCAGTTGTGTTGACTGTCAACGGAGGGACAGAAGTCTCAGATTTCATCAAAAATATCTCCATTTGCATCCCGAAGATGAACGAAAGTCTTACGGGTTTGGAACAACTTGAGGGTGAGTAATTAATGACAGAATTTTCATTTTTGGGTGAACTAAACATTTAACAGATATCAAGATCAGAAAAGAGTATTTTTTGTTCTCAGAATCAGTCACAAAATACAATTATGCATGATTACATGAAGATAAACAAATACAATAATATTTAAAAATGTATATATATATATATATATATATATATATATATATATATATACACATACATACATATATTATTTATACACATGTAAATAATAATAATACACAATAATTAAAACAACACTGAGATGAAAGAGTGAATAGAAAAAGAAAAACAAACACAAAAAATCAATCACTACTAACTGGAAGGAAAAGAAAATAGGTTTTTTTGTGTGCTTTGTTTATTAATAAACCAGGATCATGGGAAAGGAGCACCAAGGGCCAAATGCTAATGGTTAGTTTTTAATACATTTTAAATGTTTATTATTATTATTATTATTATTATATATTTTGCCTAATGTAACAAATAAGAGTGAATTCCTGATATTTCATTTAAAAAAATGGAGGATGGGACTTGATTTTATCCATCAAGAATTGACTGGCTGGTGAAATGCTTCTATATTGGTATAAAGTTCATGTATTTAGATTCAAAATTATTCTTATATACTGAATAACGTGCACTATAAGGGTTGTTCACACAGAGCACTTTTTTTTTTGCATTCTACTGCACTGCTTTTGCATTGTTTTCCTGTTAACATGCGCTAGATGGACATGTTTGAACACTGCGCCTTGCATTTTTCTTTATAGCATGCTTAAGTTAAAAGACATTTTGGCAATACTTTGCAATAAGGTCAATTAGTTAACATTAGTTAATGCATTAACTATTATTAACTAACAATGAGCAATACATTTTTTTACAGAATTTATTAATCATTGTTAGCTCAAGTCCATTAAATAATATTAACAACTTCTGATTTTAATAATGCATTAGTAAATGTTGACCTTAACATTAACTAAGATTAATAAATGCTTTAAAAATATTTATCATTCTTAGTTTGTTAACAAATGTAATTAACTAATGTTAACAAATGAAACCTTATTATAAGGTGTTACCACTTTTTACATTCATTGACCTGCATACATTTCAAATGCAAAAACGTGTCCCGTTTGAACCAGAAATGTGTATTAAAAAAAGTCGAGTCAATTTACATGGAAACTTGCACATTATTTTTGCAACTGAATTTGCATACCTCCCATCTCCATCTCAGTCTGCGTGCGCAGCAGACACAGGTCGTAGTCGTTGTTGCTCTCTGAGAATTGTGGGTGCGGGTGTATTTGCAGTGTGTTGTAGCGTTTGCCCTGAGACGAATCTGAGACACTGATAGTATCAACCACCACGATCCAATCAGACTCCAGCATCATGTCATATCTGACAAACAACACAAACACAGCAGTGAAAAAAGTAAAATGCATTTGTATAGCGCTTTTCACAATACACATGGTTTACAGAAAATCATGATGTTAATGTTTATAACATTTTAATACCTTATAGTCGCATTTAGCAGATTAGAGCTAGATGAGAATTCCCAGCATTCACTCTGTCATCTCATACTCACTGTACAAAGCAATGTGCGGCAGTGACGACCCAGTGAGGGGTAATGATGGCTCCTCCACACACGTGTTTGCCCCGCCAGTGTAAACTGGTCTGCCACCCCCACTGGTCCTTTGCAGCCTCCGTACCCCCGACAATACGCATCCCACGAGACGCAGCAATCATTGTGGTGGAGCAATCTAAGCAACAAAAACAAAGTTCACTTCATCAGCAGAAGACCATGTGACATCACAATAAAATCAGATCTGCACAGCAGGCTCTCTTAATATGTCTCTGATTGTACTTGAGGGAATGCTGATGGTGGAGTTGGCTGGATATTTCACCGAATAGAAGGGTGTTGGTGTGATGGTGCAGTTCTGTGAGCCGCCAGCAGGGTCTCGCACTTTGGTTGGGAAGCACACAAACTTTACTAAAGAGGAAAAGCATTGCGTTATCTGACTATTTTCATGATTTAATCACTGTAAAAATATTTATATTGATTCTAGCAGATCAGTCTTTACTGAGAGCACATGTACCTATAATGGCAATGCAGACGGTGAGGATGATGAAGGTGGGGATGAGGGTTGTAATTAACGCCAGACGTGACGGACATGATGGACAGAGTCTGAACCCAGAGACATCTGTGATAAGAAAACAGAAGGGAATTAAAATATGCTAAACATATCTATCTATCTATCTATCTATCTATCTATCTATCTATCAAGCCATCTGTCTGTTTATCTCTGTCTATCCATCTGTCTGTCTATCCGTCTGTCTGTCAATCAATCAATCAATCAATCAATCTGTCTGTCTGTCTGTCTGTCTATCTATCTATCTATCTATCTATCTATCTATCAAGCCATCTGTGTGTTTATCTGTCTATCCATCTGTCTATCTATCCGTCTGTTTATCTGTCTGTCAATCAATCAATCAATCAATCAATCAATCAAGCCATCTCTATCTATCTATCTATCTATCTATCTATCTATCTATCTATCTATCAAGCCATCAGTCTGTCCATCCATCCATCCATCCATCCATCCATTCATCCATCACCTCACCTGCCTCATCTGTAGAGGAGTTCTTAGAAACACTAATGTTAATGCCTCCCTCTTGTAAGGTGATCTCTTTTGAGGTGGCTTTAGTGTCTGTGAGGGGTGAGGAGTCGCTCTCAGGAGGTGATAATCGGGGCAGATGTGGCATGAGTGTTGATAGTGTGTAGGGAGCCAATTCAGAGATTCCCAGCAGCTGGACACAACCAGGAGAGATCTGTGGATGTGTGGACGTGTACAGCGTAACAGGATGGAGAGGAAACGGTATGGAGGCACTTCCTGTTCCGTATAGAGGGAGCTCTGCCAGCTGAGGAGCCACATCTGTGAGATTCTGGGGAACCGGGCCTTTCAGTGTAGTTCCAGGTATCAAGGTGAGCGGCGTTTCCGTCATTACTGGAACTGTGAGCAGAGGAAGAGCCGTGTTTAAAAGCTTCGGGCAGGTGGACAGCAGATCTGGAGGAAACCCAGTGGACGTATGAGGATATGTTGGGAAGGGCTGCGGAGGCTCCTGGTTGTCTTTTGCCGGGCTGATTTTGTAGAAACCCTAAGCATAAGAAAATGTCAAAGATCAATCATGTCAGTTATCATTAGGCCCGGACAGGACTACAGACTTTTTCTGTATTGTTTTGAGCTGACAGAATTCTACCAGAAGACTTTAAACAAAGTAAATTAAATTAGAAGGACTAGTAAGAGACTTTTATTAGTAACTAAAACATCAAATAAGCCAAAATATTGAATAAACAAACATGCATGGGGGGGATTTTGCTCATGATGGTCAATTTGGTTTCACGTGCATCTGATTATCAGCACTTTTGCCAATTTTGTTACCCAGACAATGAAAAGATCAAATATAAAGCAAAAAGAATGCAATCATGTCTGCAACATAAAATTAACCTAGAGTTGTCAAAAGTACCGACAGCGATACCAAGTCGGTACTGAAATCTTAAAAATATGACGCTTTGAGCACTGTTGGTCATTGTGTTCACGCACTCAACATATATGTCTGTGATTAGCTACAATGATCAACGCACGGAAGCGTTTGAAAGCACACAAAAGTGTTTGAATTTGAAAGCGTTTTGAAAGCAGGAGCGGACCGGTCCGCTGATAGACGCCTGCTTTCAAGCGCTCGGTGAAGAGCGTCATTGATGTCTATTTACAACATGTTTTTGAAGCGTTGATCATTGTAGCCAATCACAGACATATCTGATGAGCGCTGTGAACACAATGGCCAATCAGAGGTGTTTAAGAATCCACTCAACAGCGCTCAAAGTGTCACATTTTTAAAATTTCAGTACCGACTTGGTATCATGGTAGGTATTTTTGACAACACTAAATTAACATTTTAAGATCATTCAGAAAGCTACAAAAATAGCTATTATAGTTAACTGAATCTAAAACCATAAAAACAATTTTCGTTCCTTGAAGTAAAATAAACATTAACTGAAGTAAAATATTTTTAAAAAAAAATTAAACTTACTTTATTTCAGCTAGTTGCCAAGGCAGCATTTCTCATTGTCATTTACTTTAACTCGATGTACTAAAATAACTAAAACTGAAATAAAAATTAATAAAAACTATATAGACATATTTAAAAAAAACTGACAAAAACAAAACAGAACTACTAAAACTTTAACTAAAATGAAAATTAATGCTGGGCAAACGATTAATCGCATCCAAAATAAAAGTTTGTGTCTACATAATATATGCGTGTGTGCTGTGTATACTTATTTTGTATATTTAAATACACACACATACATGTATATATCTAAGAAATATTTGCATGTATATACTGTACATATATTTATATCATTTATATTATATCTAAATATTTTATATATAAATAAAACAAATGTGTATTTATATATACATAATTATACACAATTATGTATAATTTTGCCCAGCATTAATTAAAATGAAAACCGAAAATATAAAAATAAAAAAACTAATTCAAAAGAATAATACAAACTTTAAAAGTTTGTCAATTATACTGAAATAACACTGTTACAAAATATCATGATCCTGTTTCAGGAAATGTCACTACTGAGCAAATGTCACTATGTCAGTTTCCTCTGTATATTAAGCAGGACATGAAAGTCTATTTAACAATTACACACTCCAGCTCCACATATTAAATGTCATTGCTTTTCAGCTAATGGAAACTCACAGCACCAGTTTCTTGAAGACGTTTTGATGAATTGCTAAGAGACAATTGATGAAATGCTAAGAGACAATTGTTCTTACCTGGGCAAAAGCCATATTTGTGTCAGCAGTGTCAGCTCATGCATTTAAAGAAATGAGGCCATTCTTCTAGTGCCTCCAGCAATAGATGACACTTGGAAACGCAAGCAATAATGAAAGTCCAAAAACCTTGGAGGAGTGTCAAAAGAACAACAGCAGAGGTGCCGCTCGCTGCATCCACCATCCATTCATTCCTCTGAGATGCTCGGCGTGTTTCATTGTGTCTCAGTGTTGCTCTCTTGTCCTTCACTTGCTCTATTTCAACAGCATTGCATCTGTTTGTATTCAGTGTAAACCTTCAGCTGGTGTCTAACGGTGCCCAGGAAGTTTATGAAGAGCGGTTCGGCTGTAATGGATAGCAGTTGCCAAGGCTGATGAAAAATGCATGCTGATTATTGTTAGACGGGGTCAGAGTTGAGCGACTGAGGGTAAATTATACTGTGAGCAATGAGTCTCAAAAACAACACAAAGCCAGTGACTCAGCACATACCTACACAGGTTACTGTTCATGACGACTGTGGGTAAAAAAAAAAAAAAATCATGTTAGCAATCATCTATATTCTTAATGCATTGGTTTTATCTACCTGTAGGGCTTTGCATATTTGTATACAAAGGCATAATGCAGATTTAAAACATGACACATATGATGCAACCTCATATGGAAAATGTGCGCACATGAGTGTATGTGTTCGTGCGGTTTAAGGCTGTGAATCCTGTTTCAACCCAGGAGGGATTTTACCTGCCCGATCACATTACAGGATTCGACCGTGTAAGGTGCTGGAAGTCAACAGGAGACCAGCAATCTGTAATGGGAGCAGTTAGATTGAAAACAAGATTAAACTAACTCAGTTACGACGTCAGATTACACTAAAGGTCAAGGGAAGGCAAACAAGTAAGAAACAGGAGATTCAAACGTCCCCAGGACCCTTTAAAAGGGCCGTAGCAGATCCACATATCATAAAACTAAAACTTAACATTTTTGTTATTTGAAATAAAATGAATTCAGTAAAAACATGTATGTACACAATAATTAAAAGATTAATTTAAATGTTAGTACATAGTACTTAAAGACACCTAATATAAAGTGGGGCCAAAAAATAATCGATACTTTAATCGATCATTTAATAGAAAAAAATCATTAGATTAATCAATCATCAAAATAATCGTTTGTTACAGCTCTAATTTTTTTAAAATTTATTTATTTTGTGGCGGGGCCAGCTCCAGAACACCGAACAGACATGTGCGTTGGCTCTTTTGTCTGCCCATTTAGGCTTTCTCAAGCCAACATCAAAGTTTGTTTACAAACTTTAGCTTCTAGTTTAAATCGATGTACTAAAATACTATAAGTATATTGACATATTAAAAAACACTAATAAATATGACAAAAACAACAAATTTACTAAAAAAATAAAATAAAAATATAAAAATTAATTCAAAATATTGATAAAAACTACTAAAATAAAACTGCTACATACTGTGAAAGATTTTTTTTTAACACCAAAACTACCTTTTTCACCTTTTTTTTTTAACCTATTTCTACCTTCTGACTCAGATTGAACTGCCTATGTAGGCAAAGCTTGCTCCAAAAGCTAGGTGGCATGATCATGCTGCCTTCTAAGATACCTTATTTTTGGCCAAATTCAGCTAAAACAGATTTAATTCTTTATGAATGAGCCCTTTAAGAGATGATGTGTGTATAATTGGTAGGTTTTTAAATATTTGCACATTATCAGATCACGTTGTAGTGGACAAAAATCTCAGTGGACTCAATATTGTATATTTATATCATGTTATTTACAGCATACAATACAGATTCAGATCTTCTGCATGATGTTATGTTAGATCGCACATTCTCTTAGATACAAAATGCAAAATGTGTTTATTTCTTCTGGACTAGGTGCATTAGTGAGCATCAGCATATTTTAGCTCAGATTCCACTGAAATATTTAATTTCAAAACATGTTTAAATATTTAACGATGATTAAACTGGTTGGAGTTTAAAAACAAACTGTCATTATCTCAGTATCATTTGAAATCCAATGAACTGTAGCTTTAAATTGTGCATTTTGTGTTCATTTTCAGCATCATTTACCTACTCCATGGATAAAAACATTATTTAAAGGGATATTTCATCCATAAATTAACATTCTGTCATCATTTGCTTGATCTAAGTGATCTAGAAGGGTTGTGAGTGACAATTAAGTCAGAGAGGTATTTGGTGGATTGATTGCAGAGGGCTTTATAAATGAATACTAAAATGTTAAAATCAATTCAGTATCAGACTGGCAACCAGTGTAGAGAATGTAGAATTGGGGTTAGAGATTTGGAGATTGAGGAGAGAGGTAGCCAGATATATAATGAGTTACAGTGGTCGAGTCGTGTGGAAATAAAAGCGTGAATAACTGTTTCAAAGCTGTCCCTGCTTAAAAGTGGTTTGACTTTGGCCAACCGACGTAGGTGGTAAAAGCTGGCGCTAACTATGCTATTGATTTGTTTGTCTAGTTTAAGAATTTTTAACATTGGTGGTAAGGTATGGGGTGAGGGTGCCTAAATTGATATAATTTCCGTTAGAGACTTCATTTGGACAAAATTGCATAATTTGGGTTTTATCGCCATTTAGTAACATAAAATTATTTAGGAGAATATTTGAGCTTCTGTTTTTGATATAATGGAAGTGGACAGTGATATGTACTGCCAAAAAGGACACAAAACAACATTAATTTATCATAAAAGAGTCTGTATCATGTCTTATTTCTCAGGTCTCCTGAAATCCTTTGTTTGAGGAACAGACCCAAATTTAATTTGCCTCCATAGATCGCATGATCGTATTCAATTAAAAAAATCATGGCGTGATGTCAGCGTATCCCCATTGAGCACAACGTCTTTGTTTGTGTTTCACAGAAGAACTAAAATAATATGGGTTTGGACGCAAGGGTGAGCAAATGATGACAAAATGTTAACTTTTGTATGACATACTGCTATAAAAACACATCCTCTGCCGATTGCAACAGTTTCAGAGAATCAGTTCCACAAACAAAGACTCTTCGCTTTTTCAAATGGCTCGTCTTTTCTTAGCTGTCACTGTGTTTCTTGATTTGTGTTATCTTTACATACTGAGCTTCAAATGTTTCCCTTGTCTG
Source organism: Ctenopharyngodon idella (assembly GCF_019924925.1). Lineage (NCBI taxonomy): Eukaryota > Metazoa > Chordata > Actinopteri > Cypriniformes > Xenocyprididae > Ctenopharyngodon > Ctenopharyngodon idella. The sequence goes on from NC_067235.1 coordinate 30,960,669, forward strand.
TCACAAGCTTCTTTTGTTCAGTAAATTCCCCTGTTGTCGTGTGCTTTTGGTTCTTGTCAGCAGTGCAGGATTTTAATGAAGGCCTTGCGGAACTCGATGTTGAAGGTGGTGTAGATGACTGGGTTGACGGCGCTGTTGAGGTAACCCAGCCATGTGACAGCGCTGTAGAGCGACGGCGAGATGCAGCAGCTGCCGCAGTGAGCTTTCAGCACGTGCGTCAGGAAGAAAGGAAGCCAGCATATTATGAAGACACCTGCAGAAAACACAAACATCAAGGAAAGATGAAAAACAATTGAAAACTACTTCAACAACTTAGAGGCATTAGAAAGACTGAAATAATATTTTTTTTATTTGTAAAACATGCTCCAAGAAAAATAATTTTTTAGTGAACACTGAAAAAAAAAAAAGGTTTTGGAATTACTTTGAAACAATTTTGCGAAATACTGAAGTAGAAAGACTGAAATAGTATTTTTTTTTTTTTTTTGCAAAACATACTGATTTACGTATTTGATTTACGACTTTAAAAAATATTTTTTTACAGTGTAGGAGTGAAAAGGTGCCTATAAAAATACAAATAATTGTACCATGGTTCATCTGAAGTCTAATGACGCCTCTGAAAATATGAATATTAAAGGTGTACGTGATGAAGTGCTGTTGAAGAAATACTGAATATCAGCACTCTTTGAATGCCGCTCGTCCAATCAAATTAGAGGACTCCAACTATCTGCTGAATAATGAATATTTATAATGTCACATGTGCTGCTGCTTTAATGTCAAGACTAAAAGAACAAGGAGACATAAAATTACGTAGCAAAGCAGCACTCATGTTCACCAGCGTGTGCAGAAACTACAAACAACCTTCTTGACTCCAAATGAAGTCCATAGAAAGATGCTTCAATCTGAGAGAAAGAAGAAGCCAGTTTTCTTTGCCAGCATGAGATATTTCAATGTGGACATCCCTGCACTTGAAAGTAGACTTAAATCACGGTTATTATCATTAACTAAAATAAAAACTATTAAAAATATTTTAGTTAATTGAAATAAAGCTGAAATAAAATAAATATTAGATGGAAAAACTAAATGAAACTTGGAAATGTTGCCTTCACACCTGAGTTGAAGCTTTAAAATTACTAAACGGAAATATATAAAAACTAAAATATGTGATAGGGACAATAAAAGGCTATAAAAAAAACATGCCAAGTGTCCTGCTACCTGGAAGCTTGTTTCCACCAATTAAAGGATGTTTTAACTTTAAGACTTTTTAATCTCACAATTCTGACTTTTTCTCACAATTGTGTTTACATCTCGCAATTCTGCGAGAAAAAGGTCAGAATTGCGAAATATTAACTCACAATTGCGAGAAATTAAGTCAGAACAGTGAGATATAAACTCGCAATTGTGAGAAAAACGTAAATTGCAAGTAAAAAGTCAGAATTGCGAGTTTATATCTTGCGAGTTTATATCTTGCAATTCTGACTTTTTACTTGCAATTTACGTTTTTCTCACAATTGCGAGTTTATATCTTGCAATTCTGACTTCTTTTCTTAGAATTGTGAGAAATAAACTTACAATTGCGAATTATAAAGTCCAATTCTGAGGAAAAGACTGACTTTTTTTCCTGAGAAGAATTGTGGGTTTATATCTCACAATTCTGACTTTATAACATGCAATTACAACTTTATATCACTCAATTATATCTTCTTACCTAAAACGATGGCGAGCATCTGTGTCGCCTTTCTTTCCTTCTGCTGTGACAGTCTTCCTCTCACTCTCTCCTTCGCCGCGGCTCCTTTCTCTCTGTCTGCGTTTCTCTCCCTCCATCCGTGGAGGCCGTTCATGTTTTCCTGCAGGGCAACTCTGCGCAGGCCGGGGGCCGAGAGCGTGGCGCAGGGCCGCGCGGGACTGGGCGCCACAGACACAGACAGGGAGATTTTAGCATGTCCAGGCTGCTGCGATTGCTGTGGAGGCTGCTCTCTGTCCTGACTCAGAAAACACATGGGTTCCACGTCCAGAGGATGAACCACGGCCTCTTTCACCAGCGTCTGTCACAGAGAACATGATTCACAGCTGATTCACACAGACGTTCACGCTTAGGAAGTGACTGAACATGAGAGGGACAGTATGAATAGTCAACAGTGCTTTACCACTTTCTTGCGTTGTGGAGCGGCTGGAGGAGGCTTTACTATTAAAGTACACAATTTCACATCTTCAGGATGAGTACACTTATTCTGACAAACAAAAAGAGAGAGAAAACATTGAAACAATGTGACAGATTGCTTTCACTAGTTCATCATTGTAATTAGAATCAAAAGGCATGTTATATCTGAATATTAATAAGATAATGTGTGATTCCCAGCACACCTTGTGAGATCTCTGTCCATCTCTGGGCTCTGGATGCAGGCCGTGTCTGCGTGAAGGTGCGGTGCGTCTGCCCCGTCTGCGCAGGACCACGCAGATCTGCACATACACCATCAGGGTCACAATGAAGGGCACGTAAAAGGAAGCAACAGAGGAGTAGACCACGAAAGCAGGGTCGGCAAAGCTGCAGTCTCTCCCTTCTTGACTGGCTGATATGAAAGACAGAAAGGATTGAAATTATTCTAATCAATAACATCAAGTAAATTTTGTACTGCTTTGACAGTCCTATTTTGCATTTAATGGAATAAAGAAAGTCACACACGTTTGGAATCACATGAAGGCAAGTAAACATGACAGAATGTTCATTTCTGAGTGAATAACTTCTTTAGGAATGTTAAAGAGGCCATATTATGCTCTTTTACGAAGTCTTGATTTTGTTTTTGGGGTCTGCTAGAATAGGTTTTTATGCTTGAAATGTTTTATGCTTGTCATTGTTGCAGCACCTCTCTTCCCAGTCTGTCAGTAATGATCTGTTTAGTTCCTGTCTCTATGAAGGCCCTCCTTCTGAAAAGCTCAACGTGCTCTGATTGGTCGACTGGACCAGTGTGTTATGACTGGTCAACCGCTTAGAGCGTGTTTGGGAAATGTCACACCCCTTACCATAATTGCGAGTTTCAACACATTATTAACTCAAATCAACCAGGCCCCGTCCCTTTATTTTGCGTATGCCTTGGGTGGCAATTATTTAAATGAGGAATATTGTGACGTGTTTGTTCCCGGAAAAAAATCAGATATCAGATTGATTTCAAGGCCCTATTAATAATTTTTTTAAATTTTAACTGGTCTCGCTCCCTATCATCTGTCAGATCTTGTTATTTGCTGTAAACCCAAATAAGTTGGCAAAACTCAAAAAATTTGAGGCAATCAGTTGCCTTAAAAATTTTAAGTTAAGAAATTCAAGGTTTAAGTAAGCAGAACTGGCAGATTTTTATTTTGTACTCATACATTTTAATTGTTCTTAACTTTAAAAAATAAAGTGTTACCAAGTACACTAATTCATACATTTAACTTAAAATTATCATATAACATCAATGTAAACATTTTTATTAGTGTAAACTTAAGTTGCGTCCCAAATGACGCACTATACACTATGCACTTATACACTATGTACTTATGCACTATGTACTCATCCATGTAGTGCGTGAATTGTATAAGGTTATTTTGTCATTTAACAACAGAGTCAGATACCCCCTCTCCCTCCGCACGTAATTAAAGCTGCGACGGTTGAGTGAATGAAGTGTCTAACATTCCACACTTCATTTTTTCCGTTAATTTAGTGCATCATCCTTGTATTTAAAGTGCACTTTTTCTTTTTGGAATTTTCTGTGTGAACGCACTACTTGAACTATTTGTATTTAAAAACGTCATAGAATAGTGCATAAGTACGTGAATTGGGACACACCTTTAGCTAGCTATAACAAGCTAATTCAGAAAATGCTAATTTGCTAACATGTTAACAATAGCATGGTATAGCACTTGCTAAATGAGTACAGCAATATAAAGTATTTAACATACTTGCTCTCAAATCAAGCCGCATGCACCACTTGTCATCATGATGGTAACTCTCCAAAAACCCACATTAACAGAAACTCTTCTAAATTAGCATAACAAAACATTAATCACTACTAAATCTCCCACTTAACATTAATCTTGCACAAAAAAGGCATTTACTCTCCATTTCGAGTGCTATGGGCAAAGTATGCTGGGAAATAGAAATCCAAGCCCAGTTTCAGTTAAACTTAAGTTCATCTTAATTAAAAGAAATAAGTTCATAAAACTCAAAACAATGAAACAATTCACTTTACTTAAAATATATCAGATCTGTTAACTTGAAAGAAAAAGAAAGTGCTAAATACTCATAAAAGTTAATTTGACTGAACTTTGAATTTTGACCGTTAGGGTTTACAGTGTTCTACACCAGCCAATAAAGAATTTGAGATCGGCCGATAAACTTTTGCTTCAGGTACCGGTCTTGACTCAAGCGAAAAGGCGATTGTGCCTTTTCAATAGCTGGACCCTAGGTTATGGAATAATTTACTGCTCTCCATCCACTCTGCCCCACTTTGAACACTTTCAAAATGGCTTTGAAGAAGCACTTTTACATCTTTTCTTGATTGGCTGGGCTGCACTCGTGGCAGTAGAAATGTGCTTTATAAGAAAATAAACTAAACTAAAACTCAAGACTATAATGGAGGCGCTTCAGAAACCACACGCACTGATATAGAGAATAACTCCCGCTGGAGTGACCTTGTGCTTTGTGACTTTGCAGAACTTTTTCATGCTTAAACAGCAACATTACACAATAAAAAATGTAAAAAAGCATAATAGGTCCTCTTTAAAGAAACTTTTAAACCTTGACTCAATGGTTCCTGCTAACATCATTTCACAGCGCTTACAGTGGAAACATCATGCTTGATGAACGCTGTTTTTAATGTTTAAGCTCCTCATCCACGTGCTGGCACAATCTGCGAAGGACTCTATGCAAACACAAATGCCACTTGAGCTGAAGAGGGTCTTTCTGTGGAGGCTTCTCAATACTGAGGCACTACAACTGCTATACATGACATTAAAAATAATTAAACTGAACTGATGGAGGTCAACTAGTTAGTTCTGCTTTATTTCCTTGAACAGTTGAGCTGGAGGGTAGACCAATTTTATTTTAGTATAGTTGATATAGTATTATAGTTTTTGTTAATATTTTGAATTACATTCCATTTTTATATTTTAATTTTAGTTAAAGTTTTAGTAATTTTGTTGTGTGCTTGTCGTTATTAGTTTTTATGTCTGTATTGTTTTTATTAAGTTTTAGTTTTAGTTTATTTTGGTTTTAGCTATTTTAGTAGCCTACTTAAAGCTGCAGTCCATAAGTTTTGCCTCTTTGTCGCCATCTCTGTTTGAAACCTGCAATTACAGTTATTTGCAGAATTATCATCTTTACGTGGGTTGTGGATCGGCACGGCTCCTCAGCGCGGATGAATCTGATGTTTGCTGTCAGTCACCGCACAAAAAAAGTTATGGACTGCAGGTCTAAACTAAAGGAAAATGAGAAATGTAGCCTTTGATACAGTAAGGGCTCATTCACACAGAATGCGTTTTTGCTTTGAAAAACGCGAGATGCGGGCATTGGAATAGGGAAAAAAGTTCAACTGATTTTAACTTGAGTGCCGTGTTTTTTAGAACGCCATGTCATGCGCAAGAGGCTGCAAAAGACGCAAGACGCAAGCGCAACAGTTTTGCACATCCGTCTAGCGCGTGTTTACATAGAAAAAAAATGGAAAAGTAGCAAATTGGAATGGAAAAATGCGTTCTGTGTGAACGGCCCCTAAAACTGACGCCATTGTTACTGTTCGTATCACTGTGTATCAAACGCAGAGGAAGCCTCCAGAGCTGAAATCCATATATGGTAATGGGCATTTCGTTTCTGACAAACGCTATAAGTGGTAGACCAATCACAACAGACCGGGCCCGTCTGACCAATCAGAGAAGAATAGGCTCTCAGAAAGGAGGGGTTTAGAGAGACCGGATCCTTGTTCAAACCGTTTCAGACATTGTGAGAAAGGAGGTGATGTGCAATGTATATCACCAATGAAACAAAATCTAGAGCAAATGGAGACTTTTGCATTGGCACGCAATCTAAAAGAAAAAAAAAGACTAACAATAAATGCATAATTAATTCACAGCTCCTGTGACCTATCCGTAATGATTCCCACTGAGATAAAGAGACATATTGCCCGGAGGAGGTGTGCTTTGGAGGGATATTGGGATTTGCTCTTATTCCCAAATGCTTATCACATCACATTATACACAGTCACATGACTGTGTATGACAGCTGATCTTTAGAGCTTTAACACAAAGGAAAACGCACACAGTGCCCGGAGTGCGGACATGATAATTATGTACGGAGGGAAACCTCATTACAAGTGCATGAATCCAGCCATGTCCCTTTGGATGGAATTCAGCACAAAAGTTCACTCTGCTGTTTCAACCAATGAAGTTCATAAAAGCTCAGATAGAGATCAGGCTCATAGGAAGGAACTAGAGAGCTGGAGGAAGAGAAATTTTATATTAAGCTTGACAGGTTTTGAGCAGCGTTGACTTTCATTGTCCTGTTTCACTTATATAAGCTGTATAACTGTCTTTTCTCACTCACATACATATGTACATTTTAACTTTTAACAATATTTTAGAGATGCACCGATCAATTGGCCAGGGATCGGAATCGATCAATTTTCCACATGATTGGCCCGACTGGTAACTGTCCGGTCGGTCCATCGTTTTGTTGCCAGCGGCATAGGCAATAATGTCAGCTGTGTGTTCTCGCTCTCTTCCCTCTGACAGTGAAGTGACACACACACCGTCTCCTCTTACTCACTCATCTCTTTCGCTCCGGTTAAATAGGCCCTGTATTGCGCAAAATTGTACTAATTCCCACAGGTTCTGCGCTCACACCAAAAGCGTGCGCACCACTGATCTGTATAAGTGGTGCGCATATAAGCCGCCTCACCGTCTCAAGCAGCTTGTGAGTTGCAAGTACCAAAATGACTTACTGTGCTTAAATGGTCAAACACACAAAATTATGTCAAAATGCCCGTCTTGGCGAGTATCCAGCTAAACACAGTCAGTTTTGGAATCTAATTTGTTGAGAAAGATTACGCAAGTTATGTAACAGTATATTGGGTCCGTGCATAAACTCTTAAAGTGACAGCAGTCTAATATTCCTGTTGTTGTCTGTCACGTTAATCAAAGAACAAAAGACAAAGAAAATCACCCTCTGCTCTTGACTGAATAAGTTTTGTAACTAATTGTAAGCATTAATCTGTATTTATCTTTTTACAATCAAGACTATCCAGTGTTATTTTACATTTGAGTGCTTTAATTTCTGTAGTATTTCTTACCTGAATATACCATATACCCACCTGAAAAACTTAAAGCCATGTTTATTTCATATCTCTCTTTATTCTATTGCATTTATTTGTGCTGTTGTTTGAAATGTATTTGTTATTACTTTATTAGTAATTTTACTTGTTTTTTTATGAAAATAAAATATTGCATTGAAGAAAAGTAGATTTTTGTTTGTTATGCTGTCTTTCCTTGAAAGAAAATCGGAATTGGTAAAAATCAGTATCAGCAGGTCACGGCCAAGAAAATTGCAATTGGTGCATCTCTACAATATTTTTGTCAACTTTTGGGTTTTCTTGCTTATTAATACATTTTTTTGTTTTTAATTATTACTGTTCCCTGTGTTGTTACAGTAGTCCTTCTGCGAGTGATTTTTAACCAACCAATACTGTAAAAGTTATAACTATAATAATAACTATAATAACAATAGTTGAGTTAAATAAAACATTTAACCCAATTCTGAGTCAAAACATCCAAGGCTGAGTTTGTCCCGGCGCTGGGTTGCCAAAACGACAAAAATGACAAAACCCAAAAAATTGAGTTGTTTTAAGCCAGCATTTTTAAGAGTGAACTCTTGCTGTATGTCAAAGAATTGCATGAATATTCTCCTTTTGAGTTTTACAAAGGATCATATGGGTTTGGAGTGATTTTAAGGACATCCTTTTGATGTTGAGCGTACATATAAAAGAAAACAAAGCACTGCAATTCTATCAATACAGTTTCCTCATAAACTAGTTATGATGTCCAGATGAGTGTTTTGTACCTGTGTTGTTGAGACCAAACAGCAGCGGACAGGAAATGGCAAATGACAGGAACCAGACGACAGCGATCATCAGAGCGACCCTTCTTCTGGAGCTGTAGCGCGTGTTGTACAGTAACGGCATGGCCACAGCTGTGTACCTGCACATCAAAACATGACGCATTTAGATGAATCTGCAAAACATGCTGCTGTTATAATTATAATAAAAATTATAATAGTTCCTTTTATGCAACATTGCAAGCAGTAGCATTCTACATTGCTGTCATATGTGAGTGGCGTCCAGTTAAACAATTTGCATTTTTTTGCATTTTTAATCCAATTTTGTAAAAAATAAATAAATAAACAAATACATAAATAATTATAATAAAAAAAAAATTATAATAATATTTATTTTTAACCACTTTGATCAAGCAATTAGTCAAAATAGCAGTTGACGTTACTTGTGGTTCATTACCCAGATGTAAGGTCAGGTCAAACACATTGCATTGTGGGATACAGTATTCTGTACACTGTTGTATGCTGCACATTTTGGCAAATGTAGCAATTTCTATGAACGAATTAGGGCTGGACGATTAATCGAAAAGTAATCGAAACCGAAATTCAGAACCTCTAACCGACATAATTTTCCCATGTCGGATATTTCGTTTTTTTAATCCTTTTAATACTTTCCCCTTAAAAACATACTCCCGTGTAGTCATGTGACTACGCCCCATCTAGTCAGTGGCATGGAAGCAACACAGAGGCGAACTCAAACGACAAGTCAACACACACAGACAGCGTGCGAGCGGCGAGCACATCACGTGAAGATCGCGTGCACAGACAGGAGTGCAGAAACTCATTGTCAATGCTGTCCTGTGAACAAGCAGCAATCTGTAAGAAATGTTACAAACCATAGTTATGTCGGAGCAATCTTTAATTAGGAAAAAATATCCCACCTTTAATAGTCAAGCATATTTACAGTACAAACCTTGTCAGTGAACTATAAGGGCAAAAAACAAACAAAGCAATACAAAAAACAAAATAATTGTTCATTAATCGTAATCGAGGTAAAATGTTCAATTAATCGAGATTTTGATTTTAGGTCATATCATCCAGCCCTATGCACGATACACATGCTAAATATTGCAGGAGGAGTAAGAACAGGCAGTATGTTATTCTCAACACAGCGACAGCGCTTCAATCAACATGAGCAATCATCTATTGCATTTGTCAATCTGTAAACATCAATAACATTGATCAGAATGAAGGAAACACACAAAGGGTCATTCATCTCGGAGTTTCTTTTTAAGTGGGGTTATCTGAGAGATAACGACCAGAGCATATCTCTGAAAGTCTGCTAAACACACTTTAGAGAAATATGTCTTTTAACAACACGATCAGATTCATTTATTAAAAAGTACGAGTTCTAAAGGTTGTGCATAGCATGAATGACAGTCTTTCAGAAACAAATTAAAGCGCTATTTTTTTGAGTACCAACAGCAGCACTGTCCTCTCCATTTAAGACTTTTCATGTAGAAATACTGTGATTAGTCAAAAACAATTTAAATAAAAACTCAATTTCAGATCAGATGAGAAAATTGGTTGAAATTGAAAAAGTGGATTTGAATAAGATGAGACAGTTTCTCTTTACTGTGTTCTCAGGTACTATAATGATTTACTCTTATATAACACCAAAAATCACCCACAATGCTAAGAAGTGAACCACATTACCTGCAGCTCGTTTCTATAGGCCTATAAGTTATTCATGCACGTCGACTTTAATGCGTACTTCCAATTTTCCAGCACATTTCCAGCGCTGGTTTAATGAGGAGCAGCATTCACTAAAATTCCCCGCAAGGGGAAAAAGTGCCTCTAACACACTGCAGGATTTATAATTCATAATCTCTTCTGCCTCGCCGGCATGTAATTGCCTGGAGTACGTTTAAACCAAAGATAAATTCAGGTCAAGCAAAGCTCCAAACAAACGCTGAGGCAAAACAGATTAGGAAATTGCTAAAATTTTAATCAGAATCATTCTTAATTTTATTCTGAAAAAGGAACATTCATGCATCGCTTTGGCTGTTAGTCAATGGGATGCAAAATGGGTTGGTGAATGGATGGGTCACCTATCGATGCTGATGGCACATAAGTTGAGGATGCTGGCGGTGCACATCATGACGTCCAGCGTGAGCAGAATGTCACAGTGGATCCGACTGAATCTCCACTCACCCACAACCTACACAAACACATCAAACATCAGTGCTTGTGTGCTTTTTGAAATGTCAGCATAAAATCTGCATATGCCACTTAGAATGCAGGAGACCGTCTGTAAAACGTGTAAAGTGACCAATCACATGTTGTTTTGTAGGGCCCTATGATATCAGTGATATGGAAAATGCAAACGAATCATGGAATCCAGTCATAAAAACTACTTCACTACAATCGGTTAAAATAAAAGTTTGGTTTAACTTGAAGAAATTGTGACAGAAATATATTACTATTGTAACCTCCGTGTTGTGCAGCACTTTGTTTGCCAGAAAATAAAAGGATCTTTTTTTTAAATTTTCATTTTATTAAATTTTAAAAGTTTAATTAAAGGTGCAATGTGTAAATTTTTGCGGCATCTAGAGGTGAGGTTGCGAACTGCAACTAACGGCGCACACCCCTCGCATCCCTCCCTTTCGGAGAAGCTACGGTGGCTGTCTGGCCGACACACAAGACAAAGATGTCATCGTCTGAGAAAGCAGAGAATAGCGTGTGTGAAGCAATGAGGTTTCTTCTTACTTCTAACAAAGAACGATCTCTGCTTCTAATAAACCAGACAATTACTATTACTACTTTGTGCATATTCAACATAGTGACGATGCAAGCTGCCTCTAAAAACACGAACGATTTAGAAGAACAACAACATAGTGACTAAATGCGCTCTGTAGAGTGTTTGTCCATTTAGGGCTGCTGTAGAAACATGCCTGCGGTGTTTGAGATAGAAATGGCTCATTCTAAGGTAATAAAAACATAACGGTTCATTATGTAAGGTCTTTATGTACCACTGAAAACATAGTTATGTATATTATATTCCATTTCTGTCAATAGATCCTCCCAAATTTTACACATTGCACCTTTAAATGGTTAATGTTTCATGCCTTTATTTGATTACCACCATTTTTGATAATAAATTAAATCATAAATCTAGAAAAATTAAAACTCTGAATTTCTGAAAAAATAAAAATGTCATAGGACTCTATTATTGTAAAAAAGAAAAAAGTAATACATTATTAAATTGTTTAGTTTTTTAAGTTCAATTAATAATAGTTTTAGGAATTAAATTGATTAGACATGCTTTTTGATTATTAAAATCTAATTAAACCATTTAAATGGAATCCAGAAAAACTTAAATGGAAAAAATTAATTTTGGAAAAAATAAAATGGAATTCATAGGGCCCTAAAAATAGTTTTTGTTAAAGTTTTAACTAAAATGCATGGAGCCTTGCACAAGATTAACTAATTTGTTCCCTCGATTTATAAATCGTGTGCACAATTTATTATTTCCTTCCCTCAATTTACTAAAACATGCGCAAGATTTACTTATTCGTTCCCTCGATTTACTAAATTGTGCACACGATTTACTTATTCGTCCCCTCGATTTGCAAAATCGTGCGCACAATTAACTAATTTGTTCCCTCGATTTATAAATCGTGCGCACAATTTATTATTTTCTTCCCTCAATTTACTAAATCGTGTGCATGATTTACTATTTTGTTCCCTTGTTTTACTAAATTGTGCACACGATTTAGCCTACTATTTTTTTCCTGCATGTCATGTACGGGTCTCTATACAAACGGAATCCAGATAAACTAAATTTGGGAAAATTTAAACAGATTTCAGAGGGCCCTTCTTATGTGCTTATCAGGGTTGCAACTACTGTACATTTAACTACCAATTAAACTGACCAATTAGTACATCTACTAACCTCCAGGTAGACGCCCCAGGGCATCACCAGTGTGGCCAAGAGCAAGTCCGACACGGCCAGTGACACAATGAGGTAATTGGTGGTGGTCTGCAGCGCTTTCTCTCGTGACACGGCCACACACACCAACACGTTACCGAACACCACGCAAAAAATCAGCAACACCAACAACACAGCGTAGAAGTTATACGGCGGTGAGGAGGGAGACGGAGCCACGGAGCAGTTCGACTGCGGGAGAAACGAGGACAGGGATGGAGGGAGGGAGGAAAACGCCATGGAGGAAAGAGATGGAGATGAATTCGGGGTTGGGGAGGCAATGGAGTCGTTGTCTTCCATTACGTCGAGAAGAGGCATTATGCAGCTTCTCTGGGCACCTGGGAAGACATGAATGACATAAAAATAATTCAAGGAATAGTTTCGCCAAAAATTACAATCTGTCATTATTTACTCATTAACCATTTTGCAACGTTCCTCAACCAGATATTTCCCATGAGCACAGGTGTAACTGGTTTATTACATCAGCACCTTATCAATAAGCTGTTAGCGAAACACAAAGATCCATTTGATCCACTTCATTATTAATATACACCAAGAATGATAACTATAAAGATAACTATAATGATAACTATACGAACGATAACGGTCTGTTTATTCTAAGCTCGAGTGTTGCGGCTTCAAAGTGTGTACAACATGTTTTTGCTGTTCTTGTTGCATTTACGGCTTTAACCAGTAGATGTCCTGAGCATGCTATGCTTCGAGTGAATAGCTAGTGTAATCGATCTAATCTAACAGTGAATATAGCTGACGAAGACAATATAGTGGAATAAAAACAACACCTAGTCTTTTTCACTGCAACTTCAAAGGAAGCAAGACAATGTTCTCGAAACTAGCGCTTGATTAGCGCGATTAACTTCTCCGCAATGTTGTCTGCCACTTTAAATGTGCGATCCCTTCAATTAGAATGGATTCTGATTGGCTGTCAGTATTTTATCATTCAACAGCTGGAAAAAAATAGTTCAGAAAATGATCACAACTATATCGTTCCTCTATATCGTTATCGTTATAGCTGTGGTGTGGACTCTGCTATTCTTTTATATTTAGAACGATTTTTAGAACTATATCTTTATTGTTATCTTTATAGTTATTGTTCTTGGTGTGAACAGGCCTTAGGAAAAAAAAATAAAAGGTACTGGAAATGTACTGCCAAAAAGATTAGGGACATTTGCTTCAACTCTAAAACAACAAAATGCAATGCTGTGAAAATCAATACAGACATATCAACACAGTACATTGTGCTCTATTTTTAATGACTTTTCTAAGAGTGAACAATATTATTAGTTTCTTTTATATTAAGGAACTGGTTAATTGTAGTCAACAGCACTAAAAAATGATGCTTTTTCTGCTTATTAATACCAGTGATTAAATGCCTGTTGAATAGCATGTCATTGAATCAAGAGCAAACAAAAACATTCTTTCAAGCTCCAACAGTTTATTTAAAGCATGAATTTTGAATGCAATTGCTGCTAAATCCTGTTCCCAGCATACACACACATGCATGATCAGGCCTTCAGCGCATTAAAATGTAACTTCTCATTACTTGTCATTTTGCAAGCACTTCAGTGAAAGTGGCGCCCAACGCGGGGACTAATTGCATCAGCGGTCTGCTCTGTGGCATCAAGAGCTTTGCTCAAGGGAATAAATGTAAAGCTACAGCGAGGTAAAGCAAGCACGACTGCAGCTACACGCAGAACAGTCACGCACACGTCACGTAACGGCAGGTTTTTAATTTAATAGACTATTGAAACTATCGAACAAAAACACAGTTGCCTTGGAAGCACTTAATCGCATTTGAAGGTTGTTCATCCACCGTTCAGCTCACAGTAAAAACTAAAGTGTAAAAAAGTTTCAAAGTAACAGTTCTTATCTGCTTCGAAAACAGTACAACGTACTTCAACAATGCTCTAAAATGAGTCTGAATTTTAAGCTTCACAATCACATTAAATTCACACAATTAAGAAAAATCAATGAAAAACAGGAAAAGCAATTAGTAATGATCTGCTGTGCTCCATTGATTGGTTTTGAAGAAGTGTAGATCAATGGACACAGTCACAACACTAAGTCTACAGGCAAACTGTAGACTAATCAGTGAGAAAGACTGAAAATGCCCCCCCAAAAATGCATCCATCCATCATAAATATAATCCATATGGCTCCAGGGGGTTAATAAAGACCTTCTGAAGCAAAGCGATGGGTCTTTGTAAGAAAAATATCCATATCCATATCACATCAGCACCTTGTAAATAAGCTGTTAGGGTATCACAAAAATCCATTTAATCCACTTCATTATTAATATACACCAAGAATGATAACAATACGAATGATAACGGTCTGTTTATTCTAAGCTCGAGTGCTGCGGCTTCAAAGTGTGTACAACATGTTTTTGCTGTTCTTGTTGCATTTATGGCTTTAACCAGTAGATGTCCTGAGCATGCTATGCTTCGAGTGAATAGCTAGTGTAATCGATCTAATCTAACAGTGAATTTAGCTGACGAAGTCAATATAGTGGAATAAAAACAACACCTAGTCTTTTTCACTGCAACTTCAAAGGAAGCAAGACAATATTCTCGAAACTAGCGCTGGATACCTGAGGTAATTTTATGTTCTGTTTGCTAGCCTGGCATAATGATCACATCGTTAATAAAACATTTATTTTGAGGGTATGACCGATTGTTTCCATATATCTATTCAACCTTTAAAGGGATATTCACCCAAAAATGAAAATCATCCCATGATTTCTCACCCTCAAGGTGTATATGACACCCCCCCCAAAAAAATGCATCCATCCATCATAAATATAATCCATACGGCTCCAGGGGGTTAATAAAGACCTTCTGAAGGGAAGCAATGGGTCTTCGTAAGAAAAATATCCATATTTAAAACTTTATTAACTATAATAACTAGCTTCTGGCAGAAGAGTAACCCCTGACTTGACGGATGACGTATTGACGAACACGGAGGCTCAGAGGTCATGAACACTGGTCATGAATTAGAAGTCTAAAAACGAGAAATTTTAAAGAGAAATGTCGGAGGATTTCGATATAAGAGAAGAGGAGCTTGAGTTTGTTGCTCAGCTCTATTTGTTTGAACCGCGAGAGGCGTCTAAGCTTACGATACTCCTACATCCTGGGTCATACATCGCAACAGGGGTTAAGTGGGTATATTTCATTTTTTACGCACACAGTCGAACGCACAGCCTTGCAAAGTATACTTCATTTGACTCGTGAGAGTACGCAGGCATTCGATGCATGCACAGTTTTGAGCAATCTCTCGCCACGAGTTACAACCCATGTAAACATCTTTGTATTGTTTCATGCTAGAGTTGTACAAATGAGGGTACTTTCTAACCTCTTCGCACAATCTCTCGTCTATGTAGGTCTCCACTGTCGTCGTAGCTTGCATGCATTCCCGTCTGTTCTGTTTATGCAGTTTTTCTTTGACTACCTTGTGAATCGACGCCCTCAGGGCATGGCTGCCAACTTGTGGATAAACTAATTATTGCAAAAAAAATTAAATGCGCATGTACAACTGACGCGTACAAAGTATACAAAGTGTTCTGATGACAAAATTTGCGTCACGTGCACTTGTATACTGACCCTCGCGTACGCGTAAAAAGTGAAGTACACTTTGGTCTTTACTCATTTGTCTGCTGGAAGCCACTTATTTTAGTTTATAAAGTTTTAAATACTTCTATTTTTCTTACAAAAACACATTGCTACGTTTCAGAAGGCATTTATTAACCCCCTGGAGTCGTATGGATTATATTTCTGATGGATGGATGCATTTTCTTTTGGCTTCAAATCAAACCCCCCCCCCATATTAGATCATACTATAAATAATAACAGTAATTAGTAGTAATAGTAAGAGCAATATGTTTTATTTATGCAGCTTAGCACAACAAATCTTTTCAGGTTCACTGAGACCATCATCACAACATTATGATGTCGATGTTTCAGAGGGCAGCAGTTCATTTAAACGAATTATGCAAACGAGGCTGCAGCTGTGCGGCAGTGAAGCGGACCGGTCCGACCCTGATTAAAGAGAAAGAGGCACTCAGCACACTTTCCAAAAGGGAATCTCTATCCTAGCTTCAGTTCTCATTCTCATGCCTGTTAATCAGGAATCACTCAGGACAATACACACTGATGAGAGCTCTCGTATCTGTATTTAATCTGAGAGCTGATGAATCTGCCATTACAGAGACACAAACACTGATCACTGATGAGAAAATGATGCCTGTGTGATAATTACGTATTAGCTAATGTATGTATGCACTCTAAAAATTAATAGCTCTGCGTGCAGTTTGATTCTAATAATTGCTTCCTAATCTAATAATCACCTCCATCTCCTAAAAATGTCTGCAGCTGATGATCAGTTTTAATTGCTACATCTCAATCTCACAGCCGTCTCCTCATGAATACATGTCACACTGCACTTTACGAAGTGGAGCATATATATTTGTTTTAATTGGACCATATATGTTTTTTGCATTGTGACATTATTTTCCATGACATTTAAGCAGACTTTATCCTGGGTCCATACAAATTCATTTTACACTCTAAAAAATCCTGTGTTAAAAACAACCCAAGTTGGATTGAAAATGAACAAACCTAGGAATTGGGTTGTTTTAACCCAGCGAATGGGTTCATTTTAAATAAGTCATATAGTAATTTTTAAACAATAGTTGGGTTAAATAAAACTCCCCAGCACATTGGGCAAACATTTAACCCAACCGCTGGGTTAAAACAACCCAATCGCTGGGTTTGTCCATTTTCAACCCAACTTGGGTTGTTTTTAACTCAGCATTTTTTAGAGCGTGTAGAAATTTTACTGCATTAGTGGAAATCATAGCATAATACTTTATTATGGCTCTTAAAATCATTAACGATATAAAATGCTGGGTTAAAAACAACCCAATTTGGGTTGAACATGGACAAACCCAGCGAATGGGTTGTTTTAACCCTGCTTGCTTAAAATGAACCCAAAATATGTTGGAAATGAACATTTATTAATATGTTTAATAAATGAACATTTATTAATGTTTAACGAAGAATAATTAATGAATAAACATTTATTATATTGCTTATTAATAAATGTTCACCTTTTGATTATTATTGTTGCCTCTAGTAATTATGTGTCTGATTTTTAATTTCCAACCTATTTTGGGTTCACTTTAAGCCAGCCATAGTCATTTTTAAACAATAGTTGAGTTAAATAAAACTTCCCAGCACGTTGGGCAAACATTTAACCCAACCGCTGGGTTTGTCCATTTTCAACCCAACTTGGGTTGTTTTTAACCCAGCATTTTTTTAGGTGTAATATTTTTCAAACATTACAGTAATGAGAAATTTTTTTGCATAATAATGATACTGAGAAAAACTAACAAAAATCCTCCATACTGCTCTTTTGGTCATTAAATGCCTGATTCAGTTCACATGACCAAAAGTGGTAATGAGTAGGTAATGAGAAAATGACAATTAGGAGGAAAATGTGCATAATTGACATGAAAATCATCTTACAATGAAACAGAGTTCACAACTCATTTCACTTCCTAAATTTGACGTGTTTCAGAGTGAAACGGGATATTCATTGAGAAAGAAAACGTAGGTCAGGACTTGATTTTATCCAGGATAATTGATGATTATTGGATGTTGAACCGTGTCTCTATCTGACAGGCGTCAGCTGGAAAGTCGTTTCAGAGTTATTACATTTGCATGAAACTTGTGAAGACAATCATTGACATTATGACCAGGAATGTGGAGAAAGCAAACAGTGATTTCACGTTGACCGTAATGAAAACAGGCTGCGATATGCACATGTTCTTGACAGGTTGCACAAGATTTCACACATTTGAGCGTACCGTTGCTCGAGGCCCATGTGAAGCTCAGATGAATCTTTTACAGTGCAGAGATGGCCAGTAATAAGGATTCTCATCTGCTGCAGGGGAATGTGTCACTCACTTTCAATGCCTGGACGGCTTCATTAACCACCGCAGAGCTCAAATTCAGATCCATATTTTAGCACTTCTAGGAGTTATTCAACAACAAAGATCTTTCATATAGTTCAATAGATGAATGAAAACACGAATTGTGTGTAGTTGAAAGTAACTATATAAACTTTGACACATAATGTGCATGAAATAGTTCCTATAGAAACCACAAACAAAAACATAAATATGTATATGCAGAGAGCTCATTATTGCATCTGTGCATATGCGAGTAGCCAGATAATGCATGAACAACAGAAGTGAGTGCGCAATAGAAATCCTAGCAGCATTAGAGAGTCAGTGATTGTCCATAGATGCGGCGTTGTTGAATTGAAAATGAGCAGCTTTTCAAGCAACGCTCCCTCTGTTTGCATTTAATGCGACAAGCTTTTGTTTTGTTGTTCTGTGACAACTCATCCGATCAGGGCCGCTGGGATGCACACAAACCTCCTCAAAAATGATCAGAGCACCAGACAAGTGATCAAAAGCCAAAGAGGGAAGTGTTTTCTTTTTGCTTAGGAAAGCTATTGAAGTTTGAATCATGTATATTAATGCAAAACAAACTGTAAAAGGAGAAAAAAAAGAAACAAATTGGAGCATTGGAGAAAAAGAAAATAAATATAAGAGTAAAGTAGGGTGCAAAAGACTAAAAAAAACACAGGGATTTAATAAACATAATGGTCACAATGTTTTAGATTTTGCACTATTTTTTATGTGACTAATCAATTGAGTCTTATTGATCAGATGGCTCTTTGTATAGATTTTCCTTATTCATTGAAGGAAGATCCCCTTTGGAGAGATTCGTACATTCATCTCACAAACTTTCTACTTATTTCTTACAAATGAAAACCTTGATCACAAACATTTAAAGCAAACGCATTTTCACTAGTGGTCTCAGACTTTTAGACCCCACCGTATCATTTTTCTGCAGAACATCACTTTTCTATGAACAAGAAATTAAAAAAACATATAGAATTTTGATTCACTGACAAAAATGAAAGCATAATTCATGTGTAAGTGTCAAAATTAATTATGAGGTTTGACGCTTTTTATCAGTGAAATTGAAACAGATCCAGAGAAACAAACACCTGTGCAGAGAAGGGCAAGTTATCACTTTTTATTTCACTCTATTTCTTAGGGTATTTATTTTTAAATACAGTTTACTGTACACTGACCCCAATAGTGGGGCAAGTTGTCACAGTGAGAATCTGCTTATTAGACTTTTCAGATAAATTGAGCAAGTAAAACAACTATGAAAGACAAAACAATTCATTAAACATCATGTTAAAGTAACTATTGTTTACGCTAAATGATATTGTAATTAATTTATTGACTGAAATTAGCCTACATCATGACACGTGTGACAACTTGCCCCGACCTTTTAAAGACGAAAAAATATCCTGTGAAGCATGAACCTTTTAGTTCATAGCTACCATCATTATATATAATGATTTTTGTATGTATTTTGTATGTATTTGTAATGTATTTTATTGTGTTCACTTGATACTGATAGGCTTTTACAAAAAATATGATACGGATTTTTAGTTTTTAGGACAGAAATCATTCTAATTGAAGAGTTTAACCAACATACAAAACCGCACTATAAAGAAAACAAGTAAGCCTACTTCAAAACCCAAAGTTACTGAGATACATACCTTGTGACAACTTGCCCCGCACTCAAAACGCGCAGAACGATCAAAATACGACGAATGAATGAGGTAAAGTGACTTACTGTCATTCAGCAGGAGCTTCACACGTATCTCAACAGTCCTACAATGAAACAACAGAAATTGCTTTCATATTAATGGAGAATCAGAATAAAGATATGATTGAGAAGCAGCAGATGAAGTAATCCTGTACATTGCAGCAGATGCACCTGATCTCTGCTCATTTTCGCGCTCTCTGCTTCTCACAGGCGCGCGCCTCCTCCCGCCCAGCAAACCGCTCCTGCTTGTTATTCATCCGATTTATATTCATTTACTTTAACGGTTAATAAAATCAACAGTGAAAAGACGTGTCTAAAATAAAGCGCGTTAAGAGCCATATAACTCAAGCGGCTTGTTTCTCCTCATGACGGGAACAGCGGCGATAAACTAATAGCGTTTATTTATTTGCAGTGATTGTCAGTTCAGATCAAACGAAACTGTTTAAACTTTGTTTTAAAATTTTGATCATATGAGCCGTTGATAAACGCACACGTGACAGCACATTTTAAGTTAACGCGCCATAAATCGCTTTAAGAGCCATAATAACTCAAGCGGCTTATTTCTCCCTACGACGGGAACAGCGGCAACGATAAACTAATAGCGTTTATGTATTTGCCTCGATTGTCCGTATAAATCAAATGAAACAGTTTTAATTTTGTTTGTTTAAATTTTTTGATTGGATTAACTGCGGTAAGAGCCGTTGAAAAACAGACACGTGACCTCATATTATAAATTAACGCGCCAAAAGAAGAGTAGCGGTTGAAAGAGGACGGACAGATAAAATGGCGGATAGGCAGATATAAAAAGACATAGAGGTGTATATTTCTACTTTATGTACAACTTTCATGTGAGACCTATAGTGGAGAACAGGACTCAAATGAGTGAAGTGTGTTTGAAATAGGATGAGCTGATAAGTCAGGGACAAAACAGATGTGCTCGAAAAGACGAACACTTGAGTGAAGGCCAAGGAACAAAAATCAACAAAAATACTAAGGACAAAATGATAGTAAATTCACGGTTAACCTGCTGACAGCAATTCCGCCGTCTGGCGAAGACGTTGACAGGACACAAGTGAAAGATGGAGACAGACAGCTTTATTCAGTGAGGGACAAAAAATGAGACACACTCCAGTAAAAAAAAAAAAAAAAAAGGAAATGAAATGGTTCAAACGACTCAAGTACAGTAACAAGACATTCTGTACAAATTCAGAATTCTGTTTGATGATCCGCTGAAGTAAAACAGCCTAATTGGTGGTTTTCTGGGACAGACACCAAACTAGTTTGGACGTTGATGGTTTTCAGTTTTTCAATAGTTTTAAACCAGCTAAGATCAGCAGCAAACAGTTCTTAAAAGAACATTTTAATAATTTAAAGAACCCTTTTCCACTATAAAGAAACTTCTGTAGAATGGAAAGGTTCTATGAATGTTAAAGGTTCTTCATGGAACCATCAATGCCAATAAAGAACCTTTATTCTTAAGAGTGATATCAAGCTTTTGAATTATTAGACGCAAATAATTAAGTCATTAGTGCACAATTGTTTCCAATAAAACCCTCAACTGATGTTTTACAGTGGCTTATTTACAAAAATTAATATCTAACTAGTAAAATACTTTAGAGCAGAGCAGAACTAGAAAAATATGAAATCACTCATATAAAACACTAGAAAAAAATTCTTCCAAACAGCAAGACAGACAAAAGGCAGTGGTGGTCAGCAAGATAAACAACTATTTTCCAACTTTATTCTGCAACTGCTTCAAACAGGAACTTCAAAATATTAATTACATTAAAAAACAAAATAGAAATTGAGACACACATTAAAGGGAATCCAAAATAAAAGTTTTAAAAACAAACAAAAACAAACAATAAAACTATGAGAGTTCACATCATAAACTGTTCTCCAAAATAAATGTAACCAATCAGTGTTTTTACAGCAATATTTATTTCAGGTGCTTTTTTCTTAAATATGGTTGTTTGAATATTCATCAAAGAGCTCTAAACATAAGCAATATTATTGTAATATTAATTCTGAAGACCACACCTACAGATGTTGAACAAAAATGAATATGGATCATCTAATCAATAATTGACCATATATGTGAACATACATATTAAATGAGTATGTTCTGCATAAGTCAGATTCAAAAGGGAATTCAGGTTCAGTCTTTAGTAATTAAAAATTAACAGCTTCATAAACAGCTTTTGGATCGCTGGTAAAACAGATCATGAATATGGATCAGAGTCTTTTATCTCTGGGTTGGCAGGTTGGTATCTAGTCCATTTTTTCAACATCAGAACAAAGACCTGACAGATACAGCCTATTAATGTTCAACCCCAAAAATTAAAATTCATAATTTACTCATTCATATGTCCTTCCAAACCCGTACGACTTTCTTGTGTAGAACAGAAAAGATGTTTAACAGAATGTCTGAGCTGCTTTTTGCGAAACAAAAAAGATCAACAGTGAAAAGTCAGAGGTTTGGAACGACATGAAGGTGAGTAAACAATTTATGGGTTGAACTATTTCCCTAAGATGAGCAAGGTCTGCTCAGGGTCAAGGCTGGGATTGATGGATATCCTCTCAAAGAGCAAGACGACGTTTAATAATCTCTTAAGGGACTACAGTGTAGGGCTGGTACGGCAACATTTTCTGCCTGTCATTGATGGCGAAAATCCACGAAGGCTTCACAAAGCTCAGACTTCCATTTTCCATCAAGGCCTGTAAAAAGACAGAACAGACAGTAAAAAAGGATGAAAAGGAAGAATGGACCTTGACTTGAGATGTTCAAAAGGGTTGTGAGAGCAGAGAGTTTTCATTACTACAAGAACATCACATCACATGAATGACTCGGGTTGAACAGAAACAGATCTGCATGTGCTGTCGCTCAAGACTTTCTCAAAGCCTTTTAAATGTAGTCTATTAAAGCATGACGATATGAAAAAGAGAGAGACCAATGAATTTAGAAAAAAGCAATGGACGCTTCCAGTCCTTTATAAATATTGGAAAATGTATAAAAATGTACCTACACCATAGAAAATTACCACATTCTTGACAACTTTATGTATGTTATTGAACTGAACTGAATCAACATTGACATGACTCAAGCTGAATAACAACTGATGGCCAAGTATAGGGATGCACCGATATGAAAATTTTGTCCAATACCGATAATCAGTAATTATTTATATTTGAAAGCCGATAACTGATATATTGGCCAATAAATCGAAGTGCAATTTTATATAATTTTTGAGAGCCTGATTACAAAAACAAAAGTCTCACCATTAAAAGCCATGTTCCAAGCATGTTCTCATTATAATTTTATGTAACCTATATGACAGACTTGCACTTAACTGTATTTTCCTTTTTGAAATGATTTCAATTAGTGTTGTCAAAAGTACTCGGTACTGAAATTTAGAAAATGTGACAATACCAGCATTTCTGTAGTACCGGGAGTACCGAGTATCCGGGTATATTCAGTACCCACTGATAGGGCTGTGCCAGTATTTACGTGAATATGACACGAGTGAAGCACAAAGCTTTGTTTAGCCTACAGTATAAATAATAAGTTAGCAATTAAATGTGACATCGCAGCCATGGAAACATTTTGGTTCATGTCGAATGAGAGAGGTACACGAGTCCATAAATTTAAGCTTTGTCGGTTTTGTATCCTGTTTTAAGAATCTGGTCACCCGATTAGCAGAGAATTTAACAATATTCCATTAGTTATTCCATTGAACATGGAATCTCTGTTTATTTTCCCAAATCACGCAAGGGATTATAAACGTTTCTTTCTTTCGTTCGCATTCTTTACTGTGGTAAAGTAGAAAAAACACTGTAGGACAGAAACCTTTTTGCTTGCACGTAAATTTCTATTTAACACAGTTTGTGCTTGTTATTAGACTCGATAAGGTGCATCAAGTGTATTTGTATAGCAGGTTTCACACACACACCGGTGATTTTTAGTTTCGTTTTCTCTGGCAGGGCAAAATCAAACACAGCCTGAATGTCTGAAGATAAAACTCGCTCTTCAGACCTTTTCAACAAGTGTCAGTTGCTTGTAACATCAGATAACATGAAGATATTATTAAAGAGAAATGGTCTCTTTCCTGCTCGTGTCCCTCATCCCTCTCAAAGCGCAGAGCGGCTATATGATGCATCTATGAGTGGAAATAAAAAACGAATGTTTTTTAAAATAATATTTAACTTGCTTATTATTTAGGTTACCATTATTTACTGATATTTATTTCATAGTTTTACAGGTTGTAGTGTGTCGTTTCACTGAAGGAATAGCTAAAATAAACACACACGTCTGTTTCAAAATGGATGTTTGAGCGTTTATTTATTTTTTTTATAATTTATTTAATTGAGGTATATATACACACACACGCTCCAAATATTTATATGTATGATTACCATCATATTTAATATGTTTTTAAAATAGGCTAGTTAAATAAAATCGTAAAATAGTTCCAACAGATTTTCCTGTGGTACCGAAATTGGTACCGAGAACCGGAACATTTTAATGGTATTGGTACCGACTACTGGAATTTTGGTACCGTAACAACACTAATTTCAATCATTTTTCAAGCGATTCAAAACCATCACTGCGATCAGTGCACATCTAAAGTGTCTCAGCTGAAGATATATATCGGCAAAATGTTCTTATCAGGCCTGATAACGATAACATTAAAAATTAACATATATCGGCGATACCGATATTGTGGCCGATATATTGTGCATCCATAGTAACCCATACTCAGAATTTGTCATCTGCATTTAACCCATCCAATTAGTGAACACACATTAGGAGTACTAGTGAGTAGTAAACACACACACAGAGCAACTGTGGACACACACCCGGAGCAGTGTGCAGCCATTTTACTGTGGCGCCTGGGGAGTGATTGGGGGTTAGGTGCCTTGCTCAAGGGTACCTCAGTCATTTCCTGCTGGTATTGAGACTCAAATCTGCAACCTTCGGGTTACCAGTCTGAAACTTTAAAGGGATAGTTCACCCAAAAATGAAAATTATCCCATGATTTACTCACCCTCAAGCCATCCTAGGTGTATATGACTATCTTCTTTCAGACGAACACAATCGGAAATATATTCAAAAATATCCTTGCTCTCCAAAGATTTATAATGGTAGTGAATGGGGGGCCCAATCAAAAATATGGAGCGCTTCATGTCATCCATGTCATGTATAAAGAACTATAGAAATAAAGGTGACTTGACACCACCTAAAAGTTGTTCTGCTTCAAGAAAAAATAAGGAAGACTCACATCCTCAAAAGATTCATCCCATCCCTCACTGGTGATGACAAACTGGACCTTCTCGCTCATATAGTCTTCAACAGCTCTGAGGAATCAAATAGATCAGATCACTTCATCAGTCACGCTCCACCTACAGCCTCTCAGAAATGCTGCCGACGCTAATGCCATGCATCTAAACCGCTTCAAATCAATTACAGGCGCTTCGCGCTCTTGCACTTATCTGAATACATGACTGTCTCATACCCGTTGAAGGCGATGATGTAGCGCTGAAGTTGCCTTTTTTGGTTGTCCGGGAACTTGCCGTAGAGATAGAAGCGCTTCCCTGTTAGGAAGTCTGAGGGAGTAAAATAAAGATGATTCAATAAAGAGATGCTCTTGATGATACTCAAGACTTCCATATTAAGGTGAACTGGGAGGCGTCAGACCTGGCAGTTCAGGGATGGGTTTATCCTCCTCTTCCTCAGCATCCGTGTTCTCATCTGTAGAGCCGCCGTACGGATCTTCATCTTTCACCACACCTGCGCTTTCCTTCACTGCTTTTTTCCTCCTGCTCTCCATCTCCACCCTAAAACAGCCGAACAAACACAGGAGTGTTATACGTCAGATGACATTCATAGGTTGTAAATGTGAGGTCTTTTGTCTGGTAGGGCTGAGAGGAGGCAGATATGATACGGCACAACGGTAGAAATGTTTTAACCAATAGAGATTCTGCTGTCAATTATAATGCATCATTAATTTAGTCAAAATATTAAATAAATAAGCATGCACAGGGTGGGCCCATGCATTTGTTTTTATTAAATATTTTAGGTAACTTTAGGCATGGTCAGTATGACTTTTTTTTGCAAAAGAAATACTTTTATTCAGCAATGATGCATTCAATTGATCAAAAGTGACAGTAAAGATTTATAATGTCACAAAAAATTAATCTGTATGTTTAATCTGTATTCATCTGTAAATGTATCACTGTTTCCACAAAAATATGAAGCAGCACAACTGTTTTCAACATTGATAATAATCAGAAATGTTTCTTGAGCAGCAAATCAGCATGTTAGAAGGATTTCTGAAGGATCATGTGATGTAATGAAAATTCAGCTTTGCCTCACAGGAATAAATGACATTTTAAAACATATTCAGATAGAAAACAGCTATTTTAAATTGTAATAATTTCACAAAATTACAGTTTTTGCTGTATGTTTTATAAATTAAATACGGACTTGGTGAGCATAAGAGACGTCCTTCAAAAACATTTTAAAAAAAATCTTACTGACCCCAAACTTTTGACATGTCGTGTATGTAAAACTGAAAGAATGACAGCACTGTATATATGCATCTAATGCAATCTGAAAACAACCATCATGCAGGTTTGCTCTTTGGCTGTGATCAATAACTCTTCTTCAGCTCGCCGGGGAGCACAGATGCATTTAGACAACATTATTCAAGAGCCTGAATAATGACAATTTAAAGACAATTGGAGAAGGAGCACAAACAGGGAACGTCCAAGGACAATTATGAGCTTTGATTAAAACATGATGGAAACGTGTTTGTTTCTTTTTTCCTTTTTAAAGCCATGTCAGCATCTATGGCTATATTCATGGCGAGAGACAGGTTTAGTTACTCAAAAATAAAACTAAATGAGATTTTAAAGATTAATTTTTTCTAAAAACCTTTAGACTAAATTTGGGTAATGTATTTGTAACGCAATAAATATCTTACCTGTTCAGCTCATCTTCAGTATCCATGCCAGACGTGTCATCATCTGTGAGGGGATGAGGGGACGTACAACATCAAAAAACATGAATCAGTAGTAGTAGACATTATGTCAAATGTTATTGTTAATAATGATGCAGTAAGCCTATTTTGGACAGTCCAGAAAATAAAAGGGGCTTCATCTCATTTGATTATTTTCTTCGTAACACTTTACAATAAGGTTTTATTTGTTAACATAATTGGTTAACTACATTAGTTAACATGAACTAACAATGAAAAATACTTCTAAGCATTTATTCATCTTAGTTAATGTTAATTTCAACATTTATGCATACATACATTATTAAAATCAAAAGTTGTATCTGTTAATATTATTTAATGGACATGAACTAACAATGAACAGTTGTATTTTTAACAAAGATAAATAAACACTGTAACAAATGTATTGCTAATTGTTAGCTCATTAACTAATAGGACATTATTGTAAAGTGTTACCATTTTCACTCTTTTTTTTTTAAGAAATTGAAGGACAAAGCAAAACATGAATATCAGTGTAAAAACAGATTCACATGAAACATTTGAGATTTAAATATTATAAAATGCACTATTTTATGGCTAAAAGCATCTCCTCACGCCGACTTGTTTGGGCAGCTCTGTATTTTCGCAACACAACTGTGCTAATATATCCACCTGTGGTATAAATGCTAGATCAAAACCTCTACCTGCTGAAACATCTCTACCACTGCACAGTATGCCGTCCAACCGCTCAGCCCTAATGATGATCATGAAGCAGCGTTCATGGACAATGATTCACCATTTTCCTTTCTCAATGGTTTCAAGTTGCATGAACACATTCAGGAGAGCGAGGTTTGCTCACGCCTGCTCTTGCGGCCCCTCAATTTACATAGAAATGAGAAACATGCCCAAGTCTCCTCTCTGCGAATGCTCCGGGCAAGTGTCTGTAACGCACTTCCAGCCTCTTCAATCCTACTGCCCTCTCTTCTGGCCCTCCATTTTTTATTTTTTCTGATTGATTGGAGTGCTGCTTTACACGCACTTCATTAAACCAGCCTCTCCCCCTCCCGAAGTGACGGGACCCCAAGACAAAAAGGTTGACATATTAACGATTTTCGATGAGGGCATGAGCCCCAGGCATGCATGTAGTTGACATGCCTTACCTGTTCTGCCGTGTTCAGGCAGCTGAGCTTCTGAAGGTGACGTAGATGGCAGCATCAATAAATCTTTCAAAATTACCATTATTGATTTTGATGGAGGAGAACGGTGACACATCATTGCTGTGGACGAACAATCAAACCCCTTCTCTCGTACATGACTGTCTAGGTTTACCTGCATAATCACCGATTCTGCTTAAAAAGACGACAGTGTAGGTCATGTAGATGTTGAAAGGCCACTCATTTATCAGGGTGAAAGGACTTTAGCGATTTAAGCAAAGTGAAATCGAAGCAACTACATTGTCACCCATTACCCTGACCTGGCTTTGCATGTAAACAACTTTATTGAAGTCATGTCTGCTTTTTTTCAATGCCTTGTGCATGTCTGTTTAGGTTTTGATGTCAAAAGTGGAGAACAGCTTTGCTATAGTGCCGCTTTATTGACTTGTGTGTAAACCAGTGTTGTTATAGGGTCAGGTCATCCAAAAATGACAATTCTGTCATTAATTACTCTTCCTCATGTCGTTCCAAACCCGTAAGACTTTCGTTCATCTTTGGAACACAAATGTAGATATTTTTTTCCCGGAAGAACCAATGAGGTTTATTCTCACGCATCAAGCAATTATGGTTGAGCTTCTGTTTATGTTCGCTGATCAGTGTTTATATGTGAATAAAAGCCTGAATTCAATCTGTTCATCATGTAAAGCAGGGCTCTTCAAGTAGTTTCATTCAATTGCTGGATTATCAAATCAAAAAGTTGAGGTGGGCCGGGGGGGGGTTCTTATTGGTAAGAATTATTTATTTATAATTTATTTATTTATAATTATTAGGCTTAAATGCAAATATTCTCAGTGAGACTTGGTAACCACAGGTAAAACCATACATGGCTACTCACTAACACTGTCAAATGATATTATATTATGATATGTTATATAGGCCTATAAAAAAAACACCTAAAACAGGTAAAAACTATACACACCTTCACAAAGAAATTAATTATATATTCCCCTACCCACTTAATAAATATATTGCAATATAAATGGCTTTAACATAGTGTTCAATATAAATATTCCACATTTCCAGAAACCGTGGTAAATTACTAAATTATTACAGTTCATTCATGATAAAATGTTTGTAAGGGTGGTGATTTTGGGATTTAAAAGTCTTCTAACTTCATTCATGGCACGTTTCTCCTCTTTTCCTCATCAGTCTTGTTGGGAATGTTGAGGCTGTTTCATATAAAACTAGTTTAATCATCGAGTGATTTGTGGTGTGTGTCGAGAGGTGTGTGTCGAATTGAAACGCTTCTCACTGGATGTCACAATGCTGTTTAATAATGGTGACCGGGAATAAACGCAGCTCCTTTAAGCTTTCATTCCGTAATCCACTGGGCTGTGTTGCGTAGTTTAAAGTAAACTAGCGAAAAACCTGAAAACAGCGCTATTTGTTGTTACTGACCGAGAAATAACTTCAGATGATTCAGTGACAGAGCGGTCCGAACAAATTCAAATCGTTTCAGATCGTTATGCAAGCGCGTTTGGCCAATTCACGGAAAAGAAAGAATCGAGACAAAAGAAGGATTCATTTCACGAATGATTGGGCTCGCTGGTTCCGTCGACAGAAATAAGGGACACGCATAATAACTGCTGAAATATTTGCACGGAAAATGTTTCTCAGGTTAATCGGAGGAGCGTGCATGGTACGAACAGTGCATATATAGCCGTACAGCTGCAGGCGCCACTGTGGCCACGTATCCAACCAAATTTAGCCGCACTGTCAGGAAAAGAGGAGGAGGGAGGTTGGGATGCCCTCGGGCCGGATGAAGATGATTGGTGGGCCGGATTTGTGGCCGGGTATCTCTTCAGAAAATCTGGACTAAACTACACAATTCATATGGGTTAGTTTTATGATCTCTTTATGAACTTCTTGAAGCATCGAAGTGGTCATTGCATGGACTGTCAATGGAGGGACAGAAATCTCACAGATTTCATTAAAAATATCTTCATTTGTATTCCAAAGATGAGCAAAAGTCTTACGGTTTGGAACGACATGAGGGAGAGTAAATATCAGACTACAACTAAAATAAATATAAATTAAAGCTAAATAGAAATATTAATAAAATAGTAAAAATGACAAAAAGTAATTTACTAAAACTTATAATGAAAACTGAAAATGTAAAAAAAGCATTCAAATGATTAATAAATACTATAATAGCATATAAATAATAATAAAATTAGTCTGGTGTAAACCTTCACAAAAATGTTCATCATGAGCTGAAATATGATTTTTAGCAACATTTTCTAGTACATTTAAAATTAATTTTTGACTGCCCATTTAGAAGAGTTCTACTGGTTTGTATGAAATCTCTTGAGCTGCAAGACATGAACATGAACAAAGAAATCTCCATCAAAGCAGACACACACACTACAGCACGTCTAACCTAACTGATCCTGTAAAACAAGTTGTAGAAACAAATTCCATCAGCATTAAAGTCAACAAGAAATGCCATTCACAACCCATCTTACTTTCAGACCCTGACGCACTTCTGAGTGTAACAAGATATTCAATGTGTTGTGGCTTATGCTGCACTACACATATTTTTGTCCAATCAAAAACTCTCTCCCCTCTCATCTGACTAGAATGCAGTAGACTTCATGTTTTCAATAAGAAATAAGTAAGCACGGGACAAAAAAAAAAGACCCTGCATTTGTCATTTTTGATTTCATTTTATCTCTATTTTATTCTGTCTTTACCTGGGCCTTCCGCATCTGTTGAACCACCATAATCCTCCTCTTCTTCCTTAATCGGCTGCTTTTTTGGGGTCACATGCCTCTTTTCTGGTGTTTTCTAGGGAAGCATGAGAAAAACGATGCTTGGTTTCGGATTAATGTCACTTATGTGTTTCCTGCTTGCGAGTCGATGATGCATGTCGGGAAGTCAACAAATCTGAGGAGGATGTCTCTATGGCAACAGCACGCTGCACCAAGGTTATGTCGCCTTTTTATTCACACATGAAAACCATAATGGGTAGACCGCATTAAGGGGGTTTTTCATGTTTCTTAAGACATGATTCCTAAAACAGACAAAGCAATTACCGTTTTCTGCATTTCCTCCTCACTCTCATCCTGTTCTGCTTCACTCTCCGAACTGGACTCGGCTCCATCCATGAGATACCTGAAAAACACAATGAGAAACAGCAGACTGAGTATTGCTGGAACTGGATGAGAATGTATGATGTCCAAACATCAATTACAGAAGCTGAATTAAGTTTGAAGGCATTGATGAATATATTTAGGGAAACAATCACATCACTAAAAGAGGGATGCAAGAGCAAATCAGACCTGGTATTTTTATTTATTTATTCTGTACATTTACATTTTGCACATGTGCACCTCAGTATTTTAGTACATTATAAAACATTATGAAATAACATATTGAGTGAAATTTATTATTTATTAAATAAATGCCGCCTTATTGGGACAATAAAGCACTTCCTACACCTACCCCTAACCCTACCCTATAAACATTTTATTATCAAATAACAGCTTTAATTCCACTTTCACATATTTTTCTTCATATTTATTGAAAATAAATGTACAAGTACAATACATACAAAATCAATGCAAAGACGCGAATAGACGTGAATTCATGCCGGGCGAGGCGATTGACAGGAATTGGGCGACTCGATTGCCGCAAACACGCAATATTCACCTCACGTCTTCCGCGCAAGTTGAAAAATTTCAACTCAAGCGGGAAATTCGCATGAGTTATTGCACAAGCCAATCACCAAAGAGCTTATTGACATGTCCAGTTGTATCAGAAAATGGAGGAGAGCATTACTGTAGCCATCTGCGGGCACCCCGAAATTTATAACAACTTCTCATTCATACAGAGACAGGACAAAAAAGGAGATAGCTTGGAGAAAAGTAAGCAAGGAAGTTGGACTACCTGGTAAGTGATGAAAATATGCACCTGTTACTTGATTCTAGCTATGAGTTTTACATGGTTGATGATGGAAAAAAAAAATGGCAGAAAGAATTGTTGTTGTTGATGATGCACGTGAAGACACTCCTCATCGCACAATGTTTTTATTTGCGCAAGTGACATGAAAAACAAGTAATCCAGCGAGTAATCTAGAGTGAGTAACGCAATGCGAATATTCGCTTTGCTGTTGGTGTGCACACATTACTCCCTACACCACTGCTGCAGACAGGTCACAGGCGTTTTTTTTTACTTTTGTCTTGCCCAACCAGACATTGGAGTTAGTGTAAATAGCCTCTGCCAACAAGGTGAGCTATTTGCACTCAGTGTAAACAGACAATTTGTTAGCAGTAGGGATGTAACGATGCATCCAGAACCGGTTGAAAATCAGTTAAAATATGTGACGATTCAAGTCGGTTGAGATGATAAATGAATCGCAATACATTTGGGGGCGGGGGTTTATATGAATGTATAGCTGAGAGGAACTGAATGCATTCAGAAAAGTATTAGATGTATTTTCATCTTACTTCCGTACAATGCATTTTAAACTAGTTTTAGTGCACAGCGCTGCTTTGTTTATAGCGGTAACCATTGAAGCGCTGTGTTGCCACTGTTCCATAAGCGCCACCTGCTGTCAAGACAGTGAATTTGCATTCTCATGCAGCCCGTCTGCTGTTATTAAGTTTTATGTAGCATAATTTCACAAAGCTAAAGTCTGAACATTGTGTTTTTGCTTCAATGTTAAAAATTATACAGTCTAATTTAAATTAAAAACTGTATGTAGCATCTTTGTTGGGATTGTGATTAAAATGCAGTGGTTGCCACTCATTTTAAATGGCTACAGATAGTTCAGCCTGTAATAGAGCAAATAAACATCTTGTTCATGTACTCATATGAAGAGATTTCTTTTATTAGTATTATTTATTTATTTGATTTAGGATTTCAATTTAGTTTTGCTATAAAGATATTTCAATTTCACAAAGAAATATGCAGCATTTTGTCTGAGAAATAACAAAAAGACCCTTCCTCATTTAAATCTCATTTTGTTAAAAAAAAATCGTGAGAAAATCAAACCGTGAAACCAGTTTCATGAATTGTATCGAATCGTGAGTTGGGTGAATCGTTACATCCCTAGTTAGCTAGTTAGCAGAATGTCCAGAGTGCTCTTTTCCAATCAAAAGATAATGGAAACTGGTCTGTCAATCTCCAAAAAAAAAAAAAAAAGCATAATAAAATTATTATAGCATATATGAGTCATATGGACTATTGTTATGTCACATCATGTTTCACGGAAAAGGATACAGTAATTTGATAAAATGAAAAAAAATTCAACCAAATTTTAAGTTTTAGGTGAAATATTCCTTTAAACTGTACATTAAAAACATGAACAATTAGCATCTGCACTCAAGTGGAAGTATTTTTATCTCAGGTTTGGGAATAAGCATCTGTGAGCACGCTTCTTCCTGTGCTTCCCATTCCTCCTTTATCGATACTGGGAAAAAAAAACATGTACAGTTGTTCTGCAAGGACACACAAGCTGATCTGTGTTCGACAGCATGAGATACATGTGCATGGACAGATACACACTCCTCATCTTCAAAGGAAGTGGCTGCTTTAATTACCCATGGCAGATGCAGCTTTTAAATACGGAATACATAATCTGAGGTGGGCACTCAAAGCAGGCACAATGGAGAGCCAGGCGCAGAAGAACACAGCTGCCTCAGCTAAACCAATCCACGATAACAGACGAGACAACTGCTAAACGGATAAACACACACAAAGCACACTCAGCGCTGGACTTAACACTAGCCTTTTATCAAGCAGAATTTATGATAATCACTAGGGCTGGGCAATATGCAAAATAGCTAAAACAACATCTCAATATATTCCAGCTGTTTGACAATAATCATATTATATATATATATATATATATATAAATATATATATATATAGAGAGAGAGAGAGAGAGAGTTTGTATACATGTATATTATTACAACTTATTTGATGTTTAAGTTTTAGTAATTTTAGTACTTTAAAGGGTTAGTTCACCCAAAAATGAAAATAATATCATTTATTACTCACCCTCATGCCGTTCCACACCCGTAAGACCTTCGTTCATCTTCAGAACACAAATTAAGATATTTTTGATGAAATCCGATGGCTCAGTGAGGCCTGAATAGAATATTTTTGGTGAAGCTTCAGAGCGTTATGAATCTTTTGTGTCGAATCAGCGGTTCGGAGCGCCAAAGTCATGTGATTTCAGCAGTTTGGTGGTTTGACACACGATCTAAATCATGATTCGACACAAAAGATTCATAACGCTCCGAAGCTTCATGAAGCAGTGTTTTGAAATCGGCCATCACTATATAAGTCATTATTTTGTTTTTTTGGCACGCCAAACATATTCTCGTCACTTTATAATATTAATATTGAACCACTGTACTCACATGAACTGATTTAAATATGTCTTTAGTACATTAATGGATCTTGAGAGAGGAAATGTCACTGCTGGCTATGCAGGCCTCAATGAGCCATCGGATTTCATCAAAAAGGAACGAAGGTCTTACGGGTGTGGAACGGCATGAGGGTGAGTAATTAATTATTTTCATTTTTGGGCGAACTAACCCTCTAAGTTAAAGAGTACTAGATTCAAAATATTAAAACGTAAGAAATAAAATACAGTAAAAACCTGGTACAAATAATTGTTTTTCACTGAATTGTACATGCACCAGTATAACAATAACAAACGGCAATATTTACCAACAATACCAGTAAGATTTTGCATATATCTCCATCTATCTTTGAAAACAAAAACTGCATTAAATAAATGATTGATAATGTTGCATAATTTTACATTACGACCAAAATAATTGTGAATATTCAATAGGGCCCAGTACTATTGCACAGACTAGCCAATGAATAAAGCCGTTAATTTATTAAAGGGTTAGTTCACCCAAAAATGAAATTTCTGTCATTAAGTACTCACCCTCATGTCGTTCCACACCCATAAGACCCGTAAGGGTTTGGAATGACATGAGGTTGAGTAATTATGACAGAAATTTCATTTTTGGGTGAACTAACCCTTTAAATTGCCTGAACACAGTCATGGCTGTTTAGTTAGTCATCCTTAGCTTTTTCAACACAAACCCACCTGCAGAAACAGCAGAAGAAATGTCAAATCTGAAAAAACATGGACACTGGACCTCGAGTGTCCTTTGCTAAGAAAGTAACTTCAGTTACTCAGTCATTCATTATTCAGGACACTCTGCGCTTCACATCGCCGCACGCTTTGAACGGACTGCACAATCAGATGGGTCTATAAAGTCACGAGCACCACAGCATCAGAGCTTGTGCTGTATCAGTATCTGTGTGACTCGACTAGCAAGTCTCACACAAGCTCAATTTCATTCTGATAATAATGCAAGGCCAGATCGAACGGTGCAGTACTGTCGTCTAATTCCCTATGGTTCATTTTGGAGGTTCTTGCACAATACAGTCATAATATGATTTTTTTATACTTTTGCGCACAATTGTACAGTGTCAGAAAAACTGGTCTTACACTGAACATTCAATCCACCTCATGTCAATAATCATAACAGCATGTAGAAATGTCTGAATCTGTGTTATTTTAATATTATTTATATACTAGTATGGTATTTATGGATATTTAATTAATAAATACTTTTTTAATACTCAAATTTTGAATTGGAATTTATATTTATATTTTCAGTTCTCATTTTAATTTAATTTTACTTTGTGCATTTGTCACTGTTTTAAATATTTCTATTTAGCTTTAATTTATTTTTATTTCAGTTTTAGTGATTTCAGTACTTTAACTTATTTTGTTACTCAGTTTAATGCCAAGACAACATTTATAATTTTAGTTTTTATATTTTAATTTAATATTTATATTTTATTATATCTCAGCTTATTTCATAATAAAATAAAAAATATATAAATTTTTAATAGTTTTAGTTAACAATAACAACACTGGTCTGAATTATGTTATCACAAGCAATAACGACCCAATTAAACAAAATTAGAAAAATTAATATTCACTATAGCAAATTTTCCATGATCCGAACACCCACATCTGTTGACAGCTACTAATAATGACAAACAAAAACAAAAGCTCTCTGACTCAATGCTGCAGTTCGTCTCACCGTTTGCAGGAAATCTTCTGCTTTGTCTTGTGACAGTCCATCACCCACTCCTTCCTGACGATAATGCCTCCGGCCGCTTTCACCTGACTGTACTTAGGAGTGTTGGCAAACGCACAGCTGCAGGAGAGAGACAAAAAGCTCAACAAACACGAGGTGTCTCTGAATGCTGACACACATCATGAGGCTCTGAACGCTTTTTTTGATGGACGAGCTCCTTACATGAGGTGTGTGGAGTCTGGAGTCCAGTCGGGTCTGTATCTGGCTCCCATGGCCAGGGCTTTGTCTCGCAGCTCTGCGCGGAAGGGGTTCTGGAAGCCACTCAGGACAAACACGACTCCCTCCATGATGCGGTTGAAAGCAACCGGTTCTGCAGACTTGGGCTTAGGTTTGGGTTTTGGTTTGGGCTCTGGCTTGGATTTAGGACTCTCTCTCTTGTCTGATGTCTTCTGGGCTGGAGAAGCTACAAATTCACCATCAAGAATTCAGTTTGTGCAGTGGTTCTCAAAAAGGAGGCCGCAAGATTAATTAAAATTATTGAGAAGTAGATAAAAGAAATTTAAAATTTAAATAAACTACTAAAACGACAAAAAACAAATCTATTTTATATATTGCTAACACTTTACAATAAGGTTATTTTTGTTAACATGAGTTAACTTCATTAGTAAACATGAACAATGAAAAATACTTCTAAAGCATACATTAAAACGCATTTATGTTAATTTCAATATTTACTAATAGATTATTAAAGTCAAAAGTTGTATCTGTTAATATTATTTAATGGACTTGACATGCTGACATGAACTAACAATGAACAGTTGTATTTGTTTAACTAAAGTTTAGATTAATAAATACTAACAGATGCATTGCTCATTGTTAGTTAATACATTAACTAAAGTTAACTAATGGAACCTTATTGTACACAGCCCTGCATCTTGGGGAAAGAAAAAAAAATTAGCTTTTGCAAAAAACCTTGAAATAAAAAGTCATGAATGTGAAATAGTTAGAGGAATCATGTCTTTATGGCAATTTTTCTGGTGATTAGGAGATAATACAAGACTTCTTCACCTCACAAATGGTTGTTGAAAGCAAAAATGCTAAGAAATGCACTATGTTTTGTGAGAAAGTGTGGCGTGCTATTTTTTAGCTTAATTAGTATTGGATTTAATTCAGCAAATATGATGCAGGGTGGTGTAATATATATATATATATATTTTTCTTATTTTAATTCACCTACTCTAAAACAGTTTTTTTGTCTTTGAATAACCAGGATTCTCTCAGTCTTGGAAAACCTGGATAATATGAGGAAGCCTCATTTTAAGAGTGTGATTTTTAGTCCTGGAAAAGTCATGGAAATAAATAAAATATCGCATTTTTATAATGAATATAATTTTTTTAGTTATGCCAAGCTCTAAAATATTAATAATTTCAGGTAAAAATGGTGAGTAAAAAAAATCCAGTAAATCAGGAACGACTGGAAAAGTCATGGAGATTCATTGGTTTAAAAGAGCAGAAACCTTGAAAAACATTCAGCTTTCAACTATTGACTTCATGTGTTCAATGAATATGAAATAATCTTTTTATTTACCGGTGGAGATGGGACTTGCAGTTGCACTGGTTTTTGTTTTAGATTTTGGGGTGGCAGAGTTTGATTCAGCAGAGGCAGATGAACTGGGCTTTTTGGGTGGTGGACCTGCGGCTTCCAGACGCTCTTTACTAAACTCAAACTTCCTCTTCACAGGAGCCTATAAGAAACACAACAGGAAACACATCAAGCAGCAATTCTCAAAGAACAGACTTTCTTTTATGGTACTCTAGAGCTTGACAAGTACAATCACCATCCTCTCATCCATCAGTCATACAGGTTTGAAGCGACATGAGGGAAAAAATAACATTTTTATTTTTAAAAGAACCGTTTCTTTAATGTTCAGAGTTTTTTTCTAAACAAAGTCGGCATGAAATGGAAGTTGCGATAGTCTTTTCTTCCCTATCGTGACGTATATCCAAGTGAAACAGATTCTTGAATGAGAAAAAAAATGTAGCAGGGGACTTAATTTTGTTCATGGGGAACTGATTGGATGGTTGTGGTTTGCTATTGGTGGATCTCATATGAGTGACAGGTTGCCCCACCCTCACACCAGTAAATACATCATCAGAGGAAGGAAGAGATGTCTCTGAAAGAGGGAGGTGAAGTTATTTTGATTAAAGATTATGAGGCACATGAATTAAAAAAAATAATGATGTGCATGGATAAATTATTTATAAGAAATACAGTAATATTCCATAAAAACTAGAATAGTTAGTTTTGATTTCATGGTGACTTTAATATTTTCAATGGGTAGCCGCTGATGTCCTACAGCAGGTGCAGCATCTTCATCTCCGATCCTGCTGTGCTGAGATTCACAGTTTTTCCAGTTCAAGTTATTATAAGGATATAATTCTGGAATGCTATCAATAATCCATTGCAGGTGACTACAAAATATCTGCCACTTCAGCATAAAAACAATAGCATCAGCAACTGTGTTCGCATCGGAGAGATGATTTATGGTGACCAAAGCACTGCAGCTAATTTAATAAGGAAGTAAAATGGGATACTCATTAGTTAGAGGACAGGAATACAGTTATATGGGGCTTGTTATTATACAGCTCCACTCCTGAAGAGAGAAACACTGGGGTGTTCAAAGGTTTAGGGTTGGTGAGATTTGAAAGAAGTCTCTTCTGCTCAGCAATTTACTTGATCAAAAATACAGTAAAAACAGTAATATCTGAAATATAATTACAATTTAAAATAACTGGTTTCTATTTGAATATATTTTAAAATCTAACTTATTCCTGTGATCAAAGCTGAATTTTCAGCATCATTACTTCAGTCTTCAGTGTCACATGATCCTTCAGAAATCATTCTAATATCCTGATTTGCTGCTCAAGAAACATTTATCATTATCAATGTTGAAAACAGTTGTGCCGCTTCATATTTTTGTCAAAACTTTGATAAATTTTTTTCATGATGCTTTGATGAATAGAAGATTCAAAAGAACAGCACTGAATGTTTTTTGTTTTTTTTTACATTATAAAAGTCTTTACTGTCAGTTTTGATTAATTTAATGAGTTTTTGCTGAATAAAAGTATTCTTTCAAAAAGAAAAATCTTACAGCCCCTGAACGGTAGTCGCACAACTAAATAGGAAAAAAAAGAACTGAAAACTCGCTCCAACTTTAGTACTGATCTACATGTTCTGGAGAGGAAGGCGCAAACGGGTCGGTACCTGTTGTGTGCTGGTGCTGCTGGAAGACGAATGTGTGGACGAACCGTCGGACTTCAAAGCAGCAGCGGCGTAACTCAACCTGTCATTCTGAGGAGACACTGATACAAACAAACAGGTAATAATGATTATTACAACATTTACTTCTTTGTACTTCTGGATAAAATCTGGCTTGGAAGAAAAACAGAATGGATTTACTTTACAGGAACAGTAACATTTAATACAATATAATTCCCCCTCTCCACATACATATTATTAATTCATGTATTTTATTTTTAATTTAATTAAAAATGAATAAACATGGAAACCCAAATGTATGATTTGATGTCTAGGTTTATCATATTTTATGCACCATTACCATATTCAATTGCTAAATTAAATCTGTCTAAACTTTTATTTTGGGTGAACTATACATGCTGTTGCATTTTTGTTTTGAGATATATTGTGACTAGAGATATTGTTACACCCCTAAAAAATGCCAGCTAGGCCTGTCGTGATTATTGATTATTCGTCTGATCGTGGTTATTTGATCAAATCGCAATTATTTGAAATAACTGCAATAATTGTGCAGTTTCAGTTTTATTTGAAATCACTTTTTGCCATCTAAATAAGGGAAATTTGAGTATTTAAAGAAATGCCATAAAATGCGCAATATTGTGTCTCCTATCGTCTATGTATCAGACTGCATTATATTATATTACAGTATCTCACAGAAGTGAGTACACCCCTCACATTTTTGTAAATATTTTATTATATCTTTTCATGTGACAACACTGAAGAAATGACACTTTGCTACAATGTAAAGTAGTGAGTGTACAGCTTGTATAACTGTAAATTTGCTGTCCCCTCAAAATAACTCAACACACAGCCATTAATGTCTAAACCGCTGGCCACAAAAGTGACTACACCCCTAAGTGAAAATGTCCAAATTGGGCCCGATTAGCCATTTTCTCTCCCCGGTGTCATGTGACTCGTTAGTGTTACAAGGTCTCAGGTGTGAATGGGGAGCAGGTGTGTTAAATTTGGTGTTATTGCTCACTCTTTCATACTGGTCACTGGAAGTTCAACATGGCACCTCACGGCAAAGAACCCTCTGAGGATCTGAAAAAAAGAATTGTTGCTCTACATAAAGATGGTGTAGGCTATAAGAAGATTGCCAACACCCTGAAACTGAGCTGCAGCACGGTGGCCAAGACCATACAGCAGTTTAACAGGACAGGTTCCACTCAGAACCGGCCTCGCCATGGTCGACCAAAGAAGTTGAGTGCATGTGCTCAGCGTCATATCCAGAGGTTGTGTTTGGGAAGTAGACGTATGAGTGCTGCTAGCATTGCTGCAGAGGTTGAAGGGGTGAGGGGTCAGCCTGTCAGTGCTCAGACCATATGCCGCACACTGCATCAAATTGGTCTGCATGGCTGTCGTCCCAGAAGGAAGTTTCTTCTAAAGATGATGCACAAGAAAGCCCGCAAACAGTTTGCTGAAGACAAGCAGACTAAGCATATGGATTACTGGAACCATGTCCTGTGGTCTGATGAGACCAAGATAAACTTATTTGGTTCAGATGGTGTCAAGTGTGTGTGGCGGCAACCAGGTGAGGAGTACAAAGACAAGTGTGTCTTGTCTACAGTCAAGCATGGTGGTGGGAGTGTCATGGTCTGGGGCTGCATGAGTGCTGCCGGCACTGGGGAGCTACAGTTCATTGAGGGAACCATGAATGCCAACATGTACTGTGACATACTGAAGCAGAGCATGATCCCCTCCCTTCAGAGACTGGGCCGCAGGGCAGTATTCCAACATGATAACGACCCCAAACACACCTCCAAGACGACCACTGCCTTGCTAAAGAATGTCTCCAGACCTAAACCTGTGGGGCATCCTCAAACGGAAGGTGGAGGCGCAAGGTCTCTAACATCCACCAGCTCCGTGATGTCGTCATGGAGGAGTGGAAGAGGACTCCAGTGGCAACCTGTGAAGCTCTGGTGAACTCCATGCCCAAGAGGGTTAAGGCAGTGCTGGAAAATAATGGTGGCCACACAAAATATTGACACTTTGGGCCCAATTTGGACATTTTCACTTAGGGGTGTAGTCACTTTTGTGGCCAGCGGTTTAGACATTAATGGCTGTGTGTTGAGTTATTTTGAGGGGACAGCAAATTTACACTGTTATACAAGCTGTACACTCACTACTTTACATTGTAGCAAAGTGTCATTTCTGCAGTGTTGTCACATGAAAAGATACAATAAAATATTTACAAAAATGTGAGGGGTGTACTCACTTCTGTGAGATACTGTATATTATATCTGTCATGATCGTGACAGGCCTAATGCAAGCAAAGGCATTTGTAATTTACATTTCTATTACAATTATTCATTTAGCAGAATTAATTTATGCAGCCTATGGGATTTATTATAAACAGTTTACATTAATACCGTAATATGCAATACCTTTCAGTCCTGCGCTGGATTTAGCAGTGCTCTCTCTGCTAAAGAACAGACTTCCCGGCTGGATATTTGAGCCAGAAGAAGGGGATTCATCTTTAACACGGAACTGACCCAGTTTAGTTAGTTTCTGTTAGGAAGAGAGACAACAGATCTCAAGAGCTCACGCGGTCAAACAGCAGGAACACTGAACACGAGCTGTGGAGGAACAGCACTCACCGGTGGAGTCGTGATGGGAGCATCATTATCGTCTGGAGGAGAATGCAGCTTTATAAAGGTGATTCCATACGCTATTGACTGCACACAAACAGATAATAAAGGCTCGCAATTCACTCTTACTGTCGTGTCGGGATTGAATTGACGTGAGAGAAAATAATGACAGTGTTCACCTTGCTGTAAGGCTGACTGCACACAATCTTCACGCGGTCCCACTTCTCCTGCGCCGTGCCCTTCACCAGCTGGGTAGGTCCGAAGAAGCGCACTCGGTTTGTGTTTGTGCCGTTACGGCTCTCTGTGGGTGACATGAAGGACGACGTGACCAACAGAACCTACAACGGGGCACAAGAAAGACACATTAACACCAACAAGCTTTGAAAATGACACATTATTCAGAATCAGTTTTATACCTCAAGTGTGCCCAAACAAACAAGAAACAACATAGATACAAGATACAGAATGGAAAGAATAAACAGATATACAAAAATGCAGTTTACTATTATAGGTAACTAAACCATTACATTTTTTTTACTCTGCCCTCTTCTGGAAAGGGGGCTGGGAACAGCAGCTCATTTACATTTAAAGGGACACACACAAAAAAGGCTTGTTTTTGCTCACACCCAAATGGGGCAAATTTGACAAGTTAATGATATGTGGGGTATTTTGAGTTGAAACTTCACAGACACATTCTGGGGACACCAGAGACTTATATTACATCTTGTGAAAAGGGGCATAATAGGTCCTCTTTAACTGAAATAAAATAATACATTAAAAAACTTGTCAAGGAACTAATTGTCAAGGAAATATTTGGATAAAGTGTGTGCTATATGAATTAATGTAATGTAAATGGTATATTTTAGGGGTGTAACAATATATTGTGTTACATTATATCGCAAAACAAAAATGCAACAATATGTATTGTGTATAATTCACCCAAAATGAATCTAGTCAGATTTAATTTTGCATTTAATATTAAATATTAAAAACATTTTAAATGTATAGTCAAGGGCAGAGTGCAAGCATTTGCACTGTTTTTTTAACACAACCTAAAATCCCCCCAGAAAACATAAAAATGAATTAAAATTATTAATAATAAAAAAATATGATAGTATCTCAATGATACTAAAATAATATTGACCACTATAAGATGTTATTTACATGGGTGTATAAGAGATGTATTGTCTATGCAGCTATTATGTTGAATGTGTTGGTAATTATAAGAGCAAAAAATAATAAGTAGGCATGGGTGTCACAAAAAAATAAATAAATATGAATCATACATATTGTGCTCATTAGTTGATCTACTATGGTGGAGCGTTAGGTGTTCGTAATTAAGATGGAAAAATGTATTATTGAAAGACTTATTGAAAAGATTTTTTTTTAATTTCATCACAAAATGTAACTATATTATCATCCAGCTCTCATCTGCTAAATGAAGCTATAAGGCATGACGATATTAAGATATTATAAACATTAACATCATTTTCTGTAAAGCTGTTTTGAAATAATGTGTATCATCCAAACTAAATTGGCTATTAATAACAAACTAATGTATTCTAAGATAATGCAATTTAAACTTTTTGATGCTGCTAAAGCTTGTAACTTTAATACACACCTCAAAGTCTTGATCTTTGACTGATGTGGAGTGTCCAACAAGGACCTCAATGAAAGCAGAGCCTTCATTTCCAATGTCTATGCTGTGAATTTGCTCTTCCTTTTCCAACTGGAGAAACAACAGAGACAAAAAATATAATTTAAAGGAATCATTAATAAAGTTATTAAAATAAGTGCAAGTGTTGTTCAGTTATTATCTTGGAAATAAAAAAGATTTTCATTCATTTATTTAATAAATAAATAAATCAATAAATAAATAAACAAACATTATTTTTAAATAATGAAATATTAATAAACAGAAATAAAAGTCATACTTGAAGAATAACTGAAACTTGCTTCTCTCCAGGTCTTGCAGCTTTCCATTTCCTGTACGTGTCGGAGCTCAAGAGGTTGTCTGCCTTGTGAGTCTGTGCAGAAGGATTCAACAAGTCTCATAAATAAACAATACTTTTATTTGGTCATGTTATTAGGCTAGTTTCAATTCCTCCTCATCTTGTGCGAGTGTTCAGACAGATGTCTCTCATTTAAACCATTAAAAACAGAGTTAGAGTTTGATTCATCATTTCAAAATGTCTGTTTCAATAGATTTCTCTGTCCTCACATACAGAATCTTCTCTTGATTCTAGGTTATTGTACGTTGGTTGTAAGGTGGCCTTGATTTTTTTTTTTTTTGGAAAGCCACTAAATCATATTATTGTGATTAAATATAAAAGGCTACTTACATTGTCCTCACTGCTGCAAGACACAATATGCTTAAGTTTGATTTCAGGCATGTTCAACACTCGTCTCTGGTCTCATAAAACCTGAAAACACTGTACAACAAAATTATTTTCATTTAATATTCATTAATAGTGAAAATTATAAACGTAATAGAAAGTGTAAAGATGCAGCAGACCTGCATAACACTATGATCTATAATAAATTCTGAGCAATGAATTGTCGTGACTTTTTCCACCTTTCTCCAGCTGTTTGTGATTGCTATATATATATATATTATCGTTCAGACTGATTCGCTAATGAAGCACTCGATCTGTGAATCGACTCA
Source organism: Ctenopharyngodon idella (assembly GCF_019924925.1). Lineage (NCBI taxonomy): Eukaryota > Metazoa > Chordata > Actinopteri > Cypriniformes > Xenocyprididae > Ctenopharyngodon > Ctenopharyngodon idella. The sequence goes on from NC_067235.1 coordinate 31,005,304, forward strand.
AAAGAATCATTCGATCACAAATCAGACATCAAATGTCTTTTAATCTACACAAGAGTAATATATAAATATTGTGATTACTAGGGTCAGATATTAACTAATGCACAGAATAATAATGCCACAAAAGTCGCCTCATTTTTACTGTTATCTAACCTACGATATATTTCATCATATTCTACTCAAATATTTGACAAATGCATGATGGCCTCATAAAAATACAAAATTATTTAAGACATCAACTCAATCTTTATCTCAAAGAGACAGACTTGAAAACAGTCAATATATATGTTTTGTTTACATTGCGTATCTGTTAGACTAGCTGTCATTCATAATAATACGACACTGACTACATTATCAGCTCGTATTGTTTACCACGTCTCTGGTGTAAGTTAGCTCTGGTGGTAACTTTAGTATTCGACCATTAAAGCGACTAGTTATGTTAACTAGCATGCTTCATTTCACAGTGCTCTGTTAGCAAACAATAGAGTTGCATTACAGCGGGCATTAAATAGACAGAAGCAGGGCTGAAAACATTCAGACACTCGATTGAATTAAATTAAGAACACTGTACCGAAATCCAAAGTCCGCAGACCTCAGTTAAGTGGCTTATTGTAGTTTGTGTGGAGACTGTTTCAGGAACACGCATACAAACTCCCTCTCAATTCACAACACGTGACGTCACTTCCGCCTACCGTCGTATCAGAGGCAGAGCGACGCTTCACAGGAACTCGTAGCTAGTAAAATAAAGGTCCGTTTTAATTGCAAAACATTCAGGAAAAAAATGGAAGTTGTCAAAAGTCTTAAACAAAACGACATTTAAATTATACTAATTTACAAACTGAGAGCTGTCATACATAAAGGAATATTTTATTCATTAATTTACTCGTTTTATTCATTCGTTTACTCTTACTCTTTTACTTTTCGCAAATTTGAGAGTGAAATATTTTTGGTCATTGGTCTCTCTGTCCCATGGTCTTTTCCCTTCTCTCTGCTATGAGCACAATCTTAGAAACTGAAACAATAAGTAAGGAATTGACTCCGGACCGTTGAATTCTTAGAAAATAATGCACACCTGAAGTGGTAATGCGGCCACGACGCGAAGCGGAGTTACACCTCAGGTGTGCATTATTTTCTAAGAATTCAACGGACCGGAGTCAATTATTCCACTTATACTACAGTTACCACACCTCAAGACACTGTTCAGATGTTGTATTTCAAGACATTAGTCAGGTTTTTGTCCTTAAACACTCTTGTGTGGGGGACTAATTTCTTACGCATCTCATCCCAAGCCTCTAATTCCAAAACGTAATTTCAGAACTAGTAACGCAGGCTTGAGCCATTGATAGCAGACTAATAATACAGTTATTAATGCAGTTGAGAATAAGCATATGTGAATTAGCTACCTGAGTCTGTGCCTCTCTACTAATAGTCTCTACTAATAGTGAAACTGTAAGTTTATCTACCTCAAGAACCACACAGTTACCTCGCTGGTAAGAAATGTCATGTAGCTTTTAAGTTGCTAAACTATTTTACTGATTAATTCGTCAGAGCAGTGCTGACAAAACATTTCTGTGCGAGTGTGTGTCCGTGCTATACAGTAACGTTACATGTGTACATTTGAAAGAGAGAGAGTGAGAGTGAGTATGTGTTTTCAGGACACAATAAAACATATTTTGTGGCAAAAACGATGACAATAATTTGTTGTTTTCATCCTATTGTTTACTATATTTATTTGCTTGGTTGGTGTCGTTGTGGGTTTTGTTTCTTTTGCAGTTGTAGGCTGTAGGTCCTGAAATCATTTGGCGAAGTGATATGGAACTGCAATGCAGTCAAGACCTGCCTAGAACTACTTTAGCCTGTGCGTTTCCCTGAAAATAATTGCACACCTTAGCATGTTCGTCAACCAGTCAGATTCGAGCATTCAACAGCCCCGTAGTAGGACCTATAATAAATTACAATAGCCTTTCACATAGATGTTTGTTTTTAAATAAATGTTGTAATTTTCCACATGCACAGCTTTAAGGTTTTCTTTGAAATGCCATCTGACTAGTCTAGTACTTATCAATGTTCCCCTTTTTCTCGGTTGCATAACAATCTTAGTGTTAAACAACCTTTTGCACATTGTCCTGTTCCAATCTCAGCCTTAGGCAGCTTTTTGTTTCCAATAAACTCTATACTTTTATTGTCCTCAGGACTAATACTTTCAGTTCATGACTCTGTCCTTTAGCATTTTATGAATATATGGTCCTTGGAATGTACAAATACCACATTTGATATAATGACTTTTCAATGATAGAAATGCGAAGAATTCTCAGTAATGACTTACCTTTTAAGCGCATGTCAAAGGAAATTCTTTATAAACTCTCAAATGTGACTTTCCATAGCTCAGTGTTCATGAAAATAACATGAAATGGCTGTAGACTGAAATGCAAATCACTGAACGGGCTGTTCAATTGAATGGGAATAAAAACACACAGCATAGTTACTTCTAAAGCCACTTTTTGTCTATTCAATGATTTACTCATCTTCTACAATAATGTCTGAGTTATGTCAGTAATGCCTGAGGTATCTGACCTTTCTCAGCAAAACAGATATATGCAATGGCTGAGATTTGTATAGTTTGTACTTTAACAAATATGCATTAAAATGTATATTAAAAACTGTCAAAAATTATTTTTGCAAACAGCCTAACAATATTCACTCACATAAATTTCTGCATATTCTTCATATTCTTTGAGATGCACAACACATTGTTTTTTTTATTTCTTTATTTCTGGAGGCTAGTTGATACAGAAACAACATCAGCACAGACTCAGTTCTCAGTGAAAACGCACAGGTAGAAATCATCAAAATGGTTATATTAACACACACAGGTAAGTTCCTTTCTGTTATATGAGGATTCAATGATGAAGATGTTAATGTTGTGATCATATGACCTCCACATAGATGGCCGTGTCAGAGTCTGTCGTGATGGGGGTCGGTCTTTCCAGCTGCGCTCGCTGTCGTCTGGCCCCTCGTCTTTGTCTCTTATGTATCTGCAATACACAGACGACTGCATTTCAACATCAAATGCAACTAGTCGTCATCATTATTTCACATGCCTTTTATAAATACAGATGGCAATTTGCTATTGTGATATTCAGATTATTGCCATATTTCCAGCTGTTGTTTAAAACAGCTCCATGACTTTCACTTATATAATGTTAAAGGGGACCTATAATGCCCCTTTTCACAAGATGTAATATAAGTCTCTGGTGTCCCCAGAATGTGTGAAGTTTCAGCTCAAAATACCCCACAGATCATTTATTATAGCTTGTCAAATTTGCCCCTATTTGGGTGTGAGCAAAAACATGCCGTTTTTCTTTAAATGCAAATGAGCTGCTGCTCCCGGCCCCCTTTCCAGAAGAGGGCGGAGCTTTAACAGCTCGAGCTTCGGTTGCTCAACAACAACAAAGCTGGAGAATCTCACGCAGCCAAAATGAGGATTGTCAGTAACGGTGTTCAGCCTTACATTGTTCAAACCGGAGTCGGACGCCGATGGAGAGACTCAGGAAGAAGTTTTAGAATGAATCTGGATGTTTCTGAATGGTTAGTGGATAAATTTATGTAGTTGCTGTGGAGTTGATTCAACTCATCAACTAGCATGTGCCATCATGTTAATCTTTTGTGCAAAACCCGTATGGACGCTCACTAGCGTACCTGTTTGCCAAACAGAACCATACACCAGGCTAACGTTTATGATTGCTGTCAAATGCTGTGAATGGTCTAATATTTTTTCCAAAATATCGCTTGGACAGAAACGCTCCTTTTTTTAGCAATCGAGCTTGCCAGGGTCAACTTGCAGGCTATCCAAGCTAACAAGACTCTAAATAGTGTTCTGCGCTCATCTGTGCAGCCAACGACAGAACAGTTAGCATGCTTTGCTCGAACTTTTGTCATGGCGTTAGAACTGGTACACTGTTGTCACTTGTGAAAACAAAATGGCGGCGCTGTGGGTGGAAACATGCAGATTAAGGGGGCAGTAATATTATAATAAGATCCCCTTCCTACATCACTAGGGGAGCGAAATCTGAGTGGCTCGTTTTTTCACATGCTTGCAGAAAAAGGCTTGCCAAAACAAAGTTACTGGGTTGTCCCTTTTCATGTTTTCTGGGTTAGTAGATGCACCAGGGACCCGATTATAGCACTTAAACATGGAAAAAGTCAGATTTTCATGATATGTTCCCTTTAACAAAAAGCATTCTTTTTATAATTTAGAGTTTTAATAAATGCTCTTTTTGGAAAAAAATCCAAAATTCAACATGCAATATTAAAAAATTCAACATTCGAATATCAACATTAAAAAAGTCTAAATTCTAAATTCAAAAGATCAAGTAAAATGTCATCAATTCATACAAGTTTAGCAGCGGATGACTATCACTGCGTCCGAAATTGCGTCTGAGTAGGTACTACATTTGAATTTACTTCGCAACCATTAAAAAAGTATGCTCTATATAGTATGAATACGGGTACTATGAATGAAATTCGGACGTACTACATCCGCCATGTTGTTACTGTCACGTGACCTACCAGCGTCAGGTTCACTTACGTTGATAAATCCCCTCCTGTGGCCTCATGGGATAGTAAAGTGTCCATCGAATGCGCACTTCAGAATCTTGGCGGAAGTAGGTCATCCGGGGACTTTTTGCGTACTTTTTAGAATGTAGTTGGACATACTACTCTGTTGGCATACTGTCTTTCACATACTAGAAGTATTTGATTTCAGACGCAGTCAATTATTCTGTTGCATGGAACTGAGGAACAACTGATGATGGTCAACCAAACAGCAAAAAAGGGGCGTTTCATGCTTGCCTACATGTGGAAATCAAATATTCAAACTGTTTATCCATTTTCTACCCCTAAATGTAAAATGAATAATCAAGCCAAATTCTTGTTTTTCTTTTTTTGAAAAAACAAAAAAGGCATTTTTTCAAAAATTATTATTCTGCATTCAATATTAAAGGGATAGTTCACCCAAAAATGAAAATTCTGTCATCATTTACTCATCCTCAAGTTGTTTCAAACCTGTATGAATTTCTGTTTTCTGCTGAACACAAAAGAAGATATTGTGAAGAATATTGGTAACCAAACAGTTGATGGGCCCCATTGACTTCCATTGTATTTTTTCTCCATACTATGGAAGTCAATGGGGTCCATCTACTGTTTGGTTACTCATATTCCTTCATTCAGCTCATTTTGAAGGACACATCAAGTGTATCCTTTGTGTCCTTGAAAATGAGCTGAATGAAAGATGCGTAACAAAGGCTGCCTCCCAAGGATCCTTCAAATTGAGACAGCCTTCGAGATACGCAGCCTTACTGAGATGAAGGCTTGTGTTTGAGAAGCACCCAATCTCTACATGTGGGTGGGAATGAAACATCCCTTTCTGCTGACTGGTCAACCAAACATCAAACCGTGCCGTCATCGGTTGTTCCTCAGTTCCGCACAACAAAATAATACTCATTCGCTGCTACAGTTGTGCAGCAACAACATTTCATCTCTTTCTCATCAAGCAACCAGACTAATGAATGGCTCAACACAAACCCTACCAATCTTCATGAGCATGTCATCACTTTTTACCTGTTTGCTTTGTACAAAAAGTGGAGTGCTGTTCTGATAGATGAGCTGGTAACTGCCGTTGGTGTAGATGTGTGTGACCTCACTGCAGTTAATGTAGAGCGGCATGCGCTCCTGATAGATGCCGAGACTCTCTGGATGTATTGCAGGAGGTCTGTAGGTCATGACACGTCTCCTTTTCAACAAGAAAAGAGTTCAGATGTTATTAACACTTAGTCAGATGAGATTGCACTAGATATAAGCACATGATAAAACATTAGTGACAAGGATCTTACTGTCTGTTTGTCCAGCAACAGCAGTAACATATTAGAAGAAGACTCAGCAGCAGAAGGAAAAGCGCAGCACATGCTGTCGGTATTAGAGTCCATATCAGATGACCTGTAAAAAAAAAAAAAATTCCTCGTTATAATGCATAAGTATCGTAATATCAGATAGAATATGTAAACTTTTTTTAAATTAGTAATTAAATATTTAAAGTTTTATGTAAATATTTTAAATTATATTTATTTGTATATGTATATATAAATTAACATTGAATTAATATTAATTTAATTAATATTTAATTAAATATAATAATTATAAATAATTAAAAGATTAATTTACATGACTTTTCTTGCCATTTGTGGCTATTTTTTAATTATTATTATTTTTTAAATATTTTTTAATGTCCTTCCTGATTTTGGGAAAAATCTGCAGAATGGATATAAACACTAAACTTTTGTTAAACAGAGCTGTTTTTTACTACATTATTATTGGTAGCTAGAAGCATCATTCTATTATCAACTATTATATTTAATAGTTTAAAACAGAAGGATGTTCAGAACTTTCTAAGTGTTCCCATTCTGTGTGAATCTGCAGGATTTTTGGATCAGTTACAGAATCATTGAAAACAGAGATTCAACTGAAAATATAACAGAATATGAGGTTGAAAAACAACATGAGTAAATAATGAGAAACTATAATCTTCTAAATGTCATTGTTCAGCCGTAGCGTACCATCATGAGCCTCAAACAGTATTTGAGAGTCGTTTCCCAGTAAGTTGATTGCGTAACATTCCACCGGCAGAGGAGCGTCTGCGATCCCGCTGAGAGTCGCCACCAGTATGTGGTTGAAATAAGAAAAAGAAGTATTATAACCCTCTGGCAGATGAGTCCCGTTCACGCTCCAGGTGACAGCGGGACGAGGGTTTGAGTCCACAGCACAGGAGCAAGACAGCAGCGTCCCGTCCCAGTCACAGGACGAGTTGGACAGAATCACGGGAGTGTCTACAGAGACAAGAATAATGGACATGGACAACATGAGACAAACAAAAAAGGACAGAATGCAGAAGCAGAATGCAAAGTAATTTCGTGTCATGTTTCACAGGTTGCTACAGCAGGGTTATTATAGTTAACGAAAAACTAAAATCAAAACTAGAACCATAAAAAACGTTTATGTTACTTTAAATGAAAAAATACTGGAATACAATAAAATGTAAAAAACTTTTTTTTATTTCAACTTTTAATTAAATTAAATTTAATTTAATTTAATTCAACTTTATGTACTAAAACAAAAATAAAACCGCAAAAAAAAAAAATACTATATAGACATTTTTAAAATAAAAAACCCACTATAAATAACAAAAACACACAACAAACTTACTAAAACTTTTAATAAAATTGAAATTAAAACAATAACAGAAGATATAAAAAATAAAAACAACTTCAAAATTAGAGATGCACCGATATATCGGTGAATAATCTGTATCAGCTGATAAAAGCAAATTTTCACGCTGTCAGTCGATAGTTTAAAAACAGCCGATAGTCAGGGCCGATATATCCTGTCAATCAAAAGAAGGCAGGAAAATGCACTGCATTTGTGCTTTATGTAAAGAAAATGCTCAGAAACCAGTTTGATGTTCAATATTAATAGTAATTATATGAATTAATAACATTCAGAAGGTTAAGAAATATTAATTTAATCAGAATTTAGTTAATGTGTGTTGATATAAATTTGGCAGGAGGCCGGAGGCCGTTGACTCACATTGCACATTGAGGGCCGTGAGGCGAGACGTCGCCCGTCCCAGTCTGTTGGTAGCGGTGCACTGAGCACGTGTGTCTCGGGTCACGTTATAGATGCGGATGGTGGGAGTGCGTTTGGGGAGGATCACTGTGTTTCCCGACTGAACGATTGACCACTGGTATTCAAACGCAGGTGGGTCGGCCTTACAGGAACAACTCAGCAGAGCATTTCCTCCAACCCGGACAGACACCGTGAGGACCTGAATGGAGACGTCTTTGGGAGGAACTGTGAGGAGACCAGAAACATTTAGAATCATTTAGTACATCACTGCTTCAGATCAGTGGTTATCAACCAGAGGGACTCAAGACAACAAAACAAGCTTTTACATGATGTAAAATAAGTCTCTGGTGTCCCCAGAATGTGTCTGTGATGTTTCAGCTCAAAATACCCCACAGATCATTTATTATAGCTTGTCAAATTTGCCACTATTTGGGTGTGAGCAAAAACACGCCGTTTTTGTGTGTGTCCCTTTAAATGCAAATGAGCTGCTGCTCCCGGCCCCCTTTCCAGAAGAGGGAGGAGCTTTAACAGTTCATGCTTCAGTTGCTCAACAACAACAAAGCTGGAGAATCTCACGCAGCCAAAACGAGGATTGTCAGTAACGGTGTTCAGCCTTACATTGTTCAAACCGGAGTCGACACTGATGGAGAGACTCAGGAAGAAGTTACAACTTTTAGAATGAAACTGGACGTTTCTGAATGGTTAGTGGATAAATTTATGTAGTTGCTGTGGAGTTGATTCAGCTCATCCACTAGCATGTGCCGTCATGTTAATCTTTTGTGCAAATCCAGCGTTGAATTGACCCTCGTTTGTGAAGCAGTCCGGCGTAAAATGACGGTATGGCAGCAACACTCTACTACAACAACTCTTCCTCTTCTCTAAAGCAGCCCATCGTGGCCTCATCCTCTCTGTTGCGTGTTCTCGGGGGCGGGGTTTATGTAAATTTTAGGGTTAGTGATGTCACCAACCCGGGAAGAAGCTCGTTGTAGTCCCTACCGGTCGTTTGTTTTAGTCCTTAAAGAATTCTTTAAAAGAAAATATCTCCCTTTGCATTAAACTTTAAGCGTCGTCACTTTGCAGATGTTATTTATGCTCAAACAGCAACATTACACACTAACTAAAGTTAAAAAAGTGAAATCATAATCAACCACCCCTTTTGGTTTGAATTCATGACTTTTTTGCCTGTTTGTGATTAGTGGATAAGGATCTTTGACGTCTTACAGTGAACGAGGATCTCTCGGGTGAACGAAGATCTCCTGTTCTTCAGATACTCCACCTCACATCGCACTCTGGGGTTTGTGTGTTTCGGGACAGTAAAGGACAGCGACGTCCACATCACCGGTAACTCTCCCGTGTCATGCTGCAGCTCTGTGTCTCCGTGAACGCTGCTGCCGCCCTGATTGCCTCGCTCCCACTTCCACAGCAGACGGGGGCGTTCGGACGGGCAGCTGAGCTTCACTGAACAGTTCAACGCCACCCGCTGACCCTCCTTCACGGGCCCCGGGTCAGTGACTTCGGGCGGCTCCGGCGTACCTGATGATGAGACACAGATACACGTATTCTGTGTTAATAGATGTAAAATCGCATGAATATCAGAATTATCATTAAAGGTGCAGTAAGTGATTTCTGAGAAATACTGTTGATATTTGAAATCACCAAAACAAACACACCCATACCTAAAAGAATCACACCCCATCTTGATAGCTCCGCCCCCCAAATTTACAAACACGCTATGCAGCATAGGCACCTCCCCCCTCATGAGTGGACACGCCCCCTTACTGCTGATTGGCTACAGGTGTTTTGGTGCTCAGTCGGATCCACTTTCAACAGTGTTTCTCAGAAATCGCTCACTGCACCTTTAATATACTATTATAGTTTTTATTTATATTTTGAATTAGTTTATTTTATTTCTTTTATATTTTCCATTGTCATTTTAAATGAAATTTTGTTGTCTGTTTTTGGTATTTCTACTAGTTTTTATAATGTAGTTTTATTATTATTTATTACTTTTTATTCTTTTAATTTCCATTTTAATTGTAATGTTGGTTGAAATTATAATTTGTTGTTTTTTGCATTTTTATTATTTTTTTATGTCTATACATTTTTTATTTATAATTTGAATGGTTTTTTTTGTTGTTGTTTTTTTCATTTTCATTTTAGCTCGTTTTGGAAATGTTTGTGCTTTTGTCATTTTTTTTAGTTATTTTTAAATATGTCCACATAGTTTATATTAATACTTTGAACTAGTTTTTATTTTCTGTGTTCATTTTAGTTTAAGTTGTAGAAATGTTGTTGTTTGTCATTTTTATTATTATTATTTTTTTAAATATATCTATAGAGTGTTTACTAATATTTTGATTTCGTTTTAGTAATTTGTTGTGTTTATTTAAGTTTCATTTATTTTAATACTTCAACTGAAACTAAGCGAAAATGTTGTAGAAATGTTGCCTTGGCAACTAACCTAAATAAATGAATTTATTTAGGTTTTTGTAATATTTTATGTTGGTTAAAGTTGCATTTACATCACGTCAGAGCAATATTTGCATACCAGTGACGCTGACGTTGATCTTGGCGCCCACAGCCCATGACCTTCGACCCTGCTCCCTTATCTGCAGCTCATAAGTGTTCTGGTCTTCCTTCCTGATTCTGCCGATATTGATGGAGCAGTCGCCGGAGCTAATGTTCCCCGCGAGGGACGTGCGCTCTCTGAAGTCCGGATGAATCGCATCCCCGCGATGAGTGCTGAAGACCGTCGTTCTCAGCACCATGAAGTAGGAAGTCGGGGTTCTCGTGAGCCGAACTTCCATCTTCTCTGCGGTGAGAACCGGGCTGAAGGAGCAGGGGAGCACGAGACATGATCCCTCCAGGACAGTCACTCTCACCGGGGCAGAAAGAGAGACAGCAGGTGTCGCCCTCCACTGACATGCTGAAGACGGAACAGTTAGTTTACAGAGCCTTTTTTCAGTAACACTTTACAGCAAACTTCCAATTTGAAACATTAGTTAAAGGGATAGTTCACCCAAAAATGAAAATTCTGTCATCATTTACTCACCCTCAAGTTGTTTCAAACCTGTATGAATTTCTTTCTTCTGCTGAACACAAAAGAAGATATTGTGAAGAATATATATGGGTAACCAAACAGTTGATAGTAATCCATAGTACTGTAGAAGTCAATGGAGTCCATCAACTGTTTGGTTACCCATATATTCTTCAAAATATCTTCTGTTGTGTTCAGCAGAAGAAAGAAATTCATACAAGTTTGGAACAACTTGAGGGTGAGTAAATGTTTTTTGGGTGAACTGTCCCTTTAACTACATACGTTAACATGGACCAACAATGAAAAATACTTATGCAGCATTTAGTAATCTTAGTTTATTTTAATTTTAACATATACTAATACATGATAAAACACTTTACAATAAGATCCCATTATCATTAGTTAATGCATTAACTAACAATGAGCAATACATTTGTTACAGTGTTTATTAATCTTTGTTAGCGTTAATTAATAAAAAATACAACTGCACTGTAAAAAAAAGAATTGTTGGTTTAACTTAAAAAAGTAAGTTACCTGGTTGCCTCAGAATTTTGAGTTCATTTAAATAAAAAAATTTGAGTTAATGCAATAAAGGCGATTGGTTTAATCAGAAATCAGAAACTCAAAATATTATGCTAACTGAACCACATTAATTATCTAAGTTGATTTGACAAATGAAAAATTGTTGTGATAACAAATCATGAAAATATTTTTTTACACTGTGTTAGTTTGTCAGTTCAGGTCCAATAAATAATATAACACATACATCTTTTAATTTAAATAATGTATTAATAAATATTGAAATGAACATAAACTAAGATTAATAAATGCTTTAGAAGTATTTTTCATTGTTAGTCCATGTTAATGTAGTTTTACTAATGGAACAGTTGTATTTTTATTAACTAATGTTAATAAATATTAATAAACACTGTAACAAATGTATTGCTGATGCATTAACTAACCTTATCGTAAAGTGTTACCAATAATTCTGTAAAAACAATTCAGAGACGCATGACTTACATTAGAACAGATGCAAATTAAAGGGTTCGTTCACCCAAAAATGAAAATAATGTCATTAATTACTCAGCCTCATGTCGTTCTACACCCGTAAGACCTTCGTTCATCTTCGGATATTTTTGATAAAATCCGATGGCTCAGTGAGGCCTCCATTGACAGCAATGGTACTTCCTCTCTCAAGATCCAGAAAGGTACTAAAAACATATTTAAATCAGTTCATGTGAGTACAGTGTTTCTACCTTAATATTATAAAGCGATAAGAATATTTTTGTGCGCCAAAAAAACAAAATAACAACTTTTTAACAATATCTAGTGATGATCTAGTGGCGATTTCAAAACACTGCTTCATGAAGCTTCGAAGCTTTACGAATTGAATCAGTGGTTCGGAGCGCCAAAGTCACAATATTTCAGCGGTTTGATATGCGATCCGAATCACTGATTCGACACAAAAGATTCGTAAAGCTCCGAAGGAATGTTTTGAAATCAGCCATCACTAGATATTGTTAAAAAGTCATTATTTTGTTTTTTTGGTGCACAAAAAATATTCTCGTCGCTTTATAATATTAAGGTTGAACCACTATACTCACATGAACTGTTTTAAATATGTTTTTAGTACATTAATGGATCTTGAGAGAGGAAGTACCATTGCTGGCAATGCAGGCCTCACTGAGCCATCAGATTTCATCAAAAATATCTTAATTTGTGTTCCGAAGATGAATGAAGGTCTTACGGGTGTAGAACGACATGATTTTTGGGTGAACGAACCCTTAAAGTCTGATAATATTTCACATGTCATCACAGACAGTTGCTCATTGAAATGTCTCATTGAATGATAATAAATGACTTCTTTCAGTGTGATCATCCTAATTAAACACACTGCTTTTATGGTTTTTGTCATCACGTGTATCTGTAAGCACTTCAGAATCAGAATCATCACCAGAATCACAGTGTGACGACGACAAGAGCATTTCACAACACAGTCAATATATAGAAAAGGGAAGTTATGAAGTGCTTTGTGTCTCACAGCGCACATGCATAAATACAGTCAGTATTTAATGAACATTAACATACTGTATTATTATGTGTTCAAGTTTATTTAATGATGTGAGAAAAGAGAGCATGTTAGAGTGGTTAGTATTGAGATGACATTCAGAGAAAATTATCTTTGCATCATAATCGGATTTGATTTGATTTTGACAGATGCAGATCAGGGCAGATATAATAAAACATCACTTACCAGTCATCACAGTAAAGAGCCCGATCACTGCGTCCAGAGCCATGAGCGCAGTCAGCCGGAGGGACGATGTCGCACCAGTGGACAGATGCTGCCTGGGGATTTTTCTGTCTTTTTCTGTTTTAAAGGGAAGTCAAAACTGGAGGTCTGGCATGTTTCGTAATGCTGACCTGCTGTTCCATGACGTTCCTGCTCAAGCATCTTGACTCCAGTTACATTTATGCTTTTGGATTTTATCCAAATCGACTTCATTGCATTCAAGGTACATATTGTTATCAGGTCTTGCTTTCCCTGTATGGGAATCAAACCCATGACCCTTGACATTTCTAGTATCATGCTCTTCTGTTTGAGCTATAGGAAGGCATAATTAGTAAACTGCATATAAGATTATATTACTGTAGTCATGCATGCAGTTTACTTCAGTTTGCCAAAAAAAAAGAGAGAAAAGGAATACAGACCATTACAGAGAAGCTGCTTTTAGTTATATAATTATGACTAAACCCAACTGTCTTTATGCTTTTTTTTTTATATTTTATTCTTAAATTTTATTGTTTTTTTGTTGTTGTATTCGTATGTATGCACTAGAAGCTTCAGTACCAAGAAAATTTCTGATTTTGATAAATAAACATTTGAAATATCACCTTTTACCATCTTAAAATTAGACAAGCATCTTTTATAAAAAAAAAAAAAAAGCATCTAACGGTATTTTTAAAATTTGTTTTGATTACATTCGTGCATTTGGCAGATGCTTTTTTCCTTATATACATTGCATCTATGGTATACATTTCATCAGTTATACCTGTACTTTCCCTGAGAATCAAACCGATGGCCTTGGCATTGCTAGTGCTATGCTTTATTTGAGCTATACACTGAAAAAAAGTGTAATTTCTACAGAAAAAAAGGCAGCTGTGGTTTAATGTATAATTCAGTAAAAATACATTAAAAATGTAAACATATATACAGAACAACCTGTACATTTTACAGTTTAAAACTAATTTACAAAAACAAAAAATACATTTTAAAATCTGTAAATCCAACAGCTCTTTTCTGCTGAATTAGCTATTCTGTAAATCTGTTCTGTACTTTTAACATATACTGACATCCACCATAATAACAGAGAAAATATATAGAGAAAAAAAACACATGATGATTCAAAGTCCATTACAAGTAGCTTTTCCACAAGCTGAGGCAAATAGGAGATGCACATAGTGTCATACAAATACAAAACACCATCATGGTAACACACGACACTAAAATAATGCAATAAACATTCATTAAACAACATAAGATGTAACATAAAACCTAATGTACATAACTGAAAAACTGAGAAGAAACATAATTAAAATGAAAAACCGTCAAATGTAAAGTGTCACACAGGGAATTCTGGAAATGTCAGGTTATGGCTTTTCACTGTAAAAAATAAGATGATTTGTTCTTTTTACTTTAAAAAAATGTACATTCAACAGTATTTTACTGTAAAATTACACAAAATGTAAGGCTAAATCTATTACAGATTTTCTCCAAATATAGGAATTTACTGTTAAACAACTAATACAGTAGGTTTTTACTGTCACATTTTTACAGTCTATTACAGTTAAAATAACTTTTTTTTTTTTGATGCCATATTCATGTGTAATTTATTGCATTTTTTATTAGTATTATCTAGCTCAGCATCTTTTACACAAAGTAAAGTTCACCATGTGCTCAGCAGTGACTCATGCTCACATTTTAATCCATTTCCTCTCCCAATGCTTCCTCCTATTCATGTTTTCTTTTTTTTTTTTTTTGCGAACGTTCACACTGTTTATCAATTAGATTCACGCTAGAACCGAATCAATACATTAATGGCTCAATTTCTCATTCTAATGTGCTTATAGAAACTTTACACAAAATGCTCCGGCACACTTTTCAAAGTCATCACACTTGCCTCAAACAATTGCAAAGATTCAATGAGCGGCTGAACTTTATTCTACAGTATGTGCACTTACATGTACTTACAGTGTACTGGATAATATAAGGTAACTACATGGGTTTAGGGGTAGGTTCAGGGTTGGTACTTAGTTATTACCCAGTTATTGTAATATAAGTACATAGTATGTACATGGGGGAACAGGACAGTAAAATAAAGTGCCCAATAAGCTTATATAGAAAAATGTATTTAAAGGATTAGTTCACTTTCAAATGAAAATTAGCCCAAGCTTTACTCACCCTCAAGCCATCCTAGGTGTATGACTTTCTTCTTTCTGATGAACACAGTCAGAGAAATATTAATAAATATCCTGACGCATCTGAGCTTTATAATGGCAGTGAATGGGACCAATGAGTATGAGCTGAAGAAAGTGCCTCCATCCACATCCATCCATTATAAACATACTCCACACAGCTCCGGGGGGTTAATAAAGGCCTTCTGAAGAGAAGCGATGCGTTTGTGTAAAAAAAAAATCCATATTTAACAAGTTATGAAGTAAAATATCTAGCTTCCGCTAGACCGCCATCTGTATTCAACGTACGAAGAAAGTATAAAACTCTTGCAGTTCAAAACGCTAACGCTACGTCCTACGCCTTCCCTATTCAACTTACGGAAAAAGTGTAACTGACGCGACACTAGTTTACACTTTCTTCGTAACTTGAATACGGAAGGCGTTCTGGCGGAAGCTAAATATTTTACTTCATAGCTTGTTAAATATGAATATTTTTTTACACAAACGCATCGCTTCGCTTCAGAAGGCCTTTATTAACCCACCCGGAGCCGTGTGGAGTATGTTTATGATGAATGGATGTGGATGGAAAGGATATTTATTAATATTTCTCTGATTGTGTTCATCAGAAAGAAGAAAGTCATATACACCTAAGATGGCTTGAGGGTGAGTAAAGCTTGGGCTAATTTTCATTTGAAAGTGAACTAATCCTTCAATCATAATTAAACACTCTGATTTTCAAATTGTCTCAAATATAGTAGCCTAAGAAGTCACACAATGTATTCAATGTATACTATTCACTCCCATTATAAAGCTGGGAAGAGCCAAGATATTATTTAATGTAACTCTGAATGTGTTCGGCTGAAAGTCATATACACCTAGGATTGCTTGAGGGTGAGTAAATTATGAGATAATTTTCATTTTTGGGTGACCTATTCCTTTAACACACCAAAGAAGAAACAAGAAATAAGTAGAGGTATTGTGTGAAATCTGTTGAGCCTCATCATGCACTGAATATCTCTGAAACAACAAACATAACCTATTCCTATATGGCTACTTACATACCCTGAAAGTTACCTCCATTTTTGGAACAGAAAGTTTAGGTCATCTGTTTACTCTTTAAAGTTACCCGGGTATGTCACATAACCTGCTTTATCCCGCAGGCAGAATTATCTACTAACGATCTGTGTTTGTTTGTTCAAAAATGAAACATACAGTCTGATAAAGCATAAATTCTCAAAGGCCGCGCATAGTGTCATTATGTTTTTTTTCCTAAAAATATGTCTGTTTTATTATGATAAAATCTATTATTACTGTAATAGGCTATAATCATTATGATTAGCAATTGGTGAAATTAAGCTTTTCGAAACTGAATCAACTGAACTAACTGCTTCACAAAATGGTCGAAGATTCGATTTGCCTATAGGCCATGAAAAACTCCCCTTGAGGGATTTTTTTTAAAAGAAGTTGTATCATTCTCGTCTTTCAGGATGACCAGGTGCAAGAATACATGAATAAATCCTACCATGACTCTCAAGTGGCTACAAGAGTCTTGCGCTACAGAGCCTAGAAACACGACTCATGCTTCTTGTCCTTCAACAACTGAGCAATGAACATTGAATTGCTCCTCCTAAAATGTAGGCTACTATTGCTCTCTCTATATGTGCGTTAAAAACCATGAAAGCTCAGAAAGACCAGGCTGAGAAGAGCTCATCTTCATCTTATGAATTTAGGCCATTTGGTCCATAATTGCTTTTTACATGGTCAATATTGAGAGATTTGAGCCAACACATCTCTCAGTCAGATCCAGGGTCTCTTTTATAGTGATTCTGTAAAATATGTCACATTTTAATAAAATTTTAACTCATGTTTTCAAATAAAGTGTGAGCTACGTTGGACGTCATTGAGGTCAAAAGGTTGGTTCCTGCAAAAAGTGAGAATAATCATAGTTTTACTATAGCAACAATTGTACAGCAACCTATGGTATTTGTAATTAACCCACAGTAACCACAATTTGTAGTAAAACCACGGTAATAAAGATAATCATCAATCTTCCAAAAAAATTGTTAAAATTTTACTATATTAACACCATGGATGTTTTTCATAATGACTTAAATTTGGGCTTGTTTGGTGTCTGTACGCCTATGATAATGGTGATTATAATTTCGTTTATGGCGTTTTTAAAGGACTTTTATTTTGAAAGCACGAGTGCGTCAGCTGGGTTGTTGTGCTTCCGTGTTTGGTCAGTGTCAGTCACTAGATGATTTCAGTTGCGTTTTGAGGAGAGTTTTTGAGATCTCTACTTCGCCGAAAGGACTATTTCAAAGCTCAAACACAAACTCAACATTGGTCTGCTGTATAAACCTTCAAATCCTCCACAGTATGGATGAATCCCGAGTGTTTGGGTCGATGTTGGTCTTCCTACTGGTGTGTGTCGCATTCAGTGCTGCTGTGGCGTCAACAACTACAGCTAAACCTACAACTCGTCCACCTATTCACAAACGTATGTTTTCACCTGCCTGTGCCTTCCTTTTTATCCTATATCTCTTATTTTACAGTCTGAAAATCCTTGTAATATGAAGTGATGTATATTTTTAATGTCAATGGTGTTAGTCATCAATATAAAAACACCAAAAGGAATCTTATGAATAACACATAAGTAGAAGTTACATATTTTGTGAATGTCAATGAAAACATTTATATTTTTAAGGACCCTTTTTTAAATAAAAATATTTGTCAGTTGTGTTACTCTTTTATGCCATTTATGATTGGTAATCCAGTATGTGGTTTTAATGGTAGCCCATTTCTGCCACATAAGAAACATAATCATGCTTTGGTGAATCATAGTTATGACATGAAATGGGCCTCCATAGATATTCATATCAGTAGTAGCTTTAATAAAGTTAAGCATAATTTAAACTCTGTGAGTTTCCAGATCATCTGGGCAGTTTTTTGGCTAAATTTAGCTTTTTAATTGCAGAGTGAAAGTGTTTTGTGTCAGTGTTTTGTTTGATATATGTATATATTTTTATTCTCACCCCAGCATGCAACACTTTCACGTCCTGTGAGACCTGCCTCTCCAATGTTTCGGTAAGATCATATACGGCTCATTTACTTTTTATTAGCCGGGTCATTCGTTTTCTGCACTACTATCTGAACTTTTCAAAAATTAATACTGTAGTTTAGGGAAGTAATTAAATAAAAGGGTATATCAGACTAATCTGTTCAGACACTCCAATTTTATTAATTATAACTGGATTATTTACAAAAAGACATGAAAATCAGCAGGATGTTCCGAAAGAGCTAAAGTTACTCATTGCTAAATAAGGGATTGGCAGAAGTTCATTTTCATATTTTAACATTTTTTGAAATGTTGATACTATTATCAAACTGATTTGTGTCATGAATATTTTAAAGAGACTCAAACCAACTAACACCACAAAACATGCAATTCATCAAATGATTCATTTACTTTTTTTGCTGTGTGTGTATATATATATATATATATAAAATATATATATACTGCTCTAACCATGTTTTAACCATTATTTTTGTAGTAAAACTGGTAATAAAAATGATAATCAAAACAGTTTTACTATCGTAGCACCATGATTATTTTTCATAATGACTTAAATTTGTATCTGTTTGGTGTCTGTATTATTATGATAGTTATATGATGATTAGACTTTCATTTCATCTTTTGAAATGTTGATATTTTCAGATTGATTTGTGTCATTTGATCAAACAGGATGAATGTTTTAGTGAGACACAAACCAACTAACTGCACAAAAATCACACAATTCATCAAATGCATTAATGATAATGTTTGTGCTGCTGTGTTTCCACTAAAACAGTGTCACTTTCTGAAGAATGATGCCTTTAATAATAATAATTATAATAACTGTTTTTGCCAACAGTGTTTGTGGTGCCAGACCAACAGCAGCTGCACAGATTATCCCGTGTCGTATGTGATTCCGCCGGCGTCAGTGTGTAAACTCTCTCAGGCTCGCTGGGGTGTTTGCTGGGGTGAGTTAGATTTGTGTTCATGTTCTATCATATAGCCTGACACATGCTAATAGCTTTAAGATACACAATATATATGATGATTTCTACTATACAGCCAGCTGTTGAGATGATGGAAGTAATACTTTCACATTCGTGAAGTGAGATTTGCATTCAGGGCTGAAAGTCCCTCAGTTCAACTTCCTTTAAATGACAGGGGAAAAATAGCAGTTGTTTTATAATGTCACGGCACTATTTACTAGTCCTGAGGACATTAACTTATTATGCGGATCTCTAGAATACTTGATTCTGATTGGTCAGTCATGGTATTCAGTGGTTAAATATTACTGAATAATGACCTTCATCCAGGGCAACATGGTATATGTGAGTGCTCATCTGTTTCCTACCACTGGTGTTTTAGTGTTATTCATGTACTATTATAGTTAAATATTAATACTAAATATTAAAAATATTTCTATATTTAAATGCATTTTTATTTCTATTTATTTCTATATTTTATTTATAATTTAGTTTTAGTACTTCAACTTCAACTTATTACAGTTAGTTTTCCAAGGCAACATTTCTAATTTTCATTTAGGTTTTATTTCATTTTAATTAGTAGTAATTTTATGTGGTTTTGTCATTATTATTTTTTAACAAAATATTTTTATATTTAAATTTATTCTTTTTTTAGTTAAAAATTTTAGTACTACAACTTAAATGTATTTAATTTAGTTTCCAAGACAACATTTCTAATTTTTGTTTAGTTTAGGTTTTCCATTTAATGTTTTTATTTTATTTTATTTTAGCTTTATTTAAATGAACAGAAATGTTATTTTGTACAGAGCCCCTAAAGGGACATGGGAGGGAAAAAATATCAGGGCTCAACGCTAAGGATTTTTTCTACTGGCCCGGTCGGGCCAGTGGTTCAAATTTTTACTTGCCCTGCCAAAATTTTCACTGGCCCCACAACAACAATTTAATAAAGTAAAAGAAAAGAAAATGGGCCTATAAAATAAGCCTAGTTATTGTTTTCATTGTTTTTGATACATCATGTAACCTATAAGGTTATGACACCAAAAGCTACTAGATTAACTCACTTAAATTTTAAATATTGTTAGACAGATAAACAGTAAGTAATAACATGGGAACAAATAATCAAATTATGAGTAATAGCACAAATAAATACAACAGAATAAACATATAAATTAAATAAACAATGCTTTTCAGGTTTTTTTATGTAGGCTTAAACAGGAAATTGTCAGGTACAGAAATTGTAATCTAATATATAACTATTAAATATAGATTAAACTTTATTAAAGTTAGTCAAGAGCTGTTACAGATGCATAAATAATGTTTTGAAATGTTGAAATATAAATACTGTTATTTGAAATTATTTATAAAGTGAAAAAAGATACTTTAAATGTGAAATTTAACCCACCCTGTTAATGAGCGAGTCATTGAGATTCAACCGATTCATTCAAAAAGCTTGATTCATTCAGGAAGTGTTGCTCAGAGATGCAAAACAATTCTGTGGACTTTGTTTGGAACAATTTTCGTCGGCGAAATAGAGCGAAACAAGCTATTTGGTGTCTAAAATGTAAGTCACTTAAAATAAACTGCTTGTTTATTAAACTGTATGATGTATAAAATCAATATCACATTTGTAATCATGCTAAAACTTGGAGCTCTTTGTCTAATATTTGTTAACTATATAAAATTATATAAATATAAAAGACATACAAGGGCATTTTGCCCCTTATCTTGAATTCTGGGGCATTCTAAATGCATTTTAATAGACTAGATCACGCAGTGAAAGCATACACTCTAATATGCACGCGCACTAGTCTAACCTACTTGACTACGTCATGTAGTGTATGCATGCATTCAATGGGTGTGTTTTTGTTTGTTTTTTGTAAAGTGAGAGACATACTCGATAATGTCAGATCGTTAAATCAACAATTACGATATCATAGACAATATATAACGCACACTATATATATAAAACTACAGCACTGGCCCGATCGGGCATGTGACGGTTCCGTCTACTGTCGGAATTTTTCGGGGGAGCACAAACTTGCGCAAAGTTTTGCGTTCCACGAAAAACTTTGTGTTCACCCGAGAAACTTTGCGTTCACTCGCAACATTTTGCATACCCTGAGAAACTTTGCATTCGTTTGCAAAACATTTGTGTTCTTTGCGAGCGAACGCAAAGTTTCTCGGGGGAACGCAAACATTTTGCGAGCGAATGCAAAGTTTCTCGGGTGGAACGCAAAAGGTTTGCGAGAGAACGCAAAAGCATTGACAAATAATTTTTCCTCCCATCTCATATTTTTTTCCTTAACCATGTCCCTTTAGGGGCTCCGTAGTTTTGTATCATCCTCTATGAGTATAGATAATAAATAATTTAAACTCAAATCAATATTTACCTGTTCTTTATTGATTTATTTGGTAAATAGTCATGTAATAAGTGTGATAATGTACATTCAGACTGTCATTATCACAAAAAATAAACCCCTTCAGAGTGATAAAATTCCTGATGTTGAGTTTTATTTAGTGACGATGAACGGCTTTCTTTATATTCTCCTTTAGTTTCTTAGTTTCTCACTTCTACAATGAAAGTTTCTCTGACTGCCATGTAGCAGCTCTTAAAGTCAGTTTCAGGTTTACAAAATAACTCATCACTTATCTTAAGAGAGGAAGACATTTAGACAGACTCTTAACCTACAGTGAATAACCTAAAATGACACTGATAATGTTGAATGTGAAATCATATTGGATGAGAACAGAATGTCCAGGTCATATTTCATCCCAAAATAAAAAGGAAGAAGAAGTTGTGCAAATTACATTATTTTTGGGTGAACTGTTGCTTTAAGTTCTATATGATGATTCGCATTGCTCATGCTCACATGATAACAATAAAAACAATTGCACAACTCTTCAATCATGAGAATGTTCCTGTCCCTTGTACTATCAGTAAATGTCCAGCAGGTGTCAGTAGTGACCAACACACTGTGCTTCAAGAGCTCTGTTTGAGCAAGTGTTGATGAACGTCAGTGTTGTGATTTATTGTTGTTTTGTGTTGTTCCAGTGAACTTTGAGGCTCTGATCATCGCTATGGCCGTGGTGTCCGGTGTGCTGCTGCTGGCCATTGCTGTGTGCTGCTGCTGCTGCTGCTGTAAACGCAGACGCTCATCCAGGTGACACAATCTACACAAACAGACTTAACCTACCCACCCTTACCAGATACAGGTTAAACACTCATGAGCTAACATAGATGCCTTATACAGTCATCCATATCAGCACCAGTACCTCTTTTCTTTAAATAGTCATGTTCACACTATCAGGTTTCACTTCCACTTCAGAGCTGTAATGCATTCTGTGTTAAAATATTAACCCTGTAAAGCCTGACATATCGAATTTTTTTAAATGGAACAGTTTATTGAACTGTTAGACGCAAGACAGGCCCAAAATGAGCAAAAATTTGCAATTTGGTGCAGATGCTGATATTCATATGGCCAAAAAGATTAAATTCTGATAGCTTGTAATGTAAATCATTGAGACCTATAATATGTCTTGGTAAGATGATGCTTGGTAAGATGATCGAAATGCTTAAAAGCTCTGTATTTTATACTGTGGTCTGCAAAACATATAATGCAATGCAATATAATGATGATTGACAGATGAACAAAAACTAACGTTCCTTTAAAAGCCTGATGGATCGTAAATTTAAACATGATTTTTCTAAAAAAAAATTATGAATAGATAATCAAGTCAACCTAAGTTTCTTCAGTAAGTATTCATATTGAAATACTGCTAACGATACCAAAGTTATACTTACATTTCCTTTGTAAAAATCAGTAAAGATTTCACAGCAAAAAGACACGTGAAACTTGACCATCAAATATGATACAGCAGCTTTATAGGGTTAATGAACACAATTACATTTTGTATTGTATTTATTTTATCTAGTTATTAAGAATAATATGAGAATTGACATTTTTCCCAAAGAAATGTTTTTTAAAGAAGCCAGTATTTGTATTTGACAGGTTGTAAAGGGCATGTCTGTGTGTCAGTCAGTCAATCATATGATTTCATTTGGCAAGCCGTCCATCTGCTCACCAGCTTCATGTCAATCACACGTCTCATGTGACGCAGACGTGCATTACTTAAAGAAACAGTGAGCACGTCCTCTATCTCTTATTAACGCTTATTCATCTCCATCCGCTCTTGAATAAACGTCTGGCATGATTGTGGAATGTAATGCTTTGTGATATTTAGACTGACTGGCCTCTTTAAACACTAAGGCTTCTTGTTTTACAGAAAGACTACAGATCACAGTTTCATTTTTTGTTCTCTTTCCGAGTAATTTATGTTTTATTGTGGTTTATCATCGAAGGGGAACTCATGTGGCTGGAGTTTCTGTGTTTCAGTTTCAGTGATGATGTAAAGGTGATTGTCTTGAAGCTCCAGTGCTGATTCTCAGCTGAATTACTGTGAATGTCAGATTCTAGAAGTAGTTGTACATGTTCTTGGTCTCGGGAATGATTTTTCCAGTGGCGATGTTCATACGGCCAAAGCTGTTCTGCTTTTAAATGCAAGTAGACAATGTTTTTATTTAGTAAGCTCTCTTAAAGACTTGTTTAATAAGTCTCAGCTGCTGACATGGCATTAAAATCTCTACTTCCTACCTATCATCATGCAGCCAAAATGAATCCATGTGCAGTTTTGTTGTTGATGACAGTTAAATACTTGATCACAACATGAATTCACCTCTATATTCTCTCAGATAAATATAGCTGCCATTTTGATATCATGAGAAGTCTGGGTTATCATAAATATGCTGATAAAATTTCCAGCTTTGTAAACTTGTAATTACAGTAATTGACATGAATGTGCTGTATTCCACTCAAGACTATGTGTTATTTTAGTGTAGTTGATATGCTATTATAGTATTTAGTGCATTTTTTTTTGTCATTTTTATTAGATTTAAAATACTTCTATTTAGATTTTATTTTAGTTTAGTTTAAGGAATTTTTGTACATTTAGTTGCAAAGGCGATATTTAGTTATTTATATTTGATATTATTTTAGGTTTATTTCAATTAACAAACTAATTTAACTCAAGGCGGTGTGTCAGTAATATAATAGTATATTGTTAATATACTATTATAATATTTAGTCATGTTTTGATTTAAATTAGCTTTTATTTCTATGTTTTCTAGTTTGCTTTTAATTTTGTTTTGCTTTTATTCCCAAAAAATGTTTTATTATTATTATTTTTTTAGGAATGTTAGTATGTCAACCCTTTTCCGTGGTAAGATCACGCGGCCCTCGACTGGCTTATTGCTTTTGAAATGCTGGCATCAGCAGAATGAAACAAGACACTAAAATTCAATAATATATACACTTATTTACATTAGTAATTAGAATTAATAATTTGGCATATAATATTGTTCATAAGTGTAACTTCAGCTCTCATGCTTGTCAAGCAACATTATGTCTATTTAAATTAGTATATAATGTGTTTATTTGCATTTTACAGCAGCTTTAAGTCAAGTCTAGTCAAGTCACCTTTATTTATATAGCGCTTTATACAATACAGATTGTTTCAAAGCAGCTTTACAGTGATAAACAGGAAAATAATGATTCAATGATGCAAACAGAATTCAACTCTGCTGTAAAGCAGCTCTAAAAACACAGTAATAAACAGTCATTATTCAGCTGAAATCAGTTCAGTGTTAATTCATTTTGGTTCATTATCTGTGTAAAATACATCAGTTATGAAATGAGATCATTTCATCTATACAGCAGTTCTGCAGAAAACAGTGATGTGATCGTCCAGTTCTCATTCAATAGTGTCAGTGCAGTCAAATCAGTAATATTGCTGAAGATTAAGTGTCCCCAACTAAGCAAGCCAGATGTGACTGTTGCAAGGAATCCAAACTCCATCAGGTGACAGAAATGGAGAAAAAAAAAACCTTGGGAGAAACCAGGATCATTCGGGGGGCCAGTCCTCTTCTGGCCAATGAACAAACACGGTGTGATTATAATTCAGGCTGCATCACAAGTCAGAATTAGATTGTGGATCGGTAGCATTCAAAATATTTCATCCAGTTCCTTCTGCTTGAAGATCGGATTCATCAGGCTGGTATGGCAATGAAGCTGGTCATAGGGTCTGTGCAGAGGACTGTGGTCTTTGCTGAAGTGCCGATGGCTGTCGTGTCGACGAGGTCTTCACAGGGGATTGTTCTAGTAGACACGGTCTCTGCTGACATTCAGGGCTGCGATGAAACCATGTCTAGGTGCAGGTCAACCATCTGATCTGGATACGACCCGGATCCGGCTGACTACGGTAACTTCGTGATATGGATGAGATGGACAGACTAATATTAGCGTAGATGCCATTCTTACGATGTAACAAGTGCATCGGGTGTTATAGGAAGTGTTCCCGGTTCCGGTTGGCCTAATTTATGCAGCCTAGCAATCCTTTAATGGATTTGAATGTGTTGTGTATGCCAGGTTAAAGAGATGTGTGTTTTTTGTTAGTCTAGATTTAAACTGACAGAGAGTGTCTGCTTCCCGAAAAAGGCTAGGAAGACTGTTCCAGAGTTTGGGTGCTAAATAAGAAAAGGATCTAGGCAGTCGATTTTGATATTCTAGGTATTATCAACTGGCCTGAATTTTGAGATCGCAATAGACTATAACGTGCTAAGAGCTCGCTTAAGTACTGAGGAGCAAAACCATTTAGTGCTTTGTAAGTAATCTTTAAATGCTCATCCAATCACAAATGAGAATCATAATGCATTTCATAAAATGTGTTAACGTCTGTTCAAGCTGATCTCATTGTTACTATAAAACTGTCGACAAGTTCTGCAGGTGAATTTGTGATTAAATAAGCTTCATTGGTCAACAATATGACCAGGTTATATTTCTCCCCAACCTATTTATAAGGAACATTGCAATTAGTTTGCATTGCAACATTATTTTCATGACATTTAATTATTATTTTTTTGTTTTTTAGGTGTAATATTTAATGTTAGTCTCTATTAAATTAAATTAAATTAAATTAAATTAAATTTGTGATTTGTGTTGGTTTATTTTCAGTTTCGACCGTGATGATGAGCAGTTTGCCCGGAGAAGAGAAGAGATCAGACAGCGAGCAGATGAGCGGTAAGTAAATCTCACGCCTCAGATCAGGCAGGCACCTGTTGATCTGAAGCGGATTTGGTCACATAATGTATGTGTGGCTCAATCGGTTCATTACGTGTGTTGCGTGTAAATATGTCTGTAAGGTCTTTCAGCAGCTGTGCTGCACTAACAAGGTCACTTCTGTGTCAGACGCTCGAGGGGGAGCAGAAATCTCCTTTTGAACTCGAGAGCTCAGATTAACCAAGATCAGATATCTCTGCGGGGCTTAGACAGATTGTGTGTGATGCATCTGATGTATGAATGTGCTTTTTTTTTTTTTTTTTTTTTGTCCATCACATCAGCAATGTTTCTTTAGTATGTATCGTGTAGAATGATTATTGCAAACAGTAGCACAGGGCATTCTGGGAGTCTTGTAGATTGTTGCGGCATGTCCCTTGAACATATACTGTATGTATTTGGAGTAAATGGGTGCTTTTTGTATTTTTTTTTTTTTTTTTAAAAGAAGAATTGAAAAATTGATAACCTACACAGAAAAACAGTTGATTAACAATGGTTAGTTTTATTATATTTTTTCAAAATTTTAGAAAATTTTCAGTGTTAATTCACAATGTTGCCTTTCTCTTTGAATATTTTTTTGCATAAATATATGTTGCATTGTGTAAGTAGAATGAAAAAAAAAAAGTCTGGGGTCAGTAAGATTTTTTTTTTTTTTTTTTTAAAGAAATTTGTACTTTTATTCAGTAAGGATGCATTAAATTAATCAAAAGTGACAGTAAAAACATTTATAATTTCAATAAAAATGCTGTTCTTTTAAACTTGAATCCTGAAAATCATGGTTTTCATTGATAATAGTAAGAAATGTTTCTTGAGCAGCAAATCAGCATATTAGAATGATTTCTGAAAGGATCATGTGACACTGAAGACTGGAGTAATGATGCTGAAAATTCAGCTTTGATCACAGGAATAAATTACATTTTAAAATATATTCACATAGAAAACAGTTATTTTACACTGCAATAATATTTCACAATTTTACTGTATTTTTTATCAAAAAAAATGCAGCCTTGGTGAGCATAAGAGACTTATTTCAAAAAAATTTAACAAAATCTTACTGACCCCAAACTTTTGAATGGTAGTTTAACTTTGTCTTTTGATAAAGATCCTTTTTAGTTTTTATTCGCAGTTGGCCTAAGCATTTGGCATTCCAGTTTAATGTGGAAATCTGATCTGATTGTGTTCTCTCTGTTGATACACACATGTAAAACGGCAACCGGTGGAGTCATTGTTGCGGTGCTTTGTGCAGGATTGTGGAAGCAGCAACAGATGGCTAACAGCTCCAGTGATTGTTCACAGATCAGCTGCTCATAAAGCTCCAACTGATTTATACGGCACTTTTGTGCAGATATAAAACGACCACGGGTTCGTATGGAGACCAGGCTCCGGCTCGGCCCATCTTCTTTATGGAGTGTAGAGAGAATGAATGATGTAGAGGGAGCGAGTGGTGTCGTTCAGTATGTCACACACTCATAAAACACTGCTGCTTGTATTTACGATGCCCCACCGTGAGCCTGTGAAGGAATGGATGTGTTTAAACAAAGACGTGAACTTGGCGTGAATCATCTACTGCGGCCCATGTGCTGCTCTTTAGGACTTGCCATGTTTTTTTAGCGTTTTCAGTTCTGCAATTTTTGCTGCTGAAGTCAAATCCAGGTTATGAGTTTAATTTGTTTTTCTTGTGCAAACTATTTCAGGTTTTTATATTGGACGGTGGTGACCAACACAGTATCAAAAATAAATGCAATACATGCACAGCTATGAACATTACATAGTCTGGATAATTTCAGTTTTGGATTATCTCCTGAATTTTAAGTTTTTGTGCTCTTGAAAGCACAAAACACATTGTGTTCAGCACAAGCCATGGACGTAGGACAGGACATAACCTGTCCACATTGACATCAGTCTAATTTAAAGTCATGGAATATAAATTGCAACTTATTTATTTATGGAATATTTATAATAAATGATTTATCTGTGCACATCATTTTCTTTTTAATTCGTGTGCCTCGTAATCTTTAATCAAAATAACTTCTCCTCCCTCTTGCATGACATCTCTTCTCCGATGATGTGTTTACTGGCACGAGGGTGGGCAATCTGTCACTCATATGAGATCAACCAATAGCAAACCACAACCATCCAGTCAATTCCCCATGGACAAAATCAAGTCCCGCCCTACATTTTTTCTTGTTTGAGAA
The DNA here is from genome assembly GCF_019924925.1 of Ctenopharyngodon idella. NCBI lineage: Eukaryota > Metazoa > Chordata > Actinopteri > Cypriniformes > Xenocyprididae > Ctenopharyngodon > Ctenopharyngodon idella. The sequence continues at coordinate 31,033,869 of NC_067235.1, forward strand.
GCCGTTTCACTTGAACATACGTCAAATTAAGCAAGAAAAGATGATCGCAACTTCGTTTTATGCTGACTTGAACTAGTTTCTACCAAGTCATAGATGATTTTGCAACAAAATACAGTTCAAAACGAGTCAAATTATGCAAATGACAATTAATTTTGTTGGTTCTCACAGAAATTCAGTATTTAACTCCGTAGAAGTTGGAAAAATCTGTATAACCTAGATTAGTCTGTCAAAACCAGTTACTAATCTCTGGTTACTGTCTATTGCAGGAGGGCGGAGAGGAAGACGAAGCATGATGAAATCCGCAAGAAGTATGGTGAGTCACATCAGTCCTGTACTTCTGGTATTCACAGTCTACTCATTATGAATCTTTACTGCATTTTACAAAAATAGTAGAGCCATGAAAAATAACACAAATAAAACTATGGGAATACATGTATGCTGTATAGTGCTGCCTGCTTTTACTTCACTGTCTGCTACAACACATACAAACTGTAGAAACAAAATTTAGTTTTACAAAGAAATTCATACACTGCTGTTGAAAAGTTTAGGGTCAGTAAGATTTTTTCATTTATTTGAAAGAAGTCTCTTCTGCTCACCAAGGCTGCAATTATTTGATCAAAAATACAGTAATATTGTGAAATATGACAATTTGAAACCGTTTTCTATATTAGTATATTTTAAAATGTAATTCCAAAGCTGAATTTCCAGCATCATTACTCCATTCTTCAGTGTCACACGATCCTTCGGAAATCATTCTAATATGCTGATTTGCTGCTCAAGAAACATTTCTGATTATTATCAATGTTGAAAACAGTTGTGCTACTTCATATTTTTGTGGAAACCACATGATTCATTGTTTCTTTTAGGATTCTTTGATGAATTGAAAGTTCAAAAGAACAGCATTTATTTAAAATTGAAATCTTAACTGTCATGTTTGATCAACCTCCTTGCTGAATAAAAGTATTAATTTTAATACTTTACTGACCCCAAACTTTTGAACGCTAGTCTATATATATGCACAGTTTACATTTATCAAGTAGAAGCCTTTAGTGCCAAAGGTTTTTAAGATCATGAGAAACAAATTCAGTCAGTTTGTCCAAACTTCTGTCCGATCATATAGTCGTACAGACAAACTTTACTGAGCGTGAGCAGACGGTCAGCAGAGGTTGTGGCTCGTGTGTTTGTTCACACACTAATGTATTCGGGCCGTTGATGTGGAAGAATTTACTGCAGATAATTGCTCCAATAATTGTGGGTGAGATTCAGATTGATCTGCTGCACTGACGCAACTAGAAAGTGCTCAGTTCTGAAACAACTTCTTAGTGTTGTTATTGGGTTAACGTAGCTAATGCGTCTTCAGCTGTTAATTCTTGGCATAATGTCATATTATATGGAGTTGTTTTCACACAGGTCATCATGTCAGCTCTGGTCGTCTTTATTGATCTGATTCATTGTATAGGTCTCAGTAATGCTTGATTCAGCAGATGCCGTTTTTCAAACGATTGACTCGTGATCAATGTTTATGTGGCTGAAAGTAATGCAGGTCGTTATAATGCTAAAAGTGACTGATTGCCAAATAGCAGTAGGATAGTGGTACTAATTACTCTGTCTAAAACATAATAATTTTACTCATTACTTATGAATTAGGTACCTGGTGAATTAAAGGGTTATTTCACCCAAAAATGAAAATTATCCCATGATTTACTCACCGTCAAGCCATCCTAGGTGTATATGACTATCTTCTTTCAGACGAACACAATCAGAGATATATTTGCCATTTAAAAAAATATCCTGGCTCTTCCAAGCTTTATAATAGCTAGTTATTTTACTTTATAAAGTTTTAAATATGGATATTTTTCTGACAAAAACCCATTGCTTCGCTTCAGAAGGCCTTTATTAACCCCCTGAAGCTGTATGGATTATATTTATGATGGATGGATGCATTTATTTTAAACTTCAAAACACGCCTCCATTCACTACCATTATAAAGCTTGGAAGAGCCAGGATATTTTTAGAAATGTCTCCGATTGTGTTCGTCTAAAGGAAGATAGTCATATACACCTAGAATGGCTTGAGGGTGAGTAAATCATGGGATTATTTTCATTTTTGGGTCCCTTAAGGACCACCTTTACCAGATGGACATGGACACCAACCTGTCCTTCCAGTTTGTTATTTAAAATCAATTATCTGTGCAACGCAGAAAATGGCACATGCATATTACATCAGATTGCGTTTACTGAAAGAGTTCTAAATGAAATTGCTCAGAAAATGCTAAAAATGTATCTAGTCTTAAGGCAAGACACTACAGGCAAAATTTTGCACTGGTCAGTTTTGGGCTATTTTGCTTCCATAACATTCTTCTTTCAGACTAGTGGAAAGAAACAACCCAAATACATTTATTTTATTGCACTTGATCTATTTGCATCTGTAGATTTCAATGACAATACATATCTTTAAAGGCAGTGAGTTTTTTACCTGCACTGAGTCAGAAATCTCCACTTCAGGAGCTTTACATTCACCAAACTGTACAGTTTTATTCCTGTCTATACTCTGAAGGTTTGTTCATACATCATTCGCCTGATTTATATAACATTCTATTCCTAAAAACATGGTGAAAATGTATTTGTTTTCTGGCTGTTGACAGTATTTTCTGATTTATGAACTGATTAAAAGAGATATCCAAAAGCCCCTCTGTAAGAACACGTTGAACAAAATCAAACATGAATTTTGAACCAGACTTTATTCAATGTTTAGATTTCTGTTGTGGAAATTAGTGCATATAATGCCTAATTTGCACACTTAAGCATACCATTTCAAAAAAACCTATAATACAAACCAATTATCTAAATGGGGAAAGTATGGTGATATCTATTAATTACATTTTTTTTACCCTATTCACCTGTAGTGTCTTGCCTTATAAAGTTTAAAAGCGCTAATGCAAAAATTCCATGAGGGTTTGAGGAGAGAAATGCATTTCTCCAGAATTTCTTCTTTTGTTTTCCACCTTTTTGGTTCGTAATAAAAACCTAGCTGGCTGGTTGACTCATGCTTGATTAACTCTGTGCTAATTAGCACTGGTGGAGAGCCGAGAAGAGCTGTAATTTATGTGGTGGCAAAGCCCCGGGTCCCATCCCTGCGCTGCAGAGGAACAAGGTGAAATGTAAATGTATTTGGCACCTCCGCACCTTCGCAGTTCCTGCAGTGCGTGAGAGCGAGAGAAACCGAGGATGGGGTCACTAGATCCGCAGCGTTCAGAGCGAGACGGAGGGCAGGAGGACGAACCTGCGGAAATACACGTGACCTTGAGAGAAGCTGAAGGAAGCTGGAAGAACGATGAAAATGACCTGAATAAGAGGAAACGGCAGAGAGCTTTTCTTTCAGAAGAAATCATGTAAAACTACATGGGGAAAAAACTACTATTCTATTTCATAATGCCCCAGTTCTCGAAGTGTGAATGTGAAAGGTCTTCTAAGTTTCAAAGCTTAATAAATGGAGTTATTGTCTCCACAATGAAAGAACTGATTCTGAACTGATACTGAGTCATCATTAATTCCAGTCTTAGTTCCTGCTCAAAACTTTGCATAATGCCAATGTCTTCATCGGCTGCCCACGGACAACATCTACTTTGACCCGCCCTGAAACACTGTAGTTGTAACTGAGGACTGGAAGAGTTTGGTTTGTGTTGTTGACATGTCAAGACGCTATGAAAGCAAATCCACCTTGCATGCACTTCCAAAGGATGAGATTGATATGGTAAAAACAACACCATCTATACACCATTTGTGTCACTGCGTATCAAGTGCTGAGGAAGACCCAGAGCTGAAGTCCATATATGGTAATGGGTGTTTCCTTTCTGACACACACTGTAAGCGGTAGACCAATCATAACAGACATAATCAGAGCAGAGTAGGCTCTCAGAAACGAGGGGTTTAGAGAGACTGAATTCTTTATCGAACCGTTTCAGACACTGAGAAAAGAGGTGATGGTGCAATGTATATTATGAGAAAATTAAAGTGTTTTTTTTACTTTGGATGCATGTAAACCTGTTGTAGGAGACTCCAAAACAAAATTAGGAACCTTTAATATAGCACAATGGGGCACTTTCAAAGCGAGGTCCAAATGGCAACAAACAGCCTGCAGATGCATTTGTGTGACTGCAGTGCGTCTGTTTGACATTCTCAGTGAGCTGGTGAAGATGGTGTTCAAAGTAAAGAGAAGATCAAAGGATGTGAGCTCGCTGAGAGAGCTCATGACAAGATCTTCTCCTCATTCCCGCTCCGACCGCTGGATCTTCAGCGTGTTCTCGCTGCACGACCGGCTCCTCATCCGCATGCATTCAAGCGTGGTCGATAACGTGCAGAATAGCTGCTGAGCGGTTAGATGTGACCGGATCACGTCCAGTGTTGTGCTTTCCAAAGGTTCTGTCTTGGATTTTATAAAGCAGTTTGTAGAAGATTTGTATCTCATGATTTTATTCAAGGTTTCATATTCTACAACTGTGCAGCAGTTTTCTGTTAACACTTTACAATAAGGTTTCATTTGTTAACATTAGTTAATGTATTCATGAACTAACAGAGAATAATATATTTTTATATAACATTTAGTAATCTTTTTCAATTTTAGTTAATAAAAATAAATGTTTTCATGTATTATAAAAACTACTGTTAACAAATACAACTTTCAGTTTTAAAAATGTATTAGTAAATGTTGAAAAATTAACATTTAACTATAGATTATTAGATCAGTAAGGGCGATCATTCATTTTGAATCTTCTGAATATTAGAGTTTGTCTACATTGTGTCAAGTTTACATTTCATCTTTATGCATAATGTCATTTTATATTTATTTTTTTTATTTTGTTGGCCGTTTTTCTGAGATTCACCCAATGAATCAAACTTTGATTGCAGATTGAATATTGCCTGCTTTAGGTTATTGAGACTGTAACTGTTTCCACACCCTGCTGCAAACTAAAAATCATTTTTGCAAACTTTGCTTATTCAGTACAAAGTAAAAGTCATTGATGTCATTGTCTGAGTGTCTGGTGATGCTGCTCTATTATGACTGATGGTTTCTGGGCCGCGTCCTCATTGGCTTTGCTGTGTGTTTGTGTGTCCTGTGGTGAAGCGTACTGGCTGTGTGTGTGTGTGTGTGTGTGTGTGGACGACATGACAGAATGATGGATGGAGGCCTCCTTTGTGTTTCTCCTGCTCTCAGCAGTCTGTACGTCAGGGAACGGGTGTCTCCGACCCTGCTGCTCTCACACATGGACACACACTAGCGTCTGCCCTCGAAAGGACGTTCGGTGTGAGATTCTGCCCGTGTATCACACTCTTATATTGCACAGCAACATGGTCAAAACAAACACTCACCGAATGCCAAATGAGAGTAGAATTGACTTTGGCCAATTATCTTGTAACTTTTTTGTTTGTTTGTTTTAAGGCAAGACACTACAGGTGAAACCAGTGTTTTTTCATACACTTGGTCAGTTTTGAAATTTTAGGCTATTTTGCTTTCATAACATGTTCTTTCAGGCTAGTGGAAAGAAAACATGCTAATAGACATTTAAGTGTATTTTATTGCACTTTACCTATTTGCATTTGTAGATTTCAATACATATCTTTAAATGAGTTTTTTTTCTCCTGCAAATCTATGGAAGCTTGTTTCTGCCACTAAATAAAAAGTAAAGAAAGGTAATTGCGACTTTTTATCTCTCAATTCTGATTTTTTTCTCTGTTGTGAGATAAAAACTTGCAATGGCGAGTTATAAAGTCCAATTCTGAGGAACTTTTTTTTCTCAGAATTGTGAGTTTATATCTCGCAATTTCAACTTTATGTCTCGCAGTTCTGACTTGAACTCGCAATTGCGAGTTTATATCACAATTCTGGCTTTATAACTTGCAATTCTGAATTTAACTCGCAATTGCGAGTTTATATCACAATTCTGGCTTTTTAACTAGCAGTTTCAACTTTATATCTCGCAATTCTGACTTTATAACTCAGAATTGGAAGTTTATATCATGCAATTCTGAGAAAAAGTTAGAATTGCGATGATAAAAAGTCTTTAAAAAGTAATTATTTTTATTTTTTATTCAGTGGCGGAAACAAGCTTCCATAGAAATCTCCACTTCAGCAGCTTTACATACACCCAACTTTACAGTTTTATTCATATCTATTTTCTCAAGGCTTTTATAGAGGGGTTTCTTCATATATCATTCACCCGATTTATGTATTTTGTATTTATTTTATTTAAAAAAATATGAATTGACAGTATTTTCTGATTTTTGGAGTGATAAAAAAAATAACTCTAATATGTCAAGGAAATGAATCTTTTGAATCTGGCTTTATTCCAAATGTATATTCTAGAAATGTATGCATATAATTAAATAATGCATCATTTGCATATATAAACATAACATTTTTTATGACAAATCAATTGTCTTAATGTACTGTGATTTAATTGACTGAGAAAAGTATGGTGATGTCTGCTCGTTACACAAGTAGTGTCTTCTCTTAAAACAAATTTTAAGATGAAAGTGACTCTGTTAAGCAATTTAATTTAAATGCATGCAAACCATATTCTTATTTTTTTAAATAAAAGTATTAAATACAGTTTCATGGCTGGTAAGAAACATTTCTGGCCGTTTTGGACCCTGTATGTCACGTGTCCGTCAGAGGTGAGCGTCGCCCGTGTCAGATCCGCTGCTCTCAGCGGTGCTCATGTCCGAGTCGACCCAAGGTTACGGATGAGCTGCGGTCGTCTGCTTAAAACGCGTCACGTCCTCCGATAACCTGCTGCACCTCCTAACCATCAGGGAGGTGAAAGTTGAGTGGCTTTTCCTCTGCCATCTGCGCTTGTGCAAACAAACTCAGAGCAACGTGTGTGAGTAGAATAGATCTCTGTGAAATTTATTTCTGCTGCTTCTACACAAAATTGGCACCAGGAACTTATTATAGCGTCAGTCCCCTGGAGCAACAATGGGTTAAAAGAAAAGTTCACTCAAAATAAAAACACAACTGACACAAAATATGACACGTGGTTATGAATAAGAACCGGTTCTTGATTCCCACATGTGATCGTATTGCTTATGCTCCTCTATTGCAAGTCACTTTGGGTAAAAGTATCTGCTAAATGCATGAATGTAAATGTTAATATCTCTTGTCCTTCTTTCTAGGTCTCATCCCAGACTCCGACCACCCATACAGCAAGTTCGAGAACGAGTAAAACCGAGGGATTGGACGTCCAGCAGCAGCACAGGAATCGCTTCACAAGATGCTTCGCTTTGCTCTTTTGAGACACGTCAAATCAGTTTAGGTTAGATGAAGCTGGATAGCTGCCGAAACTGAGATTAACCTTGTCAACCCTTCCATTGGTTAGTTATCTCACTCTATCTGCTCTGATTTGACACCTGCTGAATTCAGAATCGCATACTAGTGTACTACTCTTACTACTTTTACCATGTCTTTCTATGGCAGAAATAGTAAGAGCAGTATACTAGTATGCGGTTCCGAATTCAGCAGCTGTTTCTTTTTTCATTATTACTCTAAACACGATAGAATCACATTTTAATTGCTTTAGAAGCAACTGATGGAAATGGCCAAAATGGAGTGAAATTATTTTGTTTCTTTGTTTTCTTATAGAGAGTTTAAGGACAAGTTCACCAAAAATAGAAATTCTGTCATGATTTACTCACCCTTGCGTCATTCAAACCTGTATCTCTTTGATGCTCAATTTACAAGAATCTTCATGCAGCTCTTTTCTGCAAAACAATGATAAGAAGGACAATAAATATGCCATAAAGTTAGTCCAAATGATGTATATGCTATTTTTATATTGCTGCTGAATTCGGAACAGCATACTAGCATACTACTCTTACTATTTCTGCCATAGAAAAATATGGTAAACGTAATGAGTAGTATACTAGTATGCAGTTTCAAATTCAGCGCAAGTCTTCTGAAGTCATATGATACTTGCTGTGCAGAAGTTTTATTCACTGAAAATTCACCGAAGGTCATTTGTCTTTCCACATATTCAAACTTAAGAGCCTCACTGGTGGTAAAGATGATCAGTGAACTCTTTTGTTTGCACAAAGAATCAAATTAATTTAGAAGACTTAAAATATAGTACATACATCATATATATATATATAGTGTTATGATGCTCTCTTTTTGTCACTATGATCTATTCTGCATGGCAGTAAATAATGACAGAGGTTTCATTTTTCACTATTCCACTTCTTGATTCAGTTGTGATCAATCAGGAAGCGCCTTTTTAAATCACTCTGTGAATGACTTAGTTTGTATTTATACTGTGTGTTCTTATTAAAACATGTTCTAATAAAAACAAGCTTCTTCTTTTAAAGGGGTCCTTGATTATGATTTCAGTTTTTAAACTTTAGTTAGTGTGTAATGTTGCTGTTTGAGCATAAACAACATCTGCAAAGTTATGATGCTCAAAGTTCAATGCAAAGGGAGATATTTTTTTCACAGAAATCGCTTTTTAAGGACTACAACAAATGGCTGGCAGGGACTACAACAAGCTTCTTCCCGGGTTAGTGACATCACTAACCCTAAAATTTACATAAACCCTGCCCCTGAGAACACACAACAAAGGGGGTGAGGCCATGTTGGGCTGCTTTAGAGAAGAGGAAGAGTTGTTGTAGTAGAGTGTTGTTGTCATGCCGTCATTTTACGCTGGACTGCTACACAAACGAGGGTCAATTCAACGCTGGATTTGCAAAAAAGATTAACATGACGGCACATGCTAGTCGATGAGTTGAATCAACTCCACAGCAACTACATAAATTTATCCACTAACCTTTCAGAAACATCCAGATTCATTCTAAAAGTTGTAACTTCTCCATCAGTGTCGACTCCGGTTTGAACAATGTAAGGCTGAACACCGTTACTGACAATCCTCATTTTTGGCTGCGTGAGATTCTCCAGCTTTGTTGTTGTTGAGCAACCGAAGCGTGAGCTGTTAAAGCTCCGCCCTCTTCTGGAAAGCGGCCGGGAGCAGCAGCTGATTTTCATTTAAAGGGACACACACAAAAACGGCATGTTTTTGCTCACACCTGAATAGGGGCAAATTTGACAAGCTATAATAAATGATCTGTGGGGTATTTTGAGTTGAAACTTCACAGACACATTCTGGGGACACAAGAGACTTATATTACATCTTGTAAAAGGGGCATTATAGGTCCCCTTTAAAGAAATACTAGTGCTTGTTTGGTTTAAATCATGGAATCTGTGTGGACTGACGATTAGTTTGAGTTAAGTGAAATTCGCATCACATCCGGCGATGTTCCCTTTCACTGCCTGGAGGAAGTAGTTTCATGTCCTACTCGTTCCATCAGTCAGAACGGCTCCTGCTCTCCATACTAAACCGTGAGCTGCAACATAAACGGACATTAGAAGATGATTCTTTTTCACTATATTTAATAACTCAATTCATTTAAACGCTGAGCAGAAAATCGTTCTTCTCCAGGCAATTTTATTTCATGCCACCTGTTCTACAGTGCAGCGTTAACAATCGACAAGCACATTAGTTATGCAGTTCATTCTGTGCCGTAATTAGAATAACAGTGAAATTTGTGCCCGCTACATTCATTAGATTGCAAAGGAACAAAATCCAGCAGGGAAATGCAAATGTTTGGGCAGACTCTGCAAAGCTCATCCTTGGGAATTTGCTGTGTAGATCTAGCTCGTCAGCTGCATTTTAAAGATGCTGAACAGAACGAGTCGAGCACTGCAGTTGCATGAAAGATTTAAGTGAACATGAAATCAACACTGACCCTATTTACTTTCTTAAAATGTTCCTGCATAATTCATCAGTGCACGTTATTCCAAGGAAAATGATGCAGGAGATTTTTAACCACATGTGATATAGAGACACTTTATACAATCCAATCACTTCCTCGTGGATGAAGTCTCGTTTTACTCGCAAATACGTCAGATTGTGGAAGTAAAAAGGGTTGTGAACTGTGTTTGACTAACAGGTTTGTAATGAGCTCATCAGAATCTCGTTGTGCAGCAGAAATCAGCAAGACAAGGCGTGTGATTGCTTTGACAGTGAACTTCATTAAGGAATGTTTATATTAGACACGACTGTCCTGTAGAATCTCAACCTCCCACGTTCTCACTGCATTTCCATTCGGATCAGAGAGAGACTTTTTCTAATCCTATAGTTACAACAGACACACAATCAATGACACATTCAACCATGCACTGGTCATATTTCACTTCAAAATCAAAAGTTTTATGTGGAACAATGAAATTGAATCATTTTTTTTGCATTATCATGACAATTTTTATTATTATTGTGACAAATTTTCTTTAAATCTGGAAAGTAGCCTAACCTGTAAAGTGTTAAATTTTTATTTTATTTTTTAAAATGTAATAATTCATTTATAAAACACTGTGGTGGCACTATAGTACAGTAATCTTGTCATATGGTGATACTATGGTATATTAAATGTGACTCTGGACCACAAAAACAGTCATATGTCGCACAGGTATATTTGTAGCAATAGCCAACAATACACTGTATGGGTCAAAATGACCGATTTTTCTTTTATGCCAAAAATCATTAGGATATTAAGTAAAGATCATGTTCCATGAAGATATTTAGTAAATTTCCAACCGTAAATATGTCAAAAATATATTTTTGTGAGTGGATATGCATTGCTAAGGACTTCATTTGGACAACTTTAAAGGCGATTTTCTTAGTATTTTGAATTTTTTGCACCCTCAGATTCCAAATTTTTAAATAGTTGTATCTTGACCAAGTGTTGTCCTAACAAACCATACATCAATGGAAAGCTCATTTATTCAGCTTTCAGATGAAGTATAAATCTCAATTTCAAAAAATTGAAACTCTTATGACTGGTTTTGTGGTCACAAATGGTATAGAATTTGATGCTGTATTGTATTATAGTAGCCTACTAAATGACAATATTAAAACAACAATAAAGAGAACTTGATTATAAAATGCATAATGAAAAACAAATGAGTTAATCTATTTAATCATTCTTATCTTTTCCTGTTTGAATTATGAGTTACGTAAAGTACGGACTATTTGGGTCCTTAAAAGCAATTTAAAAACTGCAAATGTAAACGTCTTGAGCACGCCTGGCTCTTATTATAAGGCAAGGCGGAGCTCTACTGATGATGGACAGTTAATGCAGCCAGTGAAAGACGAGACGTCCATTCGACGGCCAATAGCTGCCCCGCGGGGGCGGGGCCAACTCAGGGTTTTATCCGCACTCTCGCCAAGCAAAAGGAGAGAATCCCAAAAATGACATCCACATTTCCAGAGGAAAACCGCGGCGATTAGAGACGTTATCTTGAAGTTCCCCCGTTACATTATTGCGGATTACATTGTCTCCACTCTCCAGATATGTAGTCATAAGTCTTTGGAAATGCATATTTAATAGAGAAGGACAGTGTTTGAATACAACAGTTATCTACGCGTCTCATTTACTCCCTGATTTCAAACTCATGTGTGATTTAATGCCAGCGGCTCAACCTGCCGAAAAAATCGGCAAGATGAAGAAATTAAGAAGAACTTTGTCGGAGAGCTTCAGTCGCATCGGTGAGTGTCCATCATCTCAAGCAAAATACACGCTGTTATTGTGCACGAGCTCGTTATTTCTGCAGGACAGTCCGTGGAAAGTTTGTTTTCTCTGTAAATGATCCTTTTTATGCATCAAGCGACGCATGTGAACAGTAAATGAAACGCAAACGAAACAACTGTTTGCATGTGAAGTGCAGATGTTGCATGATTGTTCATGAGGCGGCTGAGCTCTTCACAAACCAGCAGAATAGAATACAGAATAGAACTGAATAGAATATGAGCGTATAAGGTGCTGCAGAAGACGGTCTGTTGTTGTGAATGTGGACTTTTAATCTGCAGATGCATCAGTATCTGATTGTTTGTGTTCTTCTGCCAGAGGTTCACATGTGATCAATGTGTGTGATCGATCAGTGCCATCTCATAAACACTTTTCATTGCTTTCCTGCATTGTGCTTCATCGTCAGTGTCTGAAATCCTCTAAACTTGCAGAGACCTTCATCTGTAAAGGTCTTTGATTTGAGATTGTGCAGAAGATCTCATTAATATCTCAGCAGATCAAATGGAGACTTTTGCTTGACATCAATGATCTGTTATCTGTTAGTTATTTATGTGTAAAATGATTTAATATGTGACCCTGGACCACAAAAAAGGGTCAATTTTTTTAAATTGAGATTTATGCATCATCTAAAAGCTGAATAAATAAGCTTCCCATTGATGTATGGTTTATTAGGATAGGACAATATACAACTATTTGAAAATCTGGAATCTGAGGGTGCAAAAAAAAAATCAAAATATTGAGAAAATCACCTTAAAAGTTGTTCAAATGAAGTCCTTAGCAATGCATATTACTTACAAAAATACACTTTTGATATATTTACGGTTGGAAATTTACAAAATATCTTCATGGAACATGATCTTTACTTAATATCCTAATGATTTTTGGCATAAAAGAAAAATCGATAGTTTTGAACCATACAATGGCTATTGCTACAAATATACCTGTGCGACTTATGACTGGTTTTGTGGTCCAGGGTCACATATTTCCCTTCAGAAATCTTGATTTCATCAAAACCTCGTTGACAGATATTATTGAAGCTTTTGGTTTATAATAAAGCAGGCATATGTTTGACGGTTCTCATAATTTTGCTTCCGTTTGGAGTCCGTTTGAAAACACATTAAAACAACTCCAAATAGATGAATGAAATGCTTCTGCAGTTTGTGCAATCAGAGCATCTGAAAGTCATAAACAGAAGTAATGCAACATTTTTCATGTAATCGAGCTAAAATATGATGCATCAAGAGATATTTGAGCTTTGGTCTCTCTTAGACTACAGAACATGAGGGTTCAGTCTTTTGATCATCAGATGTGTCATAATTCAATATGAGCTCAAAAAGAGACCAAATGATTTGAGCAATGCTACTTTTATGGCTTATTGTATGTCACCAGTTAAAGAGAGAGCATTGAGCACTATTTAGGGCACTAAGCTGGTCCCTTTGTGGCTTGATTTCAGATTTTGATTGTGTTCTGTCTGTGTCATAAAGGCTGTTCTGTTGCAGTGGTGGTTAAAGATGCTGCCTAGGGGCTTTTATATCCTAAATACGCTGACTTCACCAGTCATGTGTCTCATGGTTGAGCTGCATTCATCTGATCTGTTAAAGGACACTAAACGCAGCATTGATGGGCTGATGATTGTGTCTTTGCACAGGAGTAATTCATATGGGCCCCGTTCCAAAATCGAGTTAATCATGCTGCTGCAAAGACAACTTCTTCTGCATCATTCACAGAGGAGACCATTATTCATTGAAGTGGTTTGTACATGCGGGTGAATCTCACAAAAGCAGCCAGGTCACATTTCACTCCCTAATGAAAAGAAATTATATTTTCTCATAAAGTTAAGGCGTAGTGTATAAATGCTTTACAGTTTAAATAAATTATGATTCATATACAACATACAGTGCTGGGTAGATTACATATATTTACAAATTGTAGTCGGTTATTGATTCCAAATTACATGACAAAAATTGTAGTTAGTAATGTAATCCATTACATTACACATTTACGGCAATATAGTCGGACTACTTTTTGATTACTTTTAGATTACTTTTGACCCAACTCGTGTATAACATTGATTTGAATAGGATAATCTTGTACTATGTTGATAAAAAATACAAAGGAAAAAAAAAAATAATCCATTCTTTTTTTATCAACAACATGAAGTGCATTAAATTCCTGAGTTTAATGAAAAGCTATTAATTAAATCATAAAAATTTAAAATGGAAAAATAAGTAATTTTAAAATAAAAATAAAATATATAATATAATATAATATATAAATATATAGAAATTAAAATAGTCTAATCAAAAATTTATTATTTTATTTATGCATATGTGACTATAATGTCATATGCATGTCATCAACATATTTAAATCAATTGTGAGTTAAATAAATAAAAAAATTAAAAATAATTTTAAAATAAAAAATAAAATACATATAATATATAATATAATATATAAATAATATAATGTATAATTATAAATAAAATCATATATAATTATATAGCAATTAAAAGTCTAATCAAAAATTGACTTTTATTTATATGCATGTGACTATAATGTCATTATGCATGTCATCAACATTTTTAAATCAATTATGAGTTAATTAAATAAAAAAAATTAAAATTAAAAATAAATAATTTTAAAATAAACAATAAAATACATTATAATATAATATAATATAATATATAAATAATATAATACATAATAAATAGAAATTAAAATAGTCTAATCAAAAATTGATTATTTTATTTATATGCATATGTGACGATAATGTCATATTATGCATGTCATCAACATATTTAAATCAATTGTGAGTTAAATAAATAAAAAAAATGAAAATGAAAAATGTTTTTTAATTAAAAATAAAATACATATAATATAATATATAAATATAATATAATATAATATATAAGTAATATAATATATAATTATAAATATTATAATATAGCAATTAAAATAGTCTAATCAAAAATTGACTTATTTATATGCATATGTGACTATGATGTCTTTATGCATGTCATCAACATATTTAAATCAGTTGAGTTAATTAAATACAAAAACTATAATGAAAAATAAATAATTTTAAAATCAATAAAATACATTATAATAAAATAAAATACATTATTATATATAATATAATATATAAATAATATATAATTATATAGCAATTAAAATAGTCTTATCAAAAATTGACTTGTTTATATGCGTATGTGACTATAATGTCATATTATGCATGTCATCAACATATTTAAATCAATTGTGAATTAATTAAATAAAAAAAATAAAAAAGTTTTTTTTTTAAATAAAATAAAATACATTATAATATCATATATATATATATATATATATATATATATATATATATATATATATATATATAGCAATTAAAATAGTCTAATCAAAAATTGACTATTTTATTTATATGCATATGTGAGTATCATGTCATTATGCATGTCATCAACATATTTAAATCAGTTGTGAGTCGAGTCTCACGTGCGCTTCATCAGGAGTGCTGCATGTGTGACACATGGAGGTGTAGCACATGTAGAGCGTTCCAGATCACTCACTCATGAGGATGCTGTCTTTCTACACTGAAAAAAACTTGTTGTAGAAGCAATCTTCACTCAGAAATTGCCAGTAAATTTCATAATTACAAAGAAACGGCAAGTGACGCATTGAATTAACATGAATTTTTGAAGTATTTTCTTGTCAAACGTTGTTTTTTACAGTGTAGGCACTAGAGCTATGGCGTGTTGTCTCCTCATATATCTCAGTGTGGATGTTCTTGGCATCTCTGTGAGTGCGTTTGAAGTTGTGATGTCTCATCCGGCCCACCGCTCATTTTGCATTATTATCTTTTCATCATGCTGCCAGTCGGCTGTTTTTAGACACCCTGCGCCATCTGAAGCCTTTAGAAAGGTTTTTTCTTTTGAATGTGTGGGACGGATATTTTGAGACTCAGACTGTATTTTTTTCTTCATTGAAGTTAATCTGCTCACCAAGACGGTGAAGCTGCTTTCATGCTGATCGTGCAATAATGTCACACAGGTAGCATACAATTAAATCTTAAGCGATTACTTGTGTTTTTCCTTGTTTTTTTTTCCCTTGAATGAAGTGAAATCTGTAATAGTTCTGCAGTTTCTGTCTCAGTTTTCCTCTGAGAATGGTGCAATTTAATGGCTCGTCGCCTTGAAACAACTACAGTGACATGAATAAATAATTTTGCGAGGGACATGCAAGAAAGATGCTCAGCAGCGGTGCTCATTTAACAGTGATACCTCAGTGCTTCTGTTAAATGATCTAACTGTGGGAGGGTTTATTAAGCAGCCAAATGAAGGAGATCTGACTCTGTTATCTGCGTGATGTCATGAGCGCAGATCTGAACACATTCTTTTATATTTTAAAGGAAAGTTCTGGGTTCAAGTTGAGTTTTGTTGATGGTGTTTGTGGCATAATGTGGATTACCACAATGTATTTTTGTATGGTTATGAAAATCAGCCATGTGAAGCTGGTATTTTAAAATATTTAACCATCTGGTGTCCTTTGGTCATTTTTGACCAAAGAATTTTACGATTTGGTTTTTTAGAATTTTTCTTCATCGGAATGGTATGAAACTTGGTAAAGGTCTTGGCACTTTGCTGTGTGAACACACACACACACACACACACACACACACACACACACACACACACACACACACGATTCCAAAAGGTTAAATGAAAAAAATAGTCACACTTGTGTCAAAAATGAGCGCTTTGGAAATGAATGGGAAACGAATTTCATCTAGTAGAAACGTTTGGTACTGCGGCCAAACAAAATCTTACTGAAAACTTACTGTTTTTTGAGATGTCAACCTTAAAATTTGGAACACAACTTGTTTAGATTTTAGATTTCACACACACACACACACACACACACACACACACACACACACACACACACACAAAAAAAAAATCATGGTCATGATTCAAAAAAGTTTAAATGGTCCTGAAAAAAATTGTCACACTTGGATTGGAAATGAATGGGAAATTATTTTTAACCTAGTGAAAATTTTTGGTACTGCGGGCAAACAAAATCTTACTGAAAGCTCATTTTTTGAGATATAAGCTCAAACTTGTTTAGATTTATGGCTTTGATTTTCTTGCAGTTTTAGAGTAAAACGTGTTATTGAAAATATACATTTCATATAAAAATTGAAAATAGTATTTTTGTGTTATTTTCATAACAATAAACGTAAATTCTGTAACTTTTAAGTTAATTTTTTAAAAAAAATTTTTTTTTTTACTTCAGCAATAATTTGCCAAGTGGCATCTTTGAAAAAAGATCAAAATTAAGTCTGTGCTCCAGAGCATTCAAGATTTATGACAGCTTAAATTGGAAATTTCTTTTTCAGGTCTATGCTCAAAAATTAAAAACATAAATATAATTTAGCACCAAAAAACACCCCTAAAAATACAAAATATTAAATAAAAACATTATCAATTTAAATTTAAAGTATATTCATTTCATTGGGAAAAAAAAAAAAAAAAAAAAAAAAAAAAATCAGGCATTTTTGACCCTTGGAGGAACATGGGGTCCTATTATGCTTTATATATATAATATATATATATTTTTTTTTTTTTACATTTTCAACATTCTTTAGTTGAGCATGAAAAAGGTCTGCAAAGTTGCAAGTCCTATCCAAAGGGAGTTATTCTCTATATCAGTGTCACTGTTTCTGAACTCCCTGAAACGCCTCCATTATAGTCTTGAGTTTTCTTCCTAGAATAAACATGTCACAATATTATTCATTTAAATAATTCCCGCCCAAGGCATATGAAAAAATAAAGTGGCGAGGCCTGGTTGAGTTAGTCAGTAGTATGTTGAAACTCGCGGTTACGGTAAGGTGCGGGACATTTACCAAACACACTCTAAATGGTTGACCAATCACAACACACTGGTCCAGCCAACCAATCAGAGCACATTGTGCTCTTCAGAAGGAGGGGCTTCATAGAGACAGGAACTAAACAGAGCGTTACTGACAGACTGGGAAGAGAGGAGCTGCAACAATGGAGAATATGTGAAAAATAATGTTTATTCAACATTCAAGCATGAAAACCTATACTAGTAGACCCAAAAACAAAATCAAGACTTTCGAAAAAGGGCATAATAGGTCCCCTTTAAATGAATTATTTAGTTTTTTTTTTTTTAATGTTGCAGTGCAGTGTTATTTTCTGTAGTAATCAACAATATCTTTTACATCTCAGTGTGTATGAGTATAATATGGGTAGTTTGTTTGACCATAAATTGGTTTATTGACTGTAGATCGATCCTCCTCGTGTGCTCGACACAACAGAGATCTTTACCACAACAGTTAAAAAGATAAAACAACTGTCACCCAGTATTTACAAGCATATATAGTCTCATTAGATCTGAGAGGAAAGCTTTATTACCAACAATCTATTCTCTGCTTCCAGTGGCCATTTCATCCCAAATGATGTCCAGTTTCTGTTTCCTCCATGAAATGATGTTATAAAAGTCGATGTTTGCTATGAGAGTATCAGGTTGAATGTTCACCCTTCAATAGATGAAACCATTTCTCTGTGGTTTCAAGGCTTTATTGCAGATGCTGATGTGGTTTATATGTGTGGGTGAATCTCACAAAAAAACATCTAGGTTGCATTTCACCCCAAAATCAAAAGAAACAGTATATATTTTAATGAAGTGAAGCCTATGATGTATAAAAACTTTACAGTTGAAATAATTGACTTTCTTTCTTTCTTTATTTATTTCATATATTCATGAAAATATTTTTTATAAAACTTTTAGATATTATTTATGTAAAAAAAAAAAAAAAAATAGGCCTATATTTTAAAAATATGAAACATTTTTTATAATATATATATATATATATATATATATATATTATAAAAAATGTTTCATATTTTTAAAATATAGGCCTAATATATAAAAGTTTATAAAGTTTATACTAGTATAGTAAAACAAGGCTTTGTTTTTCTTTATGGAAAATATATTTTCTAATTTCTTTCATTTGATTTTGGGATTAAATGTAATGTGGACATGCTGTGGCTGGAAAAATATTTCAGCCAATTACAGCCTTTATTACTGGTTTTTCATTTTTATGTGCAGAATGCATTAAAGAGCCACTTTTTGATTATTTCATTCTTTTATTCACTGTTCAATAGTCAGTAAAATGAAAGTCTGATATTACTTTTCTTTCTCTCCCCTTCAAGCCTTCAAGAAAGAAGACAGCGGCTTTGACGAGGTAAGCGAAAATACAACCATTTGACTTTCATAACCCTTGGGAGTGTTGGAAGACACAGTTAATGTAACTGTCGTGAGATGTTATATGACGTGTTTAGTGTAGTTGTGTGCTGTCTGTGGCTTAATGGATTTCACAGTGCTTTGACTGTCATTGGAGTAGTGCATGCTGGGATGTGTTGTTTGGATGTTTCTATTTGAAGCAATGGTGTAGGTCTCCAGGGTTGAAGTGTCAGTTGTGATCATTGGAGAGATGCTTCATTGTTCTCCATTGCTTCGTTGTGCAGAGGTCCATCCATTATTATTCCATTGGATTTGGAAACATGCCCTCGAGTGATACTGGAGGGAACATTGAACAGGAAGACAAAACATTATTTTAATGCTTTTGAGGGCCTTTTTCCCTGTTACAGCCATTACTGATTATGCTTATTGCTGAATTTTCTAGAACCATGTTTTCCAGAGTATTATTTTAAAGACAGTGGGTCTCATTCACTAAGCATGCGTACGCACAAACTTGTACGTGAAATGTGTGTAGGAACGATTTTAAGAACAAATCACGATTCACCAAAAATTTCTTACAAAAAATCATTCTAAATTTATGACAAAATATAGGAACAACTGAAAGCACTCGTACGCATAAAAAAACAACACTCTGTACTGCCTTATAATCGTGTTAAGGAGTTATATAAATATGAAATTTCATCCTAACAGGACTATAATTATATAAAGTATGTTACATTATTTGTATTATATAATCCATATAAAAATTATATAATCAAATTATTAAATAATACGATTTAATCTTAAATTAGGCGGAGATTTTTCGTGAGAAGTTCTCCTGTGCGTACAAATACGAAATAATCCATGCAATTATTAGTGAATGAGACCACTGACATTATGTTTATATTCTGAAAAGACGAACTTTAAAACCAAGGGCCCAATTTTAACGATCTAAGCGCATTGTCTAAAACGCACGGCGCAAGTGCACTTAGGGCGTGTGCGAATCAAATTTAGCTAGTTTAACAACGGGGAAAAATGGTAGGCGCACCTGGTGCATGGTCTAAAAGGGTTGCCCCTATTCTCTTAATGAGTTATGGGTGTGTTTTGGGTGTAATAAACCAATCAGAGTCTCATCTCCTATTCCCTTTAAATGCCAGGTGCGCTCGCGACATGGTGAATTCGCTATTTACATGGTGGAATTTGCAAGCGGAAAAACTGAGCGCTTTTCTAGCGAGGAAACGGATCTGCGGTTAAACGGTTAAAGCGCGCGAGCAGACCATCTACGGGACAAGCCGGATTCCACCAAAGCATTTTTATCTTCATGCACACAATAATAATCTTTTACATTGTAATCCTTTTATTTTTAATATTTGGCATGTTTGTGTGCTGCTGCGCGTCCCTGTGTTTGTAACAAGCAGAGTGTACGTGTGTTGTGCTCCCGCTTATGGCCGATGCCAATATTTAGAAATCAGGGCAGCCGATGGCCGATATATGGTGCCGATTTTTTTTTTTTTTTTGGCCGATTTTCTTTTTTTCCCCCTTCATCTCATAAAATCTAACAGTTAAGTAATAAGAAGTTATACAGAAAATTGCTTAAATTAAACATTTATTGAACAAAACAAGCCTCTCCAATCAGTGCGCTAAAAATAATTTATACGTCAAATATTAAATGCACAAAACAGGTAATCAAAAATCTAGACTGTCAAATTAACTTAGTAGTAGCCTAATTCATAGTAATAATAATACATGGCTCAACTTTTTAAGCACCTTCTCAAAACTATTCTGAAGCATGCTTCTATACTGTAAGCCAAATGGCCATAATCTAAGTGAAAAAAATTAGAGTTCACCCATTTTACACAGCCTGCTGCTCATAACTGCAAAGGGAGAGAAATTCTCCAGTAACGTACAGAAACAGAATTGATAACGTCAGAGTTTATCTATACAACGCAGGCTTGTATAATAATTTAGCTGCTGAGCTCGTTACCAGGTTTTGGTGCCCGCGCCTACCTGTAGCCTAAACTACAGCTGGTTAAAGGCTCGCACACCCCGTCCGCATGCAGGACGATCCGCGTGTACAACAGTGAGTGAGTGACTTGAGAGCTTCAAAACAGCAGTCCACTAAATCCGTTTTTCCGCGCTCACGGCCAAAGGAGTATACTTTGAAAGGCTTGTGTGCTCAACTATGTGCGAGATGCAGCGGAACGCGGAAAATGAAGTATAACTGGTCCTTTATGCGGTGGAATGGCAGTTGCGCCTGCCTATTAATCGGCCTAATTTGCAGCACAATCGGCCGATGCCGATTAATTAAAAAATGCCAAAAATCGGCCCGATATATCAGCCGGCCGATCAATCGGTCGACCTCTATAACAAAACAAATACTGCGCCATTGACTTTAGGTTTCAGCTGGTCAATGGTGCAGCCGTTTTCAGTTGCCTCAAAATAGCAACACGCCAACAATGTGCCTGAACACACCTCGTTTTCAGACCAGCACGCCCATGGGTGAACAAATGGGCGCAAATGCATTTGCTATTTAAACAACGTGGCGCAGGACGTGAAAATGATAACCGCGTCGGGCTGAAACTAGCAAAAAACATTGCACCGGGTGTATGATAGGGCCCCAAATTTCTCAAAATGATAATCAAAAGCAAAACCATTGTGTATTCAGGCAGTCACCGAAGCTTTGATTTAGTTCTACACATCCCATTGCAGTTGTTTGTTTGTTAATTATTTTCATGTTTTTTTTTTTTTTATTCAAGTTAATTTGCAATCTGCATTTCTGTAGCTCAAACAGTAGCGCATGGCACTAGCAATGCCAAACTCATGGGTTCGACATGGTTCACATTAATTACACCATTATTTCCACCAAATGGCTATTGTAGCGGAGCATATTAGCTAATACTTCAGTCCGAATATGGACGTTAAATGGATTTTGATGTGCATGTAAACATAGTCACTGTTTCACTCTTAAGAAATTCAAAGTACCAATGACTCTCAACATTAAAGTCATCATGAAACGGAAGATGTGATTGTCTTTATTTCCCTATTGTGACGTATATCCGAATGAAACAGCTTCTCAAACAAGAACAAATGTAGGGCGAGGCTTGATTTTGGGGAATTGATTGGATGGGTGTGGTTTGCTATTGGTGGATCTCATGTGAGTGACAGGTTGCCCCGCCCTCACGCCAGTAAACAGATGATGTTGCAAGAGGGAGGGGAAGTTATTTTGATTAAAGATTACAAGGCACATGAATTTAAAGAATCATTTATAATAAATACTGCAATATTCCATAAAAAATAAGAATAATCAATTTTGATTTCATGGTGACTTTAAACTCCAGAAACTATCTGAACATCAATAAATGACACACTTGATCTTGAACTGGAGCGTGTGAGATCTTTATATAACCCTGAGCGCTGGTGCTCTGGTGTCTTGGATTGATGCAGCTCTTGCCTTTTCACTGCCGTGGTCAGCCGTCACATCTGGTTAGGCCTGGATGAGCGTGTCTGTGTTTCTGCGTTCCTCCCTAGAGACCCACAGGAAGAGGAGGCGTGCGGGAAGCCCGTCACTTTCTCATCGACAGGCTTTACAGCCCCGTCTCTGTTTAACAACACGCGTTACGCTTGCATCAAAAATACAGCGGATGCAAAACAACAACCGTGACTGAATAAATGTAAAATTCAACAGATCGCAGAGGTTTGCAGATGTCTAGTTGAGCTTTTTTCCTACGTGTCATGTTACAAGACGCTCCGTCAGCTAAACGAGGCCTCGTTGTGCTGCAAGTTTAATGCCTGGAGTCTCTGAAACTAATGGGTGAATGACATAAAGTGAGGATTTTTTGCTTTTTCTACTTCAAAATATTCATTAGTCGTGTTTGCTAAGGCTGTTACTGTTGCTCATACTTGAACAAAAAGCTCTCTTGTCATTCACAACCCATTGTACCTCTTAAATCTGACAGGATCTTCAATGAGTATAAAGTAGGATGGGATGGATTTTATCCATCGGGATTTGTTTGGACCTGAAAATTGGGGGTCTTTAGAGGGACTGATGATGTCAGCAGAAAAAGGCAGAAAGATTATGCAAAATAACTCTTGTTTTTCTTTGGAAAAGCATAAAGAATCATGCATAATGGGAACTTGTGCTAAGAAAGATCATATTTGCATATTGGCAGCAAGTTTTGCATAGACAAGCATTTTCTTTAGAAAATAAATGTAGTAATGCTATTTTCTTCTACAAATAAATAATAATATTATCATTATTTAACTATTTTTTTTAATATTTATTTACATTTATTTTTACTCTGCAAAATTCTGCAGCAGTATTTCTTGGAATCGTATCTTGGCAATATCCATTAATGGTGATTATTTTTAGCTTGTTTGTCCATGAAAATGATGTCTGTGCGTAGTCTGTTGAAATGATAAGATTTGTAGCATTCAGAAGCATTTTCTTCATGGGAACCGGTTCGTTCCGTTGGCTATAAATGGTTTCCTCTGCTGGGGAAACATGTAAAGAATCTCAGAAGGAAAGGGACTGTTTCCTGTTGAGCATGAAGTGTGTGTCTGAGAAAGCAGAAAGTATTTGACCTCCCTAGAAATGTTCTGATTCTCTCTCTCTCTCTCTCTGTGAGTCTGTTGGATGCGTCTTCATGTATAACTAGATGACAGTTTTTCCATAAACCCCTGTTGGTCTCTCTGATTTTGGTGCTTGATGCATGCGGGTGTTTCTTCAACTACAGACACGTTTAATTCAGTGTTACTCAATTTTTTCTAACTATTTGTGAAATTTACTAGCAACTTCTTAGTAAATCCTACACCATTTTTTTTCAGTGTATATCATAATTATGTAATTTATAGTTGCTACTTTTCAAATGTCTTTTGTCTGTTGATGTTATTGCTTTACTCTTGTCCCAGAGCCAAAGAAGTCAAGGAAAATATTTGCGAACAGAATATTATATTGCATTTCCAGTCAAGATGTTATTTTGTGAAGTTATGCAAATAGCATGAAAATATTTTCATTCATTGTGAACTTATCCTTAGCAAGATGCGGGAGTCTTTTTATTACAAAAATGTTTAATTTGTCATTTCCACCGTCGTCATTTCTATCACAATATGTTAAAAATACAGAACGTGATTCATATTTATATTCATATTTCATAATTTTCATGTTTTTTTTTTTAATGCCTCATGACTGTAATACATTTTTATACAATACGTATTTGTTGCACTGCCTTTAAAAAAAAAAAAAAAAAATAATAATAATCTAATTAGAATTACTATTGAACAGTAAGAATTATGAGAATTAAAAAAACTGCTACAATGTAAAAAACAATAATGATGATTCTCAAAAATATAGGATTATCTTCTTTAAGCGAAATATAATTTCACACTTTTGATTTTGGAGTGTGACATGAGCTGGATGAGAAGATGTCATTGTTTTCTGTGTGATTCGACCGCGGGCGAGTGGGATGAATGAACTGAATGTCTCGTGTGTTGAAGTGTGAGCCGTAGACAGCAAAAAGCATCTCGACAGCACTCCGATTTATTTATAGCTTGATGCCGCTCCGCGTCACGTGACTTCATCATCTACTGGACTCGTTTCGGAGTGACCCGCCATCAATGTCCCCAGTCATACGCAGCACATGCTGAGTCTCTTAATGACTTCACAAAGGTCAAGTTTGATCAGTCACACAGGTGACCTCATCTGAACGCCGTACTGTATCCGATCTTGCTGGTAGCATAGATAAAAACTTTCTTTCTGGTGAAGCTAGTTCACTTAGGAAGTCTTGCTGGTTAACCCTGTAAAGCCTGACATATAAAATATATTTCTTTTAATTTTTGAAATGGAAAATGCAGTTTATTTAATTCTATGCAAAATATTTTTAACAAATCTAAAAAGTTTTTTTTTTTGTTTTTATCATATTTGAAACATCAGGCTTTTATGACTGATATAGTATGATATAGTGAGAATATGGAGGAAAAACAAATTAATTTTATTAAGAGGACCAAAAATATGCAATTTGGTGCAGATGCTGATATTGATATGGACACAAAGTAAGATGTAATTAGCTTGTAATGTAAATGAATGAGATTTTTCTAACAGTATAGCAAACTACTTACATAAAATGCATATAAATATCAGTCGTCACTCTATATCTGCCAATAATATGTCTTAGTAAAATGATATTTAAATGCTTAGCTTTATGATCAAAGCTCTGTAGTTTCAAAACATATAATGAAATGCAATAATGATGACTGAGAGATGAACAAATAAACCTTTTCTCAAAAGCCTGATGGATCATATTTGATATGGATGGACATTTTTTTTCCAAAAAATGATGGATAATCAAGTAAACCCAAGTGTTCATCTTGAAATATTACTAACAATATAAAAGTTACTCTTATGTTTGCTTGATAAAAATCAGTAAAGATTTCACTGCAAAAAGACATGCTGAAGGTGGACGTTTTTTACAGTGATACTCAAAGGCCTTTTGCTTGCTAAAAAAGTATAAACTATGAATCAGATGACAGAATAGATAGTGTGCAACAGGTTTTTCATCAGTTTTGATCTTGCTGATCATGTAGAGACCTTAGAAATATGCGTATCAAATATGATACAGTAGCTTTATAGTAATAGCTGATCTAAAATATATATATTCTGTCAATATTTGCACCCTTATGTTGTTTAAAATCATATGCTGTTATTTCTTTCTCTACAGTATTGAAGGGGAAATTTTTGAATCTTGACACAGCTTTTTTCCATACAACATTTCACAACCATGACTGTCAAGCTCCAAAAATACCCATAACACTCATGCGCTGTATTCCAACTCTTCTGAAGTCTTATGATGCCGATTCCAGTCTGTTTCTCAGACAAAGCATAATGAGACATTTGAAGACTTAAAACAATCATATGCACCACTATATAGTTTTATAATGTCCTTTTTGGGATAAGAATCTTCAAAAGTTCTCATTTTATCCTTTAAAAAAAGAAAGAAAAAATGACAAAGCGAAGATTCTGTCGTCCACATCAGCTAATTTTTCCTCCTCCAGCCCCCCTGCTGCGCTCCCAGACTGCTAATGGAGACCCTGCCACACCGGGACACGGGTGAATTTTAAATAACTTGCTGGGATCGAGTGGTTCACAGCTGAAGGAATGCTAGGGCCCTCAAAATGGCGTGAAACCCCGGAGGGATTCGGTGCCTTCAGTTAGAATGTGTTTATTGTGAGACTTGAAATGCTTTTCATTGTGAGCGCGCTTGAGAGGAAAGAGATGCGCGCTTGTGCGTTTGGCTATGATGCCTGTTTTAATATCTTCTCGTCTATGGAGAAGGACTGCGCTCCTTTAGATTCAAAAAAGGCAATAACACGAGAATACAGGGAGGAAGAAAAATGAGAAAGCATAGAAGAATAACTCTTATATATATGTGGTATTTATATTCAGTAAATTACATATATATGTATAAAAATGTATATAAATCTAGGTTTTTGTCACCTAGATGAAGTGGATATAATAATGCATTTTAAGCTCTACATATCAAAATATATTAGCAGAATTACATTTACATTCATGTATGCAATTAGCAGATGCTTTTATCCAAAGTGACTTACAATAGAGGAAATTAATTAATAATAAATGTGTCATTCCAGTGAAGTCTTTACTTTTGGATTCAGTCTTCAGGCTCACGGCTCTAAATTTCCTGAAAGCATGACCGACTGAAGGTGTCACAAAAGAAATTGTAATTTTCTAATCATAAATTCCAGCCTCCTGTCTCTTCCTGTCTTTTCTCCGTGTGCAAGAAGTTCATTATTTATTCTCGGCTGAATTAGAGTCTGGCACGTTCTCCACTTTCATTTGTTTGGTGTCAGCATGTGGAATTAATTTAATAAATGTCTTCTTTCATCATGTTAAAGGCTCCCCAGTTATTTGTGGAATGGGCTCGTTGTTGGCACCGTAAATCATGTATTTTTCCTTTTGTGTTTGAGGGAAAAGATTCAGCCTTAATTTCAAGACAAACATCTCGAATTTTCATCTTTGATGATGAATATAATCTGATATAAATCTTATAATCCAGCTCACTGGTATTCACAAATGAATCCTTAACATAAGTGGGTCAAAATCTGTGATGACTTTTAAGGGCGACCGTGAAACGATTTTTATGTTTTACTTCTGTAATCATTCTAATGAATCATTCACAGCAAGATCAAGAACATGAAATAAAGAATCTGTATTTTGACTTCATGTTGGGTCATATTCTGTCATTATTTACTCACCCTTAAGTCGTTGAAAACCCATAAGTCTTCGGTTTATCTTCAAAACGCATTAAAAGTCCAGGTAACCAAAACTTAGAAGATGCATAAAGGTGCCGTAAAAGCCTAAATTAAATCTGCTCATCAATTAATATCTTTTAACGAGACTTGGATTAAACCACTTGATTCATATGGATTTTTTTATGACACCTTTATAACCTTTTTGGAAGTTTTGGTGTCCTGGACTTTTGGTGGAGGGGCAGAAAACTCTCAGGTTTAGCATTTAAAACAGCTAATCAGTCAATATTTGACTTATTTTGAATATTGTTTAGTATGGAGAGATATTGGATATGTAATTGTGCATGCTCATTTCCACTATTTTTACAGATTATTTTTTATGTGATCTAATGCTTACTTAAAGTTAATCTTTAAAACACTAATTATTGAATAATTCTGTTAAATGTAATCTTTACCAAATGTCAATATGACTATCCATTTTTCATTCATGTTGCAATTGCTCAATTCACTTAAAATTATTGTTGTTGTTTTTTTGTTTGTGTTTTATTTTTTAATTTATTTAGACATTTTTAATTAGGCAAATTTTAATATCTGACCTTTAATTGGTTATCTGAAAAATAAAAATGATATGAAAATAATTATCAATTTATCAATATTTACCAGAATAATCCATGTTGCTTGGCTTTATTTAAAGGGGACCTATAATGCCCCTTTTCACAAGATGTAATATAAGTCTCTGGTGTCCTCAAAATGTGTCTGTGAAGTTTCAGCTCAAAATACCCCACAGATCATTTATTATAGCTTGTCAAATTTGCCCCTATTTGGGTGTGAGCAAAAACACGCCGTTTTTGTGTGTGTCCCTTTAAATGCAAATGAGCTGCTGCTCCCGGCCCCCTTTCCAGAAGAGGGCGGAGCTTTAACAGCTCGCGCTTCGGTTGCTCAACAACAACAAAGCTGGAGAATCTCACGCAGCCAAAATGAGGATTGTCAGTAACGGTGTTCAGCCTTACATTGTTCAAACCGGAGTCGGACACTGATGGAGAGACTCAGGAAGAAGTTACAACTTTTAGAATGAAACTGGACGTTTCTGAATAGTTAGTGGATAAAATTCAGCACGTTTAATGTTTTCTTTTACCTCATTAATATGACTCTTGCTTATAATGAAAAATTAATTAGTTTTTTTTTTTTAAAGCCTTTCATTAAAAGTATCTTAAAGGCATCCTATTATGCTTTTTGCACTCCATTGTAGTCTTGAGTTTTCTTCCGGGAATGAACACGTCACAGTATTCCTCATTTAAATAATTCCCGCCCAAGACATACACAAAATAAAGGGGCGTGGCCTGG
The DNA here is from genome assembly GCF_019924925.1 of Ctenopharyngodon idella. Taxonomy (NCBI): domain Eukaryota; kingdom Metazoa; phylum Chordata; class Actinopteri; order Cypriniformes; family Xenocyprididae; genus Ctenopharyngodon; species Ctenopharyngodon idella. The sequence goes on from NC_067235.1 coordinate 31,062,364, forward strand.
TCGAGTTAGTTAGTAGTGTGTTGAAACTCGTGGTTATGGTAAGGGGCGTGACATTTCACAAACACACACCAATTACAACACGCTGCTCCAGCCGACCAATCAGAGCACATTGTGCTTTTCAGAAGGAGGGGCTTCACAGAGACAGGAAATAAACAGGGGTGCGTTTCCCAAAAGCATCGTTAGCCAACTATGGTCGCAAGTTCCATCGAATTCTATTGGTAATGACGGAACTTGCGATGATGGTTGGCTTTGGGAAACGCACCCCAGAGCGTTACTGACAGACTGGGAAGAGAGGCGCTGCAACAATGGAGAATATGTGAAAAATAATGTGTTTACTGAGTATTTAAGCATGAAAATCTATTCTTGTAGAGCCCCAAAAACAAAATCAAGACATTTTGTAAAAGGGCACAATAGGTCGTCTTTCATTTTTAACCAAAGTTTATGGGTTTGGAATGACATGAGAGTGAGTAAATGATGATTTTGGCGTGAACTATCCCTTTAAGACGTTTAAGAATTTGTGATTATGTTGTTGTTTGTCACTCTCTGGATGAAGTCTTTCTGAGAAAAGGCTAGAAAACACTCCAAACATGGTCAAAGATCAGCCTGAGAGATTTCCAGTGAGAATATAGCTGTCAGTTTCTGCTGCCTCAGTTAATCAGCATGCGTCTGCCAGACTTTAAACCAAACCCGACTGCACTGTCAGGACGTCAGCTCCTAATTGCTCGCCAGCTCAGCTGTTCCACACAGAAAACTTTCCAGAAATCTGAAACGTTACACAGCATTTCCAGGATAGAAAATCAGCATTGCTGCATGGTGGATTCCTCGTTTCAGATAGTAAATGACAATTTTAATGGGCTGTCATCTGTTTTCTTCTTCCTTCATTAGCTTATAATGAAGTGTGAAACGCTGAGTAAATGTGATGAGATTGTCATATCGCCGTTCACCCCTCATCCGTTATTTGTTTGCATTAGCGTGAAGGTTGGTTTGTGTAGCTCTTGGCTATCATCCATCCATCCATCCAGATGCTTGCCAATTATCTTTGGGATGGTGTGTGTGAGGTGATTCAATCCAGCCAAACACACAAATGTCTTTTTCAAACGCTGCAAACGGTCCTGGATCAAAGTTTTTTAGGAACTGCCAGACAGATGACATGTTTTCCTTCCAAGGAACACAATGCAATTTTGGCCCAGATATTTTGCATTTGGAAAAAATGAAACAAACATTTGCTGGTGAATAATGTCTGTCAGAGAGAATCAGGACACTTGCAGTGTCTTCTTGTGTTGTTGAGCGCATTGATGTTAACTGGTTTGGACTTGCGGTCTTGTAGCCTTCATTTGCCACATTTGCTTCATATGTTATTTCATGGTTTGTAAGAATGCTCCCAAGTGCCCTTTTTGTAAATTGAATTGTAGCATTTAAAATAGATTAGCAGTCAATATTAGGAATTAAAAAAAAAAAAAAAAAAAAAAGTTTTAGATATTGTATATGGAATAGTCTGTGCTTATTTACACTTTTTTTATTTTTTCTTTACATACTATTTTATTTTATTTTTTATTTTATTTTATTTTATTTATTTCTTTTATTTTTAATTGTAATTTTAATTTAAATTGTAACTTTTAGTATTATAATTTAAATTTTTTATTTTTTTATTTTATTTGTAATTTTAATTATTTTAATTTAATTTTATTTAATTTTATTCATTTTAATTTTAATTTTAATCATTTTAATTTTATTTATTTTTGTTTATTTTATTTGTAATATTAATTATTTTAATTAATTTATTTTTTATTTTAGTTTTAAAATACTTTTAGTATTTTAATTTTTTTATCAATTGTAATTTTAATTTTTTTATTTTATTTTTAATTTAATTTTAATTTTATTTTAGTGTATTTTATTTTATTTTATTCATTTTAATTTTAATCATTTTAATTTTAATTCTAAAAAATAAAATTAAAATTAAAATAAAATTATTTTATTGTATTTTTATACAGTTCTACTCTAAATTTTTCTATGGACCCCCTAGTATTCCCAACTTATACAATAAAAAATTAACATCAGAAATATGCAAAACTATTATTTAGAAAATATGTAATATTTGATTTTTATTCATAGATTTTCTTTATTTAAATATATTTATTTATTTCTATTTACATATTCATAATTATATAGCATAATCATGTTTTTTTTATTATTATTTTACAGTTTTACTCCTAGAATTCCCTTTCGTCCCCCTGTGTGTCCCCGGACCCCAGTTTGAAAACCTCTGCCGTAGATCACTTTGGATGAAAGCATCTGCTAAATGACTTACTTGCAAAGGAAAAGAGCGGTTCAATCCAGGAAGTGCCACATCTGTCATGTTGACATTTAAATCAGTTGGAGAAGTGCTCAAAGAGGTCATCGTTTCAAAGCCAAGCGCATGATGTCAGCGTGCACCAGCGCTCTGCAAGTGAGAATTACTTTTCCTGATCGCTCTACATTTACAGTGGAGCTTTATGTACTGCATGCTTCTAATATCACACTCATAAGTGTTTGAGGTCAGTTATGATGCTGTGAGTTAGTGGACCGCTTGCATCTTACTTTAAAGTGCCCCAATTATGGTATTTTAAAGGTTCCTAATTGCGTTCTGGAGTCTCCTACAACATGTTTAGATGCATCCAAGGTCAAAAAACACTTTAATTTTCTCATAATATACATTGCAGCATTACCTCTTCTCTCAGTGTCTGAAACGGTTCGATAAAGAAATCAGTCTCTCTAAACCCCTCCTTTCTGAGAGCCTGCTCTGCTCTGATTGGTCAGATGGCCCAGTCTGTTGTGATTGGTCTACCGCTTATAGCACATGTTGAAAATGAAACGCCCATTACCATATATGGATTCAGCTCTGGAGGCTTCTTCAGCACTTGATACACGGTGATACGAACAATAACAATGGCGTCGGTTTTACCGTATCAATTCGACCCCTAGTCCTCATTCAAAGTGGATTCACAGTTCAGAAAACAGCGTCTTCTTGACATGTCGACAACACAAACCAAACTCTTACAGCTACAACTACAGTTATTGAGAGCGTGTCAAAGCAGACATTGTTCACAGGCAGCCAGTGTAGACCATAGGTGAGCATTATGCAAATTCATTACAAACCTATGTAGGTTCAAGCAGGAAGTAAGACTGGAATTACTGACGACAAGTTTCAGAATCGGTTCTTTCTTTTGGGAGACAATAACTCCATTTCTCATGCACTTTGATCTTTGAAACTTACCTTCGAAACTTTACCTTCATGTACAGCTATATTACACAGTGCATGAAAGGTAATATCTGATGAAGCATAACTGTGGCACCCGCTGGTTTCACATGCTGCCGTCTCCCTCCTCAGTTCCTCTAAGCTTCTTAACGCGCCTATCATGAGCTGAAATTATTACAGTTTGAAGACAGTGGTTCAGAGGAAGATTACACATGAGGAGGTCATGATGGTTTGTAGAGTCCTAGAAATGAGGGTTCATTTTTTGTATACTTCATTAAGTTCTCATTAGCCGTGTTTCCACTGTCGTGCTAGTGGGTGTGCCAGGGCCTGTCGCGTTTCCACTGTCACTTCCGGGGCTTACCTCGTCTGGGCCAGCGGCCAGGGTTTTTTGGCCCACCGAATACCTTGGTCCAAAGCGGGCCAGCTCGGGCTTGAGGGAGTGGTTACGAACAAAGGCGGAGTTTAGACGGCAACGCCGCGGATGATTTCATATAGGTTACCAGCTAACATTAGACTTTTAAAATCATTTTAGCTCAAAACAACCTTTCAGACAGCAGCGAGTGTTTGAAATAACTTCTGTTTGTGATCCGATGTGGATTCTGATCACCGTATAAGGCAGAAATATTTATATGCGAAGAGAAAGACTATGCGCGCTATTACCATAGTAAACAGGATAAATACGGCCGCTTGAAGAAATCGGACAAATCATATACGTAGGCTATCACAATCGTGTGTTTATTTTATCTGTCAGTACGTCTTGTCTCTTACCGGACTGTCTGATATCCATATTTAGCTGCACATATGTCATAAATAAAGCAACTACGGGTTTTCGGGAGATTCCTCTGTTTCTCTGACTGAAAATATAACTCTTATTGGAACTGTCACTGGAGAGAGTGCTAAATCTCCTCAGGTCATATTTTTGGTGGAAAATTTGTAGAAATTGTCATTCTTTCTAAATTTGATGTTAACATACTGTCCTGTGACTATAAATAAACACAAACAGACACAACTTGTGTGTCCTCTTTCTTTTGTGAAATAACGGTAAATACTAGGGCTGGGTATTGACACAATTTTCACGATTCGATTCGATTTCTATTCACATGCCTTCAATTCGATTACGATTTGATTCGATATCGATTATTTTGGATGTAGTATATCAGTTACAGTACATGGTAAATTTTCTAGAGGAAAAAAATCCCTCAACTAATGCTGTAAACTACACATGGGAGTCAGTTTGTACTACTTTAATATTGAAGGTTAAAATGAACTTATTTATATACAAACACAAATTACACTCAATTATGTTTTTTTTATAATAAATAAAGTTTAGAATGACATAATTATATTTCTACTCCAATTTGTTTTTTTTTTGTTTTGTTTTTTTAAATATAAACATTTAAATTGTGGCTGTCATAAATGATTTATTCAAACATGCATTCAATATTGAAGAACATTATAATGAATATGTAATAGCTATATTTATCAGAATGCTGCTTTCTAGAGTTCACTTTTTCTAGCTGACTGAGTTTATGGTCGCTGAATATGTCTTTCTGAGGTAAATTTGACATTATGTGACATTGTTTACAAGCTGTTTTATTGACGTCTTTCCGAGGTTGCAACACTGATTGAGCTATTACACGAGACATGATATGAATTTCGGTAAGTTGTACTGTATATTTTAACATACCTTCAGATGTTTATTCATGTTTATTTCACGCTGTAACTGGTATTAAAGCGGAGGAGAGGATGTCCGTACTGCCGCGTCTCTTTAACTGAAGCGCTAAAGCGATCTGTCATGTCACATTAAACAGTGCCAAAATGGTATTTATTTTTTGAATCTCATAATAAGATGGATGTCATTTGAAATCTGAGACTTTGCTTCATATCAAAAGTAACAAAGATTATTGCGATTTATTGGATGGGAGGCACGCTACATGTTCTGTTCATTCATCAACTGAAAACAGACTAGACTAATCGATTCTTGGGATTTAAGAATCGATATCGGTTCGTAAAAATGAAAATCGATAAAATTGAGAAATCGATATCGTTTACCCAGCCCTAGTAAATACCACTTAATTTCTGTGACTAATGTTTAATCTTGACACAAATGAATTAAGATCAATGTATCACTTATTATTGTGAAACTGTGGTAAAACATCGATGCTTGGGTTTTAAATCTTTAAGTAAACAACAAAAATGCCAACAAACGGACACATTTATTATGTACGCTTTACGAGCTCGCTAGTTTCCAGTGATTTCTTTCTGATTATTTTTCTGATAAAACTTCCATTTGTTGGTGAAATGATGGGTTTGTGTGACGTTGTTCCAGATAGGGGTGTTACGGGCGGGTTTTAGTGAAGCGCTGCAGAGTTTCTGGCCCGATGGTGGAAACGCAGCATGATTTTGGGCTCGGTGCTACAGGTCCGAGGCTATTAGCCTAGCCCAGCCCATTGAAAGCCCTGGCTCACACTGGCCCGACAGTGGAAAAGCGCCTATTTATGTTTCATTTAGGTCAGGGGTTTTCAAAGCGTGGGGCGAAGAGTATGTCAGGGAGGCGTAGAGTAGGCCTGAGCGATATAACAATGTTAATCGATAGAGATTTTTCTATATAGTTTATCTGTGTGTACTGTAAATGTATCCGTTCAGTGCAGGACTGCTTGATATAGAAGCAAAGAAACATGGATAAATAAGAAGATGGAGCAGGACGTGCTTGATAATGAGTTATAAAAAGCACAATAAACCATGACAGAGAAGTGAAGCCATTGTGTATGTTGTGTTAGAAGGGAGGCCCACTGTCTTTGACTTTGAAAACCCCTGATTTAGGTTAAGTGTCAACTTTGCTTCTCATAAAATTAAAGAGAAATTAAAAGTAGATTCACATGAGTCAGTAGTCTTGCAGAAAGATTGTAGAGCTTTAAAATGAATGTGGAGAGAAGCTCAGATCATTTCATATTGAGATCTCGGACTTTGATTCCAGACATGGTTATAGTTACAGTTTGTGGTTGCAGTTTGAGACATCATTCTGAAACTCAATATGAGATGAGACACGTTACATGAGGTCTTTTGTTCAGTAGAAATATTTGAGAATAGGGATGGGAATGTTTGTTTGGTATAGACAGCGAATCAATTCACCATTCATTGGTTTTGATTTGATTCAGAATGATTCGATTCACAATAAGATTCTATTCAGTTTGATTTGATTTGAATGCTTAGCATTTATGGGACGCATTGGGGAGGAGGTCAAATTATGGCCAAGTGATGCTGATGGTCGGTGACACTGACTCAGATTCTGTGCAAAAAACAATTCTTTGTGACTTAACAGTAGTTCTAAAGTTGGAAAAAATGTTCAGTTCCCACTTAAAGTGAACCTTAGTTCCAGCTGATGCTGTAAATGGAAGGGAAGACGTGACACATGACAGGATGACTGAAATTAAAATGTATGTTTATTCTTATGTGGCACTTGACACCTATTTTTTTTTTCTTATAAGCCAATGGCTCCTTTTATCCCTGTATATTGCAAAAAGTAAAATATATAATCAAGGAGATTTCAAAGAGATGTTTTTGAGATGTTTCTGTTTTTGTCATTTCAACATCCTGTGCATGGTGTAGTTTGTTCAGCATAATGTAAGACACGTCACAGAACTCAACTTCAACATGTATCTTACATTCATTCTTTGTACTTTCTCTTTAATCCGTTCTTGCGCTCGCTGTAATTGCAGGTGGGTGGTCGCGGGCGCATTTGGCGCACTCTTCCCCTGAGTCATGATTATGCTGCTTCCTCTGATGGCTTTTGTGTTCCCCCTAATGTTTCCAGTCACCATGGATACGCATTAAGTACAGTCTTTGGGATAAAGCCTTTGTGTCCGGACTGTAACAAATGCATTCAGCTCCCCAAAGAACTGCACACGAGCATGACATCACATCCTCATCGGCCACACTTTGTTTCCAAATGCCGTTTGGGTGATAAATCAAATATTCATGATATATTCTCAATGATTTTACTTTATAAATATACAATAGCATATTGTGATGATTTTAACTAACTTTTCATGTGGCAATTATAGATCATGCCATTAGGCTTGATGAGTTTGACTCATTGATATAAATCAGTTCAAGCTGTCCATTTCAATGAATTAATTCAGAACTCTGATTTGATTCACTTGCATCATCTCTCAGAAATGTTAATGAAAGTATTGCGTGATACTTGTGAGGTGAGTGTTGCTGTTTTTGACTATTTATTGTTATATTGATCCAATTCAATACAATTCAGTTCACATTTATTTGTATAGCGCTTTTCACAATACGTATTTCAAAGCTGCTTCACAGAAAATGTAGGTTTCTGCATTACAATTTTGAGTAATCTGTAATCTGTTATCAGAGGTGGTGCATAATATATGTTAATTTATTTATATAAAGCACACTTTAAAACAACAGAGAGTTGACCAAAGTGTTAAACATGAGAGAAATATACAACATCAATATTATTAAATACTCCATACAAATATTCTTCATTTATTGAAAAGCACGACTTGATTATTTAAACATTTTTATTGTATTTTATTTCTTAAAGGATGTCATCCAAGATGTTTGTGTCTTTCTTTCTCCAGTCAAAAAGAAATGAAGGTTTTTGAGGAAAACATTACAGGATTTTTCTCCATATAATGGACTTCAACAGTTACCAACAGGTTGAAGGTCCAAATTGCGGTTTCAGTGCAGCTTCAAAGTGCTCTACATGATCCCAGACGACAAATAAGGGTCTTATCTAGCAAAACAATAGGTCATTTTCTAAAAAAAATAAGTTTATATACTTTTTAACCACAAATGCTGGTCTTGCACTGCTCTGTGATGCGCCACACATTACGTAATCACGTTGGAAAGAAAAAAAACTCCATCTCATTTTCTCCAACTTCAAAATCGTCCGACATCATTGTTTTACCTTTTTTTTGTAAAGGGCGTTTGAATTATGGGGCATTCACTCCAGACGCGACTTGCGCAAATAAATTGCGCTATTCGTGCGTAGTTGGACGCTTGAACATTTTGAGTTTATTCGCTTCATTCGCGCATGAAATTCACTTCACAACAGACGTGAATTCGCGTCATGAGAGGGGCTTCTGCCAGACGGCTCCAGTCTCGTTTCTGCACACTTCCTCTGAATAAACACATCAACTCGTCAGCGGGAAAGTAGTTGTAAAATACGGCGAATAAGCTCAATTTACCGGCTTTAGCTAGATTGTAGTCTCAATATGTGTGTATATATATATATATATAGCTCAAATTGAGTAAAGAGCGTTTTACCAGATTGTCCGACCTCCTCATTCACTTTCTTCCAAGCAAGATCCTTTTTATTCCTGTTTCTATAAAAGTATGAAGATGTATCGTAGAGCTCCGGGTATCCACATAGAGCGACGATGATTTTGTGCTCCATTGTTGTTTCGGATTTCTGCCTCCTCTCGATACGTCGTAATCACGTCACTACTAGAAACGCGAATCACGTGTTACACGCGTCAAACACCTGAAACGCTCAATTCGCGCCACCTTATTTGCGCCGAATCGCACCGCAGGATGTCTATTCGCGTCTTTGCATTGACTTAACATGTAAATCACTCGCGCTTAATGCTTCATTCGCGTCTGGTGTGAACGCACCATTAGTCTTTGCATGTTCGCTTTGTAGACACTGGATTGGTACTTCCGCCTACGTCACGCCTGACCTTTCCAACGTGATTACATAATGCGTGGAGCATCGCAGAGCAGTGCAAGATGAGAATTTGTGGTAAAAAGTATATAAACTTTTATTTTTTTTAGAAAATGACCGATCGTTTCGCTAGATAAGATCCTTATTCCTCGTCTGGGATCATGTAGAGTCCTTTGAAGCTGCACTGAAACTGACATTTGGACCTTCAACCCGTTGGTAACTGTTAAAGTCCACTATATGGAGAAAAATCCTGGAATGTTTTCTTTAAAAACCATAATTTCTTTTCGACTGAAGAAAGAAAGAGTGAACTAATCCTTTAAATTTAATATTATGACTTTTTGGTTGAAGTGAGGTTCATATTGAGATCTCTAACATCAGACTTTTGACAAATCTGAGCACAGTTTGAGACATTTTCTCCCCTAGAGCAACATCTTCATTTGATCTCCTTTTAGTCTCATTGTTGTCTAGGAAAAACAGCTGAGATGTAAACCAGATCTCATTAGATTGTTTTGCTCTGTGGGTTTGTAGACGTGCAGTATCAAATGCATTCGTTCACAGACCCTCATTAATAAGACTTTGATATGAGACAACATTTATTTTGCTCCATTTACAATGTGTAAATCTGACATGTCTGTGAGTATTAATTATGTGTTATTCTTGAAGTCCGACTTTAGTCTCGCAGGAGTGAGTCTGTCTGTGCGCTCGAGTCTCCCAGCGTGAGAACGCGCCGCAGGGGCTCGAGGGTCACGTTATACTGCAGCGTATCTAAAAATCATTTCAAGATGTTCCCGCCAGATTGCATCTGACCTCAAATGCCACTTCATTTTCGTTTCTCCCTCGTTTGCCAGGACGGGAGTAGGACTTTGACCGCTATCCTTGAACACTGCTCTCTCCCGGGGGTCGCACCTCCTGATCCTGACCTCCAAAAGAACATTCAGCATTGACAGTCTGGATAAACACAACAATAGCAGCATTCACTTCTTATCCTTTTAAGGGCATTTTGGAATGCATTTTTAAGATATAAAGATATTTTTCAGCTGTTTTTTAAATGATACGTATCTCAATATCACTGTAAAAAAGAATTGTTGGTTTAACTTAAAATAAATTACCTGGTTGCCTTAAAATTTTGAGTTCATTGAAATTAAAAATTTGAGTTAATACAATGAAGGTGATTGATTTAATCAACAGAAACTCAAAATATTATGTTATCTGAACCACATTAATTATCTAAGTTGATTTGACAAAAGATAATGTTGTGATAACAAATCAGGTAAATAATTTATGTATTTACTTTTTTTTTTTTAAATTAAATTATGCTTTTCAACCAAACACTCATTGTCCAGTAGATTCAGAATATTTGACAGCAATAAAATACAGTAAGAAAAAATTTAGTTAAAATATTCTAAATCTTTTCTTGATTATTTTAACTATTTTTTTCTTATTGTATTGTATTTCTTGAAATAAATATTCTGAATCTTCTTGATTATTTTAAGAAATACAATTACAATAAGAAAAAAATGAGTTAAAATAATCAAGAAGATTCAGAATAATTATTTCAAGAAGTAAAATACAATAAGTAAAAAATAGTTAAAATAATCAAGAGTCAGAATATTTGCAAGAAATAAAATACAGTAAGAAAAAAATTTGTTAAAATAATCAAAAAGATTCAGAATATTTATTGTAAGTAAAATTCAGTAAGACAAAAAAAATGAGATAAAATAATCAGGATTCAGAATATTTATTTCAAGAAGTAAAATACAGTAAGAAAAAATTAGTTAAAATGATCAAGGAGATTCAGAATATTTATGGCAAGAAATAAAATACAGTAATAAAAAATGAGTTGAAATAATCAAGGCATGTATTAAGTAGCCTAAACACTATTTAATTTATTTAATAATTATATTTTCATTTATATGCTCCGGTATATCTATACATAGTCATACACGACAATATTCCCCTATGTGTGTCTCTTACTGAAACATTTAATGCATGATGCAAACGAATCTCTGAATCAGAGTTTTGCATCGACTTACTGAGACTGACAGTTTGACTTATTCACACAAATGAATCAGTCTCTGTAACATTGGCTCTCATTTAAACTTCAGTAGTAAGACAAGAAAGGATCATGCAACTAGTCTTAATAGACAAACACAATAAATTATCATTTTATATTTCTAGCATGATTGTTAAATCAATATTACCCTCCTCTTTATTTTTACAGTAATGTTGTGCATCTGCCTTCCAGCGTTATCAATGCCAGAATGACTGTTGTATGACTGCTGGGTTGTGGGCCGTCGCAGTTCCAGCTGTGTGTTTGTGTCTGTGTGGAGCGGCAGCCAATCTGCCAGTGTTAATTGACTCTACATGGTTCTCAATCACAGCGGCTCAGACTTGCATGTGAAGGTATGAGGACCGAAGCGCCTGCGTTTTGTTCGTAATCCCCGCTGGCCCTGGTGACCGGCGTAAAGCTCGGCGTGCCATTGCCTGCGTGGGTTAAGACCCTTCATCTCATTAAAAAATGAGTTGTATAATCCGTACGTTAATTAACCTTTCTTAATAGCCCCTCGAGGACGTATAGTAGATCAAATATTGCTGAGATATTAAAATGCAAATGCAGATGTGCGGTGGCCTGCGGAGCTCGTTTCGTGATGAGTGTCAGTGATGGGTTCAGATGCAGTGTTTGATGGGTATGGAGTCGCCCCGTGTGGTTCTTCCGTAATTTGTGCAGATGTCTTTAAGGTGATCGCGCCATGTTTGATATGTGCTTTTTCTGGAGGTAAATGAGTTCTTGTGGAGAGCTTCAAATCACCAAAACTTAAATCTACTGACTGCTGTATCGGTTTAGCAAATGTTCAGATTGTTGTAAGTTTGAGTAAATATTAGGGCTGCACGATTTGGGGAAGAAATCTTTTTTTATTATTAATAAAATGTTTTATTTTATTTTATATTTTATTTTATTTTTTATTTTATATTTTTATTTTATTTTATATATTTTTATAATTTCTATATATTTTTTGTTTATTTTATTTTATTTTATTTTTAAAAGCTCCAGTTTGCTGTGCTTGTTTGTGTAGAGACCCTTATTTTTTATTTTATTTATTATTTTATATTTTATTTTATATTTTATATATATATATATTTTTTTTATATTTTTTATATTTATTTTAGTTTATTTTATATTTTTATTTTATTTTATTTTATTTTATTTTAAAAAGCTCCAGTTTTCTGTGCTTGTTTGTAGAGCTACCCTTATTTTTTATTTTTTTCATTATTTTATATTTTATTTTATTTTATATTTTATATATATTTTGTATTTTATTTTAGTTTATTTTATATTTTTTATTTTATTTTATTTATTTTATTTTATTTTATTTTATTTTATTTTAAAAAGCTCCAGTTTGCTGTGCTTGTTTGTAGAGCTACACATTTGGGCTACAAATTTTGTATTTTTTGTATCCATATGAATTAGCTTCTTACGCATCAATATAAAAGTATTATATTATATTATATTAATTATTAAAGTCTGTCACAGGTCATTCTGATATTGTTGCAGAATACAGGGGGAAAAAATAACTAAATAAATACAATATTTTTATAATTACATAATAATGAATTTATAAATAATAAAATACAATTAACTATATATTAATGCATAGGACAACCAAAGAAATACACTTACTTTTATTAGTGAGGAATATCTTTTGTTGTTGGTTAAACACGTGTACTGAACACAATCATTCTGAGCATGAAACATCTGAATAGAGACATTTAGAAACCAAACACTCAAATTTTACAGAGTGTAAATCACTTCATTGTATGTTTTAATAAGTCTGTCATAATAATTGTGCATATTCCCTGTGCAGTTCATGGTAACTTTTTGAAGTTGGATTTTAAGGACATTTTTGACACTTTTGATACAACTTTGTGTTGCTGCTTGATGTCTAATGTAAAATCTGGGTAGTGGCACAAAACCAGTTGTGAATCACTGATGTAACAGAGCAAGTTTAGCTCCTGACCTTCGAGTCGTGCCGTAGGGTCGGGTACCAAACGCTGTATAATCCAGTCTGAGCCCGTGCGCTGATTGCAGTCGCCATTTGGCCGCCGCTATTGTTGTTGATGAGATGTTAAGCAGCAGCTGGTGTCTATATTAACGTGCTGTAATTAGCCCAGACTGATGAATATGGTGGGATATTCCCCCTCCCCAATCCCAGCTATCAAAATGACCATTTCGGTCATTAGAGTGTGATATGCGAGGACAGATTCCTGGCCGACGGAAATATGCAAAGCACTCTGGAAATGTCAAGCTCAGGAATGTTGGTCCGTGCTAAACACGCTGTTCGTGCATGAATAATGCAAAACCAGAGCGACTCGTCTCTGAGATCTGAAGTGTTCGACATGCCCTCTGTGAGTCAGTTCTCGTGCCTGATCATCTTGAGGTGGTCGTGGAGAAAGCGTTACTGAGTTGCATGACAGCAGGGATTTGTGATTCTCTCTCCCAGGATTCAGAGCCAAGAACAAAAGCTCCATTGGTTCTGCTCCGGTCATGAACCGCTTTTATCTTCCATCTTGATAAAGCACTCCATCATTTAGCATTTTGCCACCACCATGAGGGCTTTTACCGTTGACTTAGATAAACTCAACGAACAAACACAGATGTGATCTACAGACCTAAAAGGGATAGTTCACCCAAAAATGAAAATTTTGTAATCATTTACCCACCCTCAAGTTGTTTCAAACCCGTATGAGTTTCTTTCTTCTGCTGAACACAAAAGAAGATATCACTCTATAAAAAAGAAAATACTGTCAACAGCCAGAAAACAAATGCATTTCATTGTGTTTTTGGGAATAAAATGTTATAAAAATCAGGTTAATGATGTATGAACAAACCTTCAGAATATAGACTGGAATAAAACTGTAAAGTTTGGTGTATGTAAAGCTGTGGAGAAAAAACTATAATGCCTTTCACAAGATGTAAAATAAGTCTCTGGTGTCCCCAGAATGTGTCTGTGAAGTTTCAGCTCAAAATACCCCACAGATCATTTATTATAGCTTGTCAAATTTGCCCCTATTTGGGTGTGAGCAAAAACACGCCGTTTTTGTGTGTGTCCCTTTAAATCCAAATGAGCTGCTGCTCCCGGCCCCCTTTCCAGAAGAGGGCGGAGCTTTTACAGCTCACGCTTCTGTTGCTCAACAACAACAAAGCTGGAGAATCTCACGCAGCCAAAATGAGGATTGTCAGTAACGGTGTTCAGCCTTACATTGTTCAAACCGGAGTCGACACTGATGGAGAGATTTAGGAAGAATTTACAACTTTTAGAATGAAACTGGACGTTTCTGAATGGTTAGTGGATAAATTTATGTAGTTGCTGTTGAGTTGATTGAACTCATCGACTAGCATGTGCCGTCATGTTAATCTTTTGTGCAAATCCAGCATCGTTTGTGAAGCAGTCCGGTGTAAAATGACGGCATGGTAACAATACTCTACTACAACAACTCTTCTCTAAAGCAGCCCAACATGGCCTCACCCCCTTTGTTGCGTGTTCTCAGGTGCGGGGTTTATGTAAATTTTGGGGTTTGTGATGTCACCAACTCGGGAAGAAGCTCATTGTAGTCCCTACCAGCCATTTGTTGTAGTCCTTAAAAAGTGATTTCTGTAAAAGAAAATATCTCCCTTTGCATTGAACTTTAAGTGCCGTAACTTTGCAGATGTTGTTTATGATCAAACAGCAACATTCCCCTGAACTAAAGTTAAAAAAGTGAAATCATAATCAAGGACCCCTTTAAAGATACGTATTGGCATTGAAACCTACAGAAACCTAAGACATTATTTAAGCAAAATAGCCCAAAACTGACTAGTGCTGGAAAAAGCAATGCTTTGTGTCTTAATGGTGCCTTAATGGTATATGTTTATTTGGTTTACACTGTACATGCAATTGTATCATTGATCTGAGTTGTTTGTCATGATTGTGGTGTGACATTATTTGTGTGTTGTAGTGTGGTTGAGCTGATGGGTGGAGAGCGATTAGTGTGGAATGACACAAGGGTTAATGCCTCTGAGAGATGAGCTCATTTCCTGCTCACGCCCTCCGTCCGTATGTGTGTGTTAACCGAATATGACTGACCATCATTGCATCAATATTCCATTATATCAGCTCATGTTTTAAAGGAACAGTTCAACCAGAATCAATCATTTACTCAGACCCTTATGAGTTCAACATGAGGGTGAAGAAATGATGTCAGAATAAAAAAAGACTGAAGAGTGGGTTTGGTGAGCAGTCGCTTTCTTTTCTGTCTAAGATTTTATTTTATGTCAGCTTTATTTCAATTACCGAAACACTGTAACAGAGTGATTTCTCAGGGTTTTACTGGCATTCAGATCAGCAGAGGAGTATTGTGGGATGCTAGGATGAATCATGTCCAAATAAGATCATATTTAAACTTCTTTAGATCTTTAGAGTCAGATCTGTTGAAAGTCGTGTCATTTTCAAGGGTTTTTAAACATTGTGTGAGCCTCAAAGTTTCTTTCCCCTCAAAACCAAGCAGAAAATGCAAAAAGCCTGCAGTCTGAGGACGCGTGAGTCATGTCACATGATGTCTCAGATGGTATTTCTTTGATATAAATGGCACGGGTCACATACAACTGGTGAATATCTCTGTAAGTGTAGTTGCAGTCCAAAGACGATTACATGCTAGAGTTCATGCTATGCTGAAAATCCAGTGACTGGTGCATAGAGGAAAAACACAAGGATTTGTGAAAGTGATGTAACTCTTTTCAAACCCTCAGAAGACGTCTTGCACGCTCCTGTCCATCAAACAACTGGGCAGGAGATTTCCCAGAGAGTGTTTAATCTGCTGAAGTAATTAAAATCTGATTGGTCTGTGACTCCCTCTTGACCTTGAGACTCATTATTGGCATCGATCTGCCCTTCAGTCTCTCCCGGTGGCGTTTCAGTACACGCCACTCACGGGTCTCATAGATGCACCTGATTTCAGGCTTTGAGTTTTGATTTGTTCCATCAGATTGATGCCTGTCAATGTCAAACATTGTCATTGTCATCTCTGATAACGCCCAGAAATTGAGCATTGATCCATTTGAGAGACAAAGACAAAGGTCTCCAATTCAAACAACACCGCTTTTTTTTTTTTTGCTTATTTAAAATAGTTTTACATGTTTAATTATGCATTTAGCAGACTCTTTCATCCAAAGCATATAAGCAGATAAAAGTAAATTATATATAATATAACATAATATTTAGTGTTGTCAAAAGTACCGGTACTTCGGTACCAAGTCGGTACTGAAATTTTGAAAATGTGACGATACCAGCATTTCTGTAGTACCGGGAGTACAGAGTATCCGGGTATATTCGGTACCCACTGATAGGGCTGTGACAGTATTTACGTGAATATGACACGAGTGAAGCACAAAGCTTTGTTTACAGAAGAAATAATAGGTTAGCAAATAAATCTGACATCGCAGCCATGGAAACAATTTGGTTCATGCCGAATGAGAGAGGTACGTGAGTCCATAAATTTAAGCTTTGTATTCTGTTTTGCGAATCGCAATCTGGTCACCCGATTATCAGAGAATTTGACAATATTCCATTAGTTATTCCAGTGAACATGGAATCTCAAATCTTCAGTCACGCAGGGGATTAACGTTTCTTCCTTTGGTTCGCTTTTAATTAGGCCTATTATATTCACATTCTTTACTGTGGTAAAGTAGAAAAAACACTGCAGGACAGAAACCTTTTTGCTTGCACATCAGTTTCTATTTAATACAGTTTGCGCTTATTATTAGACTTTATAAGGCGCGTCAAGTTTATTTGAATAGTGCGTTTCACACACGCCCGTGATTTTTACTTTCCCTTTCTCTGGCAGGGCAAAATCAAACACAGCCTGAATGTCTGAAGATAAAACTCGCTCTTCAGACCTTTTACAACAAGTGTCAGTTGCTTGTAACGTCAGGAGATAACATGAAGGTATTATAAAAGAAATGGTCTCTTTCCTGCTCGTGTCCCTCATCCCTCTCAAACCGCAGAGCGGCTATATGACTCATCTTTGTGTGGAAATATAAAACAAATGTTTTTTAAATAATATTTAACTTTCTTATTATTTAGGTTACCATTGTTTACTGGTATTTATTTCATAGTTTTACAGGCTGTAGTGTGTCGTTTCACTGAAGGAATAGCTAAAATAAACACACGTCTGTTACAAAATGACGTTTGAGCATTTGTTTATTTATTTTTTTTATATTTCAAAATTTATTTCATTGAGGTATATATACACACACAAACATACACACACACGATCCAAATATTTATATGTATGAGTACCATCATATTTAATATGTCTTTAAAATTGGCTAGTTAAATAAAATAGTAAAATATTTCCAACAGATTTTCCTGTGGTACCGAAATTGGTACCGAGAACCGTAAAATTTTAATGGTATTGGTACCGACTACTGGAATTTTGGTACCGTGATAACACTATAACAGATACAGTATTGTGTTATATATTACCACACGATATATATATAAAATTGTTATATAAAAACTCAATTCAATTAAAAAACTTCAGTGTGAGAAGTTTTGTGTGCGCACACATATGAAGTGTGTGCCCAGAAAAGCCGATTCTCAGACAGCGTGCGAATGCTGAATTGAGCTCTCTTTCACGTCTTCTTGCTCTCAAACGGAAATATTCACACAAAACTACCTCAAAAAATGTCGATCTCGGCGAGTGTCCTAGTAAATATAGTCGGTTATGTCTTTAGTGAACATAAACATTTGAGGAATAAAACGCATGTGTATCAGTATATTGGATCCGTGCAGCTCTTAAAGTGACAGCAGCCTAATAAAACTGGTACTGTTTTTATTTTATGTAAATCAAACAACAAAGGACAAAGAAAAAGTCTGAAAACCTTTTACGAAAGTTTTATGATCTCTTCATGAACTTTTTGATGAGTCAATGTGTCAGTTGCACAGCTGGAGGGAAAGAAATCTCTCAGATTTCATCAAAAACATGAAACTTCATTTGTGTTCCAAAGATAAATGAAGGTCTTACGGGTTTGGAACGACATGAGGGTGAGTAATTAATGACAGAATTTTCATTTTTGGGTGAAGTAACCCTTTAAGCATTTTTTGGGTAAGTCTAGTTTCTTTGATAATGTGATACACAATATTGCCAAAAGTATTGGGACACCCCTCCAAATCATTGAATTCAGGTGTTCCAATCACTTCCATGGCCACAGGTGTATAAAATCAAGCACCTAGGCATGCAGACTGCTTCTACAAACATTTCCACGGTCAACTGTTAGTGGTATCATAACAAAGTGGAAGCAATTCAGAACAACAGCAACTCAGCCACAAAGTGGTAGGCCACGTAAAATCACAGAGCAGGGTCAGCGCATGCTGAGGCGCACAATGTGCAGAAGTCGCCAACTTTCTGCAGAGTCAATAGCTACAGACCTCCAAACTTCGTGTGGCCTTCAGATTAGCTCAAGAACAGTACGTAGAGAGCTTCATGGAATGGGTTTCCATGGCCGAGCAGCTGCATCCAAGCCTTACATCATCAAGTGTAATGCAAAGCGTTGGATGCAGTGGTGTAAAGCACGCCGCCACTGGACTCTAGAGCAGTGGAGACGTGTTCTCTGGAGTGACGAATCACGCTTCTGTCTGGCAATCCCATGGACAAGTCTGGGTTTTGGCGGTTGCCAGGAGAACGGTACTTGCCTGACTGCATTGTGCCAAGTGTAAAGTTTGGTGGAGGGGGGATTATGGTGTGGGGTTGTTTTTCAGGGGTTGGGCTTGGCCCCTTAGTTCCAGTGAAAGGAACTCTTAATGCTTCAGCACGCCAAGACATTTTGAACAATTTCATGCTCCCAACTTTGTGGGAACAGTTTGGGGATGGCCCCTTCCTGTTCCGACATAACTGCGCACCAGTGCACAAAGCAGGGCCCATAAAGACATGGATGAGTGAGTGTGGAGAAACTTGACTGGCCTGCACAGAGTCCTGACCTCAACCCGACAGAACACCTTTGGGGTGAATTAGAGCGGAGACTGTGAGCCAGGCCTTCTCGTCCAATATCACTGCCTGACCTCACAAATGCGCTTCTAGAAGAATGGTCAAAAATTCCCATATGCACACTCCTAAACCTTGTGGAAAGCCTTTCCAGAAGAGTTGAGGCTGTTATAGCTGCAAAGGGTGGGCCAACTCCATATTAAACCCTACGGATTAAGAATGGGATGTTGTTAAAGTTCATGTGCAGGTAAAGGCAGGCGTCCCAAAACTTTTGGCTATATAGTGTATATATAGAAATACCATTTTGACCCCTTCTGAGGCCATTACCTAAAAACATTTCCATCACTATATACACACACATGCACACACACATACACAAGTAGTTTGTCTCTCGTGTATGTTGAGGTCGTACTGTTTGCGGTGATTTGAATGCTTTCTGCTGATTCAGCGTCTCTGTGTTTTCTTATCGTTCATTACATTCCTAAATGCCAAAGTGATTTTCTTTAAGTCAGCACAAAGTCGAGGTTACTCCTCTCTAGTTCTACTAGAAACTCTTGAATCAGTCACAGCGTTATTAACAGACTGGTGAAGACATGTCCCATGAGCTTCATGCTATTGTTCTGTTAATTAGTTTCAAATTAATTGCAGGTCAGTTCTCTGAGGCAATCAAACACCTTTCCAATATTCTGTAGCCGCTGTGTGTTTTTACGATCGATTTTTAAACGCGGAGGTGTGAGGGTCCGAGAGGAATAACGATGACTGGAGCGCGTGTCTGGAGGAGAGCCGAGCTGCGCCGCGTCAGTAGAGTCTTAAATTCTCCTCCTACAGGAGGAAGAGCAAACATACAGACCGTCAGGAGATGTGCAGATATATGGCTGCCAGGAATTTAGTAGCAACTTCAGTAGTAAAAACAGGGTTAGAGTTGGTAAGTTTGATTGATTTGTGTGTGTGTGTGTGTATATATATATATATATATATATATATATATATATATATATATATATATATATATATATATATATATATATATATATTAGAGATGCACCGATACTAAATTTCTCTGCCGATACTGATAGCCGATTATTCAGATTGATATAGAGGTTTTTCTGGTTTGGTTGGTTCTGTTTGGTTTTTCTTAAGGAAAAATAAAATCTCTCCCAAATAATAACAGAGGTATTATATTCAGCTGCTGTTTATTTTCAGATATAATAATTACACTCAAATAAAAACTGAAATGTATAAAACTTAGTATCACATAAGGTAGTTTTCATAAGCACTTGTCTTCATGGCAAATTTGCACAAACATATAATTGACATTGTTCACAAGCTGTTTTATTGACATCTTTCCCCGGTTGAAACACAAATAAAGTAATTACATGAGACATGATACATTCTGGTAAGTTGTACAATATATTTCAACATACCTTTGATGTTCATTCATGTTTTTCGAGATATAACTTGTATTGAAGAGGAAGAAAAGACTTGTGCTCCGAGCTGCCACCTGAACTGAGGCATTACAGCGATCTGACACGTCACATTTAAGAGCGTCAAAACGCCATTTATTGTTAGAATTTCATGATAAAATGGACAGAATTTGAAAACTTATTCTTATCAGAAGTAACAAAGCACAAATCTTTTTATGATTATTGGATGGGAGGCGCTACAAATAATATTTGATGTAGGAAAAAAAACGCAGACCTGGCAACCCTGGCTTGAACTACGGGTGATTCATAGGGTCAAAAAGAGCCTGCTTTAACATCACTATTTTTAAACTGTTAATGCGTTAAAATTCAACACAAGAGTGATTTTCTTCACACACAATATGTATGAGTTGCAGGTTGAACACGTCCTTCCGCACCCTTTTGATTGACAGGATATAATCAGCCCTGACCAGCGGCAGTTTTTAAACAATCGGCCAATAGTGATAATAATAGCTTTTATCAGCCGATACCGATTGTTAGTCGGTGCATCTCTAATATATATATATATATTCCATGTAGAAAATAACAACATGTGGGTTTAATCATGTAAATCATGACATAGTTTTAATTTTTGGCTGTACAATGCTTTTAAATATGCTGTCATGTGTTGTGAAATCTCACAGTGTCTTTGTGATTTTGTATTTTTGCCAATATGTAAATAACATTCAGTTTTAAACCGTCGGTTTTACCTGAGACAGACTTTTGACGAATTGCTTCTTCTCTTTAATTAAGCGTTGTGTTTTCACGAGACACACTGCTGTCGAGTGAGTCTCACCGGGGAGTTCGCAACAAATGCAAATTGGCTAGAACTGTTGAATTTGTTTAAATCTGTTTGCATGTAGAGCCTCTGTGCATAATTCTCCAAATCCAGTAACATCAATATTCATTCTCCATTTTATGCACATTGAAGATGACAAACTTCTGTTCTGGGAATTTCCTGCGAGGAGACGCCTTGATGAAGAGTTTCCATTTGATAAGTTGTGATTGGCTTTATTAATGCGCAGATTAATGGTCTGCACAATGTTTTTAATGAGCACTTCATGGCCCAGAGTGATGAATGAATCCTATTATGGTGTCAATTGAGGTTATTTGCAGCTGAATATGTGAGAAGCACAAAAGGCCAGGCGATTTATTTTGATTTTCTCCTCTATCTTTCATTGTTCTGGCCGAATTAATGGATTGGCTCGTTAGCTAAACATGAACTTTGAGGGCAGAGCGAATGGTTAACATGATAAATGAGATCTTCTGTTGTATGAAGTGATATGAATTAGTGGCTCTTGTTTCAAACCCTGTAGTGAGCTGCCTTGCTGTCTGCTGTCTATATAGGTAGCATCCTAATTGACAAGGAATCATTTTGGAACGCTCTCCATGCGTCATATAATGCTTCTCATTTGAAATGCACACTGCAAAAAATTATTTTCTTCCTTAGTAGTTTTGTCACGTTTTCCAGTAAAAAATATCTAAAAATTCTTAAATCAAGATATAGTAACTAAAGTCTTGTTTTCTGGATAAGTTTATCAAAATTACATGTCATTAAAGGTGCAATATGAGAGGTCTATTTAAAACAAAGGCGTAGCTTGATGACGCCAAGTTTGAGCGCGGAAACTTGGGACATATGGTCTTCACCTCAACGGCCGGTGGAAAAGAATTGGGATAGGACTCGGGAAGAAATCATGTTCATGGATGCGATTATTAACGTTACTGTAGTATGAAGCAGAGCAGGACCGAGTGTTGTGGGCGCTGAACGAGGCCGCTGGAGCGATTGCGCCTTTTATTATGCCGCAGTCACCGGCGCTGCTTCCGCTTTTCCGGTCATGAGTATGAGGTAACGCAGCTCTGTTTATCATATTAGATACATTTGAGTGTGTTGAAAATGATGTTATAACGTTACTCTGCGTGTTCGCTCGGCGGCTGCTGTAAGACACTTGTTTGAGACACACTGCAGTAAGCTAGATCGATTTTAGTATATCATATTAAATGCTGGATGGCTTGTGTTGATAAATGGTATGAAATTAATTTTAAAACGTATTGTATGATGGAGTTTCTGTATTACTGTTACTAAAAATAAAGCTGCATTTGATTATGCTATGTTAGCTACTTCACAAAATAGTGTTTTTCTCTTAGGCATGGTAAAGCATGGTACTCGCAAAAAATCAAGAAAAATAGAATTAAACATTAAGACTAACGTTAAACATGTTGAGCTATATAACAATAATTAGTTTTCTGTCTATAAATATATCAAAACCGTTGTTCCCTTGTCTATTAAAACATGTAATATATTAAAGTGTCTTTGGTGTTTCCATGGTTTATACAAAATAAAACCGGAAACCGAGGGTAACGCGGGTATGACGCAATTGACAGGCGACTCCTCACACGGCCTTGGTTAAAATTGCAATTTTCTCGCGATTTACAAATAGTTGCAAACATTTGGGATATTGTAAGTACTCAAGTGAACAAAATATATAACACTGGCCTAGTGGTTTTTGGATATTTTACTGCAAAATTCTTACATATTGCACCTTTAATGCATAAAATGAGAAAAATATCTGCCAATGGGGTCAGAAAAAAATAATCTTGTTTTCCCTTTCAATCAAGTTTATTTTCTGACCCCATTGGCAGATATTTGTTTTTTGTTTTAAATATAAACTCGCTTTATTTTAATAATTTTCTCAGAAAACAACTTTTTAATTTGCATCTCAAGTAAATTTATCTTTATTTTGATAGCAAATATCTAAACATTCTTGAATGAAGTGAGTTGATGCTTAAAATTAGAAGAAAAAAAAAAAAATCTGCCGATGGGGTAAGGGGAAAAAAATTAATTTTATTTTTTTGACCCCTTTGGCAGAAATTAGTTCGTTTTAAGTATAAACTTTATTTTAATCAATTTCTTATAAAACAAGACTTCTTATCTTTTGTCATTTTGCATCACAAGTAAATGTATCTTGCTTCAAGAATGTTTATATATTTGATATCAAAACTACGTGAGGTTTATGCTTAAATTGAGGGAAAAAATATCTTATGTAAAAAAAAAAAAAATCAATTGTTGATTGATCTGTCAATCAAAATGTTAGCATGTTTCTAAACAAACACTGGGATAGACTGATAAGCATAAAATAAATGGCACACACAAATATTAGTGCATTTTAATTGTATGAATTATTTTATTTAAATTGTTCAGTATTGTATGATTATAAGGATTTAATATAAGTTACTAACTATAACTTTTGAAACCAACTTTTGGAGTGTTTGGCGTTCCTCTAGATCACCGCTGGTTTGTGGCTGTTCGCAGTAATCGTGACATGTTCTCGTGAAAGTAGGACAGCAGATAAACTGAACACCTTCTGAAATCATCTGACACTTGTAACCTGCTGTCAAAGGTATCAGGTTATTCATTTTAGCCGATTGAATCGGATCCGACTTTACAAAGCATTGGCTTGAAAGTCTTTTGATGGTGTTTTAAATATGCATCTTGATATTTATGTATTTGCTTTGATTTTTTTTTTCTTCAGTTTAGGAGATCCATATTTTTAACCAAACAGATGCAAAATGTATAAAATAATCAAGGCATGTTGAAACACTTTACAATAAGTCCAATTGTTAACATTAGTTAGTTGTCTATAGTTAACATGAACAAACAATGAAAAATACTTCTAAAGCATGTATTTATCTTAGTTAATGTAAATTTTAACATTTACTAATACATTATTAGAATCAAAAGTTGTATTTAATATTATTTAATGGACCTTAGCTAATATGAACTAACAATGAACATTTATATTTTATTAAGCTATGTTAATAAATTCTAATGTATTGCTCATAGTTGGACCTTATTCTAAAGTGTTACAAGGCATTTTTTGCATCAAGAATATTTAACCTTTTTAATTATATGGACCAATAAAAATAAACGTCAATATTTACCTGGATATATTTTACTAAAACATTTTAATGTCTCTCAGAGACTGCCATGAACATTTAGAATCAAGTTTTGATTCACTGACAATTTGAACTGATTCACAGAAATGAATCATGTTTAAATGACTGAAACACGATTAACTGTGAATCTTGTCAAATCGAACCCAAATTTTTGGCGTGAATATGATCTTTTTGCGAACAGAGAGACAGATGGATTTGAAGTATATGATGGGAACGAGTTCATCTGTCTGAGAGAGGGATCCTGTGAGTTGGTAGAGTTTGGGTTTGAGTGCTTCTATTGGTGATTGAGAGGGTTTGTGATTTTCCAGTGGAATTCCCGATCGTCTCCTACGGCGTTCCTGATGGCGCATGTGTGGCATCTCCATCCGGATGTCCACGGAGGGTGTCAGATGTGCTGTGCTGAATTATGCATGATGTTCAGGGCTCCATTTGGGACTTTCCTCAAATGAGCATGAGTAAATCTCACAAAAACATGTCCAGCTCACATTTCTATGGAAGCTTGTTTCTGCCATGGAAATAAAAAAAATAAAAAAGGTAATTGCAACTTTTTATCAATTTTTATCAATTGCAAGTTTATCGTGCTATTCTGATTTTATTTCTCACAATTCTGACTTTTTCTCTAAACTGTGAGATAAAAAGTTGCAGTTACTTTTTGTATTATATTTATTCCAACAAGCTTCCATACATTTTACCCAAAAACCAAAAGAAGGAAATAAGAAATTATTTTTAGCATACTAAAAATAAAGCCTGTTTTGGGACCATCTAAATTTTGCTTTTTAAACAAAGCACATTTTGCTAAAAGCCAATTCTTTAAAGGTGCAATATGTAAGAATTTTGCAGTAAAATATCCAAAAACCACTAGGCCAGTGTTATATATTTTGTTCACTTGAGTACTTACAATATCCCAAATGTTTGCAACTATTTGTAAATCGTGAGAAAACTAATTATTGTTATATAGCTCAACACGTTTTTTTCTTATTGTTTAAATCTAATTTTTTTTTTTTTTTTTTTTTTTTTTGTGAGTACCATGCTTTACCATGCCTCAGAGAAAAACACTATTTTGTGAAGTAGCTAACATAGCATAATCGGATGCAGCTTTATTTTTAGTAACAGTAATACAGCATTTTGTCCATCATACAATACGTTTTAAAATTAATTGCATGCCATTTATCAACACAAGCCATCCAGCATTTATTAATATGATATTCTAAAATCGATCTAGCTTACTGCAGTGTGTCTCAAACAAGTGTCTCACAGCAGCCACCGAGTGAATGCACAACGTTATAACATTTTCAACACACTCAAATGTATCTAATATGATAAACAGAGCTGCGTTACCTCATACTCATGACCGGAAAAGCGGAAGCAGCGCCGGCGACTGGCATAATAAAAGTTCGGCTGCTCGCGGCGTGTTGCACAATCAGCTCCCACAACACTCGGTCCTGCTCTGCTTCATACTACAGTAACGTTAATAATCTCATCCATGAACATGACTTCTTCCCGAGTCCTATCCTGATTCTTTTCAACCGGCTGTGAGGTGAAGACCACATGTCCCAAGATTCCGCGCTCAAACTTGGCGTCATCAAGCTACACCTTTGTTTTGAATAGGCCTCTAGCGACCTCTAGCGGACAGAAAATATTACATATTGCACCTTTAAATCCCAAGAACTGATCTTTTAGTCTTTGCAATTTCCAGTTGATATGTGAACAAAACTTCACTACACATTATTTGTAGAGCGTACCTTCCAGTAAAGCTTTGTGCTTTGTTACTTTTGATAAGAAACAAAGTCTCAGATTTCAAATTCTGTCAATATTATCATGGAATTCAAACAATAAATGTGGTTTTGGCACTGACAGATCGCCGTAGTCAATTATTACTCACATTTGTAACCTGGTGAGTGTTCATTTTGAATCCTGTTTATAGAAGAAAGTAACGTAGACAACCACCTTCACTAGAAACAGTTTGTTGACGAGCCTCGCTAGTGGTTTTGATATTGAACCAGCACCAAACCGTCACTGGATCATGTTAGTCTAAGTTGGTCAGTTCAGCAGACAATTAACCAAAAACCCTCTTTGAGCGTGTCTGTTATTAGCCGATCATCATGAATGGCTGTTTTCCATGTCGGATTTCTGCAGAGCTTTTTGCTGTTGTTTTCTTCTGGTGTGCGAATAAAGACTCTTCTACCTGCGTGCTCATAATAGCAGGGTCCCATTCCTATGGCAACACGCGTCTCTCAAGGTTGCTGTGAGCGATAGCGTTTCGTGCAATCTCCTGCGAGAGCAGATAGCGCCGTTCTTACGCCTCACCCTGCTGCCCTCGGGTGCTCACTATGGGCCGCGCTCAATCTCTTCTGTGTTGCTGATAAGGCAAATAGTGTTTTTGTGGAAGCCCCTGTTTTATTGAATTATAGGTCAAGTGGTGACCTCGTACGGACAGGCGAGCCCTATTGATCTGTGTGAAGTTGTGCTCAGTGGAGCTTATCCAGGTAAACAAGCCATTTCTAGTGTGATGTCATTTACTGTGTGTAAAAACTCACTAATGTTAGAGGGAAAACTGTCATTTTAGCATTTCACATTATTGTAAAAAAAAAAAATAATAATAATAATAATTCGTGTTTCACCACAAAATCAAGAGAAAAATAAGAAATTGTATTTTGATTTTTTGCATTGTGATGATGGTTTTCATGACAATTTGGCACATTTGCCCCAAAGTTATTTATAATGTGTTCTGATTTTTTTTACCATTGAGTCATTTTGTAGTTATTCTCATAAAAAAAATACTTTTTTACACCTGTGTCCTAACCAGACGCGATGTGATAAGATTCTAGCGACAAACAATTTGTCTGTCCACACCAGACACGACCCGACTGTGAGACGCGATAAAGTCAATCAAAAATCACAGCCAATCAGAAGAGCGCGTGGGCGGGCTCTCTCGGCAAGCTCCCGGCACTCGCAACGAAATGGATAAGTACATAATCAAATTCATTTACTGAAAACAATCTTTATCATAGAATACACTTGTCTGTTTACAGTGAGTTGAACGTTTTTGTTTCCTTTTATTTATTTTGAAGATCTGAGGTGAATTGTCCGTTGTTGCTTTCAGTACGGCTATAAAAGACACACAAAATGATATTCAAACTCACATTTGACGCTTTTAACATTAAATAAAGCATATAAACGGTACCTGAGATTATCATTATCATATTTTCTGTTGTTGTTCCAGCCGCAACGTTGCAGAAAAATAGAAACCGTTTCTAAAATAGAATCATTGCGTGTCGC